>NC_056729.1:1786015657-1786728157 GCF_019279795.1 Protopterus annectens
GACTAAAGCTAATTTTGAAAACTGTTTTTGTATCCACAAATAATATACAAGCTGTAAATCAATTTGCTCTTCCTGTTCTAACTTACAGATTAAGTGTGATTAACTTGCCACTAAAAATAATGAACCAGTTAGACAAGACAAGAAAAATGCTTTGTGCTTATCAAATTATATATATATATAAAACAATGCATACTAAGAGTATACATCCCTCATTATGAAAGAGGCATATGTATAGATCTGCAGTTGTGGGGCTGCATGCATATTTGCTGACCTCATCAGTTCCAAAAATAGTGCAAGTTCGAAAGCACCTCTCAACTGTACAGATTTTTGCAGAATGTCCAGATTTTTGCCTCATATTTTTGGTCTGTTTTTCACAAAATTGTGGTTTTCTAGCAAATTAGTGGGACATCATTAAATATTGAAGTTAGAAAATAATGACAGACATTTGAGTTTCAGACTTCATACCCTTCAAAAATTTCATGCTAATGCAAAACCTGTTATTCTATCAACTTTTTAAGTTTGTAAGAGCAATATTTAAAAAGATTGTCCCTATTTTGGGGCCTTTGTCCCACTTTCATTTATGGCTTTGCCCAGATTTCTTGCTGCAAGAGGTTGAGAGGTATGATTATGTTGATCAGGACTTGAGGCAGGAAGGAGAGGTGAATTGAAACCAAAAGATAAAATGATAATAATGGTTGCACAAGATAGTGAACTACATACAAGTTGATTTACAAAGTCTATTATTACAAGTGTGAGAAAGAGAGAAATGTAGATTCTGTAAAACAATACTGGAAACAGTCGCACATCTCATTGTTGGTTGTCCTACACTTATGGCTGAGAGTCTGTTCATTGAAAGACACAATAATGTGGTAGACTTCCATGTACCATCCCCAAATATATGAACTTGTCAAACAGTTTAATAATACTATGAAATTAGTATTAAGAAAAGTTATGGATAAGGATGGGACAATCTTTTTACAGTATGGTATGTTTTATTCTCTAAGAAGTGCCACATAATTTCTTACAGCTGTCCAGAAATAGCCAAATAGGGTTGAGAAAAAATACGCCATATAAAAGTATTACTGACCATGTATCACAGTTACAGGAAAGAATGGCTTCTTCCTTACCTATTGTTAGAAACACAGAACAGGCTCAGCTGATCTAGCTACGTAGTTACAATAGGAATTTTAGACTGAAAATTTTCCAACTGTGGAGCAGTAGTTTTTATGGCCAAAAATAAAGTCCCAGCTAGGTGACAAGGGCATCGTGAAGTACTTAAGAAAATAATACACATAAATGACAGGATAAAGCAGCCATGAAGACATAAATCCAAGCAACTATATCACATTAGTGTACTAAATCCCAGAAAGGAACAAGACGTTATTGTAGCCCTTATGTCTTAGGACAAATGGAGGTTGAGAATTCTGAACCTGAACTGCACATAGGTGAAACATTGCAGGTCTTTCGGAGAAAGATGTATAGGAATTCTTTGTATGAAGTAAAAAAGCATTTTCTGTTTTACACAGACATGGCTATCTTTGTGCAATATGACACTGTTATAGTCCCTAGGGAAAAGTTAGATTTAAGCCTTATATAGTCCCTAAGACTCAGAGAGAAGCAATAGATCTGAACATAAAGAAAAGGTTGCAGACTGTGGTGACTGAAGAATTACAAAGTGGAAGGAGTTGTCTGAATGTGCTGGTATCCAAATCCAGTGGTGGTATTAGATTCTGCAATTACTTTTTTTGCCGGCAAAATATCACTTCAAAAGTTAACACTTATTCAATGCCAATGATAGAGAAATTGTTGATAGGCTTGGGAAAACTTACTATATAATCAAATCTGATCCTACTTTGTGGTCTTAACAGATTCCCTTAACTTTGCATTTCCAGAAAAATATATGGGGGTCACAATGTCTTTTGAACAGTCATTCAGACTTGTTGGACTTGTTTTTTTTTGTTGTTTTTTTTGGAACTCCCTTGTCAGTTCTTCCTAAATATCTCTTTAACTGTATTTTTTGAGATTGTTTATTTTTTTTTGCCAAAATTGGATGAGGAGTTAGAGAAGTTCATTGGTTGGATGTTCTTATTGTCTATAAACTGGTGCCAAAACTTTAGATTATTCTCTTTAAGATTCTGCATCTTATTGATATTGAAGGTATCTAGGCAATCTAGTGTATAAGCTATGGGAAATGTAATGAAAAAGGTGTTCTTTAAACTATAATTGTTGTCAATTATATTTTTGAAAATATAAAATATTTGGTTTATACCATGTGAGAAGTAGCTAAATTTCTTATTATATATAAGCAATATTCATGGAGTATCCAAAATATTTTGTTAATTCCAAAGGTTTTCTTAAACTGGGTTTCTGAGTTCTCAGAGGAAGTTATATGAATTTCATGTAGTTGTTTCCAGCTAGAGGTGTATATGGATGAAATCCAGTGTAGTATTATGTTAATAATAACAAATCTGGAATATAATTCTATGTTGGGAAAGCCAATACCATTACTGTCCAAGGCTTTAACATGCCATTTATAGGCTATTCTTGGTTTCTTTGGGAACCATAGAAAAGTTAGTAATAGGGAATCTATTTGTTTAAAGAATTTCTTAGGAGGAGGTAAAATCAATGATTGTATGTAAAATAAAATCTTGGGCAAAATAACCATTTTTATTAATGTAAGTCTGTCTTCCATGGTGAAAAACATTTTGTTCCACTTTTTAGTCAAGTCACTGATTATAGCTACCAGTTTAGTGAAGTTAAATTTAATAATCTCATTTCACTTATTCTTAATACTTATTCTTAGATAATCTCACCTTAAGCTTCTTGCCCACTGAGTGGCACACAGCTACAGTTATCCCACTCCACAAGGGGGATCCACCTTGGATCCCGGGAACTACCGCCCCATCCGTCTGATGAGCCTGATCTGCAAGGACATGGAACGTATTATCATGGAACTTATAAACAAAGATATTGGCAACCTTTAAACACTGGACCCCACCCAGTTTGGGTTCAAGAAGGGCCGATCTTGTCTCCTGAACCTGACTGACTTCTTTGAATCAGTCTCCAGAGCTGTGGATGAGGGTAAGGCAGTCCACACAGCCTATCTGGACCTCAGCAAGGCCTTTGACAACATCCCCCACTCTGGAATCATAGATAAACTTACTAAGCTGGGCATTAATCCCTACATCACTCGATGGGTTGCCAACTGGCTTACTGACAGAACCCACACTGTAAAAGTAGCTGACTCCAAATCCAGCTCCAGACAAGTGACAAGTGGAGTACCTCAGGGTTCAGTCCTGGGACTGCTCTTGTTTGGCATCTACTTCTCTGAAGTACAGGCCAACACTAAGGGACTCTGGCTAACAAAGTTTGCAGATGACTGCAAACTGTGTGCCATTATTGAATTCCCAAATTATGTGGATACTGTACAAAACGGCCTTACAGAAACAGATGCTTGGTGCCAGAGCCATGAAATGTATAGTTATCCCCTTCGGGAAAAAACATGTACCCATGAATTACCATATAGGTGGCAGTACACTAAATACTGAAAGTGTGATAAAAGACTTAGGGACACAGGTGGACAGTGGTCTCACCTTCAATAACCACATCACCACAACAGTCAGGAAATCCTTCTATGTGGCACACCTCATCACTAAGGACTTTTCATCCAGAAAAAAGGAGGTCATTGTCCCACTGTACTCATCCCCCATTAGACGCATTATAGAATACAACACCCCATTTGGTATGTCCCTCTCAAGACATCTGCAACAACTGGAAAGGCTGCAGAAATACCTCACTAAAAGAATCATAGGCCTAAAGCAGATGCCATATGCTGGCAGCCTTAAAAAACTCCAGCTATACTCTGTCGCATATCGTCTACTCAGTGGCGATCTCTGCTTAATATACAAGGCCATGTCAAACCCAGAGCTGCTGGACATTCTACACTTAAAGAAATCCCAATCCCTCAGAGCCACATGCTCCAGGGATCTAAACCTTGTCATTACAATAAACAAAACATGCTGGAGGGATAGGTTTCTGACCCAGAGACTCCCCAGACTCTGGAATAGACTGCCCATACATGCAAGCAGAGCACCTCCTTGGCCTCTTCAAAAGGAACCTTGATGATTGGATGAGAGAAAGGAAATTCACCCTGAGGATCATGTCAGTCACCCTGCTAAACAGGGGTCAAGGGAAGTAAATAGTGTGGGAAGAAATAGCCATGGAATTGTTATAACTAGGCTTATATAGGCCCTAGGGCTGATAGCCTAGTACTAACCTATGAACCTATCTATCTTATCATTTTTCAAGTTGAATGTGTTGTATTTTTGAAAATTGCTATTTATTTTCTTATTGATTAAAAGTGTTTTGGTTTTATTTTGATTAAAATTGAGCCCTGAGAGTTTTCCAAATAGAGTTATGGCATTCATGATATGTTGTAAAGAGCCTTCTATGTCACTGGATGTTAGTAGAATATCATCAGCAAAAAGCTGAACTTTTGGACAGTATCCCTCATTAACTTGAAATCCTTTGATATTTGGGTTATTTCTAATAAATGAAGCAAAATCTTCCACTGATAAAGTGAAAAATAATGGAGATAGAGGGCAACCTTGTCTAGATCCCTTATGATTTTTTACTGGGGATAATACACATGAACCAATCTTAACAAATGCTTTAGAATCACTATACATATTTAATATCAGTTTAGTGAAATCTGAAGTAAAGTAAATTCTTTAAAGAAGTATGACTGACTAAGGGAATCGAACGCCTTATCAATATCCAGACTAATAATAGTTAATTGTTTCTTAGTTTTGTTTGTAATGAATATTAGAGATAGTAGCTTAATAATATTGTCATGTACTTTTCTATGTAAGATAAAGCCAGTTTGATCAAAGTGTATTAGATTGGGTAATATATTCTTTAGTCTTTTGGCCAGGATAGACATGAACATTTTATAATCGATATTTAACAATGATATGGGTCTATAGGATGCACATAGTTGGGGGTCCTTACCTTGTTTCAGAATGGGGGAAATTACTGAGTACTTCCACGAGGGAGGGAAAATTAAGTCTTGTTTAACCATGGAGAATGTGTTTAATAATAACTTTATTGTGTGCACTGGAAGAATTTTATATATTTCTGGGATTATCCCATCTAACCCTGGGGCTTTATTATCCTTCAGATTTTTTTACTTGTTCTTTCACTTCTGCTGAGGTTATTTGTTTATTTAGGGTGCTATGTTGTTGTTTTGATAGTTTAGTCTTGATATTTTCTTGTAGAAATTTATCTATTACATCATCTGAATCTAGTGGTGATTGCATGTCATTAATTAACTGATAATGATTACTAAAGGCTTCTAATATACCTCCTAAATCAGTTGTTCTTTTTACTGCTTTATTATTCTTGTATTTAATTTCATTAATGTGATTTTGTTTACTAACTTGTTTGGATCTGATAGCTAGTTTATGTAAATGTCTGGGGTTTACTGAATAGGACTGTAGTTTAATCTTTTCTAAGCTTATAGCAACCTTATGATTCAATATTTCTAAATAGTTGTGATTTAGCTTAGACATTTCAGCAAGTACTGTTTTATCATTTGATTTTAAATTTAGTTTCAACTTATCTATTTTGGCTTGTAAATCAGAAAGTTCCTTGTCCCATTCCTTTCTCCTTTGAAAATACCAAGCTTTAGCTCCACTAAAGATGTGAACTTTTAATGCATCCCAGAGTATGATATCTGTTACTTCACCATTATTTTTATTTTCCATGAATGCATTTATTTCTTTTAATAACCACTCCTTAAAACCTTTTAACTTAATAACATAGGCTGGGATTCTTTGAAAAATTATATCTTTTTTCACAGTCAAGCTGAACAAAAAGGCATTGTGGTCAGAGTGTGGACATAACTGTATTGCAACATCACTTATTTTAGAGTAAAGAATGTTAGACACAAAAATCTTATTAATATTAGTTTGTATGCCAAATCGGAAAGAATAATGAGTGTACTGAAGTGAATTTTGAACTCTTAAATTATGTATGTCTCTAAAATTCATTGAGGCTATAAAACTGTTTACCTTTTTAGCTTGTGTCGTTAGTTTAACCTTACTATTTTTAGAGGTGTCTTCATCCGATAACAAGCAATTGAAATCTCCCGCCAGAATAATTTCTCCCTTTGCATGTAAAGTAACGAGATCCAAGTATTTCTTCATATATTTAGTTCCTAGTCCAGGAATCAAATATGAGTTTACCAGTGTGAAGCATTTCTTATTAACTTCTTGCACTACTAAGCTTAACATTCTGTCTTATTCTGAAAAGGTGTTTAAAATTTTAGGTAGTGTTTAAGTATTATTCCATAGTATAAGAGTTCCCCTCCTTTTGGCTCTAAAGCAGGCATCTGTGAGAACTGTAAAACCATTAAATGATAATTTTTGCAAATCCTTCTTCAGCAAGTGGGTTTCCTGCAAGAAGATTATCTGAGCTCTGTGCATTTTAATGAATTTAATTAAACCAGCTCTTTTGACATTGTCATTTAGGCCATTAATATTTAATGATAAGCATTTATATATCATCATTTGTTAAAGTTATACTTAGAGCATCAATAATACCTTCCAAGTATAATGACTTGAAGTAATTCATGAAGTTATGTATCATGGATGAGTCAAAAATCTTTAGAAACAAATTCTGAAACCAATAACTAAGAAAACATACATACATGGAACCTAAAGTTCCAGGTTTGGTTAATAAATTAACTAAACCACCCTTTAACACCATCTCACACATGAAAAAACACACATAAATAGCTTCTGCTTTAAATGTAGTATATACAAACAGTAAAGCATTTCTAAGGTAACGCAAACAAATATAAACATAAAAAGTCCGTCAGGCAATCACAGTGGATTCGTATGTAATATTGTGTAAACCACTACTAAGTATTGGAAAATAAGGAGTCAGTTTCACCAATTAACATAGTTGCCTTATCGGCATAAGCTTCTAATACCTATATATTTTAGACTGTATTACAGTCTCTTGTGTTTATAACTATAGCAATACAGTAGTTATACCAGTTTACTTATTTCCCCCCCTTCCCTTTTTATACCTTTATATGTTCAAGTAGACTGGTAGTCATGAATGGAAAGAAGAAAGGGAGGAAGAAAAAAAAGGGGGGACCATATGTATTTCTATTAATACTAATTGAACAGAATAGAGTGACCTATCAGTTCCTACAGTATATGTGGTCATACAAAGATTTGAATCATAGTATCATAACTATCATTGCAACTGCAAAAAAAAAACAGTTACTTTTTTCTTCTAGTTTCATTTTCAGCTTTATTTCCTGGTTTTAGAGTCATGCATGAGTTCAAAGGTCATGTGATGTCATCACTCACTGTAATCTTGCTTCCAGCTTCTTAGCTTGCTGCTAGTGCCCTGTAGATGCTCATGCACATGAAGAAACAGTCACAGAGGCTTAGAAAAGGCATTTTTGGTGGGAATTTCAAACTAAGTTTTCTCCATTCTAAAGAAGTATAAAAAGTGCACGAGCAGCCTCCACAGTGAAAAAAAAAACATGAACAGCCCTTCTCTAAAAATGTTGGAAAAGTAAGATTTTCCCCATAAATCAATAATTTACATCCTTTAAACTAAATTAGGTTAAGAATTAAAATTAGAGAATTTAGTTAATGTAAAACACTGAATATTGATATATTACACTAAGAAATGCAGATTTTAAGTAAAGACATATATATTAATCATGATATGAACATCTTTCAAAAATGTCAAGAGGAAACAAAACTATCTTAACTAAAGCATCTCCTGAGGGCACTTTTGTTGTGGGGATTCCATACAGTGCAATTATAATATACTAAACAGTAAACTCTAAAGTGTTACCCCATCATTAACACACATGAATGCTTTACTTTTGAAATCATGAATTAATAGTAAGATGGCATGACTTTTGTATCCCAAATGAATATATAATGAAGTTAACTGCACCCCATTATAGTAAACATATGAAAAAAAAAAAAAAAAATATATATATATATATATATATATATATATATATATATATACACACACACACACACACACACACATGTACATACAAACACACATATATACACATATATACACATATATATATATATATATGGATCTACCTGACAACACCGACAAACCACAACACCGACAAGGAAATCAGACACACCACATAACCGAACGTTCACAAACACGAAACCTCACATGCCCGACACACCATAATACCGACACAATACCGACAATAAACAAACAAAACAAATCCCCTGTCCAAAAAGCACACACACAACACAAGCACACCAAAATCCTTACAAACGCACACTAAACCTCACATACACAACTATCTACACCCTTAACCCAAACCCTAACCCTAAGGTCCTTCACTATCGCACACTTACCTAACCCATGCCCTGACCCTAACTCACTTAAACCACCCCTAGCCCAAAGACTATCACTATCGCACACTTACCTAACCTGCGCCCTAACCCTAACTCACTTAACCCACCCCTAACCCAAAGACTATCACTATCGCACACTTACCTAACCTGCGCCCTAACCCTAACTCACTTAACCCACCCCTAACCCAAAGACTATCACTATCGCACACTTACCTAACCCGCGCCCTAACCCTAACTCACTTAACCCACCCGTATCCCTAGACACCGTCAATATCGCACACTTACCTTACTCGCACCCTAACGTCCGTCACTACCGCATACTTACACAGCCTTTTCCCATGTTAGTCTTCTCACCGTCGGGGTTTTCATCCATCGGTCTTCTCAGCGTCGGGGTTATCGTCCGTCGGTCTTCTATGCGTCGGTGTTTTCATCCGTCGGTCTTCTCAATCTTCGATCTTCTGGTGTCGGCAATCTCCTTGTCGGCGTTCTCAGCTGTCGACATTGTCAGGTGCTCCTATATATGTATATATATATATATATATATATATATATATATATATATATACACACACACACATACACACATACATACATGCATACCTACATAGATATATGCCTATGCCTATGCAAAATAAAGACATTTGCTTTGTATATGTATTCCAATAAAATATTATGTAAAATAAAGACAGTTTACCTTTGCTTTGTGTATATATTCCAATAAAACATTAAGTAAAGAGTTCTGCAAGAAAGTATTTAGTATTATTTGATAATCCTATTTGTCTTTTAATTTTTTATTTGCACTTTCTTTGACAGTCCAAGTGTTCTTAGTTGCATGTCTTTTCAGACTCTGTGTAGACCATTCCATGTCCTCTATATCAGTTAGTAATTTTTCTTGTGAATAAAGTCCAAAGTCTCTGACAAAGAGCTAAAGATCTTCTCACCTTCTGGTAAAAGTATTTTTATCCTGGAGGGAAAGAGAATTTGTGCTTTGATGTTAACTTTTTGAAGAGATTTTATCAAGGGAGCACATTCTTTCCTTCTAGATATGACAGAAGTATAGTCATTGTCAAAACAAATGAGTTTTTCCATTATCTTGATGGGAGAATTATTCCACGCAGACTTCAGAACCAAATCCTTATCTTGGGAGGACAAAATCTAACAATGATGGATCTGGGGTTATGAGAAACTGTTGGTGAAGCAGGTTTTGCTAAAGACCGATAAGCCCTCTCTATACCGAAGGAAAGGGCTTCAGGAAGATTTAGTGCTGTTGGAAGCCAGTTATTAAGAAAGTGTATCATATCAGTTCCCTCTTCCTTTTCTGGTACTCCATAGATTCTAATGTTGTTTCTCTGTGACCTACTTTCTAGGCCTTCCAGCTTTTCTGTTAGTTTTGTATTCTGTTTCAAAAGAAACTCATTTTGACTTTCACTTTACATCAGTCTGTCATCCATATCTGTTACAGATTCCTCGATAGAAGCAATTTGTTCAGAATGCTTTTTAGCCATTTCACTAAGAATGTCCAGCTGCTTACTACAGTCTTGTTTAATAGTATTTATTTTAGTCTCTAGTTTGTCCATTTTTATAGATAGTTCTTGAATAGTAGTTATTAATGTTTGCAGCTACTTCTTTACCACACTGTCCTGATGATAATTCTTAGAGTTACTCATACTTGGATTTCTTGAGGAAAAACTTCTTGACAAGAAAAAATAATAACCAAATCCTTATCTTGGGAGGACAAAAATCTAACAATGATGGATCTGGGGTTAAAAGAAACTGTTGTTGAAGCAGGTTTTGCTAGAGACCGATAAGCCCTCTCTATACTTCCCTCCCTACTATCCTTCACCGACTCTATAAATAAAAATCATACCAATAACTGTTTTTCTTCTGCACTTTTTATTGACCTGTCAAAAGCCTTTGATATGGTTAACCATAACCTACTTCTAGACAAACTAAAGGCCCATTCTCTCAATCCACAAGCATTAAAATGGTTTAGGTCGTATCTGGAAAATAGACAGCAAGCAGTACTTTGGGATAACAATCTATCTACATTACTTCCAGTAAATATTGGGGTACCCCAAGGCTCTATCTTAGGTCCCCTTCTTTTTTCCTTATTTATTAATGATCTACACATGAACATACCTAAAGCCACCTGCATTCAATATGCAGATGACTCCACCTTAATCTGTACAGCTGAGAATATAGCCTCTCTCCAGTCCCTCACCCAAACTGTTTTTCATAATGTTGAAAACTGGTTCATGCAACACTACCTCCTCCTAAACCCCAAAAAAACAAAACTACTGCTATTTTCTCCAACTCTTAAATGACCTAATGCATTCTTCTCTGTAACCTCTAACAATGCTACCAACATAACCCCAGATACTACAACCCGTCTACTAGGTGTAACAATTGATAATCGTCTCAACTATGATGACCACATCAACTCCACCATAAAATCAGTTAACAAAAAACTTGGTACCCTCTATAGAATTAAACCCTTCCTTACCCCTTCTGCCAGGAAATCTATTGCCCAGACCCACCTCATTTCTACCCTTTTCTATGCCTCTGCTATATATACTAACCTATCTAAAAACAACCTCTCCAAACTTTCCACCTGTTATAATAGCATAGCTAGATTCATCACATGCTCCCCCTTTAAAACTCACCACTGCCTCAACCTCAAACAACGTGAATGGCTAGAACTGCAGAACCATATACTCTGTCAACAATTACTTATCACTCAAAAGATCCTATACCATCCCAACAACACCCCTATCCTCACTAATATGATTATACCATACAAAAATCTGACTACACTACGCTCTGCTAATAAGCTCCTAGTTTCCTCGATTAAATCTAACAACAAAGCTAGTGACTCACTTTTTTCAAACACAGCAGGTAAAAACTGGAATCAGCTTCCTTCTGAATTATCAACCCTTGCTTCTAGTTCTCTATTTAAATAACATCTTAAAGAGCATCTTAAAACTCATTGGCTTTGTCCATGTGCTAACCCAGACTGATATCTTTTTCCCCTTCCTGCTCTTACCCCTATCCCTACTCCTCTAACCTATGCCTCCAAATCTAGTTACTACTCTTTTCTTTGTAATATGAGGATAAAATATAAGGGCTTTACTCTCTTATTTGGTCTTGCTCGTACCTACTATTGTGTTTAGTATAATTTTTTTGTATATTTTTAGTATAACTTTTATTGTTTACAATTTTAATATTATAATTTTTCTTTTGACCAGTGCTGCCTCTGCATTGTGATTTTACATGTCTTTTTATATATTGTTAAGTTTCTCACTGTTCATGCTTGGAGCTTTTCTCCCCGGGCCTGTACTGAAAATGGGCATATATCCAGTTAGACTAGCCTGGTCAACAAATGTAAAATAAATAAATAAATAAATAATAATAAGTATGCTTTAGTACTAATTTTTGAAAAATAATAAAGGACCTATATTCACAAATCCTCTGATATACCTTTGGATTAGTATTTCCAAAAATTAGATTAAATTTCCTGTCAGAATAAAAATGTTACAAGCAGAGTTAATGTTCAGTGCTGATAGCAGTCTGGCATCTTGGCCACACCCCTCCCTCATCACACTTCTTGATTACCTCAGCAGCAGAGGGATCAAAAATAAATCTATATCAAACGGGAATTTAAAATCTCATTTTTAACATCATTGGGAGGTTCTGTGAATGCAGCCATGCAAACCTCTTCAAAACAGTACCACTGGTCATAGCCCTGGAAAAAGTATCAACAGAGTCATACAGAAACTGCAAATAATGAGTCGTGACCTGTGCAAGAGAAGAAACTCCATTATTCAAAGCAGATTTTTTCTCACAAGAGGAAACTACAGATAAAACATTCCTCATACTTTCACAATCAGTCAGAATAAACCTTAGCATATGAGCCTGACAATTCAAATTTCTGAAAATCAAAGTTTGAGAAGTTTTCACAGATAGTGCAGTGGTGCAGCAGTAGCACTGTTGCCTCACAGCAAGAGGTTCTCCGGTTGGATTCTTGGCTGGGGTGTCTTCAGTGTGGATTCTGCATGTCCTCCCTGCATTTGTGTGGGTTTTCTCTGGGTGATCCGGTTTCCTCCCACAATACAAAGAAATATAGCTGGAAGGTTTCTTCTCAGACCTCCTCTGAAAATTGGCTTTGTTCCAAGTTGGACTTTCCCAGTTAACAAATGCTAAATAAAATGTACTTTTCCCCAGACTTATCAATAATTTCCCATCCTTATCACCAAGAGTAGGATTGGAATTAACTGAGTTTAGCAACAATGGGATCAGCTATAGCTGCTGTGTGAGGTTTTTGGGAATAGTATCTAAAAGCTTAAAAGTGTGGGGAACTTTATACATCCTATCTGCCTTTATAGTGGTAGCTGGCTGACTAGCAGGAAAATTGCAGGCAGTAACATACACATCCTGTAAAGCAGACAGAAAAGGAAGAATGGTTGTAGATTCTGGAAATTCCTTTTCTAACAAATCATATTATTTTCTGAGGGACTGGGAAACCTCAGTGTTCTCCCACTGAAAACACTGGCACATTCTAGCAAAAGTCTCAGAGAAAAATAAACCCCACAGAGAGAATCAGAATCTCAGCTCTCCGCTGAGTATGAATCAAAAATTTTAGGAAAATACCCTGTATCTGTCCTTTCATCGTCCAGCTCAGATTCAGAATCTTGGATTTCTTCAGGAAAAGAGGTATCCTTCTTTTTTTTACCATTAACTACTTTTCAGGAAAAATCAATAGCATGAATTAAACCCTGAGCAGAGCCAGTAAACTTTTCCTGTTTAAGGAAATTTGAGGACAAGTAGACACATGCTTAGTTTTCTGTTTCTTTTTGACAGGAAAAATGGGGCAAACCAGGGATGGAGCAGAATTCTGACATGAGGGAATCCTTACCTGTTCCCTCTCCCAGGACCAACAAGAGTATCTCCCCCTTGCCCACTGAGAAGACCCCACTAGCCGCAGAGGGCATGACTAACCCCTAGTCCATATTGACTGTAGGTTCTACACCAGAGGGATCCTGGGTAAAAGATGAGGGGTCTGAGGTACAACAAATGGCCACAACAGAGTCACCCACTTGCAGCTGAGGAAAATTGCTAGCCTACTATGGAAGCAAAGGCTGTTTGCTTAACTTTTTCTTTTTGTATCTGGAAGTAGTTTGTTCCATGGTCAAGTCAAAAATGATACCTCCTTCATGAGGAAAGCAATTGTCAGTAAAAATAAAGTAATTAAAAGTCACTTTTTTGCAGAAAAACACAGTAAAGGGCATTTTATATAATTCTGCCAGCCCCCAAAAGTAAAATAAACACAATTTCTCCACAGGAAAAAATGTTTTTCAGATACTTTACACAACTTTTAAACTGACAGAAAAAACAGTGCTCCTATTTAAAAGTATGATACAGTCTTGGGCAGTCCATTAAAATGCAAAACTCCTAAAACTAAAATAACTTTCTTGAAGTGGAAAGTGATAAAACACAAGTGATATATAGAAAATGGAAGGTTTTTCCCAAAGAGAAATGATCTGGCCAGCAAAGGAACAGCACCAGCCATTAAGCTTCAAAAGCCTGAGAGGAGTGTAATCTTTGGCATCAGTAAACCTCTGAAGCACTTGGTGCCAAAACCTGTCTTTTAGTCAGCTCAGCTTGAGCTACCTGACAGTTTGGGTGCGTGGAAGGTCCCCTGAAGCTTTGGAAGCTGGCTGGCTGTTATATCCTTGGCAGAATATAACCCATATAGCTAAGGCTACTGCAGCAGTGATCAATATGATGAACATTGTATTTTTCTCTTCTGAAAATGTTGACAGTTCAGTACAGTTTGCAACTGTGAGAGTTCCTTGAAATTTTGACAATGCCACATTGACATGTCAGAATTTGTAAATCCACATTAAATTAATGGGGTCTATATTATAACATCGAAGTCTTAAAACTTAGACTGTTATAATATCGACCTCTATTCAGTGAATCCTTGAAATAGCGAAGCTGCAGAACACCGAATATTTTCCTAAGGAAAATATTCAGTGGGCCATTTCTGCAGCTTTGCTATCTACACGACTGTGGTGCGAAGGTGATGGACCGGGTTAAGGTAACTGTGCGAACGGACAGAGGTAAGGTTAGTATGTGATAGTTAGGGACCTTAGGGTTAGGGAGCGGGTAAGGTGAGTGTGTGATAGTTAGGGACCTTAGGGTTAGGGAGCTGGTAAGGTGAGTGTGCGTTAGTTAGGGACATTAGGGTTAGGGAGCTGGTAAGGTGAGTGTGCGTTAGTTAGGGACCTTAGGGTTAGGGTTGGGTTAAGGTAAGTGGATAGCTAGTAGTGTATGTATGGTTTAGTGTAGGGTTCTGTGAAGTGTGTATGTGTGGATTATGTATTTTGCTGTGCTTGTGCTGTGTGTGTATATTCTTGGAACAGCACATTTTTTCCCCTTGGAAAAAAATTTGCTGTTCTGAGAGTTTGAGTATATCACATTTCGAGAGTCCAAGATCGAACTTATGGTGTTTGATATTTTGGAATTTCGATAATGTGATATAGACCCAAATTAATCCTGTAATCTTATTATTTTTTTTAAGAGACAAGGCAATACACCATGGAGAAACATCCAATATTTTGATATTAAACATTCTAAAAGTTAAAAGAAGAAAGCTTCCATACATGTTGTTATAATTACTATTATTATTATTTAAGTCGGGAAACATTATGAACTTTGGATTCATTGTGTCTTCATAGTCCTTACTGTTCTATCATAAAAATGGAGATCTGTTGAGGAAGAAAGAAAAATGTTATTGCAAATCAGGAAACATTCCAAGTGAAACTAAAAGATAAACACATTGAATTATTTGCTTTACAACATTACTGCCAGTTCAGAGCAAAGGATACATTTTCCAATGTATCTAATGCATGGAATTGTGTGCTATTTAGTATAAACTCAAAAAGACTGAAACTGAGAGAGATTATAAGACCCAACAAACTGTTTGATGGATCTGTAGCCGTCTTCTGGTAAAATATTGTCTTTGAACTGCATGAGCTAACCAGATGCCTTTTTGTGATGTCATTGTTCCACATGATGACTCTAAGGTGAAGAAGCAAGCAGTCTAGCAAAAAATAATATTAATAAATAATTTTAATAATAATGCATAATATTAATAAAGGAAAACAGATTGGCATGAACTTTAGAAAAAGCAATTATTGTGACACAGGATACACATTTTTATTAATATATGAAAGACATACTAATGATTTCCAAATAAATAATGCCTGGTATTGTCATGGCAGTGACTTTGAAGCAAATAAAGATTTATTTTAGAGTGTCATATACTAAGTGAAATAACAAATCCATTCCTTATCTGAGAACCCTGTGTGTTTCTATATTTCACTGCAACAAAATCTAAACATGTTTCTATAATTATAATCAAATTCCAAGTTATATTTATGTTTTATTTATTTATTTATTGCAGTTTGTTAACCAGGAAAGTCCATTGGGCCTAAATGAGATCATTTTCAATGGAAGCTCGGGGAGAAAAGCTCCTAACAGAAAAACAATATTTACAATATTAAGAAGTAAATAACACAAGTACAGCATTTTAAGATATTTACAGTAATAATTCATGTGCAAGTAGTACATCATATATGGAGACAATAGAAATATACATCCAATGCCTGATTTTGAATAGGAAAGGATAAAGAGAGGTGTAAGGCTTCAGGAAGGGTGAGAACAGGAGCATTCCCAGAGAGACGAGAGATGAGAGTGGAGTAAGGTTTTAAAGTAAGGGAGATTCTGGGTAGTTCTAATGTGAGGGGGAAGTGAGTTCCATAATCTAGCCAGGGAGAAGGATAGTAGGAGTTTCCCTGTGGAACGTAAAGGTTTGTAAAGTTCACGGAGATTTTGATTAGTGGATCTTAGTGTTCTGTGTGGCTGGCAGATTTTTAAGGTAGAGGAGAGAGAAGGATAGTTAGAGGGTTTAAAGATGAGCTTATGTGCTGTTATTAGTTGAATGAGAGTTAGGTAGTTTGGGATTTCTAACCAGTTTAGGGCATGGAGGGAGTTGCAGTGATGAGTGGAGGATTTGGATTTTATTATAGCATGAAGACAATTTTGATTTCAGGGTTGATTGGAGATTAGTAAGTAGTGGGGCTCCATAAAGTAGAGAGGGGATGAGATAGGTGGTGGATAGGAGTTGTTTGGATGAAAGAGAAAGGTAGTGTTTGTGACAATAAAGCATTCCAAGCTTTTGATGTTTTTTTAATATTAGTTTGTAGGTGGATGTCGAATTTTAGCTGGATGTCAATAAGGACGCTCAAAAGTTTTGCATGGGGAACTATTTCAATAGAGGTCTTGTTTTGACTGAGTATAGAGAATAATGTTTTGTCCATAACAGTGTGTCTATAAGGGGTGAAAATCATTATTTTGGATTTGGATGCATTAAGGGTTAGGTGGTTGCCTAGCATCCAGGATTTGGTGCAAGAGAAGGCCTCTTAAGTTAGGTTCATTAGTCTGGGGAGAGTTTTGGCAGAGCAGATGATGATAGAGTCATCTGCGTATTGGACAAGTTTAGCATTATGGATGTTTTGGTGGAAGTCATTAATAAAAATACTGAATAGTAAGAAACCCAATATAGAGCCTTGAGGAACCCCTGTTGAAGTGTGGAGTGTGCAGGAAAGAAGAAGTACAGTTGTTCCACTTTTTTACAGCTTGTTCCCTAGCTGATAGGTAGCTGGTGAAACAGTTGATGGAAGAAGAAGAAAGGTTGAGATGAGAGAATTTGGAAAGGAGGAGCTTGTGGGAAACAGTATCAAAGGCCTTAGATAAGTCAAGGAGGAGGGTAGAAACTATGTTGCCAGAATCCCGGGCAGAGTTGATGATATCAAGGAAGTAGAGGAGGGTAGTGGTGGTGCTATGTCCTGGTCTAAACCCATGTTGTGTTGGAGTCAATAGTTGGTTGTGAAGCAGGTAGGGTTTAAGTTGCAGTTGGATACATTTTTCAAGAATCTTACAGATAGGGGACAGGATAGCTATTGGGTGAAATTTGGAGATTGTAAAGTTGCTACCTCCTTTGTGGAGGAGGATGATGAAGACTTTTTTTCCAGAGGAGTGGTACATAGGACACTTGGATGGAGTGATTAATTAGAATGGAGATAGAGCTTTGCCATCGGCAGCTAATTTGAGAATGGGATATTATCTGGGGCATTAGAACAAGGTTTTAGTTTTAGTAGGAGTTTTTTTATAGTATGGGTAGCAATAGATTTGAGAGTAAAAGTTATAAAAATAAGTGAATGTTAGAAAAATGTGTCTAAACGTTTATCTCAAGCATAAATATTGCTTCAAAATGTCTGAAAAGTTCAATATAAGCTAATGTAAATCTATTTTCCTTTATTAGTTAATTAGTAGAAATTGTTTATGAAGATTTCCTACCAGAATAGTAATTATGACTGGTTATTTTATATATACAGATTTGTCTCTATGGCACAGGAATCAAAATAGCATATATTTTCATCGGAAATTTAATAGTCAAATGATTAACTGAATTCTTTGCTGGACTGCCAGATTGGAAGCATGTGACAGAGCTGCGGACATGGCCTACATGGAATTTAGGTGGGCATTCATTACTGTCTATCAAAAAAGTAATAACCTATGTTGCAATACAGTCATGTCCACTCTCTGACCACAATGTATTTTTGTTCAGCTTGACTGTGAAAAAAAATATGATAATTTTTCAAAGAATCCCAGCCTATTTTGCTAAGTTAAAAGGTTTTAAGGAGTGGTTATTAAAAGAAAGAAATGCATTTATGGAAAACAACAATAATGTTGAAGTAACAGATGTCATACTCTGGGATGCATTAAAAGTTCACATCTTTAGTGGAGTTAAAGCTTGGTATTTTCAAAGGAGAAATGACTGGGACAAGGAACTTTCTGATTTACAAGCCAAAATAGATAAGTTGAAACTAAATTTAAAATCAAATGATAAAGCAGTACTTACTGAAATTTCTAAGCTAAACCACAAATATTTAGAAATATTGAATTATAATGTTGCTATAAGCTTAAAAAAGATTAAACTAGTCCTATTCAGTATACCCCAGACATTTACAAAAACTAGCTATCAGATCCAAACAAATTAATAAACAAAATCACATTAATAAAATTAAATACAAGAATAATAACACAGTAAAAAGAACAACTGATTTAGGAGGTATATTAGAAGTCGTTAGAAATGATTATTGGTCAGTCAATGACATGCAATCACCACTAGATTCAGACGATGTAATAGATACATTTCTATGAGAAAATATCAAGACTAAACTATCAAAACAACAAAATAGTACCCTAAATAAACAAACAACCTTAGCAGAAATGAAAGAACAAGTTAAAAATCTGAAGAATAATAAAGCCACAGGGTTAGATGGGATAATCCCAGAAATATATAAAATTCTTCCAGAGCACACAATAAAGTTATTATTAAACACATTCTACATGGTTAAACAAGACTTAATTTTCCCTCCCTCGTGGAAGTACTCAATAATTTCCCCCATTCTGAAACAAGGTAAGGACCCCCAACTATGCGCATCCTATATACCCATATCATTGTTAAATATCAATTATAACATTTTCATGTCTCTCCTGGCCAAAAGACTAAGGAATATATTACCCAATCTAATACACTTTGATCAAACTGGCTTTATCTTACATAGAAAAGTACATGACAATATTATTAAGCTACTATCTCTAATAGACATTGCAAACAAAACCAAGAAACAATTAACTATTATTAGTCTGGATATTGATAAGGCGTTTGATTCCCTTAGTTGGTCATACTTACAAAAAATCTTTAAAGAATTTAACTTTATTTCAGATTTCACTAAACTGATATTAAATATTTATAGTGATTCTAAAGCATTTGTTAAGATTGGTTCATGTCTATCATCCTCAGTAAAAATTCATAAGGGAACTAGAAAAGGTTGCCCTCTATCCCCATTATTTTTTGCTTTATCAGTGGAACCTTTTGCTTCATTTATTAGAAATAACCCAAATATCAAAGGATTTCAAGTTAATGAGGGATACTGTCCAAAAGTTCAGCTTTTTGCTGATGATATTCTACTAACATCCAGTGACATAGAAGGCTCTTTACAACATATCATGAATGCCATAACTCTATTTGGAAAAATCTCAGGGCTCAATTTGAATTAAAATAAAACCAAAACACTTTTAATCAATAAGAAAATAAATAGCAATTTACAAAAAAGCAATACATTCAACTGGTAAAATGATAAGATAGATTATATAGGAATAGGTATTATGAATAAGTGGAATGAGACTATTAAATTTAACTTCACTAAACTGGTAGCTATAATCAGTGACGACTAAAAAGTGCAACAAAATGTTTTTCACCATGGAAGACAGCCTTACATTAATAAAAATGATTATTTTGCCCAAGATTTTATTTTACATACAATCATTGATTTTACCTCCTCCTAAGAAATTCTTTAAACAAATATAGTCCCTATTACTAACTTTTCTATGGTTCCCAAAGAAACCAAGAATAGCCTATAAATGGCATGTTAGAGCCTGGGACAGTAATGGGATTGGCTTTCCCAACATAGAATTATATTCCAAATCTGTTATTATTAACATAATACTACACTGGATTTCATCAATATACACCTCTAGCTGGAAAACACTACATGAAAACTGATAAAAAAAAACAAAAAATATATACTTGTTTTCCCACCTTTCTAAGCTAGTATAGTCCAGTTTTCAGGTTAGTGCTGAATTCAGGGCTGTGTTACAGATTTCTGTGTTTGCCCATATCTTACTTGGATAGAAGGGAGTTTCTCTGTTCACTGTGAGAGAGGGAGCTTTGAGCAGCCTATCTGTCCCTGGAGGAGTGGTTTCAGCCCAGAAATTAGTAGTTTATTGGCCATTTTGGGCTAATTTCTCTCTTTCATTTCCCTGCTATAAAACCCACATTTGCGCGGTTTTGCATGCCAGGCAGCGCCGGTTAGCTAGGGTATAACTATTCCCAGCTCCACAAAGTCTACTCTTCAATTTTTCCCTTGGAACTAGACAAATTTTCAACTTAAGCACTCAAACCATTCACTTCTCATACCTGCACTTGCTAAAAACTCATAGCAAGCACTAATAAACCTTAGCACTAGATCCCCCCTATACTGTAGAGAAGGACAAGGCTCTCTATTCGACTTTACCAGCCAATCAGTAAAACAGTTTACTGTACCTATCCAGGCATGTCCAAAGGACAGTTTCAGGTGTACTCTCCGGTCCAACTGGTGAATCTGGGCATTTTGAGGCAATGTTACAATTGCCTCATGTACACAGACAGCCCTCTCCTCCTTCCACCAAGCACAAATACATGCGAGAGATGCAATTATACAGCCAAACTTGGAGGCTAAGCTATCTCAACCCAAGACTGGACCAGGCAGTTAAAAGGAGGAGGGAATTACTTGCATCACACCACCAGTCTCACAAAGACCTATGAAACCAGCACCAGCAGAAACACACATAAATACACGAAAACATACTCGGAGGCTCTAAATAAAAATCTGCAGAAGCAACAGAGACCTCCAAAGCAGACATCCAAGCAATCTCCACCTCCCAACACAAGCCATGAAACATATACTTCACAAAACCAGTGGGCCACACAATCACAGCCGTTAAGGCAAAATAACATACCCAACACACTAGTAATAGGTAACTCTATAGTCAGGCACACTGATATCCCACTCACTAGGCTGAACAAGAAAAAGGTTACTGTTAGCTGCCTGTCAGGTGCCAGGATCCAACACATAACACAGGCACCCAGGTCACTCCAGAACAAGTACAAATATGACTCTGTCATTGTCCATGTTGGTGTGAATGACTTGAGATGTACCTCCCTGGACTACATGAAAAGAGACATGGAGGAGCTCTCTCATCATGTAGGCCAGGCCGGTATGACCCTGACCCTGAGTAGCATCCTGCCCTCACCAAGAATGATACCACGGTATAGAGAAAAAAATTATCAATTTCAACTATTGGCTAAGCTTCTGGTGTCATTCAAAGGGGATCCAGTGTCTGTCAGCCTAGGATGACATGCTCAACAATCCACGTTGCTTCTCTAGAGACGGCTTGCACCTGTCACCCTTAGGCTTTTAAATACTGGCCAAGGCTCTTGCCACCCCCATAGTGCCTTTTTAGGCGAGGCTCAAAAGACAAACCCACAGCCATAAATAGCACAAGTAACAAAAATCTGAGGGTAATGCTACTCAATGCCGGAAGTCTAAACCTCAGAATGCATGCACTCGAGGCACTCCTCAGTATGGAGAAAATCGATATATGTGCAGTAACAGAAACCTGGTTTAAGGCTCCAGAGAGCACCCCAGCACTACCAGGCACTCATACCATACATTTTGGCCACAAAACCCAGACCAAAATACAAAAGGCGGGGGAGTATCCATATTCATCAAGGATACCCACACCTCCAGGTTAGTGGCACAGCACGATGCTTCAGAGATCATCCACATGCAACTAACAATGGGCAAAACTGCTATTCAAATTATAGCTTGCTACAGATCACCCATCATGTCCCAGGACCCCCACTCTACATTCCTGGAAACACTGGGAAACATAAAGGTCCTACCAAACACCCTGATATTGGGTGATTTCAATTACCCAAACATTAACTGGGAGAACTACTCAAGTACAAACTCCCTTGCCCAACATTTCCTAGAATTTATAAACTCAAATGCCCTGGTTCAACTGATCAAGACCCCCACCACAGGTAGCAACATATTGGACCTGGTCATCTCCAACATGGACGACCGGTGTTCCACACCAGAGGTCAACCCCTCTCTGGTTAGATCTGACCATATACTAATCACTCTGGATATCCACATTCTGCCACCACCCCCGGTCAAAGAAACCACCATGAAAAACTTTTCAAAAGCAAACTTCACGTTACTTAAAACTGAGGTGAGAAGTTTCAAAGCCCCCATGCTAAAGGATAACTCTGTCCAAGCTGCAAAATCCTTTACTAATGCACTCTACAGGCACCTACAAGAATGCATGGATCATGCTATCCCAAACAAAACCAAGACTCACTCCTCCAAGAAAAGGAAACCAGTCTGGTGGACCCCTGCCATAAACAAGCTACACAATAGAAGGATGAAACTAGTACAGAAAAGAGTAAAATCCCAAGAAGGGAAGACATCCCTGATCAGTATCAGCAAGAAACTACATTCCCTCATAGAATCATCCAAGGCTAGCTTCGAAAGAAAAATTGCTATGGGCTCCAAAGATAACCACAAGGCATTCTTTAGCTATGTCAAGAATCTAAGTGGCAATTCTCACATCTGCTTGGAGTTAGTACTGAGTGGCACAAAATACACTGAACCGACCGATATAGCCAACATCCTGGCAGACAGGTTCAGTGCAAACTTCACCCCCAAAAGGGCCCATAACTATACCAGAAGAATGTAGTGCCCCTGAAATCACAGACACTCAGGTTAAAACAGCCCTCTCCAAAGTCAAAAACACAGCATCAATGGGACCAGACGGTGTCCCAGGCTGTGTCCTACACAAGCTCAAAGTTGAACTATCCCCTCACCTAAACACACTGTTTAAACTCAGTCTCTCCACAGGCTACATGCCCACAGAGTGGCGTACAGCAATGGTTATTCCACTCCACAAAGGTGGAGCCACAACGGACCTCGGGAACTATCGCCCTATAAGCCTGACTAGCTTGGTCTGCAAAGCTATGGAGTGCATCATCATGGATCTCATTAACAGAGACATTGGAAACCTCCAAACACTGGACCCTACCCAGTTCGGCTTTGTTTAGGGCATATCATGCCTCCTAAACCTGGTGGACTTCTTTGAGACAGTTACCAAGGCTAAAAATGAGGAAAAGGTGGTCCACACAGCCTACCTAGACCTTGCAAAGGCCTTCGACACCATTCCCCACTCAGGTATTATAGACAAGCTCACCAGCCTGAGCATAAACCCCTACATCACAAGATGGGTTGCCAACTGGCTCATGGACAGAACCCACATGGTAAGAGTTGTGGGAGCTAGGTCTGACTCTAAACCAGTTACAAGTGGCATTCCCCAGGGCTCAGTTCTAGGACCCCTCCTGTTCAGCATATACTTCTCAGAGGTACAGGCAAGCACAGGAGGACTATGGCTGACCAAGTTTGCAGACGAATACAAACTAGCAGCTATAATTGATTCTCCGGCTGACACAGACATCCTCCAAAATGGTCTCCAAAAGGGTCTCACTGAGACAGATACCTGGTGTCAAAACCATGGCCTCAAGATAAATGCCAAAAAGTGCATAGTCATCCCCTTTGGAAAAAACAAAGTACCCACAAACTACCACATAGGTGGCAGCCTCCTAAATATGGAAGACATAATAGGGAATCTGGGGGCCCAAGTAGACAGTAACCTCTCCTTTGATAATCACATTGCCAAAGTGGTTAGAAAATCCTTCTATATGGCCCACCTAATCACAAAAGGGTTTGCATCCAGATCGAAAGAGGTCATTGGGCCCCTCTATGCATCATTCATCAGACCCATCATAGAGTACAATGCCCCATTTGGGATGTACCTTACAAGACACCTGCAACAACTGGAAAGACCACAGAAGTACCTCACCAAGCAGATCATTGACTTCAAGCAGATGCCCTTTGCAGCTCGACTGAAGAAATTCCAGATGTACTCTGTTGTATACCGCCTACTCAGAGGTGATCTCTGCCTGACATACAAGGCCATGTCCAACCCAGAATTGATGGACATGCTCCACCTAAAGAAAACCATATCCTCTCGAGCCACATGCTCCAGGGATCTAAACCTTACCACAACAATAAATAGGACGTGCTGGAGGGATAGATTCCTGTCCCAGAGACTTCCCATGCTCTGGAACAAGACTCCAATCTACATTAGGCAGAGCTCCTCGCTAACCCTCTTCAAGAGAAACCTTGACGAGTGGATGGGAAACAGAAAGTTTACCCCAGGGATCACTTCAATGGCTCTGCTGGACAGAGGCACATTTAACTAATCTAAGGGGGTGGAGAAAGTCAACACATTCCGGCTAGGCTTATAAATGCCTTTGGGCAGATAGCCTAGTACCTACCTATGAACCTATAAAATACATATAACTTCCTCTGAGAACTCAGAACCCAGTTTAAGGAAATCTTTGGAATTAACAAAATATTTTGGATACTCCGTGAATATTGCTTATATAATAAGAAATTTAGCCACTTCTCACATGGTATAAACCAAATATTTTATATTTTCAAAAATATAATCAACAACAATTATAGTCTAAAGAACACCTTTTCATTACATTTCCCATAGCTTATACACCAGATTGCCTAGATACCTTCAATATCAATAAGATGCAGAATCATAAAGAGAATAATCTAAAGTTTTGGCACCAGTTTATAGTCAATAACATCCAACCAATGAACTTTCCCTTAGCCAGATATAACGTCTGTCATGATAATTGGCTCTGTATTAAATCTTTAAGACAGTTTGTTGAAAATAAAGTGAGAGTGTCAATAAATATGGAAACTGATATTATACCAAGATTGATACAACTATTCATATGGTGTAGTTCGATGAACATTGAACATAAATTAAGCATATCACCTGTATATAAAATCCTACGAGAAGGCTTGATTACTTTTGACCAAGCTTTTTGGAATTACTCCATAAAGATTAATGGTGAACCTTTATCTAACGATAATAAGAAACAGTTATTAAATTCAATAAAAAACACTACAGACTATATACATACATATATATATATATATATATATATATATATATATATATATATATGTATATATGGAGACTATATACCGGGAGATTTATTCATAAAAGCTTTTACACTCCACACAGAATTGACCTTATAACCAAGAGTAATGAAAGCAAATGCTGGAGGTGTGGTGATATTCTTGAAGCCAACTGGGTTCATATGTTCATAGAATGTAGAACTCTCACACAATACTAGAGTTATTTTAGACATTTAGCAAAAACCCTGTGGTCTGATAACTGTCAAATTACTAGCATTTTTATATTATTCAATGTCCATACCCCAAGTGTAATTCCTAGACATCAGTTACCTGTTCTTTGGTTAATTCTAGCTATTGCTCGAAAAATAATTACATTGAACTAGAAAAATAAGCAAGATCTTATTTTTACTGAGTTTATTTCAATAGCAAAATCTGTATGTAAAAAAGAAATGCAAACTATTTATCAGAGGTCATCAAATGTAACACACAAAAGACTAGCTTGCCAAAAATTGAAGAGATTGTTAGATAAATATTGATTACCTTTCTTGGATAAAACAAATGTTTATCATGGATGTTATATAGTGTAAATAGCTATTATGTTTATATTGTTTATCTTTAATACTTTATGTCCATGTTTATTAACAAAATTTTGGAAAAAAAAAAGTAATAACCTATTAAAGCAACCTGCAGTAGCACCCGTTGTTCTAGTCCCACTAACATAGCAACTAAATAAACACCATACAGGGGTTGCAATAGAGGGCATACTGAAGAAAATGCAAATCTGGTACCACAAATAATGGACTCAGCACTTATCTAAGACTTTTATCACATGACATTACAAGGGCTTTATATAACTCTATACATTTGCTGCAAAGGCATGTGGCAAGGCTGATATGAAATAAAAAGTAGAAAGGATGGGAAGAAACTTGACTAGAAAGAAAGGATTATAAAGACGTAGGTAGCTTATAATCACTGCAATGAAAAACAAAGCAATATATCAGGAAATAAAGACATGGGACTGTATACTGTTCTCATGCTCTTGATGTAGACAAAAACTTTATTTTAAAAAGCTTTAAATACAATTTCAGAGCATTTGATGAAAGTAACATTATATGAAACAAAATAACTATGCATTTAATAAGTATCTGAGCAAGCCAATGAACTGGCACAAGTAATAGAATGCTACCACAGGTGAACAGGTGGGCAAAATGGCTTTTCCATAAAAGTTTTGTCACCATGTCTGCCAACCATCAAGCCTCCTCCCATCAGAACACAGTTCCTTTGTTCTCTTACCTGGGGTTTCCAGAAATCTATTTGATTTCAGCCATTCTGTGTGCTAGTTCAGTAATCTATGCAGGTGACATTAAGTGTTGGCATAACTGTAGCATATTTTATCAATAATAAAATTATACAAAACGTACATCACCCATGATATTTTCAACATGTGTAGGATTTTGTTCTGCCCAGCATATTCATGGGCAAAGTGATAATGCAAATCTGTATGCTGTACATGTTTTTCATTCAATGCCATTATCTTTCTGTGAAGGCAATCATATTTATTTATTTAATTTATTTATTTATTCATTGCATTTGTTGACCGGGAAAGTCCACTGGGCTTGAAATGAGCCCATTTTCAGTGGAGACCCGGGGAGAAAAGCTCCACAAAATCACATACATAGATAAATATTAATACACTTCATGAAAAGTTCACAAGATTATATACAGAGAACATATTGATTCACATAGTAGAGAACATCATGCACTACTATTACATAGAATGATAGTAGAGGACATCATGCACTATTACACTGAATGAAAGTAATAATAGTGAAAAAGACATTGAATGAAACTAAGATACAATTCTGGAAGAGTAGAAGTAATAGATGGCATGTGTTCATATAACATACGAATGAAAAATAAATTTACGAGGTTTGTAGTGTGCATTCTAATAAAGCTTGAAGGAAGTATGTCTGCTAGGCTAATTGTCATGAGGAGATGAGAGTTGTGTAAGAAATTATAGAAGGTTGGAAAGGCTAGGGAGAGTAAGGATAGTTTAACGTGAGAGGGAAGCAGAAAGTAGGCAGAGTGAGGGGAAGGAAGAGATAGTGAGAGTATGACATCTGGAGGGGAAGTCAATAGTTCGATACTGAATTAATATGGGTCTTTGTTATCTACAGGGCACATTTTTACAGCATTTATCACCAGTATTCTTGCTACATGAAGGCAATATCAAGGCATAATATCAAGTAAGAATGTACCAGGGCTTGATATACAATGCTGTCTGACTGCCACTCTGGAAGAAATCCTCACACTACCATGGTCTTGAATGATAGCTAATGTTATAATTTTCTGTATTTAAATACAAAAATCATATGTCTCAAACTTTATCATATTCTGCATACTATTAAAAAAATACCTGCACAAAAAATGGATGCTTGTACCAGTATAATCACCCACAAACAATCCCCCTTCTGTCTTCTTTTCATCACTCTGTTTTGAGCTTTCTTGAAATATTTCTCACATCCAGAAAACATCATCAAAATGCAGTACACGGTGACATTCCTCTGGCTGTATGTAACTGGGAATCATGACACAATTGCTTTTTAAATTTATTTTTTTAACTAAACTGTTGTTTACTACAAACTTTAAACTTGCCTTCTGAAAAGCAGAATGAGCGACAGAACAGCACAAAGTGGAGTTAGCAAATATACGACGTAAGACAAACTTTTCGACATGATTTTAAGCTACCAAGATAGAATGAAAGTCCTCTTGCTATATTCTTTTCCATAGATAGTCCTGCATAGTGGCCTTTATTTAACTTTCCATACCACGAAAGACCCTGTCCTACTAAACCTCTTTCAATTCCACAAAACCAGTAATACCACAAATAGTCACATCAAGGATTTCACTCTTGACCCCACATAAATAAGACCTGCTGGAATGATAAATATCTAAGTCACTGCATCCTATAGCTGTGGAATACATTTTCTTTGTATTTTAAAGAATATAACACTTTAGCCGCTTTTAACTCATTTCCTCTAGTGAGCCTTTTGATTAAATCAAATTATAAAATCACAGTTCAAACAAATATTTATACCTTTATAGCTATGACTTTTAGCAAACAGTTATAAATAGCACATTGTTCTGTACAACCATAGATTTACAGTTCTAGCATTTGTTAGATTCTAAGTCTTAAAATTGATTTTGTATGTCAAATAAATAGGGTAAATAATAATTTTATTTTTTTATAAACAAACTGCAGTGTGATAATCATTTCTCAAACTACACATGCACTGTAAGAAGCAGTTTGTCATAATTCTTTTCTGCACTTTCAGATGAGGCTAAGCATTTCTGTCTATTATCACTTGATTGTTTAAATATTCACAGAAATATGAAAATTATGGCAAAGTGCAAATCCATATATGGATCTGCATTGAATCACACAAGGTCGATAGGGCTTTTGTGCATGTTCCAAGCTTACTTCACGGAACATGCAATGTACCAAATAGTGTTTTGGCAGGGTGACAATCCCCACTGTACCCTCCCCACACCCTGATAATTATATATACTAACTCTGAGATCACATGATCCCTGCAGAAGGGGCATATTCCTCTTCCCCATGGATCATCCTTTCTCACACAACTGTCATCCTTATGCTGTGTCAACCAATATGGTTTGTCCATACACAGGTCAATTTTAGCCACGACTTGACCAATCTAATGGCAACAATAACATATATATATATATATATATATATATATATATATATATATATATATATATATATATTTCTTTATATAATCCCATATTTATACTTTCAGATCCACTATTCTAAGGACTGTAATTATAGACTCCTGAATTTTAGTGCACACCTACCATAGATATAAATAGGTAAATTACTAGATAAAGCACTGATTATACAACAGGACCCAACAAGTCAAGATAGAGCCACCTACTTATTCCAGCAGGATTTACCAGCATCATCAAACAGGGCTCTGTACCTGGATTATACTCCTCAGTTATAAAATGGGAAATGGGCTACAGATAACTAACTGAGCTGATGACTGCAAACTGGGTAATATAAATACTTCATTAAAGGACGCTTAAGTTTTCCTAGGTCTATATAAAATGTGTACCTGGTACAATATTAATGGCTTTCCGTTAATGTCCATAAAAGCAGCATGATGACACTTGCCAAAAGGCCATAGTTATGATTAGAAAATAAATGGTCAAATCATAAAAGATGACACCATCATTAAATATATGGAGGCGATGGTAGACAGCAATTTATACTCTGACCAGTGTTTATCCACCAAAGTCAAAAAAAGTATATTGCATAGTCCCACTAATTATTAAGGGCAAGTCTAGTCACCCCAGGGAGATCATTGCATCACTTTTTACTTCAGTAATCTAAGCCATTACTGAATATGTTATATTATGCAGTCTTCAAACAGTCAGCCTGAAAAAACTTAAAAAGCTAGAATGATTCCTTCCTAGAAAATGGCAGGTTTGAACAGTTGAACTATACAGAAATACTTCAGGAATTATTATATTTGTTGAAGGTTACATGCCTGTGTTATATATGTGTGTATATGTGGCCACCTCCTTTAAATATCCCCATGTGTATAGCATAGAGGGATCCTAATTTGCATTCTGCTGAACAGTACTTCGTTTCATAACATAAATAAGTGTATATTCCTTATGCAAGATTGTTATTAAAGTATTTTTAATTGAGAAGGGAACATGGAGCAGTTACTCTGAAAAGGCAGCAAATTTATAACTGGGAGGGAGATTTAAAAAATGAATTGTGTAGTCATGACAGAGTTAAGAAGGGGTACTACAGATAGGTTTAGCTGTACAGAATAATTTACTTTACCAGCAGATAAGGAAATGTGCAGAAACAATGGACTAAGAAGGCTTTGTTAACCACAAGTACCTGTGGCTGCTATTTTTCACTCATTTTTTTCTCACAGAAAATGAAAAGTCCATTGTAATCTATATTTTTGTTTTATCAGATATCGATGAGTGTAAAATGCTTAATGACGGTGAGCCATTTTGTGATCATTACTGTCATAACTACATCGGAGGTTTCTACTGTACCTGCAGAACTGGCTACATCCTTCATGAAAACAAAAAAACATGCACAGGTAAGAGCCATATTTCAGCTTAATATATGTATGTTATGATTTATGAAATATTAATACATTGTAACTATGTATATAAGATAGAATGTGAAAGTAAGCAACATGCTTTCATCAGTTTTGACAAGTTAAACTAAAATAACATTAGAGAAAACTACCCCCCCCCCTCCCCCGCAGTTGCACTTCATTGATCTGTTTTTTGTGAGCTACTGAAATACATTCTGTAAGGTAAATATGAAATTTCTACAAAAGGGAAGAGACCTCATAAGGTTCTTTTATAACATCAGTTTTAGGTACAACAGCAGACTTCAGACTAAGACCCTGGGAACTATCGCCCCATTAGCCTGACCAGTCTAATATGCAAAGCTATGGAACGCATCATCATGGACCTAATAAATAAGGATATAGTGAATCTCCAAACTCTGGATCCCACACAGTTTGGTTTTGTGAAGGGCAGATCATGCCTGCTCAACTTGGTCAACTTCTCTGAGTCACTCACCAGAGCTGTGGATGAAGGCATGGTGGTTCATACAGCCTACCTTGATCTGGCCAAGGCCTATGATACCATTCACCACTCAGAAATCATAGCAAAACTCACTAAGCTAGACATCAATTCCTATATCATAGGTGGGTTGCAAACTGGCTCACAGGTAGAACCCACAGTGTGAAAGTAGCTGACTCCAAGTCAGACTGTCGACCAGTCACAAGTGCAGTCCCACAGGGTTCAGTCCTGGGTCCTCTCCGGTTTGGTATCTACTTCCCTGAAGTCCAGGCCAACACAAGGGGACTCTGGCTGACAAAGTTCACAGACAATTGCAAGTTGGGAGTTATTATTAACTCCCCAAGTGATGTTGACATCCTACAGGAAGGCCTCACTGAGACCAACGACTGGTGTCACAACCATGGCCTTAAGCTCAATGCCAAAAAATGTGTCATCATCCCCTTTGGGAAAAACCCAGTTCCCATGAATTACCACATCAATGGTAGTCCACTGAACACAGAAGACATTATTAGAGATCTGGGAACACAGGTTAACAGCAACCTCTCTTTTCACCACCACATTGCCACTGAAGTCAGAAAGTCCTTCTATGTGACACATCTCATTACCAAGGGTTTTGCATCCAGGAAGAAAGAGGTCATTGTCTCCCTCTACTCTTCCCTCATTAGGCCAATCATTGAGTACAATGCCCCATTTGGCATGTACCTCGCTAAACACTTGCAACAACTGGAGATGCCACAAAAGTACCTCACAAAGAGGATCCTAGGCCTTAAGCATTTGTCTTATATGGACAGACTCAAAAAACTCCAACTATTCTATGTCTCATATTGCCTAGTTAGAGGCGATCTCTGCTTGACTTACAAAGCCATGTCTGACCCAGCTCTGTTAGAAATGTTACAGCTAAAGAAATTCCAATCCCTCCACACCACACGCTCCAGAGGCCTCAACCTCATTACCACAATCAACAGAACATGCTGGAGGGACAGGTTCATAACGCACAGACTGCCCATGCTAAGGAGTAAACTTCCCATACATGTCAAGCAGAGCACCTCACTGGCCCTCTTCAAGAGAAATCTTTGAGTGGATGGGAAATAAAACGTTCACCCCGGGGATCACTCCTGTGGCTCTACTCGACAGAGGCACTAGGAACTAAAGTCGGATGGCATGATGCCAGGGTAATCCTATGGGCTAGGCTTGTAAAGGCTCCAGGGCCATTAGCCTAGTACACACATATGAACCTATGAACAGCAGTGAAGTGTGTGGAATAAGTCATATATATTAAGCTTGCCTTATTCATGAGACTTCATACAGTAAGGATCTTAAATGAAAATGGTGAACCTTGAGGTTTTAAAGCTCTGCATGAAGTGACACATCAGTAGGGTCACTAGTTCACAGTGGAAGGAAGTGTAAACATCAGATGAATTTGACCAATTGATGTCTTGCAAAAAGTCTGCCACTATGCTTTGTAACATCTTGTAGGCCCACTTGATAATGCAGGCATGCCTCTAACATTGCAGTGTTGTGAGATTCCACTCACCAGCAGCACTGATGACATGAACCAATGTCTGCCAAATATGGTCCCATATGCCTGCCAGACATAGGCCCATACAGGCTGTTGAGCAGCCCTCTCTCCCAAACAGGATGACTTTCACCACTCCTAAGGGTCAGTAGCAGGATGCCATTCTCAGCTTGGCTGAATCTGTCAAGAATCTGCTACGCATCCCCACTTGAGGATATGATGACACCTATGAAAACAAAAGATACACCTGTAGGCCAGTAACTGCTGTGGACAGTAAGCTACCAACTATAAACAGGGGTTGCCATAGGTATACACAAAAATATATGTTTGGACAGAGATAGGAACACTGTAGGTGTCTCAGATATGCTATGCAATGAGCAGTGGGGTACTCCAATGATACCCCATACCAGTGGAAGAGACAGACATGTACATGTATATAGCTGGATTGGCTGCTACACAAAGGACTGCAAGGATACACGGATGAAAGGTGAAATTTACAGACAGCATGAATAAGGGGCATATAAGGTCACAGGGGTGATAATGGTGTACTCAACAATGACGTTTGGGTTACATATGAGGAGACCTACTACAGGTGTCCCCACAGCATACAAATAGCACATCTGCAAAGAACATATAGGACTGAATAAGGATAGGCACCCCTGACAGGGAACTGCTTACTCCCAGCTACAATGTAGATATACAACTACATATATATTACATATGAGCTTTGTGCAGGTACAGGGTGCAGGTACAGGGTGCAGGTACCCATGTTACAGATTAGTATGTGTATCTATACTTTTTCTTAAGACAAGTGCTCACATCTACAGCACACCTGAGAAAGTACAGTCATGTGGGCAAATTACTGTAATAGTAGCTGTTCAAGTGCGGTGACTGCCGCAGTCATCACTGTAAGGAACACTGTCACAAGCCGAGGTCCAATAACTGGCTTGAGTTTTAGAGCTGGTCACATCTCCCCCCGGCCAGTCTGATGTCATCTTACCTCATACATCTTCACTTACCTGATACATAGATGATGTTTGACTTTGACACCATCAGTTTTTTATTGCCATACTCATGAATACTAGGAGAACGTGCACTGTAAGTTCAGTCGAGGCCTATATCCAATGAGTACAGTTAATAAGTACCCCAGTGGGAAATCCTTCCACCTAATCCCATCTCATCTGTAGTTTGTATTGTGCTTTATTGGTTGTGTAGTTTTTGGACACTGGGGTAACAAATGCTTAACACAGAGGTGTAAGGAATGGCTGCTGTCAAGAAAATTAATAGATTAATAGATACCACACACACATTTTCACAATAAATGTTTTTATTGTCTAGGCTTAGGCTGGAGTATAATATTAGTGAATGGACAAAATGTCCAGGGATTCAGACTTAAGACTAAGTGTGAGGCACAAGACCCTTCAGTCTTGTTTGACTATGAAGAAGCTTGTGGTCATCTTAGCTAGACTCTCCGTGTGTGCAGAATCCAACAAGCTAGAGGTCTGGATTTCCCACTCTAAAAAGAAAATGATAGAAAAGCAATAAATATAGAAGATATGTATGATAAGGTAACGCCAGCCCAGCCAAGAAGAAGGGTTGCCAGCTCTGAAAGTTGAGATAAACATTAGATCTTAGTCTATGAAAGTGCTCTTTACAATAATGACTGCATCAGTGATTCACATGAAGAGCATATCACCACAGTACTGCAAAACACTGTGTACCACCTCAGGGATGTCTCTTCTTTATACTCTGTTTCTCATCTGCCAGAACCTAGCTTCAAATTACTGCATTGATATTACTGCCGCTGCTGATGGTGATCTTGTTTTAGTGTAACATTTGGCATTTAAATGGCATCACATCCACTTAAGCTGCAAATATACTGCAGTTTGCATGGTATGTATTCCAACTTGGGTATAGTCTAAGCATGTCTGTTGTTGTCGTCTTTTGGCTTTTCCCGGTTAGGGGTCGCCACAGCGGAACTCTGGTCCGCTAATGATTGTCAGTAAATTTTCACGAACGCCGAGGTGCCAGCTCAACGTTCAACCTTCAACAAAGGCATGCCCATTTACGCATGTCTTTCGAATGCCCACCCAACCGCGGGGAGGACATGCAGACTCCACAAGAAGGCACTCCCCGCACTTCAGCCAAGAATCGAACGGGAGAACCTCTTGCTGTGAGGCAACAACGCTACCGCTGCACACCGCGGAAGTAGTCTAAGCATGTCTGTGAATAGCTATATTTCAATGAACCACATGGGTGACATGATGCACACCTTAAGTTCGCCCACATAACTCCAGTATGCTATGCCTTAGGTTCCATGCATAAATTCTATGGACATATACCCATTGTGCATCAGGATGGCACTGCAATGCATATTTCTCAACTCTACAGATTTTTGCAGAATGCCCAGATTTTTGTCTCATAGTTTTGGTCCGTTTTTTATGAAATAGTGGTTTTCTTGCAAATTAGTGGCAAATCATTAAAGACTGAAATTAGAAAATTATGACTGACATTTGAGATTCAGAAAATTCATGCTAACGCAAAACCTGTTACTCTATCAACTTTCGAAGTTTTCAAGAACAATATTTAAAACTTGTCGCTATTTTTGGGCCTTTGTCCCACTTTAATTGATGGATTTGTCCAGATTTTTTCTCTCAGAGGTTAAGAGGTATGCTACAATGCACTGTTCAGAATTCAGAAATCACATGTCTAGTGTGAATTATTTTGTTTTACATGACATTCACGGTGATGGCTGCCACAGCCAGTGTCTGATGCGAAGCCCCTGCCTGTTGTACTTAGAAGATTAAACTCATCCTCTCTTCTACACAGTCAGTCCAGGAAAAGGCTACTGGGACCCTGTATACTACCACTTAGGAAGGTGATTGCCTGTTATGACGTAGCTGTTGAGTAAGGCTACTGCTATCCACAGGACTAGCAAGCAAGACAAGGCAGATACTGGTGTGATGACCTGATGTTCTGGCACCCTGAAGATCTCTACCAGAAGGAAATAGAAGTTATGCAAGAATTCCTTGATTTATTCAATGTATGGCATTGCTGCTGTTTTTCAAAGTGTAATTGTAAACTTCTTTTCTGACATTCAGAGCCATGCTCTCCTAATAAACTTTGTTTCCTCTGACAGATATCAGGACATGCCAGGTGGTTAATTTGGGGGACAGTATCTGTGCTGTGCCTAAAGTTTGTCTATATATCACTAAGTTGCTTCATATTGGGTAGCACTGCTCAGCTGTTCATTTGTGAGGCTGGGGGCACCATGTCAGGCATCTACAGTCATGAGCTTACATATGAGACTGTGATTTGATGTGATAACATTTCTATGATTGTGCTATCTTGCACATACATTTAGGGATGTGCCTTATTTTGGAGTCTGTGGGCACATTACTAGGCTTATGCTATATTTCATGTTCATGCAGAAGTATAATTTTACACAGTTTTCTACATCTTTGTGTGTGTGTGAAGGCTGGTTTGTCCTTTTTATCTTTTATCTCAAGTTGAGTGAGGCTAGCCATGCTGTTTGCCACAGGAGACATCAGAGACTTTCAGCACTGTTGGATTAGTTTGTATATTGCCTATTGACTTGTGCTATAGTCATTGCAGCATTTGTAGCACATTATCACTGATCTCACCTTTCCCATTGTTTCTTCATCCTGCTGGCTACGATGATGCCAATGCAATGCAGGTACATCAGCCACCAATCACTCCTGCCTCTCCTATCAAGGAAGCTATGGTGAGTGAGAGGGAAGCAATTGCCTTGCCAGAGGAGTTTCAACTTCTCCCAGGCAGGTATCCCAGCTCAGTTCTGTACAGTCTAGCTGCCAGTGCAGAAGATGAGTGCATATCCTACTCAGCACATGTCCACCTCTGTTTGCTTGTGTGCCTCTTATAACTACCATTCCCCACCTTCCCTCCACTTTTACTGTATCGCCCTTCCTCTCATACTTTCTTTTACCATACATATAAAAAAATGGTTCTACTGGGGATTGAACCCATGACCTTCTACGTGTAAAGCAGATGTGATAACTACGACACTACAGAACCTGCAGAAGTGCCCTTCATTCCACCTAACTGCTTTTTCTTTATGATTTTTTGTGTACATCACTGCCTGCTATGTTCCACATTTCCTACTGTCCTGTAGTCCCCTTTCATCCTCTTTCATGAAACCACTAAGTGTACAGGTGAAAGGACACCAGACAGCACACATTTAGAGTGTGCTATAAATGAATATTGTGTGCTGTTAGCCAACAGCCTTTTAGTCCATGCACTGATTCTTGCTATTTGCTCCCATGCAGTCTTGAGAAGCTGTCACTAGCTGTTACATGGCTGCTCCCATACAATATAGCTCTCCCATTTCTTCACTCCATAGTAGTTCACTTGTGGATTTTCAGCATTACTCTTCCTTAAAAATCAGAACACAGTTAGCTGCTCATACGTGCACTGTTTCACAATTTGTATTTTCATGTATACTTTATACTACATTGTATTGTCACTGTGTGGCAAAAGCACTGTTTCAGCAGGCATATCATCTCCATGAATCCTGTCCTGCTAAAGGACACAGTAAAACTCATTTAAAACTGGTAGGAAATATCTCTGTGTTTAGGGAGTTCCAAAAAGCAAATCTTTAGTTACTTGATAGCTTAAATAAATTTTGCTGTAATCCTCTTCTGATGAATCCCACTATTACAGCTGCATGTACCAGTCTGAACACGTTCTGAATTGTATGTATCATAGGATCATAGGTAGTTACTAGGCTATTGGCACTGAGGCCCTTATAAGCCTAGCTAAAAGTTTATCCCATGTTCAAACAAGTCAGCACGCAAAGCCCCTGTCCAGCAGGGACACAGGTGGAATCCCACGGGGTGTGTTTCCTATTTCCCATCCAGTTATCCAGATTGCACTTAAAAAGGGCACTCTGCTGACATGGAGAGGGAGTCTATTCCACAGATGGGATAGTCTCTGCGACACAAATCTGTCCTGCCAACAAGTCCTGTTAATATCATAGACCAGGTTGAGATTGTGCACATGGGTTACTCGAGTGGTGCTTGACTTGCAGATATGCAGGAGTCCCATCAAGGTGGGGTCTGAGATTGCTTTGTATGCCAGACAGTGTTCACCTCTGAGAAGTCTGTATGAAACTGAGTAGAGGGACAGGGCTTTTAACCTACCTGTGTAAGGTAGATGTTTGAGGCCCTGGATTCTCCTGGTGAGGAGCCTCTGTGGTCTCTCCAGCTGCTGCATGTGCTTTGCAAGGTACATGCCGAAGGGGGTGTTGCACTCAATAATTGGCCTTATAAGGGAAGAATACAGGGATGCTATGACCTATTTGTCCCTGGACGAGATACCCTTACTTATGAGGTGGGCCATGTAGAAAGTTTCCGTACAACGGAATCTACATGAAGGTCAAAAGTCAGGTTGCTATCAATCCAGGTGCCCAAGTCCCTAACTACTGATTGCATGCTTAGGATGTTGTTATTAATGTGATAATATGGGGGGATGTCACTCTCCTAAAGGGAATGATGATGATGCATTTTTTGGCATTCAGCTTGAGGCCATGTTTCTGGCACCAGTCATTTCTTTGGGTAAGACCCTCTTGGAGGACGTCCACATCACTTGGGAAATTGATAACCGCGCCCAGCTTGCAGTCATCTGAAAACGTGATCAGCCATTTATTTATTTATTTATTTATATTTGTTGACTGAGAAAATCTGACTGGACACAGGTCCTTTTTCAGTGAAGGCCCAGGGAGAAAAGCTCCATAATAAAAACAACAATTAAAAACAACAATTAATTACAAGTTACAAGAAGTATAGGTAGGTTTTGTTTAACAATAGTAGTAAACAGTTATAGTTCAAAATGAAATTAAGTATTTAGTTAAATGGTACAACACTTATATCATTGGTGCCATAAAGACTAGCAAGTATTTTAATAGGGTCTATATTATATCATCGAACGCTTAAAAAAGCGAACGCTGATTGATCGACCTAATTTAAGCGAAAGCTTACAATCTCGAACTGTCAGATCAGTGATTTTTTTCCCAGGGAAAAAAATCGCTGATCCAAAACACATACACACAACACAAGCACACCAAACAAACAGAAATCCACACACATACACCTAAATTCTGATACCTAACCCTACACTAAACTATGCACACACCACTAACTACCCACTTGCCTTAACCCAAACCCTAACCCTAAGGTCTGTCACTATCGCACACTCACTTCACCCGCTCCCTAACCCTAACTCACCTAAATCACCCTAACACTCACATCCACACAATCGCACACTTACCTGAATCCGACCGGTAACTTTCCACCATAACACTGAAAATACCGAAGCAACAGAAACGGACAACCAAATTCTTTCCCTAGGAAAAAATTTGAGTTTCTGCTGCTTCGATATTTTGCAGTTTCATGAAAATAAGTTAGATCAATCAGTGTTCGCTTTTTTAAGCGTTGAGGATATAATATAGACCCTTTTAATAGCTGAGCTAGCAGCTATTACCCTTGAATAACAGTGGCTAAGATTACAGCTGAGATATAGGTTTATAAACAATGTATTTGGCTGCAAGCTGAAGGTAGTTAGAGGGGTGAAAGAAAGGGATTAGAAAGGTTGGGGTAGAGATGTTGAGGTTTGTTAGAGGGGCATGCCCAGTGCTCTTTTAGATGAGGATTTTAGAGCAGCCTTGAAGTTAGTACGTGATGACACAGAAGTTATAGTGTGAGGAAGGGTATTCCATAATTTTGCTATGGAGTAGGAGAAGAGAGTTTCTCCAGCAGTGTTCCTGGTTCTAGTTACCTGTAATTGATTTTTGTTGCTGGAGCATAGTGGTCTGGTGGTATGATAGGGTTGGAGTAGATTTTGGAGGGTGGGGACTTTTAGAGGATGATTTAGTAGTTTGTGGGCGAGTGAGAGTTGGTACCATTGAAGGAGCTGAGGGAGTTCTAGTCAGCCTAGTTCAGTAAGTGAGGTGCAGTGGTGGCTACGGTAGTTTGCACCAGTGGTAAACCTTGTTATTTTGTTGTAGCAAGCTTTGAGTTTACCTAACTCACTTTGCCTTAGGTTGGTAAATATTGGAGAGGCGTAGAGAAGGGTGGAGATAAGGTGGCTATTTGCAACTGAAATCTTGGCTGTTTTGGTGAGGAATTGCTTATTTCTGTATAATGCTCCTAGTTTTTTGTGTACTTTTTTATGGTTAACGAGATGTGGATGTCAAACTTGAGGTTATTGTCAAGTTCAACTCCAAGTAGTTTGGTGTGGTCTGTTGGGGGGATAATGGTGTTGTCATTGGCTTTAATATTAAATTGCTGGGTGTTTAGATTGTGTTTGGTGGGTTGGAAGATGAGGATTTTTGTTTTGTTTGGGTTACATATTAATTGTGCATCTGAAAGCCAAGCTTCAACTGAGGAAAAGGCTTCCTGAGTGGTCTTTTGAAATTCAGGTAGGGAGTGGGCTGAGCAGATGATGGTGGAATCATCTGCGTACTGTATGAGAATGGCTTATTTGGTAGCAGAGGCTAGATTATTAGCGAATATGGAGAAGAGTAAGGGTCCAAGGATGGATCCTTGGGGAACACCTATTGAGACAGGGAGTTGGGGGGATATATCATTATGCCAAACAACAGATTGATGGTGGTCAGTCAGGTAGCTCTGGAAGCAGTTTATGACAGATTGAGAGAAGGATAGAGTATTGAGGACAGTGATAAGTTGTTTATGAGAGACCATGTCAAATGCTTTAAATTGGTCTAGGAAAGTTGCAGAGGTGAAATAACCATTGTTTTTATGTTGAAGGATTGTATTAGTGAAAGCAAGTAAGGCAGTGGTTGTGCTGTGGTATGGGCGTAAACCATGTTATGTGTTAGATAGGAGGTTGTTAGTAATTAAGTAGTTTAGAACTTGAGAGTGAATGCATCTCTCAAGTATTTTTGATAGAGGAGACAGAATTACTATGGGCCGGTTTTGGCCTGCACCTCTCAAATAACAGAGGCCCTAAGACCAATGCCTGGGATACACCATTCATTACGGGGCTACTTCTTTAGGTGGCTTCCCCTATTTTAATTAGGTGAGTTCTATCAGTGAGCCAGTTTGCTACCCATCTGGTAACATATGGATTGATTCCTAGTTGAGAGAGTTTATCTGGTATGCCAAAGTGGGGAATAGTGTCGAAGGCTTTGGCCAAGTCAAGATAGACAGTGTGCACTGTCTTCCCCTCATCCATGGCTTTGGTGACTGTCTCAAAAAAGTCAACCAGATTTAACAGACATAACCTCCCCTTGACAAAGCCAAACTGTGTGGGGGTCGAGTATTTGGAGGTTGGAAATGTCCCCTGTTAATGAGGTCCGTGATAATGCATTCCATGGCCTTGCAGATCAGGCTAGTTAGGCTGATGGGTGTATAATTTCCCGACTCGGTGCACTTTTGTGTAAAGGGATGACAGTGGCTGTCATCCACTCGGCTGGGACAAAGCCGGTACTCAGGCTTTAGTTGAATAGGGTGCCTAATGGTGCTGCAAGTTCATGCCTGGGTTCATGTAGGATGCAGCCTGGGATGTTATCAGGTCCCATGGAGGCTGTATTTTTTGCCTTTAAGAGGGCAGTGATGATCTGTTCCCTAGAGATAAGGGGTGGGGGTCAGGTACTAGGGACATTCTGATTTACTGGAATGTAGGAATGTTGCTTATTCTCATTCCTAAGCTCATCATATATTCAAAAGAGATGTAATACACTCCATCACAGCATTTTTTTTCCATGAAGACCATTGGGTGGAAACCATTTGACCAAGATGGCAGTTCAACAAAAAGCATTCTGAACAAAGAAAAATAATTTTCTATGTGATCAGAACCCCCCATTCCCCATTCATGTTGGAGATCTCTCTACATAACACCCTCTATTAATCAAAAACAACTCAGAATAGACCACAGCTCTAGGAAAAGGATGCATTAACCTGACCAAATGCCAGCTTGACAGGCTGGTCTTACAGGAATCATCAGTTAATGCACTCTACCCAATATCTGTTACCATCTCATTTGCTCACTCAACTGAGTGCAGTGAGATCATATTCTGATTTCAGGCACTCCTACTGTGTACAAAGAGAGCATCTGGGAAATAGAAAAAAAAAATTAAGCTTATTTCCTGCCTTTCTTGTTAAGTGGTACAGACTATTTGTAGGCTTCTGAGCCCCCAAGCCCTTCTGTGTTTGAGGGAAGCCTTCTAGCTTGTTTTTTTTTTCTTATAACTAGCCAGTTTTCTAGTTTCAGCACTCAAATCTGTTTCTTTGATCTCAGCACTTGTTCAGAAAAAAAAAAAAAAAAATTTTTCATCTGCTTTTACTGTACTTGTGTTTTTACCTACTTCTTTTTACTTTTGCATCATCTTAAAATACTCAATTGTATTTATTACTGCTTGGTGTAACTCATTCTAAGCCTTTTGGTTTAAACACTTGGGCTTCGGACCAGTTAGTTGTTTTGCACTGAGAGGGTTTGTGGTCTGCACTGTTGTGGCAGAACAGGTAGCTTACATCCTTCTAGGTTGAGAACTGCTGATTGAGGGCTCAGTGTCTGTTATTCTAAAAGTGTATTAATTCTGGTTTAAGCACTTGGGCTTTCAAGCCAGTTATTTTACATTAAGAGGGTTCGTGGTCTGCACTCTTGTGGGAGGAGAGGCTGGACTCTGCCCTTCTGAGCTGGGAATTTCTGGTTAAAGGCTTATAGTGCATGCATATCTGAACTGTTTCTTACTGAAGTTGGTGCGCCTTGTTTGCTGTGGCATAGACTGGATTCGGGCCTGCTGGATCTAGCTTTGTTTGTGTAACTTGAGCACTAATCCAGACATTCTCTAAAGTATTCAATGGTATTTATTACTGCTTGGTTGTAACTTGATTAAAGTGTAGCTATCATTCAAGTCTTTTGGATTAAGCACTTGGGCTTCAGACCAGTTGTTTTACATTAGGAAGGTTTGTGGCAAGCACTGTGGTGGCAGGACAGGTAGCTTTCATCCTTCTAAGTTGGGAACTGCTGATTGAGAGCCCAGTGTCCAAGTGTATTAGTTCTGGTTTAGGCACTTGGGCTTCAGGCCAGTTATTTTACATTAAGAAGGTTCGTGGTCTGCACTCTTGTGGGAGAAGAGGCTGGACTCTGCCCTTCTGAGCTGGGAATTTCTGGTTAAAGGTTTATAGTGCCTGAATATTTGAACTGTATCTTACTGAAATTGGTTCACCTTGTTTGCTCTAGCATAGACTAGATCCAGGCCTGCTGAATCTAGCTTTGTTTATATGCTTGTTGTTTGTTTGCTTGTTATTTCCTGGAAGCTAATTCCACCTAATACGCAACTTCTCAGCTTCTGTGGATCACTAGTGATATCTGCATTGCTTACTGTACTTATTTCCTTGTTTCACTTGAAAGAAAGTTACTGTTTGTCGTTTTGCATTTAGTTACTTGTAACACATTGCACTCAAGTTACCTGGCACTTGCTCACTAAAGCAATTATATAAGTCAGCACTAAAAATTAAAAGCACTACACCCTCACTCCCCACTGGCCCTTGTTTTCAATTAAGGAATTCCCAATATTATTCTAGCATGTCCAAAGGTCAGTTGTCAATCTTCTCTCCGGTCCAGCTGGTGAATCTGGGAATCTTGAGGCAATGTTATAACTGCCTCATGTACACAGACAACCCTCTCCTCCTCCCACATAACAAAAATACTTGCGAGAGATGCAGCTATTTAGCCAAACTGGAGGCTGAGCTCTCTCAACTCAGGACTGGCAAGACCAGACAGGAGGAGAAGGCAACTACACACACCACAAAACCAGCCTCACATAATGCTACCACTCCACTGAATCAAACACATAAACACACAAAGACATACTCGGAGGCTCTGAGTAAAAATTTACCTAAACAGCAGAGGCCTCCAAAGCAGACACCCAAACAACTGCTACCTCAAGACACCCCACAAGCAACACATAAACCACAAAAGCAGTGTGCAAAGCAGTCACAGCCCTTAAGGCCAAATACAACACCAAACATACTTGTCATAGGTGACTCCATAGTCAGACACACTGACGTCCCACTCACCAGGCTGAACAAGGAGAGGGTCACAGTAAGCTGCCTATCGGGCGCTAGAATCCGCCACATAACACAAGCACTCGGGTCACTCCACGGCAAGTACAAATATGACACAGTCATTGTCTATGCTGGTGTGAACGACCTGAGATGTACCTCCCTGGACTACATGAAAAGAGACATAGAGGAGCTCTCTGATTATGTAGCCCAGGCAGGTATGACCCTAACCCTGAGCAGTATCCTTCCTTCACCAAGAATGATGCCACAATATAGAGACAAGATGATCAGCTTTAACAATTGGCTTAATGTCTGGTGTCATTCAAAGGGGATCAAGTGTCTGTCTGCCTGGGATGACATGCTTGACAAGCCACGCTGCTTCGCAAGGGACGGCTTGCACCTGTCACCCCTGGGATTCCAGATATTGGCTAAGGCTCTTGCCACCCCACAGTGACTTTTTAGGCAAGGCTCAAATTCTAAACCTACCACCCTAGAAAACAAAAATGGGAAGAAACTGAGGGTAATGCTGCTCAATGCCAGAAGTCTAAATCTCAAAATGCACGCACTCGAGGCCCTTCTCAGTATGGAGAACATCGATGTCTGTGCTGTAACTGAAACCTGGTTCAAGGCTCCTGAGAGCACCCGGCACTATTAGGTTTTACCTCATATCATGCGTTCCGCCCCAAAACCCGGACCACACCACAAAAGGAGGGGTGTATCCATATTCATAAAGGATACCCACACCTCCAGGTTGGTGGCAACGCACGAAGCTTCGGAAACCATCCAGGTGCAACTAACCATAGGCAAAACTGCTCTACAAATTGTAGCATGCTACAGGCCACCCTCTCAAACTCAGGAACCCCACACAGCCTTCCTGAAGACACTGGAGGGTATAAATGTATCTCCAAACACCATCATATTGGGTGACTTCAACTACCCGAATATAGACTGGGAACATTACTCAAGCCCTAACTTTCTAGCCCAACGGTTCCTGGAGTTCATAAATTCAAATGCCATGGAACAGCTAGTCACTGTTCCCACGAGAGGAGAAAATATACTAGATCTCATTGTCACAAACATGGGGACAAAATGCTCCACACCAGAAGTATATCCCTCATTGGTGAGATCTGATCATAAACTAATCTCACTGGAAATCCACATCCCGCCCCACCCCAAACAAAAGACCATAGTGAAGAACTTCTCTAAAGCAAACTTCACACTACTCAAGACTGGTGTGGTATCCTTCAAGGCCCCTGAGCCAGTGGAAACCACAACCCAAGCTGCGGAAGCCCTTACAAATGCCTTCTATGAACACCTCCAGGACTGCATGGATCAGGCAATCCCAAATAAAACCAAGACTCTTTCCACAAAGGGCAAACGTCCAGTCTGGTGGACCCCAGCCATTAACAAACTTTACAATAAGAGGAGAAAGCTATTACATGATAGAACAAAATCCATAAAAGGGAAGTCACCCCTGATCATTATTAGTAAAAAATACGAGCACTCATAAAATCAACTAAGGCCAATTTTGAGAGAAAAATTGCCATGGATTCAAAGGACAATCATAAGGCCTTTTTCAGCTATGTTAGGAACCTGGGTGGAAACTCCCAGATATGCTCAGAATTAGTCCAAAATGATACAAAAATCACTGAACCCACAGACATTGCCAACATACTGGCAGACAGGTTCAGTGCAAACTTCACCCTCTCCCCTAAAGGAGAGATAACTATCCCAGCCGAGTGTAGCCTCCCGGACATCTCAAATGCGCAGGTGAAAGCTGCTCTCTCTAAAGCTAAAAACACAGCATCAATGGGACCAGATGGTGTCCCCGGCTGTGTGCTACACAAGCTAAATGAGGAATTAAACCCGCACATAAGGCAGCTGTTTAATCTCAGCCTTACCACAGGATACGTGCCCAAGGAGTGGCGTACAGCAACTGTTGTCCCACTCCACAAAGGCGGCGCCTCTACGGACCCTGGTAATTACCGCCCCATAAGCTTAACAAGTCTAGTCTGCAAAGCTATGGAGAGGATCATAATGGAGCTCATAAACAAAGATATAGGGGACTTGCAGACATTGGACCCGACCCAGTTTGGCTTTGTCAAGGGAAGATCATGCCTTTTGAACTTGGTCGACTTCTTCAAAACAGTCACCAAGGCCATTGATGAGGGAAAGGCAGTCCATACAGCCTACCTTGACCTTGCAAAGGCTTTCGACACAATACCCCACTCGGGTATTGTAGAAAAACTTACCAGCTTAAATGTAAACCCATATGTCACAAGATGGGTTGCAAACTGGCTTAAGGACAGAACCCACAGGGTTAGAGTTGCTGGCGCTGTGTCAGACTCCAAGCCGGTCACAAGTGGTGTCCCACAGGGCTCGGTCCTTGGCCCCTATTGTTTGGCTTCTGCTTCCCAGAAGTACAGGCCAACATAGGAGGACTTTGGCTGACAAAGTTTGCAGGCGACTGCAAACTGGGCGCCATAGTGGAAAGTGCATCAGACACGGATATCCTTCAGAAGGGACTCACGGAAACAGATAGCTGGTGCCAGAGCCATGGCCTGAAGTTAAACGCCAAAAATGTATAGTCATACCCTTCGGGAAAAACAAGGTAACCCCAAGCTACCATATAGGTGGCAATCCACTAAGCACAGAAGAGGTTATCAGGGACCTGGGGACCCAGGTTGACAGTGGCCTTTCTTTTGACACTCACATTGCTAAAGTGGTTAGAAAGACCTTCTACATTGCCCACCTGATCATGAAGGGATTCACATCCAGATCTAGTGAGGTTATTGTTCCCCTGTACTCTTCACTTATCAGACCAATGATCGAGTACAATGCCCCATTCGGGATGTATCTCACCCGACATCTGCAGCAATTGGAGAGACCCCAAAAGTTCCTCACCAAAAGGATAAAGGGACTCCAAAATCTGTCATATGCTGCCAGATTGAAGAAACTCCAGCTCTATTCAGTCGCATACCGTCTGCTCAGAGGTGACATGTGTCTGACATACAAGGCCATGTCCAACCCGGAATTAATGGACATGCTCCACCTCAAAAATCCAAATCCACCAAAACCACTAGAGCAAGCGACTTAAACCTTAGCACAGATATAAATAGGACGTGCTGGAGGGATAGATTTATCACTCAGAGACTCCCTATGCTGTGGAATAAAATCCCGGTCCATGTGAGGCAGAGCACCTCGCTGACTCTGTTCAAGAGAAATCTAGACCTGTGGATGGGAGATCGTAGGTTTACCCCGGGAATCATCTCTGTGTCACTGCTGGACAGAGGCACAACAAACTAATGGGCACAGTATTTTTTCATATAAGGGGTGGCGTAAGCCACAAAAATTTGGGCTAGGCTTATAAATGCCTTAGGGCAGATAGCCTAGTATAAACCTATGAACCTATGAACCTATGAACCTAAAATGACTATTCAGATGTTCCGTCTCCCACCCCACCTTTGTCAAGCATTATCTGTCTTATGCCACTTCTCTTTCAACCCACTTTTTAATATTCATTACTACTCTGATTATTCAACTCACTTAATCATTTCATTGCTGTTCTGCCTCACCTTTTTATACTGTCATTAGCATAACTATGCAGCTCCTTCATCAAACCCTTCTTCAGTCATGACCCTTGCTTATCTGTTGAGCTATGACCTTAGGAGTTGTGCACTACCAGCTTCTTTCTTCCATACCTTCTTTCTCAAAAAAGCAAAGCAAATCCAAACTTCTCTCTATTACTTTTATGGATTTATTTCTGTTTAAATGCCCTGTTGTATTTTCTCCTGCAGTCTTCAAAATCTATTCAAGTTCTGCCTCATAAAGCATGTATTTGTCTTACCTACCTTTGATGTTTAAAATTCCTTACCCTCCCATCCCTTTTCTTAATTCCCAAGACTACCTTATAACATTTTTCATTCCTCTTTTCACTTTACATTTTCTTGCACTTCCACAATGCTGCAGATATGCACACAATGCTGCAGATATGCTGCAATCTTGCAAAAGGTGCCTCTCCTTCCTGCCACAAAATGGGATATCATAATTTAGTTCTTAGGAGTTGTTTTTGTTTTTAATTGCTCTTTGCCCACACAGCCTGTCAGACATCAGCTCCCCCTTGGCCAATCGACCTATTAGTTTCCTATCACTGGCAAGGGTGGGCCCCTCCTGACCCATTCATTCCCTATCACTGGCAAGGGTGGACCAGAAGGGGCCTTCAGTTAGATAGCCATTAGGGTGGTTTGTGGGGTTTCTTTTAAGCCCTACCAACCCTGTGAATGCCCAGCTTGTGGGGCCAAAAAGGAATATGCAATGTACTGTACACACAGGCCATCCTCACTTAGACAAAGGACATTGCCAGCAAGAAGCTCTGCCCTGTCTCCTGAAGCACATAAAGTGATCTCCCTGGACTCCACTACAGAAATCGCACTTCCCCGTGTACTACTACAGACAAGCCTATGTACACAGACAGAAGGTTAATATTGCACAGTTTTCATAATCCAAATGAAAAAGGTTTATCTGTGAATTTGATGTAGTTTCCAGAGGAAGGCTTCAGTAATTTTTCATCCTTTAGGTTTTGACATCATCATCTTAGCCAGCATTATTAATCACAGTGTCTTAAGCATCCTAAGCACCTCTTCACCTTCTTTCATATGATGAAAGAGTGAAAACAGTCTGTTTCCTGCTTGTGTTTCATCACAGAATTAATGGAGATGAAACCTTTTTCTCAAGCACTGCTTGAGGGAGGTATAAGACATGTATACCAAGTTAAAGAGCACTTACAGTTTGGTAGATTTTATAGTTTTCGGGGAGTATAACTCCAGAAAGACACAGTCAGCAATAGCCCTTCAAATCTATTAATTCCAGGTACATCCTCTAACCATAGGTTGGAAAGAAGGCATACTGGGTTAACAATAAAAATGAATTTATAAACTTGGCTGGCATCTATCATTCATTTGCATTGATTGCCCTGACATTTTTGAGTATGTCCACCAAGCAAACATAACTGGACAATCATGTGCTCTCAAGTAAGAATATACTCAAGGAATACCATAGTGATTTTTAATATCTATTTCTACCCCCAAAAAACACTGATTTTGAACTTCCTTGAGTGCCTCCCTTGATCTAAACATTTAACATTTTGTTGAATTCTTCTTGTATATTGCCTTACAGAACCAAAACATACTCAAAATATGTAGAGGACTCTGTAGTCATCTGTCCATCATATAGGTACGTTAGGTTCAAAGGTTGCTACTTACAATAGACCAGTTAAGCCATTTGAGGACTAGTCACTGCATTCCCAGTAGTATACACAACTAGTTAGGGTCTGACTGTTTATGCAGGCTTTGATGAACCACACACATCATATATGCATTGCTGCCAGTGTAAGACTGCATTTATGCTGCAATGTAGCTGACATGCATTTACTCACGATTGCTTTGTTTCTGTCTTTGGCCTCAGACCTGACCACTGGCATGTCTCCCTTTGGTCTGCGACATTGCCATTAGTATCTCCACAAACCTCTCCCACTGTACAGGGTAATCACACTGCTCCAGAGGAAAGTTCTGGCATGGTGCCAACCTGCCACCCCCCCTATCACAAGCACTTCAGTATGTGGGCCACAGCCAAATCCAGACTGCTAGTAGGACAAGCCAATATCTTTTCCCTGCAGTAGTAGGAAAGCGTCAGTTCCATAATGAACAGGTGCAACTATTCAATTATTTCTGCATTCCAGAACTTTCTGTAACTCTCTGCTTTGCCTTGCCTGTTGTTTATATAAATATATTATTATTATGATTATTATTATTATTATTATTATTATTATTACTACTCCACTACTACTATTATTAATGTTTTCCTTTAGTTTTTATCTGTAACTTAGATAATTCCCTGCTGGAATGCATGCACGTTCTTGGTGCACCTAAGTAATCTCTACTGTAGGTGAATATTATGTCATAATCAAGACATCGAGAACACAAATATAGAATGTCTGTTAGGAATGAGTTAATATATGAGGAATTAAAATGCAGTTTTATGAGGATGGCTTTAGAAATTAATGGAAAGGTAGGTCAGAAATGCAGAATTAATGTGGGCTGTAAGCTCCATGGAACTGAATGTTTATTATACTGAACATCTGAAGATGATAACAGTCTACATCCTGCATAACTATCTCAATGAACTTACACAAACAATCTTCCGTAAAAAAGAAATTTTTATAATTGCCTGGGTCTTTTTCCCATCATCTATGCTTTTTTGTTTTTTTATAATGGGTAACCGTTTATAGAGAGTTTAACTGTACATGTTGTGTGTGATGTCACATTTGCATTTTGAGTATGTATCTCATTTTACAGCAATGTCTGTTGTATAATAATCCAGCATTACGATAGTTAAAGAAAAACATGCCTTAACAGACAGCACATATTATCTGTAATAGGTATATTACATACAACACTTTTGACAGAATTCTGTCTCAAATAAATCAGGGAAAAGCCTTCATAGAGATAACAGAAAAAAATCTATACTGCATACATTGCCTGATTTTACAAAGCATACACAACAGCAATAACATTTAATTTTCTTCTTTTCACAAAGAACATTTGACAGCTGTCTAATTGTAACAAAAAATAATATGACATTCAGATGACAAGGCAGCATTAGAGTCCTGAATTAAAACTGATTCATCAAGTCATTACTGAAGAATAACAAACAAGTAGTGAACTGATCAGCAATATTGTTTGTGTCCAATGAATAATATATCGCATTTCTGACTTCTTCCCTGAAATATCACAGTTCAGCAAGGGGTTAAAGTATTTTGTGGGATTTCCTCAGTAAACCTAAGCTCTTGATGTGTGTGTCTCAGAACACCATGGAAAACTCCAGTATGTTACAGGAACCATATATATATGTGCCCTGAATAGGTCTATGGTGACAGCGATAGCACATCATGTTTCTTCTGCGCCTTTCGATAGCTGCCCAGGGCTGTTTTAATTGGATGTGCATGGCCCAACACTACCAGAACATCACTCTTGATGAAGGAAAGAACGACAATGTCTACGAAGAGGCAGCAAAAGCAAAATTCAATTTTTCAGGACCACAGGCCTGGAAAAAATTTAGAGGGACACTGTCCACCCCCGCTGAGCAGGTGCAGAAGATTGAAATTGATTATCTGTGCTTCAGAGTCCATCTACAATCTTAACCAATTTAAAAACATGCAGGCTCACTGGCCATTCTATTATGTGTGAAAAACACCTTAAGCAAAAATAGTTTTAACTTTCTCAGGAAGCTTTCAGTTCTACTGATGTGCTTTCTTGGGGGTCTTACTGATGTTTTTGGGATAAAGTACAATGACATAAGAAAATATACAGGAATGGGCTATAGAGAAGATCATATGGTGTCTGAAGACCGTGCAACATTTAACATTGCAAGGGCTGCATCAAATACTACAGAAAGCTAAAATACCTTGTTTGTTCCCTCCACCTTTAGGCAAAACACCCCAAATGAAATGAATATGAGAAGAGCATGTAAGAGAAATTTAGAACAGATTCTGCAGAGAAGATGACTTCAAAAAGAAGTATTTTTAGAGGAGTTCGAAGAATATTGTCTGGCAACTTACTGTAGAAGGCAAGACTATAAAGCACCTAATGAAATTAATTTTGCAGTCCTGTGTTTGATCTGTCAGTTTCTATTCTAAATTATGTGACTCAGATCACATCCCTTAACTAGACAATTCCTGGTCACCCTTGAACAGAGGCACTAGTGGTGAATCCTGTTATTTTTTCGACAGATTAATAAAATAAATAACATTGCACATAATGAATTTGGAAGTGGGAGTTTCAGATGGAATGGAGGAAGCATTTGTTTGCTATGAGAGTGTTGGATTGGTGCAGTAGTACAATAAACACAAAAATCATGACAGCAATTTGGGCAGAAAAATGGACTGCAAGTACATAGTAATCAGATATGGTCTGTTATGACAAAATAGAAAAAGACAGGATGACAAAAGTAAATTATGAATGCTGAAAAACTCAACATTTTTATGGACAACACATAAAGATCTATTAACATAATTGTTGTAGGTAAAAGGTGGCATGTCAGTAGAGAATAGAGGCCAGAGGACTCAGCTATGAAAAAAACATGCTATATCCAAGAGACCTGCAAATACTTGTCACGGCAACATGTGCACCTGTAAATACTTGTCATGGCAACATGTGCACACTTCAGCCTGTGTAAATCACAATGAGCTGCCTATAACTCTGACTCTAGGATTCATTATCAATTTTGTGGGCTTCATGCAAACCCTACGAGATTGCCGAGCATTAGTGCAATGAGCAGTAGCACTCACTGAATATGCATACTGCTCATTGCGTTTACATGTTTCCAAGCACCATCTCATGCCCAGCAGCAGTGCTGGTGGTCATAAAACAATGCTGCGAATCGTGATCACACAATGTAAACAAAGCTGCTTGCCTGTAGGTAAACCTATTGTAAGCACACAGGGACAGCTTATACGAAGTAAGGGTAAGCTGAGTACAGATAGTAAGATGCAGGAGACTTTGAATGGGAAGAATGTACACAGAATGCAATGTTAATAGTGTGGACATAAGTACAAGGGGAGAGTAAATGGAGAAAATGTGCTCAGTTAATGCAGTCAAATGTGATTATGTCACAAAGAAAGTTTTTAAACAGAACGATGTCCATAGCGATGCAATTATAATTAATCCTGTTCCGAATGTTTTACCCATGTGCATAACTAAAACAGACATGCTAATAATAGACCTGAGAGGGACACAGGGCAACATTGTAAGAAATGGGAAAAAATGTGATATTAATGCTGACAAAATGCCGAGTTAAGATAACAGCAAGGACAGTGAGTACTTTAGGAGCTATTCGCATAGACTGCAGTTATTGATTATGGCATGAATATAGAGGGATGTATGAGTGATACTTGACAGTAGTGCTGTATTCTCCAGTTCATCTTGCATAAACAGGAAGAAATGAGCCATACAGCTGTTGTGTCGTGCACATCAGAAAGGGACATGTTTTACCATTTGCTGTCAGATGTTACATGTATTAGACAAGCATGTGTTATATATTCATATACATCCTAAACAGTAATATAACAACACTCAAAATACTCAAGTGACAAATGGCAATACAGATCTGATGACACCGCACTATTTCAAGGTCTCCTTTTGTAAATACAGCACATCTAAAACATGATTATATTGGGCATGCTCACAAGAAATTACAGTGAACACTGCCATAACAGCATGTAAACACCACAAACACACAAGACAGTGTCCAAACACAGACCCAATCACACTTTATGATGATCTTGCATCATGCCATTCAATAAGAAACATTATGTAAGTCATCATATATTATAAAGCTGTATAGTGTGAAGAAAGGAATTACAGTAATACATACGTTTGGAAGAAGACATGCAATACAGTGCATTCTTATATGGAAATTAAGTAATACCTGTGAGCTATCAATGACATACACAATATTGGCATCTTGCCAGACTCAAACGCATGCCAGAACAGATATCAGCAAGACTCATATTAACCTGTGATGCCACAGAAATAGACATACTGTGTGTGTCATGATGAACACACTTGATGAGCTTACAGCATATCTCCATTGTAATGGGTATAGATCCCCTACGTTAGAGTGTGATGCCTTACAACTGCTGCCCTCTGACTGTGCCATAAATACTTTATTTGCCTAAGCCACTCCTGTATGACACAGTTATCTGACAGACAGATGTTACCAGATTCAAATCCCTGACAATCATACTGCACACTCTACAGAGCTGTGTATTGACTGTGTCTGCTACACAGCATAGCAATGGATCTTAACAGAAATTAATTAAATTAACATGTGAAGTAATAAAGGATAGTTGCTGATGTACAGTATGATTTTGTCAGAATGAGGACAAGGAGGCAACTGTGTTAATGTTCACACATCTGTGAGTACTGCAATATCAATGTTTCTTGGCCAAGGAAGCTGTTCTTGTTGTTTTGTACAACACTGTCCCAGACTTGAACCATGCTATCTGTGTAGATATGTTATACATGTCTTTACTCAATGCATGTTTTGCAAGGGCACTCGCACTGTGACATTAGCAGCACAACTGTTTAATTGGCATGGAATTACAAAATGACTTTATTTCTTTCTCCAAAGTAAAAAAAAAAAATAGAATAATAACTTCATGCAGTGCTGTTGCTGTAATGTCAATACATTCATAGAATATTGCCCTTTACTGGAATTAAACACTAAGCTATGTAACACCACCGAATGATGACATGTGTAGGACTCACTTGAGCCATAGTGGAAGTCTTAACAAAGCTGCAAGACTCTAACTGTGTGAAGTCATTACAGTATATGATTGTGTTGAAAATGATTTCTATGGCATAAAAGGAATGTGGAAGATATCTCCCACTTTACTTGTACGCATTATAACAGTTTTGGATGTCATTTGTGCATAACAGCATAAGGACACACAATGCTTGCAGACTTTCAGTGTGGGTTTTGAACACCTGACTATGTGACAACAGAAGTTACATGATATTGTGAAGAATGAATGCATCACTGTGCAAGTGGTGCTGCAACTGCAAGATATTTGTGTCTTTGAAGTTGTAATATCATATTATCGTTGCAAGTGATATATGTGGCTGTAATTCCTTTCAAAGACTGTTGCTATATGTCTGTTTCTTACACAACATTGCCTGCTGCTCATTATACCAAATCACATGTGATGCGTAATGCAGTCATCACTGTGATGGGAGAATGCCAGGCATCCACAATGTGTGGATAATCACAGATTCTAAAACAGGCCTTACTAAGGCAACAACATACAGAACATTGTCTGATGTACTCACATCATAGGAAAAGCCTTAGTAGTTATCAAAGGAAAGCCAAATGTCATCTCATAGCAATATCATTATCCAAGAAAGCCTTTCTGTGTGATAAATGACCATAAATTCTTGTGATAGTTATCTCCAGCCATATACATGCGCACAGTAGATAGCTGGATGGCAACATTGTTACCTACATGCACATTCACGTTCATACTGACACAGCAGAGTCTAAAGAGTGATGGCTGGATTTGATAAGATCACAGGGTATAGAATACTGCCTGAATCACATATGCCACATGAGATGTTGGCTTACAGTTGTGAAAATGCACATTTGAATGGATGACATCACCATTCTTTAATGCAATGATATTAATCTAAAAAGGTATGAAGGTGGCTGAAGTGCACAATAACACAACACAGCTACACATAACTGCATGCATTAGAAGCCTTCTCTACACAGCATGACAAACACACCCTTGCAGTAATCATCATTGCTGGATTCAGACCACATTCCTCTGTACTTAGGCAGTCTAGCCAGCATAGTATCAATAGCCAGTACCACAAGATAATGTGTACGAGGATTCATCAGACCTATCATTGAGTACAATGCCCCTTTAGTATGTACCTAACCAGGCATATCCAACAAATGGAATGTCCACAGAGGTTCCTCAGTAAAAGAATACAGGTGTAAGCCTCATATCGCCTACTTAGAGGCAATCTCTGCTTGACTTACAAAGCCATGTCTGACCCAGCTCTGTTAGAAATGCTATATCTAAAGAAATCCCAGTCCCTCCACACCATACGTTCCAGAGACCTCAACCTCATTACCACAATCAACAGAACATGCTGGAGGGACAGGTTCATAACCCAGAGACTGCCAATGCTATGGAATGGACTTCCCATACATGTCAGACGGAGCACCTTACTGGCCCTCTTCAAAAGAAATCTTGGTGAGTGGATGGGAAATAGAAAATTCACCCCAGGGATCACTCCAGTGGCTTTACTCGACAGATGCACTGGGAACTAAGGTCAGGTGGGGTGATGCCAAAGAATCCTATGGGCTAGGCTTGCAAAGGCTTCAGGCACATTAGCCTAGTGCACACCTATGAACCTAAGTAAAATGTCCTATGCAGACTGCCTCAATGCCCTATTCCCTGTATTCTGTCTCCTACAGGGTTTTGAGGGGAGATATATGCCTGGCATACAGGGCATTGTCAAACCCTACTGTGATGGACCTCCTGCATATCCACAAAACAAACAGTACCAGAATTACCCATTCTAATGCTTTAAACATTACCTGTAATATAAACAGGACCTGCTGGAGAGATAGGTATGTATCCCAGAGACTACCGCGTCTATGGAACAGGCTCCTCATCTATGTGAAGCAGAGTTCCTCCCTAACCCAATTCAAGTGCAACTTGGACAATTGGATGGGAAACCTGAAATTCATCCCTGGTTTGGAACCTATGTCTCTAATGGACCTGTAAATGGTTCATCCCCTAGGCTCATGCTTACACTTATCAAGGGTATCAGAACTTGTCAGGGATTTGGGATGCATATCTAGTCTTAAAAAGGCCCTTGTGGTTCTTAGTCTAGTAAACACCTATGAACCTAAGAAACCTATGAACAACTGTTATGTAGTTTATATTGGAGACTGTAAAGTGGTGGCCAGAGAAAGTGTAGTTAGGCAGCATAGGATGGTGGTTTGTAGGATGACGTTGGTGATCAAGAAGAGGAGGAGGAGTGTGAGGGCAGCACCAGGGATCCAATGGTGGAAATTGAAAAAAGGGTAACTGTCCGGTGGAGTTCAGGGATGAGTTAAGACAGGCACTTGGTGGCAGTGAAGAGTTACCAAATAGCTGGGTAACTACAGCAGAGCTAGTAAGGGAGATGGCTAGAAAGGTGCTTGGTATCACATCGGGACAGAGGAAGGACAACAAGGAGACATGGTGGTGGAATGAGGAAGTACAGAAGAGTATACAGGCAAAGTGGTTGGCAAAGACGAAGTGGGATTGTCAGAGAGATGAAGAAAGTAGACAGGAGTATAAGGAGATGAGGTGCATGGCAAAGAGAGAGGTGGCGAAGGCTAAGGATAAGGCATATGAAGAGTTGTATGAAAGGTTGGACACTAAGGAGGGAGAAAAGGACCTGTTGGTCCTTGGCTAGACAGAGGGACCGAGCTAGGAAAGATGTGTAGCAGGTAAAGGTGATAAAGGATAATGAGGGAAACATACTCACAAGCGAAAAGAGTGTGTTGAGAAGATGGAAAGAGTAATTTGAGGGGTTGATGAATGAAGAGAATGAGAGGGAGAGAAGGTTGGATGATGTAGGGATAGTGAATCATGAAGTACAATGGATTAGCAAGGAGGAAGTAAGGACAGCTATGAAGAGAATGAAGAATGGAAAGGCTGTTGGCACAGATGACATACCTGTGGAAGCATGGAGGTGTTTAGGTGAAATGGCAGTGGAGTTTTTAACCAGATTGTTTAATGAAATCCTGGAAAGTGAGAGGATGCTTGAGAAATGGAGAAAAAGTGTTTTGGTACCGATTTTTAAGAATAAGGGTGATGTGCAGAGCTGTAGTAACTACAGAGGGATTAAATTGATCAGTCACAGCATGAAGTTATGGGAAAGTGTAGTGGAATCTAGGTTAAGAAGGGACGTGATGATTAGTGAACAGCAGTATGGTTTCATGCCGGGAAAGAGCACTACAGATGCAATGTTTGATCTGAGAGTGTTGATGGAGAAGTACAGAGAATGTCAGAAGGAGTTGCATGGTGTTTTTGTAGACTTGGAGAAAGCATATGACAGGGTACCTAGAGAGGAGTTGTGGTATTGTATGAGGAAGTCAGGAGTGTCAGAGAAGTATGTAAGAGTGGTACAGGATATGCACAAGGGTAGTGTGACAGCGGTGAGGTCTGCGGTGGGAGTGATGGATGCGTTTAAGGTGGAGGTGGGGTTACATCAAGGATCAGCTCTGAGCCCTTTCTTATTTGCAATGGTGATGGACAGGTTGACAGACGAGATTAGACAGGAGTCCCCATGGACTATGATGTTTGCAGATGACATTGTGATCTGTAGTGAGAGTAGGAAACAGGTGGAGGAGACCCTGGAGAGGTGGAGATATGCTCTAGAGAGAAGAGGAATGAAGGTCAGCAGGACTAAGACAGAATATATGTGTGTGAATGAGTGGGAGGATAGAGGAATGGTGAGGATGCAAGGAGTAGAGGTGGTGAAGGTGGATGAGTTTAAATACTTGGGGTCAATAGTTCAGGGTAATGGTGAGTGTGGAAGAGAGGTGAAGAACAGAGTACAAGCAGGATGGAGTGGGTGGAGAAGAGTGTCAGGAGTGATTTGTGACAGACGAGTACCTGCAAGAGTGAAAGGGAAGGTCTACAAGAGGGTAGTGAAACCAGCTATGTTATATGGGTTGGAGACAGTGGCATTGACAAAAAAGCAGGAGTTTGAGCTGGATGTGGCAGAGTTGAAGATGTTAAGATTTGCACTGGGTGTGACGAGGGTGGACAGGATTAGGAATAAGTATATTAGAGGGTCAGCCCAGGTTGGAAGGTTTGGAGACAAAGCCAGAGAGGCAAGATTACATTGGTTTGGACATGTGCTGAGAAGGGATGCAGAGTATATTGGGAAAAAGATGCTAAGGATTAACCTACCAGGTAACAGGAAAAGAGGAAGACCTAAGATAAGGTTTATGGATGTGGTGAGAGAGGGCATGCAGGTGGTTGGTGTGGCAGAGCAAGATGCAGAGGACAGGAAGAAATGGAAACAGGTGATCCATTGCAGCAACCCCTAATGGGAACAGTTGAAAGAAGATGATGATGACCTATCTAGTTACAGAATCTAGAGAACACAGTATGAAACACAAGTGCTACAATAGAAGTCTGCCTTTGCCAGTGTGAAAACGTACATTTGAAACTAGTAAACTTCACTGTTTGGAACATCAGCTACTATGCATCACAAGTTTTGGGACAAGTCCATGTGTCTAGAAAGGCCAATATAACAGCACTATGCTTGTCCCATGTAATGACATACTTCTCTGTTAAGTTTTATATACTGTCATTCATGTATATTGTGTTACTATGATGGACAGTATGGGGTGTCAGTGACAATCACAATTGTAAACCAGTAGATTGTTAAGCAAGCACTCATGACAGTTCATCTTGGAATGAGTGCATGCAAATAGTAACCATTTATTGTGTAATTGTCATTTGTCTTATGTCATGCTTGCACAATGTGCATTAACAATACAAACAGACATGTCCTAAATTTGACAGTGCAATTAATTGTTGGAGTGCAGACATACATTACCAATTTGAATTAATTGATTCAAAATCACTCTAATATCTAGTTACCTTTGTTTCAAAATTCCATAAGGACATACAGAAGTTGTACAGCCTACTCATAGAATTATCTTTTGAAAATATTTTTAAATCTCTTCCTGAGGCGCACCACTGACAAGCTAATTTGCACAGCTGATGGTAAAGTATTAGAGCATGCATAATCATATCTTGAGGTGTTGACCTTGGAATGAGAATTATCAGTACTTCATGGTGCTCTATGCCAACCCTCAGGCAAGTAAGCAGTAGACACATACAACCATGTCTGAATTTGAGGAATACGGAAAAGTTATGTGTTATGGCCATGTTTCAGGTGTCATGATTTACACATTTGTTATGATAGTTGTAGTTCTTCACTCCTTATATGTATGATACAGGTGTATTCTGAAACACATTAGGGACCAAGCATGTTTTTGCTGATAGAAACATGACTTATGGAAACTGGTTTCAATCAAAGAGGTTTATTTGATGACACAGAAGGGGTGTAAAGAGGTGAACAGTTAGTGACAGGAATGCACATACATATATACGGTTTACTATTGAAATGTCGAACGGCACTACATCAACTGTACTATAGTCGAACACAGAAGTTCGAAAATAGTAATGTCGACGTCAAAAAAACAATCTAGGAATGGTTTTAACATGGGTCGAGGTAGGTGTTCAGTATTATTCAGAACTACAAACATCTCCCCTACCTCGACCCATGTTAAAACACAGTCCTAGATTGTTCTTTTGTCGTCATTACTATTTTCGAACTTCCGTGTTCAACTATAGTACAGTCGATGTAGTGCCGTTCGACATTTCAATAGTAAACCCATATATACTAAGGCATTAGTTTGTGGCTCATTTCTGCACACATTTCTATTTTGTTACTGTTCACTTTATTATCAACATTATTCAGGCAAGATCTGTACATGACAGTATTCACAACAGTGAGAAAGCAACAGCTACATATATAATAGTGTACTAAAACAGTCAATACACTTTGTTAATGTCTAGCTAGAACCCTGGAAAGTATGGAAAAATCAGTCTACAGATTTGAGCATTTTCTTTTCAAGACACAAACTCTTACTTCAAGTACTTTAAATCACACAATTGGAGGGACAATGAAAACTTAGTAAAGCAGAAGGAATGAACAGAGAGAGATGGAAAGAGAAATAGCAATGGCATTGTTTATGGGGCATGTAGAACCATCTATAAGGTGCGTTACCCTTACTTATTTCCTCATTGTTAATCTGAAAGCCAGCAAGAAGAAAAACAAATCCAAATGAGACAACCACTTTATTCGACTTCCACTAAAGAGACTTCATCAGAACAATGTGCACACAACACCCAGCCTTTTATATACCCTCCCCAATTAATCAATCAAACTTTAATAAGCATCAATTAAAGGCAGAAAACTCACATTGATAATAAAAACCCATTCAACACTGATACAATTAATTACCATAATCAAGTTTCATATGCAGACTTAAAATTCCTTGTTAAAAATAACATTAAAACCATCTTAAAACTGTATAAAAATATATAAACATTGAATTCTACACAGTAACAAATTAATTCAGTTAGCCTAAAATGTGGTCCATTTTCAAAATACTGGATATACTTATCATTTCATTGATGCCTGGATACTGAGAGGCATTAAAATACAATTGCCACCTCAGTTCCAGTACATCCAAATGAACATCCAATATACATCCCTGCCCATCTTTGACCAGTTGTTGAACCAACAAAAATTTAAATTGGTGGCCCTGATGCTCTTGTACATGCATATACATTACGGTAATTAATTGTATCAGTGTTGAATGGGTTTTTAGAAGTCTGCTGTCAAAGGTCAGCCGGTGCGGGCTGCCAGAATGGTTAGTTTGCATGATGATTTCCTGGTGGAAATAGAATTCATCGTACAGATATTTAGACAAAGGGGGTACCCTGAGAGTCTTTTAAATCAGGTCAGGGTTGAAGTGTTGAACAAACGTGAGCAAGGTATATATAGGCTTATTATAGGCAATGGATTTTTGGGACCTAATAGAAGGGTAGATAACATAGTTAACCCTAGTTCAACCCTGATCATAACCTACAATGGGGTGGCAAGCACCATCATTGCGGTTATTAAAGCAAACTGGGAGATTTTGCAGTTTGATGGTAATATTGCACATAGCGTTGGGAAGACCCCTAGGTTTGTGTTTATAAAGGACAGATCCCTACAGAACATATTGAAAGGAAGGAAAAAGGATGGAAAAATTAATAAAAAAATTGGGAATTACAGGTGTAATGCTTGTGTATATTGTTCCTTTATACTTGAGACATAGGAAAAGTTCAGAGTTAATGGGAGAATTATTAACATCCATGGGCACTACGACTGTAACAGCTGTAATGTCATTTATATGGCTAAGTGTGAAAATTGTCCTATATTTTATACAGGTAAAACATCTAGGAAATTCAAAGTTAGGATTGGTGAGCACCTTGGTGACATTAGGCATTGTAGAAACACCCGTGCCCTGTATAGGCATGTGCAAGAACATCAGGGCCACCAATTTAAATTTTTGGTAGTTCAACAATTGGTCAAAGATGAGCTGGGATGTATACTGGATATTCATTTGGATGTACTGGAACTGAGGTGGCAGTTGCATTTTAATGCCTTTCAGTATCCAGGCATCAATGAAATGATAACTATATCAAGTATTTTGAAAATGGACCACATTTTAGGCTAACTGAATTAATTTGTTACTGTGTAGAATTCAATGTTTATATATTTTTATACAGTTTTAAGATGGTTTTAATGTTATTTTTAACAAGGACTTTTAAGTCTGCATATGAAATTTGATTATGGTAATTAATTGTATCAGTGCTGAATGGGTTTTTATTACCAATGTGGGTTTTCTACCTTTAATTGATTCTTATTAAAGTTTGATTGATTAATTGGGGAGGGTATATAAAAGGCTGGGTGTTGTGTGCACATTGTTCTGATGAAGTCTCTTTAGAGGAGAGGAAAGCGCTCAAGTCGAATAAAGTGGTTGTCTCATTTGGCTTTGTTTTTCTTAATGCTGGCTTTTAGATTCATTGTTTTTTCTCTACCTTTGTGGTCTCGTTATTAATCAGTCATGCTCTGTAAAATAAAGTGCTTGCAATAGAGAACAAGAAGTGGTAGGAGAGTAGAACCAACATTAAGACACAATCAGGATAAGGGTGACTTACTAAGTGTCTCTGTTCGGGATAGAATACTTTTGCAAATGCTTTTTTGCTGCACTATTCAAATTGTATTAATTTATTTTGTTTTATTTAACATTTCTTTACTGGGAAATTCAGACTTGGAACTAATTTTCAGTGGAGGCATGAGGAGAAATGCTCCAGATGCATGTGTTTGTAATGTGGGAGGAAACCAGAGCATCCTGAGGAAACCCACACGAACTCAGGGAGGACATGCAGACTCCACACAGAAGGCACCCCACCCAAAAATTGAACTAGAGAACCTCTTGCTGTGAGGCGGTAATGCAACCTCTGCACCATTGCACCGTCCATGTATGCCGATAAAATGCAACTGGAGATAAATACAGACATTTGTAGTTAAATATATTTATTTTATTTATTTATTTAACATTCTAAACATAAACTGTCATGCAATAATAATTTGATATACAGTTGTAATTTAACTCATGACACTATGCAAAAATTCAGTCCTAGACAGGGGAATTATCTCAGGACACCACTTAAAAAGTTGTTGTTTATTATATCTAACAGCCTAAGACCTGTTAAAGTAACTGTTTTAAAGCAGTGCCTTTACTCTCTATTACTATAACAGAGAAGATTTAAGCACATTTGCACAACATAAATGCTGCTAGTGCAGCTGAAACTAAAATCTTCAGCTTTTGCCATAGGAGGTTAAATGCCATTCAACATCACTCAGCAGTGGTGTGCAATGCCAACCTCAGCACAAATGCTAAGGACAAAAATTGAAGGCTTTTTGGTGGGCCATTTCTGGCCATGTGTGTTGTGTGCAATTCTATTCCAGATTAAACATATGGAAAAGGGGTTGATAGGGACACTTGTGAAAATGGGGGGAGGGGGGGGCAAGTAGAGGGTAGGATATGGGAAAGAATACAGGAATTTGCAGGAGGGTAGTGGGAGAGCACCATAGCTATCCACTTCTTCATGACATAAATGCAGTATTGTACACAAAATTTGGTGACTTTTGTGAGTTACCACACAAGTTGTGGGTTACAAAACAGAATAATGTTGTATAGCCAATTAGACCAAATCAAGTGTGTTAAGATGACACATAGGTGAAGTGGAGAGTTATGTATGGGGCTTACATATATTTTTTGGGGGCTGGGACAGGCCCCATACAATGGAATGCTGTGGAAGGTGGTTAGGAATGAGTGAGTCAAGTAGGTAGGGTAGGTTAGGTAGCAGGTGTGCACATACAAACACATACAGGACATACATGATAGACAGGGACGGTGATGGGCACAAAAGGATGGGGCACACCATGATTGATGACAGGTAGGGGACCTCAGAAGCACATCAATGTCCAGCTTCAGAACAGTGAAAATCTAGTCCTCATACTCAGAACTGTCATCACTGTCAACTGTGTCAGCTGCCTGGGTCAGTGCCAGACATGTCATCATTATGGCAATACAGTGCAGCACCTTTTCAACCTTGCCAATTTGGGAACTCTGGCCTATCTCTATAATGCCCTGCCAGCTCCTAACAGGTGACAAAAGCACTACCTCCACTACTACTGCTCTTGGAGGGTACCTTCATCAGCAGCTAAGACAGAGCTACCAGATGCAGGGGGGGGCAAGTAGGGTAGGAATTGTGGAGACAACTCTGACAGGCTGAGACCCAGATGTGCCTGTGCTACCTGTGGTGGTGCCAATGTAGCCACCTGTGGAGGTATGGCAGGCCAAACTGCAGTGTTTGGTCTGCCTTCCTGTGCTGATGGTCATTATGTTTTCAACATTAATGTGATTAAAAAAAAATAATAATATATATATATATATATATATATATATATATATATATATATATAGATATATATATAGATATATATATATAGATATGTGTAGATATGAAAAATGGGGTCTATATCTCATAGTCAAAATGTCAAAACTTCAACTATGTAAATACTGAACCCAAAAGTTCGAAAACTTAAAACTCAGAACACACAGAACAGCGATTTTTTTCCCAGGGAAAAAAAATTGCTGTTCCGGTATAAAACATGGAAATACACGAACACTACGTACTGTTCCTAATGTGGGGAGCTTCGCCCCCCACACCCATACACCCCCCTACTTAAATATACCAACTCCGAGATCACACTACAGTGGAGGAAATGGCAAAGCTGTGGAAATGGCCCACCAAATTCTTTCCCTGGGAAAGAATTCAATGTTCTGCGGCTTCATTATTTTTAGACTTCGAACTTCCCAGTTCGAAGTTTCGACATTCGGATCTTTGAGCATTCGGACATATGATATAGACCCAACAAAAAAGAGATTAAAAAGACAGACTTAGATCAATGTCATGTCACATTATTTTATTATTTCAATACATAAACCAATATGATAAAAAATATGTATACCTTTGCCATATCCAGATATTATGGGAAGGCAATAATGTGCCTATCACAATGGTATGATATGACAAATAGAATCATATATTTGGCTACGCTATGTTAGATATATGCTTTCAAAGTTAATAACTGCAATCGCAAAAATTGAATTGTTAATGTCATGCATTATTGCAGTTAATATATAATAAATATTATATCCTGCAAAATAGAAATGTAATGTCTTTGTCTGAGTACTGAACCCACACATGGCTCATGGCATTCTATAACTATGTCAAGAATCTAAATGGCAATGCTCAGATCTGCTCTGAGCTATAACAGAATGGCATTAAATATACTGATCTCAAGGATATTGCCAATATCCTGGCAGATCGATTCAGTGCCAACTTCACCCCCCCTCTCTCCCCCTAAATGGCCCATCTCAGTACCAGAAGATTGCCAAATTCCGGTAATAATGGCCACACAGGTAAAAAAGGCACTGTCCAAAGCTAAGAATACAGCATCCATGGGGCCAGATGACATCCCGGGCTGTGTACTACATGAACTACAAAATTAACTGGCACCTGACCTAAATGTCATGTTTAATCATACCCTCACCTCAGGATTCATGCCCACTGAGTGGCGCACAGCTACAGTTATCCCACTCCACAAGGGGGATCCACCTTGGATCCTGAGAACTACCGCCCCATCAGTCTGATGACCCTGATCTGCAAGGTCATGGAATGTATTATCATGGAACCTATAAACAAAGACATTGGCAACCTTAAAACACTGGACCCCACCCAGTGTGGGTTTGTGAAAGGTCGATCTTGTCACCTGAACCTGATTGACTTCTTCAAATCAGTCTCCAGAGCCGTGGGCAAGGATAAGGCAGTCCACACAGCCTATCTGGACCTCGCCAAGGCCTTTGACACCATCCCCCACTCTGGAGTCATAGATAAACTTACTAAGCTGCACATTAATCCCTAAATCACTCGATGGGTTGCTAACTGGCTTACTGACAGAACCCACACTGTAAAAGTAGCTGACTCCAAATCCAGCTCCAGACAAGTGACAAGTGGAGTACCTCAGAGTTAAGTCCTGGGACCTCTCTTGTTTGGCATCTACTTCTCTGAAATACAGGCCAACACTAAGGGACTCGGCTAACAAAGGTTGCAGATGACTGCAAACTGGGAGCCATTATTGAATTCCCAAATTATGTGGATACTGTACAAAACGGCCTTACAGAAACAGATGCTTGGTGCCAAAGCCATGGGCTCAAGCTCAATGCCAGGAAATTTATAGTTATTCCCTTTGGGAAAAAACATGTACCCATGAATGACCACATAGGCGGCAGCACACTAAACACTGAAAGTGTGATAAGAAACTTAGGGACACAGGTGGACAGTGGTCTCACCTTCAATAACCACATCGCCACAACAGTCAGGATATCCTTCTATATGGCACACCTCATCACTAAGGGCTTTTCATCCAGAAAAAAGAAGGTCATTGTCCCACTGTACTCATCCCTCATTAGCCCCATTATAGAATACAATGCCCCATTTAGTATGTACCTCTTAAGACATCTGCAACAACTGGAAAGGCTCTAGAAATACCTCACTAAAAGAATCACAGGCCTAAAGCAGATGCCCTATACTGACCACCTGAAAAAACTCCAGCTATACTCTGTCACATATCGTCTACTCCAAGGCGATCTCTGCTTAGCATACAAGGCCATGTCAAACCCAGAGCTGTTGGACATGTTACACTTAAAGAAATCCCAATCCCTCAGAGCCACATGCTCCAGGGATCTAAACCTTCTCATCACAATAAACAAAACATGCTGGAGGGATAGGTTCCTGACCCAGAGACTCCCCAGACTCTGGAATAAACTTCCCATACATGTCAAGCAGAGCATCTCTTTGGCCCTCTTCAAAAGGAACCTTGATGATTGGATGGGAGAAAGGAAATTCACCCCAGGGATCACGTCAATCACCCTGCTAGACAGGGGTCCAGGGAAGGAAATAGTGTGGGAAGAAATAGCCAGGGAGTTGTTATGGCTAGGCTTGTATAGGCCCTAGGGCTGATAGCCTAGTAATAACCTATGAACCTATGTACTCATTGTCTAATGGAATCACCAAAAGCTATTGGATCTGCGATGTAGGCTTATTATGCCTTATGTGATGGACTGAAAATACTTCTCTGCCTGGCATTCAGACCTGATTCATGCTTACCCAGACCACTTCTCTGAAGTGATTTAGTTCCTCCTGATGTGACTCACTGTTTTCTCCTATCTGTACTGCAGCTGTACAGTAGAGAAAAAAAAAAAAAAAAAAAATATATATATATATATATATATATATATATATAAAAAACGGAGTCTGCTGGCTTGTTAATGCCATTTTACAGGTGATGGGTCAGTATTCTTACACAACTGAAGGGTGTTCGCAGTCCTAAATTTATCCTCCCATTGGATCATGAGGTCCCACTCACAATTTGTCATGTCACTAGAGTGGTCAAGACATTGCTCCCCAGTGCATGGGATACCAGTTGCACTGGCAACAGCCTTGGTAAAGCTATTCCAAGCCTTGGCCTTATACTGAGACCTGGTATAATCCCCCTGCAACAGCCTCCAGCTGTAGCAATTCATGAACAGTGCCACAAAAATCCTGGACTCCTCAACACTCCACCTTTGTGCTCTGAATGGAACACCATCTCTACTCTTGACAGCCATGTTTGCAGCAGTCAAGTCAGAGATATGGTACACAGCTTTGCCAACTGTATTTGCATAACTGATTTGCCTGGCACATCTGCACTTATTACATCCAAAAGCACAGAAGATGTGAAATACGCCAGTTAGATATGCCCATGTATGGTGTTCAAACTATTGGCACATGTTCCAGTGTTAAACAATGACATGCTTTATGGTGTTTGTTATAATCATGGTTCATTGGAGGAAAATTTATTATACTTGTGGAATTTTGGCTTGTTGGGAGTTACACTGTGAAAAGAGTGAGGAGTACCATTTGGAGATCAAATTCATTAAAAAAAGGATGAAATGGTGAACTTTGCTTACTAACTGTTAATGCCACAGAATAACATACTCTTTTATGTGGTAATTGGAGGTATAGTAATGTAACAATGACTGGAGATTACTTAAGAGATGCCTGTATGTTTACAAGTTTGGTAAGCCATGGGAATGCATTTCTGTGTAAAAGGCAGTGTTTGTCTTTGTAAATGCAATTCAAATGCATGCAGTTGTATAACTGGAGTAATCCATGGTGGTTTAGGTTACATACATACTTCAAAAGACATACAGTCATAAATACATAGTTATAATATGTGATGACTCATAATAATTATACCAGAAACGCTGTGCAAATCATACATATGCATGTGCATCCTACATTAAATGTCATCATTGCCATGATCAACATAATTTAAACAACTTATATTGGGATTCTATTGCAAGCAGTAATGATACATTTCTTGCAAATAAACATAGTTATGATACTCATTTGCATGTATTCTTACATTCTTAATCAAAATGTTGTGACAAAAGGTATTCTGATCCCCCTCTGTAAAAAGTATCTGTAACTGGATTAGAACCATGCATTACCTCTTTTATTTTTCTAAACTCACTTCATTAGCACCATGTGCCACAAGGATAGTTACCTGACAGTTGCATTTTCTTCACTGAGTACTATCCAGAGTGCTGATGACTATACAATGGCACCAGGCTTGTTTGCACTACAGAAAGCAGCTCAAATTATTTTTTTTTACTTTTTTCCTTAGGCAATGAACCATATTTGCACACTGCCAAGCAAAACACAAATGCAAAAGGCATTAAAAAAGAAAAAAAAAATGAAAAATGACCTTGTATTGCAAAGTAACACATGTAATAGAGTTATACATATATATATATATATATATATAGAGAGAGAGAGAGAGAGAGAGAGAGCGAGCAAGGGACAAAGCTGTTACATCATTATCATGATACACTCACCCTTTTTGCACCTGTTTACAGCATCAGAAGTACCATTTAGGTTACACATCATCAGACTTTCATTTAATGGCAATTGTTCTGGAAGAGGACACTGAGAGAATAACAGATGGCCATGTGTGCCACAGAAAGTTCTATATTAAATATGACACTTATGTCAACAAATCTCATGTTATGCTTTGTGTTAGCACACTCTACAAAAATGGTATATGTTACAACATCCATATGATATGTTGTTATTTATAATGAGAAGAGGTGACTTTACAACAACACAGTTGCAATATAAGTTCACTGGGACTACAGGGAAGATTTTGATTAACACAGACTTTAGTCTGTTCATTTCATATAACTTTGGGTATCAAATATCTATTCTGAATCCAGTCATACAAAATATCCCTAAACTGGACTTGAACGCTGGATTATGTAGCTTCTTTCTCTAGGACTACTTCACTTACACCTTCTGCAACAGACATGGTTAGCTGACAGGTGGAATTTCTTCACTCAGTATTGTCCAGACTGCTAATGAATGCATACTGGTGCCAGTCTCAGTTGCACTACTGATGGTATTCCAAATTAAAATTGTCAGATTTACCTTAGGAAGTGAACTGTTACTCACTGCTGCAGAATGCTGCCAGTCAAAAGCCCACAAGACCAAATAGTGTACAAAGGTTGCAGGACAAAGATTAAGAAATTTATATAAAGCACAGGAAACTTTATGAAACATTTCCTTAAAATGTGCATGTCTAATATTACCTTTACTTTGTTGTCTCTCAACATGAACATATGCTTCTTAAACATTAGTAAGTTCACACAAATAGCACCCTCTCTGTATTTAAACTAGTGAACTATCAGTACACAATTGAGTTTACTATCAGTATTTGCCTCAGACATAGACATATGTGAGGAAGTAGAAAAAGTAGATAACATGTATGGAAGATGTGAGATTGTATTAATTCACATTAAAACTTCAACAGAAACAAGCTCTGAAAGCTGTCGTTTGTAATTTGCCAGTAGATGTGTGGATGAATCTGATGTTAGCACAGTTAAGCTGATATTTCCTCACAGACTGTAAAACAAGTATTTGCAACACTGCAGCTGTTTTTCTTTCTTTATTTTGTGAGCAGCATTCCCTTTTCCATGAATTTCTTAAAACAATGCTATCTCGTTTGCACATGTGTTTCAATGAGTGAAGTACATGCTTAGAATTGCAGAAGAATTGTTACTCAGAGGCACAAAGTCTGGTCATAAACAATTCATAAAAATTTTAGGAATATTGTTCTCCTAACTCAGTCTGTGTAATCTCAGAATTTATTGTTAAGTCTCTTCTCTCTGACACACCTTTGATAAGTGTACATCAAAGAGGACAGACTGTGAAATACTGATTGTCCTGCAGTCAAAGTAATCATTCACATTTGCAATCCCTTAGCAAGTAACACTTCTCAATGCTTGTCCTTGCACAGGTAAGGTGTGTGCATGCAATAGTGCAAGTCCTTACACCATATTTACATTCCATGCACTTAGTGCAAATTTTGGAAGAAAATAATGCAAATGAGTTCACATCTCATTTGTATACTCAGTATACTCAGAGGACTGAATCTACATTATAACAAAGTAATTGTGTAGGCAAGGAAACTGTATCATAGTAGGGGAGACTGTCTGATCCAGAGAGCTCACTGCTGCTATTTGCTTGCAAAAATTGTTTCTAGTTTCCTAACTGACTTGATGCAAAGGAATGTTGCTGTTTTTTTACAGAATGCTATATTTCAACCTTACTGATGGATTGCATTTCACAATACACCCATTGCATTACTGTCTTCATTGTTTGTCCCTTGCTCGTGGCATGGGCATGTATATCAGTTATTTTTCCATTACAAATGTTTGTAAAGAATATAACATGACATTATGGAAAACCTTCTATGCCCTTCTAATCAGTTATTGCAGAATAATGGCTTATCACTTAGTAGCAAGGTCAGGGGTTTGATGTTTGTAGCCCAGAAAATGTGTTAAGCCTGTGATATATATAACCAACTACCCTCCATACAAGTGGACATCCAACAGTTTTTTTCCCATTTGTAATGTGAAAGTGTACATTGCTTTTATTAATTCTGCAATGTACTACAGAGTTACATACCTGTTGATTTCTCCTTACATAACTTGTACACTTGCTTTTCATTTCATTTTTTAGGGGGGAGGGAGTTTGCATTTATTTGTGTGTATTAACATGGAACTACTACAGAGTTACATACATGTTGTTCTCCTTACATAACTTGTACACTTGCTTTTCATTTCATTTCATTTTTTGGGGGAAGGGAATTTGCATTTATTTGTGTGTATTAACATGGAGTTTAGTTTTTAAATTATTTTGTACATGATTGATGTATACATTCATACATACATATTTGTTTTGCTAAGAATCACTTGTGTCTTAATTGTGTATTTTACATTTCTTTTATGTTTCAACTCAGACAGGGCTATGACACCCAAAACATCTCCACACTACAAAATTCCATAAAGTGATGCAGAGAATGCCGTTATCATCCTGGCACTATGCTAGCATGGTGCCTTCCTTGTAGACATAGTGGTGACAAGTACTCCTGTGACTGTATATATATGGGGCAGATGCTCAACTATGTAAATGGTGTAGGAGGCCATAGTCATTCATATTAGAAAATCTATCATAGGACCAGTGACATAATAACATATGTGATATGTAGAGCATGTGAAATTGGACGGGAACATATGGCTCCAGGGGTGTCCTGCTAACAAACCTCCAGAGACTGAAATGGAGGAGTTCGTGTCCACTGTCAGAGATCCCCACATCTCAGCAGAGAGTTCACAGAGAATCACTGTTGTTGATTCTGACATGGAGAACAACAGCAGTGTGTATACTGCTGAACTTCCAAGTATCCAATACAATTCAGTAATTCTCACTCACTTCTTTAATGTTAGGCTTCTCTCATTTATCCCACCACCACAATCCTGCGCCAAGGATGATGATTGGGCCCTGACATTACTAACATTACTGTACACATGAAAGAAATCTCATCTTAGGAACTTATAACTACTTACATGTGGGACTAAGCATTTATCATACTCTTTTTTTCTTTTTTTCAAACAGGTTCCACGTTTACCTTGGCCCTTGGGTGAGGGCAGAAGAGATTGCTTATTTCCTTTACTGTTTTCCTTTTGCACGGTATTTAACTGCAATTTCTGTGTCGTGCAGTCCATAATAAGTCAAATGGGGTACAAACACCCTATTTCTTCTTCTTGGCAGAAGTCTGACAGCAGTAGCAAATTGATTTAAAGCCTGTTTGATTTGCAGGTTAATGATGGCAACAAACAACCCATAACATTTTTTTCTAATTGTAATTGTCGATGTAATCCAAACAGTGTTGGATTTAAGGAGAAATGACTACAGTGTGTGTAAATGATTGCTACACAACTTCCTAAATAGCTCCGCCATGTTGGATTGGTTAATTATCATGTAATTTGGCTAATTATGTTGTTATTAGCATATTGTCTCATTTACCTTTGTTTTGCAACTCTACACTGAGTGCAGAGCAATTAAATGAACACCAAATAGCTCACTATCATGTGCACTGCATACTGTGCAGCATACACGATAACTGCATTTAGTGCAGCCTTTCACAAATCTAGACCAGTGACTTTATGGTGTTACCTAAAAACAAAGGTGTTTGTGCCCATGATCTCTCCATACCTGAAAGTACAACACACAGCGTTATGGGTAAGAACTGTTGACATCCTGTAGCCCTGGCTCTGATTTTTGTCTCCATGTGCATAAAATGTGATTCTGGAAAAAGCATTTAACCTCACCAGATCACCAGTAGAAAGATGAATTTATGTCCCAAAGTCTTACCTTAGTAAAAAATGAAATACCTCACTAAAAGAATCACAGGCTTAAAGCAGATGCCCTATGCTGACCATGTAAAAAAACTCCAGCTATACTCTGTCACAATATCGTATACTCAGAGGAGATCTCTGCTTAACATACAAGGCCATGTAAAACCCAGAGCTGTTGGACATGCTACACTTAAAGAAATTCCAATCCCTTAGAGCCACATGCTCCAGGGATCTAAACCTTGTCTTTACAATAAGCAAAACATGCTGGAGGGACAGGGATCCAGAGACTCCCCAGACTCTGGAATAGACTGCCCATACATGTCAAGCAGAGCGCCTCTTTGGCCCTCTTCAAAAGGAACCTTGATGATTGGATGGGAGATAGGAAATTCACCCAGGGGATGTGGACATAAAAAAATTGTGGCATGGTATTGGGGCTGGATAAACATCAGGCTTTAATAGATACAATACAGCCTATTAAATTGTTACTATAATCTTGCACCTCTAGATGAGCATAAACGCACACATAAATGCTGACTTTATTGGTTAATTCATGAAGGTATCCTATAAAGGTTGGCATCCTGCAAGGATTGCAAACAGCAAAGGTAGATAACAGAGTAAGTTTGTCCTTAGTTTCTTTGACCTGTACAAATTAATTGGTTTTATTATTGACATATTTCATAGTGTAGATTAATCTGTCATAACTTCATATCTGATAACCAAATATATTAATAATCAGACAAAGTGCAAACCCTTAACATGAAAAAGGCATAGTGGATATTAAAGGGTCTATATTAAAAACCTGAAACCACCGAACATCAAGTGTATGTACATCGACACATAAAGGTTGAAGTAAATACACAGTGAAACACAAAAAGAGCGAAATCCAAAATGCCAAAGGAGTTCTGTCATCAGAATGTGCCGCACAGTTAAGTAAAAAATAATACTAAAATTATTTAACATGCTTTTGCAGGGTGGCAAGCCCCCCTGCACCCCCCTAGTGGGGGGGGGCTTTGCCCCCCACACCCCCCTATCTAAATATACCAACTCCAGGACCATAGTACAGTGGGGAAAAGGATGTATTTCCTTATCCCCACCATCGCGCTGCTGACCAAGAAACACATTTGGCGTTTTGGTTTTCGCTCTTTTAGTGTTTCGCTGTGTATGTACTTCAACCTTTATGTGTCAATATACATACACTCGATGTTTGGTGGTTTTGGGCTTTTAATATAGACCCAATATTAAAAACATGGGTATACATTGGAATGTTTGGATTCCAACAATATATTAGATTTCCATTTGAACATTACTGTAAAATACACCACTGCTTACTCTTTTGTATTCTCACATGGAGTTTAACCTGAAAATGCTCCCTAATTCAGCTGATGCTTTTTTCATCACCTTTTGCACAATGCTAAATGTCCTGCTTTGGCTAGTACTTCATTGTGGTACAATATGAACAGACCATTTAAAAATTCCTCTATGGTTAGTACAAATACCCAGACAAGGACTATATATATAATAATTCTTGCTATCCAATACACACTAGCAAACTCTGGAACACTCTAACTCATGCTTTAAGATACATGCTTGAAAACGTGACTTTCAAGGTATGGAAAAACCCCTGCAAGTACAATGGACTTATCATTGTGGTGTGAATTAGTATCTTATCACTTGTTTCTGGAAACATTAATCCAAGCACCTTTATTATCTATGCACCAAGTTTTACAGAGTGCCTGTAATGTGTTGCTTTTATTCATACAATCCTGTTTGTGGGGCTTATGTGTTACTAGTACTTTGGGATTTCTTTGTAGACTTCTGACGTTTATATATCTATATATATATATATATATATATATATATATATAATATTCTCACTGAAATGTTCTTTGCAAGTCTCTGTATATGTCTATTTTATATATATATATATATATATATATATATATATATATATATATATATATATATAGGTTCATAGGTTCATAGATTAGTACTAGGCTAACTACCCTTGTGGGCCATTTTAAGCCTAGCCAATTGTCCTATGTGAGAATCAAGCCCTGCACCTTAACCAGTATGCCAACCTCCCACCCCTATATGGGGTCTACTTTACATGGTCGATTTTTCACTGTCGACTTTCATATGGCCAAGACCATATGATCGATTTTCGGAAAGCCGACCATGTAAAATAAACATAAAGGGTTGGGAGGGTGGCCTAATGGTTAAGGTGTTTGCCTTACAAACACAAGGTGCAGGGATTGAGTCTCGCAAGGGATAACTGGCTAGGCTTAAAATGGCTCGCAAGGGCAGTTAGCTTAGTACTAATCTATTTTTATTTCTATTTCTTTCTTAAACAAAAAAAAAAACACTTACGAAAGTAATTACACTCAACAGAGTAAATGCTTCTGTGCTAATCCGAAACCAGTTGAAATAATGTCCAAAAACACAAAGTGACAGAAGGCAACCACCAGTCTTACAATAATCCAGTCTTGTTTTCTGAAAAACTATATAATCCTTTATTTGGCGTGCACTAGGTAAGCGCTTTCATGATCAGCTTCATCAGACCATAAAACATTTGCATTGCACAAACAATTGCTTAAATAGCAGTCATGTGACATTGAATCAATCATCTTATTAACTTTTTAAAAACACATTAACCTATTCAATGCATTTTCTAAAGTTACTGAAGCATTTAAAGGTTTCATAAAATAACAATACTTTCATTTTATCTTATTCATTGTTAAAAATATTATATTGATTAATACACTTCTTTGCGATAAAGGTTTAATCTACTACAATAATACATATTATGTAGCAGATCCATTAGTTGTATAACTCTATTGCTAGCACTGTTTAGTGGGTAACCACAATAAAAATCTCAAAGATCGCTCTTAAAAAACAAAAAAAATAAAAATAAAAAATAAAACTGAGCAATTTTGTGTTTGCTCTTAAAATAATACATATGTCACTGGATAAATATATATATATAATAATATATATATATATATATATATATATATATATATATATATATATTATAGTATTGAAGTAATATTTACTTGTGACATGTCACATAAATCAATTATAGTGTCTAACAACATCTCTGCATCATTTCACATCGACGCAGCATCAGTGCGTTAAGTTAATACTTTGTCGTTCTAACAATGATGCAAAAATATATATGTATAAGAGCCATACAATAATATCATATCACTACTATCGTTAATGAAATACTTAAAAAGACATAAAAATATATATAAATGTTCTTGTTGCTATTACAAAATATTGCACAGTGTTCCCACATTCCAGCTCAACTGACAAATAAGTCAAAAGTTATTATTCATAATTTAAATTGAATGTTATCAGTTACTAATTTTTACTTATTACATTTAAAATATTAGCCAAACAGGTACTTCATAATGTAACAAAAAACACTATATTACAGCGACTAAATAGCAACAAATTCTCACTTTTACCCAGCGCTAAGCCATGCTAAAAAGCTCAATACACCATACGCATGAAACTAGCCCATTAAAATCGTTGTGGCATTACATTCACAATGCGCAATGGAAGAATATAAACTTACAATTAATTCTCAAAAAAAGCTAAGTGACCATAAAAAATGCTGGTTGATTTATAAATTATAAATTGTAATCAAATTATTACTGAAACTTCATAAATAACATAGAAAATCACTAAGTTATAATAACTGAATACAAGAATTGATGACAAAAAAGTCCCATATATATATTTAGCAACAGACTGTATCAAAAACAATGATATGCTTTATATATAAAGTCAACATGTGTAAGGGCATTGACATTGGGCAGGATTCACAAAGGCTTGCACGGAGTCTAAGAGTAGTGTAAGACTCCATGCAGCCTTCGCGATCCAGGAACAGCCCAAAGTCCGTGTAAGAGACCAGCTAAATGTCTCTTACACGGAGTGGGCGTGGATAAGCTAATCACCTCACTTGCAGCAGAATAGCATGCAAATGAGGTTGATTAGCGATCCAGGAAGCCCAAAACAGCCCGTGTAAGAGCCGTTTTAGCTGCAGAAATGTACTCAGTTGACAACTGAGTACGTTTCTGTAAAAACCACAATGGAGCCATGTCAGCTCCAAATAAAGGGTGCATATGTGTCAGGCAGCATGCCAATGGCCAAATATGTGGCCATTGGCAAGGTAACCTGATGCAAAAGTAATAAAATATATATATTTTTCGGCGATCGCTGATGTTTAAACCCAGCGCCGCAAGAAACGCTGCTGTATAAAACATAAAATGAAGGTTATAAACCCACAAATGTGGGTTTTATGCAATACATGGATTTACAATGCAGGGACCAGCAGACCAAAAACAACATGGCCACCGTTTAGTGGTTGCTAAGGGGGAAGCTGAGTCTAAGACATGTAACTAAGCATTAGTAGGCAATCTGATGCAAATGAGTGTTAGGATACTGAATTCCACTGTCACATAGCAAATGAGCACATTCTGAGTAGTGTAAAAGTTACAGAAGGGGGAAGAACAGAGTAGGAGATAGGTGACATCACAGGGGGGAATGGCAGAAAGAAATGCAGTTCATTGGAGGTCAAAGTTGCATGACAGATGTCAGACACATATCATGGAAAGAGGAGTGCCACAACATAAGCATGGGAAAGTCAAGAAATGGAAGGTGTACACTGTTGCCTACACCAAAGTTTCTTGCTGGGCGTGCATGCGCACGTGTGCACACCATGAAGCGTGAGTAAGACAGTGTGCGTGCATGTAAGGCAGACTGAGCATGTGGGAGTGTGTTGCTAGATGTTTAACATTGTTTGCACTGGTGTGCACGTGTGTAGGGCAGACTTAGCATGTAGAAGCCTGTTGGCAGACCTGTAACACTGTTTGAGCTGGTGTGCGCGCGTTTTAACCCGAATAAGCAGATTCTGAACCATGTAAGCATGTGTGCGTGCATGTAAGCCACTGTGATCATGTTTCTGCTGGTATACACGCTGCTCCCCCCTGAGGAAACAGAAAGGAAAAAGGAAGCAACAGAATTAGTAGGAAGCTAGCAGGGAATACTGCTGGAGCTAGCAGGTGAAAACAATTAGAAGCAGGCAATTACACAGGCAGAATAGAGACACTGCAAGACAGGAGTAAGCTATTAGAAGTGAAAACTGAAAAAGCTGAACTCAGAGCAGAAATGTTAGGGGCTGCCATAGCTGTCATAATGAGACATAGGCGACTTGCTGAGGGTGGTGACAATGCAGATGGTGCCAGACAACCCACAGTGAGGAGACGGAGAAGAGTGTACAGGCCCAGGGTCACCTACCACAGGTTACATGAGCTGGAGATAGTAGAGCGCTATAGAGTGGACAGAGATCTCCTGCAGCAAATAGTGGAGCTGTGCAGGCCATGCCTCACACACAGAACCAACAGAGGGGAACCCATCCCAGTGGAAACCAAGGTATGTGTTGGCCTAAGAATACTAGCAACAGGTACCTTCCAGAGACCAACTGGTGATATGATGGGGATATCACAGGCATCAGCCTCCAGGGTACTGCACCAGTTCCTGGATGCCATGTCAGCACATGTCGGTGATTATGTATATTTCCCCAATGCCCATGAGGTATTGGCCAGCAATATGCGTCTCTTCCAGCAAATAGCGGAATACCCTGAGGTAGTGGGTGCAATAGACTGCACGCACATATGCATCAAAGCACCAGCCGGTGAGTGAGGTAGGGCCTACATTAACCGCAAGGGCTTCCCCTCCATCAACTGCCAGGTCATGTGTGATGCCCAGGGCATAATAATGAATGTGTGTGCTGGCTGCCCTGGGAGCTACCATGATTCCCACATCTGGCATTTGACACAGCTGTACCAGACATTTGCCAATGGGGATATCCCACACGGACACCTAGTGGGGGATGCAGGTTATGCACTGGAGCCGTGGCTGATGATACCCATCAGAAACGCACACACACCTGAACAGGAATGCCATAATGAGGCACACGCACAAACACGTAATGTAATAGAGTGTGTGTTTGGGCTGCTCAAGTCACGGTTCCGGTGTCTGGACACATCTGGTGGAGCCTTGCAGTACACACCAACTACATGTACCCAAATTGCCATGGTATGTGCTATGCTACATAATATGATCTTGTGAAAACAGCTGCAGCAGGACCAGCATAGGGTTGGGCCAAACAGCCCACCACCATTGCCAAGGCCATCACAGGCAGAGCGTGACTCGGAGGAGGAACAACCTGAGCCTGCCCCAGTAGGCAGAAGGAGGTGTGCCCAGTATGCCCTGGCCTTGGCAAAGAGGCAACGCATAGCACATACACTGGCTCAGTAGGAACCCTGGGAATGATACCCCCTCTGACTCACTCAAATAATAACAGGGATGCCTAAAATGACATGACCTGCTCACAAACATGTACAGGGAGTGTAATATGTGCATCCGACAGAGGCAGCCCTGCAGCACCACCTGAGGCATGAATGCCATGTGTTAAGTAATGTAACACCATGTACTATATGCACACCTGAGGACCCTGACTAACATCCTACCCTCGCCAAGCATCATGCCACAATATGACAATGAGATGATCAAGTGCAATAATTGGCTGAAGTATCGCAGTTAGTCAAAGGGGATCCAATGTGTGCCAGCCTGGGATGACATGCTGAGCATGACATGATGCTCCACCTGCTAGGACTGGCGTGCACCTATCAGTGCAGGCCGTATGGATACTGGCAAAGGCTGTTGTTACCCACAGCGTGCCCTGAATAGGTAAGGCTGAAAACACAAACCTACCTCCATAGGTATCAGAAGGGATAAGAACCTAGATGTAATGCTACCCAATGCCAGAAGTCGAAACAGCAAGATGCATGCAGTCTAAACTCACCCAGTATGGAGAATGTTGATATCTGTGCTGTAACAAAAAACTGGGTCAAGGCTCACAACAGCACCCTAACACTACCAGGTTACACCTCATACTGTGCTGTACAGCCTCAAAACATGGAACAAGCTACAAAAGGAGGGTGACTAGCAATAATTGTCAAGGATAACCACACCCCCATGTTGGTACCACAACAAGAAGCAGCATGGACTAGCCATGGTCAAGTAACAGTGGCTAAAACTGCCCCCCAGTTTATAGCCTGCTACAGACTACCATCCCAACACCAGGAACTGCAACTGGCCTATGCTGGAATACATGAATATATCAAGTCCTCCAAACCACATTATATTGGGTGACTGAAAATACCCAGACATAGACTGGGAGCATTATACTAGCCCCAACACTGTAGGACAAAAGTTCATAGAATCCATAAATCAAAATGCCCAGGAACAATGTACCACTCCCACAGGAGGGGTAAGCATACTGGATGTGATAATCAGCAACATGGGTACTGGATGGCAAGACGAGAAGTGTATTGCTCACTGGTAAAACCAGACCATAGAGTAATCACACTGGATATACAAATCCTGACCACAGTCCCAGGCCAGAAAACCACAGTGAAAAACATGTGTAAAGCAATATTTGCACTCCTCCAAACTGATGTTGCATCCATTAAAGGTCCTGTGCAGGTGCAAAATATGGGCCACACCTCAGAACCTGTAATACAGCCATTCCGTGAACACTGCCAGGAATGCTTGGATTATGCAATCCTAAATTAAAACAAGACACAATGCCATACACGCAGGCATCTGGCATGGTGGACACCAGCCATAACCAAACCATGCAAGAGAATGAGGAAGCTACTACATGATAGAGCAAACATAAAAAATGAAGTAATCACTGATCAGTAGTATGGCAATAAAATATGTCCACACATACAATCCACTAAGGCCAGCCACAATAAGCTGAATCTGTGAATCTTGAGGCAATGTTACACCTGCCCCAAGTACACAGACAACCCCCAACTCCCCCCAAGAAATACAAATATATGTGAGAGATGCAACCATCTATCCAAACTGGAGGCTGAGCTCCCTCAACTCAGTACTCCCAAAACTAGTCAGGAGGAGAAGGTAACCACACACACCACAAACCCAGTCCCACATAGACCTATCACAACTGCAAACCAAAGACATAAACACAGAAAAACATTCCCGGAGGCCCAAATTACAAACACACCACACCAACAGAGGCCTCCAAAGCAGACACCCAATCAAACAACCTCCAAACATAGCACATGCAACACATAGTACACAAAGCTGGTGTGCCAAACAGTCACAGGCCAGAAGGAGAAACAACATGCCTGATACAGTTGTAATAGGTGACTCCATAGCGAGACACACTGCTGTCCCGCACACCAGACTGAACAAGGGAAAGGGTACAGTAAGCTGCCTGTAGGCTGCCACAATACGCCACATAACACAAGTATGCAGGTCACCCCAAAGCAAGTAGAAATATGATGCAGTCATAGTCCATGCTGGTGTGAATGACCTGAGATGTACCTCCCCGGACTACATGAAAAGAGACATAGATGAGCTGTCTGATTATGTAGTCCAGGCCAGTATGACACTGACCATTTGCAGCATCCTACCCTCACCAAGAATGATGCCACAGTACAAACACGGAATGATCAGTTATAAAAAGTGGCACCATTAATGGTGTCATTCCAAGGGGATCCAATGTCTGTCTGCTTGGGATTGAGAGTGAGAGATGTCAACCTCAACACATAATGAAATAGGATGTGCTGGAGGGACAGATACATAACCCAGAGGCTCCCCACAACCTGGAACAGAATCCCACTCCATGTTAGGCAGAGCCCCTCACTGACACTCTTCAACAGGAATCTTGCCAAGTGGATGGATGATCATAGAGTTACACTGGGGGTCTTCACTGTGTCATGTCCAGACAGAGGCACAGCAAAGCAAATCATAAATGGCCATAATATTCACATAGCAAGGGGTGGCGAAAGCCACACACACTCTGGCTAGGCTAACAAATGCCCTAGTGTGGATAGCCTAGTATGAACCTATGAACCTATGAAGATACAAATTGTACAGGACACTAAGGATAATCCCAAGGCTTCCACAACTGATGGCAGAAACCGTGTTGGGAATTCACAGATATGCTCTGAATCACACAAATATCACAAACAACATACCAAACACACACACATATTGCCAACATACATCCTGACAGGTGCAGTGCAAACCCCCAGAATGCAAAATATCTATCCCAGCAGACTGCTGGCCCCCTGACATTGCAGATGCTGAGGTAACAGCCAGCATCTACAAAGCAAAACACACAGCAGCAATGGTATGAGATGGTGTCCTGGGCTGAGTCCAACATGGACTCCAAAACGAATGGAATGCCAAATCACACTACTGCTCAATGTCAGCCTTACCACAGGATATGTACCCAAAGAGCAGTGTACAACAACAGTGGTCCTTCTCAACAAAGGTGTTGCCTGAATGGATAATGAAAACTACCACCCGAGAATCCTGAGAAGCTCGGTCTGCACAGCTATGGAAAGGATCAGCATGTACCGCAGACATAAAGATATTGGGGACCTACTGACACCGGACCCTACCCAGTGTGGCTTTCTTAAGTGCAGATCCTGCCCCTAAACATGTTTGACTCATTTGAAACAGTCATTAAGGTCATTGATGAGGGCAATGTGGTCCACACAGTGTAGCTGGACCTTGCAAAGGCTTCTATACAATACCCTACGTGTTCATTATAGATATGCTCACCAGCTTAAATATAAACCCCTATGTCAGTAGAGGGGTTGCAAACCAGACCAAGGACAGAACAGACATGGTCAGACATGGTGCAGCCATGTCAGACTACAAACCAGATATAACTGGCATCCCACAAGGCTTGGTCCTGGGATCTCCCTCGTCTAGTATATATGTCCCATAGGTACAGGCCAACATGGAAGGACTGTGTCTGAACATGTTTGCAGAGGACTACAAACTGCTCACCATATATGACCTTCCAGCTGACACAAGCATCCCACAAAAGGGCCACATAGAAACAGACAACTGGTGCCATAGCCATGTCAGCAAGCTAATTGCAGAAAAGTGTATAGTCAACCCCCGTGGATATGTAAGTGCCCACCAATTACCACATAGGTGTTAACCCATTACGTACTTAACATGTAATGAGAGACCTGGGGACACAAGGTGATAGATATCCTGCATTGGACAAACATGTGGCTGTAGTGTTCACAGAAACGTACCATTTACCATATACCCACCTAATCATGAAGGTTGTCAGATCGCATTTGCACAGCTTTGCGCGGTCGTGCGCATAGCGCAGCGCCGGTTAAACAAGGTTAAACGTTTTTTGGCTCCGCCAAGTCTGCTCTTCAATTTTTCCCTTAGAACTGTTCTACTTGCAATCTAAACAGCCTATACTCTATCTGAAAAGCTCAGCACTTGCTCTTTAAGCATTTTTTATACAGGTAAAGCACTCTTAAACAAACGAAAGTACTTCATTCACATAAATTCTGTTGAGTACCAATTTCCCTATAGGTCCTTTCTGACTCAGTTACACAGCAATCTTCTTCACTATTTCTAGCATGTCGAAAGGTCAGTTGCTGGCGTCCTCTCCTGTTCAGCTGGTGAATCTGGGAATCTTGAGGCAATGTTACAATTGCCTCATGTACACAGACAACCCTCTCCTCCTCCCAACAAATACAAATATATGCGAGAGATGCAACTATATAGCCAAACTGGAGGCTGAGCTCTCTCAATTCAGTACTGGCAAGACCAGTCAGGAGGAGAAGGTAACCACGCACACCACAAACCCAGTCTCACATAGAACTATCACAACTGCAAATCAAACACATAAACACACAAAAACATACTCGGAGGCGCTGATTAAAAATCTACCAAAACAACAGAGGCCTCCAAAGCAGACACCCAAGCAACCACCACCTCAAGACATAGCACATGCAACACATAGTTCACAAAGTCAGTGTGCTAAACATTCACAGCCCTTTAGGCCAAACAACATGCCAGACACACTTGTAATAGGTGACTCCATAGTCAGGCACACTGACGTCCCACTCACCAGACTGAACAAGGAGAGGGTCACAGTAAGCTGCCTGTCGGGAGCTAGAATCCGCCACATAACACAATTACTCAGGTCACTCCACAGCAAGTACAAATATGACTCAGTCATTGTACATGCCGGTGTGAACGACCTGAGACGTACCTCCCTGGACTACATGAACAGAGACATAGAGAAGCTCTCTGATTATGTAGCCCAGGCTGGTATGACCCTGACCCTGAGCAGCATCTTACCCTCACCAAGAATGATGCCACAGTACAAAGACAAAATGATCAGTTTTAACAATTGGCTTAATTACTGGTGTCATTCTAAGGGGATCCAATGTCTGTCTGCTTGGGATGACATGCCTGACAAGCCACGCTGCTTCGCAAGGGATGGCTTGCACCTGTCACCCCTGGGCTTCCGGATATTGGCCAAGGCTCTTGCCACCCCCATAGTGCCTTTTTAGGCAAGGCTCAAATGACAAACCTACCTCCCTAGAAAACACAAGTGGAAAAACTAAGGGTAATGCTGCTCAATGCCAGAAGTCTAAACCTCAAGATGCACGCCTCGAAGCCCTCCTCAGTATGGAGAACATCGATGTCTGTGCAGTGACTGAAACCTGGTTCAAGGCTCCTGAGAGCACCCCAGCACTATCAGGTTTTACCTCATATCATGCTTTCCGACCCCAAAACTTGGACCGAACCACAAAAGGAGGGGGAGTATCCATTTTCATCAAAGATACCCACACCTCCAGGTTAGTGGCAATGCACGAAGCATCGGAGACTATCCAGGTGCAACTAACCATAGGCAAAACTGCCTTACAGTTTGTAGCAAGCTACAGACCACCCTCTCAAACTCAGGAACCCCACACAGCCTTCCTGAAGACACTGGAGAGTATGAATGTCTCTCCAAGTACCATCATTTTGGGATACTTCAACTACCCAAACATAGACTGGGAACATTACTCAAGCCCCAACACCCTAGCCCAAAGGTTCCTAGAATTCATAAACTCAAATGCAATGGAACAACTAGTCACCATTCCCACAAGAGGAGACAATATACTAGACCTGATCATCACAAACATGGGGACAAAATGCTCCACACCGGAAGTACATCCCTCCTTGGTAAGATCAGACCATAAATTAATCTCACTGGAAATCCACATCCCGCCCCAACCCCTGCACAAAAGACCACAGTGAAGAACTTCTCAAAAGCAAACTTCACACTTCTTAAGACTGAAGTGGTATCTTTCAAGGCCCCTGGGCCAGTGGAAACCACAACCCACACTGCTGAATCCTTTGCAAATGCCTTCTATGGGCACCTTCAAGAATGCATGGATCATGCAATCCCAAATAAAACCAAGACCCATTCCCCAAAGGCAGGCCGGTCTGGTGGACCCCAGCCATAAACAAACTTTACAACAGGAGGAGGAAGCTACTACATGACAGAGCAAAATCCCTAAAGGGAAGGCATCTCTGATCAGTACTAGCAAAAGCTACGATCACTCATAAAATCATCCAAGGCCAACTTTGAGAGAAAAATCGCAAAAGACACAAAAGACAATCACAAGGCCTTCTTTAGCTATGTTAGAAACCTGGGTGGAAACTCCCAGATATGCTCAGAGTTAGTCCAAAATGACACAAAATACACTGAACCCACTGACATTGCCAACATTCTGGCAGACAGGTTCAGTGCAAATTTCTCCTCCCCCCCCCCAAAAGGAGAAATAACTATCCCAGCAGAGTGTAGCCTCCCTAACATCTCAGATGCCCAGGTGAGAGCCGTCCTCTCTAAAGCTAAAAACACAGCATCAGTGGGACCAGATGGTGTCCCGGGCTGTGTGCTACATGAACTCCAAGAGGAACTAAATCCACACATAAGGCTGCTGTTTAATCTTAGCCTTACTACAGGATACGTACCCAAAGAGTGGCGTATGGCAACAGTGGTCCCACTTCTCAAAGGCGGTGCTTCTACGGACCCTGGAAATTAACACCCCATAAGCTTGACGAGCCTGGTCTGCAAAGCTATGGAGAGGACCATTATGGAACTCATAAACAAAGACATTGGGGACCTACAGACATTGGATCCTACCCAATTTGGCTTCGTCAAGGGCAGAGCCTGCCTTTTGAACTTGGTCGACTTTTTTGAAACAGTCACTAAGGTCATTGATGAGGGTAAGGCAGTTCACACAGCCTACCTTGACCTTGCAAAAGCCTTTGACACAATACCCCACTCGGGCATCATAGACAAACTCACCAGCTTAAATGTAAACCCATATGTCACAAGATGGGTTGCAAACTGGCTCAAGGACAGAACCCACAGGGTCAGAGTTGCCGGAGCTATGTCAGACTTCAAGCCAGTCACAAGCGGTGTCCCACAGGGCTCAGTCCTGGGACCCCTCTTGTTCGGCATTTATTTTTCCGAGGTACAGGCAAACATAGGAGGATTGTGGCTGACAAAGTTCGCAGATGACTGCAAACTGGGCGCCATAATTGATACTCCAGCGGACTCAAACATCCTTCAGAGAGGCCTCATAGAAATGGATAATTGGTGCCAGAGCCATGGCCTTAAGCTGAACGCCAAAAAATGTATAGTCATACCCTTTGGGAAAAACAAGGTACCGACAAATTACCACATAGGCGGTAATCCATTAAGTCTGGAAGAGGTAATCAGGGACCTAGGGACCCAGGTTGACAGTAACCTCTCATTTGACACTCACATTGCCAAAGTGGTTAGGAAGACCTTCTATATTGCCCACCTTATCATGAAGGGTTTCACATCTAGATCAAGAGAGGTCATTGTGCCCCTGTACTCTTCTCTTATCAGGCCAATGATTGAGTACAATGCCCCATTTGGGATGCATCTCACCCGACACCTGCAGCAGTTGGAAAGACCCCAAAAGTTCCTCACCAAGAGGATAAAGGGTCTTAAACATATGTCATATGCTGCCGACTGAAAAACTCCAGCTCTATTCAGTGCATACCGCCTACTCAGAGGTGATCTGTGCCTGGCGTACAAGGCCATGTCCAATCCTGAATTAATGGACATGCTCCACCTCAGAAAATCCAAATCCATCAGAGCCACGAGAACAAGTGACTTAAACCTCAACACAGAAATAAATAGAACGTGCTGGAGGGACAGATTCATAACCCAGAGGCTCCCTACACTCAGGAACAGAATCCCAGTCCATGTTAGGCAGAGCCCCTCACTGACTCTATTCAAGAGAAATCTCGACGAGTGGATGGGAGATCGTAGGTTTACCCCGGGGGTCATCTCTGTGTCACTACTAGACAGAGGAATAGTAAACTAAACCCTAAAAGGGCATAGTACTCTTATCCTAAGGGGTGGTGTAAGCCACATACACTCTGACTAGGCTTATAAATGCCCTAGGGCAGATAGCCTAGTACGAACCTATGAACCTATGAACCTATCTAGATAAGGGAAGGTCACTGTGGCTCTGCAGTCATCCTTCATCAGCGTTACAATTGACTACAATAGCCCCTGTGGGATGTACCTCAGCAGACACCTCCATCAACTGTAAAGTCCCCATCAGTACCTCACCAGGAGTATCAAAGAGCTTGCACAGATGCGATGTGTTGCCTGATTAAACAAACTGCAGCTACACACACTGCCATACTGCCCACCCAGAGGCAAGCTGTGCCTGATGTATAAAGCCATGTCCAAGCTGGTATCAATAAACATGCTGCACCTTGTACAATCTGAATGGCAGTGAGCTATGCACATGAGAGACCTGAACCCCAGCACTGACTTACATAGGACAAGCTGTACTGCATGATCCATAACACAGATGTCACCCCCACCCATGAGTAAACTCCCAGTACAGGCTATCCATAGAGTCACTCATCGATTCTCCTCAAGAGGAATCTTGATGAGTGGATGGGAGATGGTAGCTTTACCCTGGGTATCACTGTTAGGTCACAGGTAGACAGAGGCACAGTATACTAACCATGACATATGTCATGGCAAACTCCACTTACAATGTGTGTCGAAGGACAGACACACTCTCCAACTAGCATTAGAAATGGCCTAGGGCACATCGCTTGTGTTTGCAAATGTACACCTATGTTGTGGAATACACTACCAATGTTGGACAAGCCTGGTTTAAGTAGTTCGTATCTGAACATAATGCAACATGGTCAGATGTGCACAACTGGCCCCTAACCAGGCTGTTGTGCTCACTATGGAAATGTAAAGCAGTGATAGGACTAAAGCCCAGGATACTGTCCACCACAGTCAAAGTACTGAACCAGTACACTATACAGTACTACAGTGTTAGGTCAGTGTGAAAGGGTGTTGACAACTGTATGCAAAGTATCCCATGCAAACCCTGCAGGCACAGTATAATCCCTGTTGTGTTCACACACAAAGCAGTTGGACAGTAACTACACAACATGACACACAACCATAAACGGGAGATATTTGTTGAAGTTCACACTCATCCACAAATGTGGTGGGCTGCAGAGTTCAAGATATGGAAAGCTCACACTGGGCATGCTCACACACTTTGATAAATGAGACATATGTCAGACAACATGCCATGGGAAGGCTGAACTGGGCATGCTCACACACTTAGGCCAAATCTCAGTTTAGCAGTTGGCCACACATATCTGGTATTTGTACGTGTTATTCCAGGAACCAACCACATTACAGCAATCTGCCCAGTGCAAACAGTTAAATGACTACAGAGACATATGTGATATAGTGGATCCCTCCTATATGCAAACATCTTCCACAGATACACAAGTTGTTCATACAAACAGGGAATGCTATGGCAATAAAGACTTGCAAACAGTCTATCAGCAACAAATAATGTGCATTTGACAATTAAACATATGGGTGTAGAGGTCAACACTAGGCTGTTTGCCCTAGGGAATGACAGCTTAGCCAGAGTGTGCTTGGCGTCTGCCTCCCCACAGGATGCACATTCCCCTTTCTAAACACTGATGATGTCAGCACCCTATAAGTACAGCAGGAGAAGGGAAACCTCCCAGTAATGCGAGTAGTGCTCTCCGCAAATGCATCTGTCTCGAGTGTCATAACATAGGCAGGTAGGGGTTTGAATCCTGCAAATGGCAAGTGTGAGTGGGGTTGGTGTGTGTGAAGGAAATGTCCCTTTTGGCAACTGGGAAAACACACTACAGGATGCACATTCCCCTTTCTAAACACTGATGATGTCAGCACCCTATAAGTACAGCAGGAGAAGGGAAACCTCCCAGTAATACAAATAGCGTGCTCCGCTAATGCGTTCGTCTCGAGTGTCATAACATAGTCATGTAGGGTTTTGAATCCTGCAAATGGCAAGTGTGTGTGTTTGGATGAGGGGGGTTAGTGTGTGTGCAATTGTGTGTAAGGGAAATGTCCCTTTTGGCAACTAGGAGAACAGACTACAGGATGCACATTACCCTTTCTAAACACTGATGATGTCAGCACCCTATAAGTACAGCAGGAGAAGGGAAACCTTCCAGTAATGCAAATAGCATGCTCCGCTAATGCGTCTGTCTCGAGTGTCATAACATAGTTAGGTAGGGGTTTGAATCCTGCAAATGCTCAGTGTGTGTGTGGTGTGTGTGAGTGGGGTTGGTGTGTGTGCAAGTCTGTGTGAGAGAAATGCCCCTTTTGGCAACTGGGAAAACACAATACAGGATGCACATTCCCCTTTCTAAACACTGATGATGTCAGCACCCTACAAGTACAGCAGGAGAAGTTATGTGGCATGGACAATGACTGAGTCATATGTGTCCATACCTCTGACTGACCTGTATGCTTGTGTTATGTGGTGGACCATAGTGCCCCATGGGCATATCACTGTGACCTTCACCTTGTCCAGCCTGGTGAGTGTGACCACACTGTACCGGACAATAAAGGTAGCTAACACAACTGTGGCAGGTGTGTTGTCTAGCCGTACAGGCTGTGACTGTTTGGCACACAGGATTTGTGTGCTATGTGTTATGTGTGATGTGTTCAGGCATAACGTATGCCTGTGTGCCAGCTGCAGATGTGTGTGCCGCTCAGGCAGGATGCTATTCTAAGGCTCCATGAATGGCCCAGTGTGTACACATGCTTGTATTGCTGTCAGTGTAGGTCTACATCAGACTGCTATTGTAGTCACTGTAGTATTGCATGCCACCTGACAGGTTATGCCAGTACTGGGTACAGAGTGCTTAGTCCCCAGTTTGGCTATGTGGCTCCATCTCATACATGTGTGGAACGATCCATGTGTAGGGGAGAGGGTTGACTGTGTACATGTGGCAGCTGTGACATTGCCACATGACCCACATATTCCACAACTGTACCATAGAGGTGACTGACAACTGACCTTTGCACATGCTACCATAGTATTGTGATTGCCATGGTGATTAACAGCACATAGAGCCAATGGGGAACAAGGTACATAGGTTCATAGGTTCATAGCTTCATACTAGGCTATCTTCCCTAGGGCATTTAAGAACCTAGCCAGAATGTGTTTGGCTGTCGCCATCCATTGTAAATATATCTTGCCATGCCCTTTTCGAGGTTATTATACTGTGCCTCTGTCTAACAGTGACACAGAAGTGATACCCAGGGTAAACCGACAATGTCACATCCACTCATCAAGATTCCACTTGAAGAGAGTCAATGAGGGACTCTGCCTAACCTGGACTGAGATTTTATTCCAGAGTGAAGTGAGCCTCTGGGTTATGAATCTGTCCCTCCAGCATGTCCTATTTATTTCAGTGCTGAGGTTCAGGTCTCTCAAGCGTGTAGCCCAATGGGATTTGGATATTCTCAGGTGCAGCATGCCCATTAATTCTGGGTTTGACATGGCGTTATACATTAGGCACAGATCGCCTCTGAACAGGCGGTATGCCACTGAGTAGAGCTGGGGTTTCTTTAACCGGTCAGCATATGGCATCTGTTTGAGCCCTTTGATCCTCTTGGTGAGACTTGTGGGGTCTTTCCAGTTGCTGCAGGTGTCTGGTAAGGTACATCCCAACAGGGGGATTGTACTCAATTATGGGCCTGATGAGGGATGAGTAAAGAGGCACGATGTCCTCCCCTGATGTAGATGTGAATCCCTTCATGATGGGGTGGGCTATATACAATGCCTTTCTAACCACTTTGGCCACGTGGTTGTCAAATGAGAGATTGCTATCAACTTGGGTCCCCAGGTCCCTAATTACTTCTTCTGTACGTAATGGAGTACCACCTATGTGGTACTTTGTGGGCACTTTGTTTTTGCCAAAGGGGATGACTATACACATTTTTGCATTCAGCTGAAGGCCATTGCTCTGGCACAAGTTGTCTGTTTCTATGAGACCCCTTTGGAAGATGCTTGTGTCGGCTGGAGAGTCGATTATGGTGGCCAGTTTGCAGTCATATGCATGTTTGGTCAGCCACAGTCCTTCCGTCTTGGCCTGTACCTCCGATAAATATATACCAAACAAGAGAGGTCCCAGGACTGAGCCTTATGGGACACCACTTGTAACTGGTTTGGAGTCTGGCATGGCTCCAGCAGTTCTAACCATGTGGGTTCTGTCCTTGAGCCAGTGTGCAATCCATCTAGTGACATAGGGGCTCATATTTAAGCTGGTGAGCTTCTCTAGAATGCCAGTGGGGTATTGTTTTGAAGGCTTTTACGAGGTCCAGGTAGGCTGTGTGGACCACCTTCCCCTCGTTAATGGCCTCGATGACTGTTTCAAAGAAATCAACAAGGTTTGAGAGGCAGGAACTGCCCTTAACAAAGCCAAACTGGGTATGAACCAGTGTCTGTAGGTCCCCAATATCTATATTTATGTGGTCCATGATGATCCTTTCCATAGCTCTGCAGACCAAGCTAGTGTGGCTTATGGGGCGATAGTGTCCAGGATCCGTTGAGGCACCACCTTTCTGTAGAGGGACCACTGTTGCTATACCCAACACTTTGGGCACATATCCTGTAGTGAGGCTGGGATTGAACAGTAGTTTTATGTTTGGTTGTAGCACGTCTTGGAGGTCATGTAGGACACAGCCCAGGACACTGTCTGGTCCCATTGACGCAGTGTGTATTGCTTTGGAGAGGGCGGCTCTTACCTGAGCATCTGAGATGTCAGGGGGGCAGCACTCTGCTGGGATACATATTGCCCTTTCGGTGTGGAGGGGGGAGAGAAGTTTGCACTGAACCTGTCAGCTAGAATGTTGGCAATGTCTGTGGGTTTGGTGTTTCTATTGACATTTTGGACTACCTCTGAGGATATCTGGGAATTACCACCCAGGTTCCTAACATAACTAAAGAAAGCCTTGTGATTATCCTTAGTGTCCTGTGCAATTTCTCTCGAAGCTGGCCTTAAACAATCTTATGAGTGCCTGTAGTTATTTGCTAATACTGATCAGTAATGCCTTCCCTTTTTGGGATTTTGCTGTATCATTTAGTAGCTTCCTCCTTCTATTGTGTAGTTTGTTTATTTTCGAGGTACAGGCAAACATAGGAGGATTGTGGCTGACAAAGTTGCAGATGACTGCAAACTGGGCGCCATAATTGATACTCCAGCGGACTCAAACATCCTTCAGAGAGGCCTCATAGAAATGGATAATTGGTGCCAGAGCCATGGCCTTAAGCTGAACGCCAAAAATGTATAGTCATACCCTTTGGGAAAAACAAGGTACGACAAATTACCACATAGGCGGTAATCCATTAAGTCTGGAAGAGGTAACCAGGGACCTAGGGACCCAGGTTGACAGTAACCTCTCATTTGACACTCACATTGCCAAAGTGGTTAGGAAGACCTTCTATATTGCCCACCTTATCATGAAGGGTTTCACATCTAGATCAAGAGGTCATTGTGCCCCTGTACTCTTCTCTTATCAGGCCAATGATTGAGTACAATGCCCCATTTGGGATGCATCTCACCCGACACCTGCAGCAGTTGGAAAGACCCCAAAAGTTCCTCACCAAGAGGATAAAGGGTCTTAAACATATGTCATATGCTGCCCGACTGAAAAATCCAGCTCTATTCAGTCGCATACCGCCTACTCAGAGGTGATCTGTGCCTGACGTACAAGGCCATGTCCAATCCTGAATTAATGGACATGCTCCACCTCAGAAAATCCAAATCCATCAGAGCCACGAGAACAAGTGACTTAAACCTCAACACAGAAATAAATAGAACGTGCTGGAGGGACAGATTCATAACCCAGAGGCTCCCTACACTCAGGAACAGAATCCCAGTCCATGTTAGGCAGAGCCCCTCACTGACTCTATTCAAGAGAAATCTCGACGAGTGGATGGGAGATCGTAGGTTTACCCCGGGGGTCATCTCTGTGTCACTACTAGACAGAGGAATAGTAAACTAAACCCTAAAAGGGCATAGTACTCTTATCCTAAGGGGTGGTGTAAGCCACACACTCTGACTAGGCTTATAAATGCCCTAGGGCAGATAGCCTAGTACGAACCTATGAACCTATGAACCTATCTAGATAAGGGAAGGTCACTGTGGCTCTGCAGTCATCCTTCATCAGCGTTACAATTGACTACAATAGCCCCTGTGGGATGTACCTCAGCAGACACCTCCATCAACTGTAAAGTCCCCATCAGTACCTCACCAGGAGTATCAAAGAGCTTGCACAGATGCGATGTGTTGCCTGATTAAACAAACTGCAGCTACACACACTGCCATACTGCCCACCCAGAGGCAAGCTGTGCCTGATGTATAAAGCCATGTCCAAGCTGGTATCAATAAACATGCTGCACCTTGTACAATCTGAATGGCAGTGAGCTATGCACATGAGAGACCTGAACCCCAGCACTGACTTACATAGGACAAGCTGTACTGCATGATCCATAACACAGATGTCACCCCACCCATGAGTAAACTCCCAGTACAGGCTATCCATAGAGTCACTCATCGATTCTCCTCAAGAGGAATCTTGATGAGTGGATGGGAGATGGTAGCTTTACCCTGGGTATCACTGTTAGGTCACAGGTAGACAGAGGCACAGTATACTAACCATGACATATGTCATGGCAAACTCCACTTACAATGTGTGTAAGGACAGACACACTCCAACTAGCATTAGAAATGGCCTAGGGCACATAAGCTTGTGTTTGCAAATGTACACCTATGTTGTGGAATACACTACCAATGTTGGACAAGCCTGGTTTAAGTAGTTCGTATCTGAACATAATGCAACATGGTCAGATGTGCACAACTGGCCCCTAACCAGGCTGTTGTGCTCACTATGGAAATGTAAAGCAGTGATAGGACTAAAGCCCAGGATACTGTCCACCACAGTCAAAGTACTGAACCAGTACACTATACAGTACTACAGTGTTAGGTCAGTGTGAAAGGGTGTTGACAACTGTATGCAAAGTATCCCATGCAAACCCTGCAGGCACAGTATAATCCCTGTTGTGTTCACACACAAAGCAGTTGGACAGTAACTACACAACATGACACACAACCATAAACGGTAGATATTTGTTGAAGTTCACACTCATCCACAAATGTGGTGGGCTGCAGAGTTCAAGATATGGAAAGCTCACACTGGGCATGCTCACACACTTTGATAAATGAGACATATGTCAGACAACATGCCATGGGAAGGCTGAACTGGGCATGCTCACACACTTAGGCCAAATCTCAGTTTAGCAGTTGGCCACACATATCTGGTAGCGTGTTATTCCAGGAACCAACCACATTACAGCAATCTGCCCAGTGCAAACAGTTAAATGACTACAGAGACATATGTGATATAGTGGATCCCTCCTATATGCAAACATCTTCCACAGATACACAAGTTGTTCATACAAACAGGGAATGCTATGGCAATAAAGACTTGCAAACAGTCTATCAGCAACAAATAATGTGCATTTGACAATTAAACATATGGGTGTAGAGGTCAACACTAGGCTGTTTGCCCTAGGGAATGACAGCTTAGCCAGAGTGTGCTTGGCTGCCTCCCCACAGGATGCACATTCCCTTTCTAAACACTGATGATGTCAGCACCCTATAAGTACAGCAGGAGAAGGGAAACCTCCCAGTAATGCGAGTAGTGCTCTCCGCAAATGCATCTGTCTCGAGTGTCATAACATAGGCAGGTAGGGGTTTGAATCCTGCAAATGGCAAGTGTGAGTGGGGTTGGTGTGTGTGAAGGAAATGTCCCTTTTGGCAACTGGGAAAACACACTACAGGATGCACATTCCCCTTTCTAAACACTGATGATGTCAGCACCCTATAAGTACAGCAGGAGAAGGGAAACCTCCCAGTAATACAAATAGCGTGCTCCGCTAATGCGTTCGTCTCGAGTGTCATAACATAGTCATGTAGGGTTTTGAATCCTGCAATGGCAAGTGTGTGTGTTTGGATGAGGGGGATTAGTGTGTGTGTGCAATTGTGTGGGTGAGGGAAATGTCCCTTTTGGCAATTAAGAGAACAGACTACAGGATGCACATTACCCTTTCTAAACACTGATGATGTCAGCACCCTATAAGTACAGCAGGAGAAGGGAAACCTTCCAGTAATGCAAATAGCATGCTCCGCTAATGCGTCTGTCTCGAGTGTCATAACATAGTTAGGTAGGGGTTTGAATCCTGCAAATGCTCAGTGTGTGTGTGTGTGTGAGTGGGGTTGGTGTGTGTGCAAATCTGTGTGAGAGAAATGCCCCTTTTGGCAACTGGGAAAACACAATACAGGATGCACATTCCCCTTTCTAAACACTGATGATGTCAGCACCCTACAAGTACAGCAGGAGAGTTATGTGGCATGGACAATGACTGAGTCATATGTGTCCATACCTCTGACTGACCTGTATGCTTGTGTTATGTGGTGGACCATAGTGCCCCATGGGCATATCACTGTGACCTTCACCTTGTCCAGCCTGGTGAGTGTGACCACACTGTACCGGACAATAAAGGTAGCTAACACAACTGTGGCAGGTGTGTTGTCTAGCCATTACAGGCTGTGACTGTTTGGCACACAGGATTTGTGTGCTATGTGTTATGTGTGATGTGTTCAGGCATAACGTATGCCTGTGTGCCAGCTGCAGATGTGTGTGCCGCTCAGGCAGGATGCTATTCTAAGGCTCCATGAATGGCCCAGTGTGTACACATGCTTGTATTGCTGTCAGTGTAGGTCTACATCAGACTGCTATTGTAGTCACTGTAGTATTGCATGCCACCTGACAGGTTATGCCAGTACTGGGTACAGAGTGCTTAGTCCCCAGTTTGGCTATGTGGCTCCATCTCATACATGTGTGGAACGTCCATGTGTAGGGGAGAGGGTTGACTGTGTACATGTGGCAGCTGTGACATTGCCACATGACCCACATATTCCACAACTGTACCATAGAGGTGACTGACAACTGACCTTTGCACATGCTACCATAGTATTGTGATTGCCATGGTGATTAACAGCACATAGAGCCAATGGGGAACAAGGTACATAGGTTCATAGGTTCATAGCTTCATACTAGGCTATCTTCCCTAGGGCATTTAAGAACCTAGCCAGAATGTGTTTGGCTGTCGCCATCCATTGTAAATATATCTTGCCATGCCCTTTTCCGAGGTTATTATACTGTGCCTCTGTCTAACAGTGACACAGAAGTGATACCCAGGGTAAACCGACAATGTCACATCCACTCATCAAGATTCCACTTGAAGAGAGTCAATGAGGGACTCTGCCTAACCTGGACTGAGATTTTATTCCAGAGTGAAGTGAGCCTCTGGGTTATGAATCTGTCCCTCCAGCATGTCCTATTTATTTCAGTGCTGAGGTTCAGGTCTCTCAAGCGTGTAGCCCAATGGGATTTGGATATTCTCAGGTGCAGCATGCCCATTAATTCCGGGTTTGACATGGCGTTATACATTAGGCACAGATCGCCTCTGAACAGGCGGTATGCCACTGAGTAGAGCTGGGGTTTCTTTAACCGGTCAGCATATGGCATCTGTTTGAGCCCTTTGATCCTCTTGGTGAGACTTGTGGGGTCTTTCCAGTTGCTGCAGGTGTCTGGTAAGGTACATCCCAACAGGGGGATTGTACTCAATTATGGGCCTGATGAGGGATGAGTAAAGAGGCACGATGTCCTCCCCTGATGTAGATGTGAATCCCTTCATGATGGGGTGGGCTATATACAATGCCTTTCTAACCACTTTGGCCACGTGGTTGTCAAATGAGAGATTGCTATCAACTTGGGTCCCCAGGTCCCTAATTACTTCTTCTGTGCGTAATGGAGTACCACCTATGTGGTACTTTGTGGGCACTTTGTTTTTGCCAAAGGGATGACTATACACATTTTTGCATTCAGCTGAAGGCCATTGCTCTGGCACAAGTTGTCTGTTTCTATGAGACCCCTTTGGAAGATGCTTGTGTCGGCTGGAGAGTCGATTATGGTGGCCAGTTTGCAGTCATATGCATGTTTGGTCAGCCACAGTCCTTCCGTCTTGGCCTGTACCTCCGATAAATATATACCAAACAAGAGAGGTCCCAGGACTGAGCCTTATGGGACACCACTTGTAACTGGTTTGGAGTCTGGCATGGCTCCAGCAGTTCTAACCATGTGGGTTCTGTCCTTGAGCCAGTGTGCAATCCATCTAGTGACATAGGGGCTCATATTTAAGCTGGTGAGCTTCTCTAGAATGCCCGAGTGGGGTATTGTTTTGAAGGCTTTTACGAGGTCCAGGTAGGCTGTGTGGACCACCTTCCCCTCGTTAATGGCCTCGATGACTGTTTCAAAGAAATCAACAAGGTTTGAGAGGCAGGAACTGCCCTTAACAAAGCCAAACTGGGTATGAACCAGTGTCTGTAGGTCCCCAATATCTATATTTATGTGGTCCATGATGATCCTTTCCATAGCTCTGCAGACCAAGCTAGTGTGGCTTATGGGGCGATAGTGTCCAGGATCCGTTGAGGCACCACCTTTCTGTAGAGGGACCACTGTTGCTATACCCAACACTTTGGGCACATATCCTGTAGTGAGGCTGGGATTGAACAGTAGTTTTATGTTTGGTTGTAGCACGTCTTGGAGGTCATGTAGGACACAGCCCAGGACACTGTCTGGTCCCATTGACGCAGTGTGTATTGCTTTGGAGAGGGCGGCTCTTACCTGAGCATCTGAGATGTCAGGGGGGCAGCACTCTGCTGGGATACATATTTGCCCTTTCGGTGTGGAGGGGGGAGAGAAGTTTGCACTGAACCTGTCAGCTAGAATGTTGGCAATGTCTGTGGGTTTGGTGTTTCTATTGACATTTTGGACTACCTCTGAGGATATCTGGGAATTACCACCCAGGTTCCTAACATAACTAAAGAAAGCCTTGTGATTATCCTTAGTGTCCTGTGCAATTTCTCTCGAAGCTGGCCTTAAACAATCTTATGAGTGCCTGTAGTTATTTGCTAATACTGATCAGTAATGCCTTCCCTTTTTGGGATTTTGCTGTATCATTTAGTAGCTTCCTCCTTCTATTGTGTAGTTTGTTTATGGCTGGGGTCCACCAGACAGGACGTCTGCCTTTGGAGGATTGGATCTTGGTTTTATTCGGAATCACATGACCCATGCATTCCTGAAGGTGTCCATAGAATGCATTTATAGAGGAATCTGCGGTCTGGTCTGTAGTTTCCACAGGCCCGGGGGCTTTGAAGGTTTCCACCTCAGTTTTGAGGAGTGTGAATTTGCTTTAGAGAAGTTGTTCACTGTGGTGTTCTAGGCAGGGGGTGGGGTCAGGATGTGAATATCCAGTGAGATTAGTTTATGGTCCGATCTTACCAGTGAGGGATACACTTCTGGTCTGGAGCATAGAGTCCCCATGTTGGTGATGATCAGGTCCAGTATGTTTCACCTTCTTGTGGGAGTGGTAACAAGTTGTTCCATAGCATTTGAGCTCATATATTCTAGGAATCTTTGGCCTAGGGTGTTGGAGCTAGAGTCATGCTCCCAGTCCATGTTTGGGTAGTTGATGTCACCCAATATAATGGTGTTTGGAGAGACCTTCATATTTCCACTGTTCACAGGATGGCTGAGTGCAGTTCTTGGGTTTGGGAGGGTGGTCTGTAGCAGGCTATAACCTGGAAGGCAGTTTCACCCATTGTTAGTTGCACATGGATAGTCTCTGAAGCTTGGTGTTTTGCCACCAACCTGGAGGTGTGGGTATCTTTGATGAATATCAATACTCCCCCTCCATTTGTGGTTCTTCCAAGTTTTGGGGCTGAAAAGCATGGTATGAGGTATAACCTGGTAGTGCTGGGGTGCTCTCGGTAGCCCTGAACCAGGCATCTGTTACTGCACAGATATCGATGTTCTCCATGCCAAGGAGAGTTTCGGGTGCATGCATCTTGAGGTTTAGACTTCTGGCATTGGGTAGCATTACTCTTAGTTTCTTATCCCTTGTGATACCTATGAAGGTGGGTTTGTCATTTGAGCCTTGCCTAACATAGGCACTATGGGGTAGCAAGAGCCTTTGCCAATATCTGAAAGCCCAGGGTGACAGGTGCAAGCCGTCCCTAGCGAAGCAGGTGGTTCAACAGAAGATGAATATGTGAGGGTGTAGTGCCTGTGATTAGTTAGCAGTAGCATATATGACTGCTCACGTGGACAAATGCCAGGTAAGTCATATGCAATGTGTCACAGGCAACGTACATGTGAACAGGACAAACAGTGACATTCTGTCAAGTGAGACATGGACATACATATAGTAAACTATGCAGATGTCACTAGGAGTCCACAGAAGCTCTGTAACTATGCATTGCAGGTGGGATCAGTATTCCAGGGTAATTGCAAGCAAACATGCATGCAAACAAAGCTACAGTAAGCAGGGCTGCATGTAATCCATTGTACAACAAACAAGCTGTACCACTTCCAGTAGGTAACACTGCAAATATGCAGGCACTATGCACATGTACATGGAAATACACAGGTCAGATGGCTAGGGTCCATTCTCAGAGCACACAAGTGTACAGACCATGTACTGTCAGGATGTACAATAACTGGATGGAAACCCATGTGCTCATACCTGCAGTAATACACATGTCAAATAACAGACACTGAGCCTTCACTCAGTGGTTCCATACGTAGTAGGATGTGTGCTACCTGGCCTGCCACCACAGTATCCCTGACATGTATGGGGACTCTCCCTCCTGTGACAATAAGTTTTGTGTGTTGGGGCTGTCTAGCATGGTATGAGATGTGAGCTTGCAGTGCTAGGGTGCTCCTGTGTGTCCTGTACCAGTCGTGTAGTACTGCACACATATCAACATCCTCAAACATCCGCATTGCAGAGTCCAGTGTGTGCAACATGCCACTTGCAGTTTACATGTCCATCATTGCATATTAATACATTCATTACCTTATCCCCTGTGCTACCTATGTATGTAGCCTTCTGTTGACATCCTTACCACCAGTATGCCAACATGTGCAGATGATACACTATGGTACTTACCATGGGTGTAGACAACAGTACATGACAATCACACCCTTACTGCATCAGGCATGTTGTGATATACCCACAATTAATTCAGCACACAGTACTGTTAACAACATGATACTATTACTACACGTCTATGTAGTCACCCTGTGCATCAGCAACATGTTAACCTGTACCTGCACTGATGTTACAGATTGCAGGAGGTGGCACAGTTTCATCATATGCACAGGGTGTGAACTTGGTATGCCTGAGTCAGAGTCCGATACCACCGATTGACATGTATGTGTATGTGTGCTGGTGAGGGACAGCAGTACAAGGTGGGGCAATGTTGTTGCAGTGTGTGCATGTATGCGGTAGCCCTAGGTGTTGTCAATTCACATGTGTGTATGGATACACACAGTTCCACCTCATGGCTGCCATATACTGGTGTTTGTGGACAGCCACAGACTGTACCTGCCAGGTCATACAGATCAGTGTCTCTGGCCACGGACATGGTACCTGTGCCTTGCAGGGGTGCTACGGACCGTATCCGGTACCAACCCAGACTGGGTACTGTCATCAGAAGCAGGTGTTCATTGACCGGACACAGATCCCTGTCGGGCCTGGCCAGAGCCACATGCACGTGGTCTCTTAGGGCGGTCTGATGACAGCACAGACCCAGCATTGCTGGGGCTGCTGCTGGCACATATGGGGGTGGCCGCGGCCCTGTTGTCGTCCGCGACGACTGCAAGCTGCTGCTGTTGCTGGCATATGCCCACGTCGACGCCTCAACCATCTACCATCACCCTGGCTCATGGACATGTAGTTGTGGAACCGGTCTAATATGTCCCCACAACGTCTGTCTATGACATTGGTGAAATTACGGATGGCAGCCGCAATGTCACGCATACTGTCAGTCATGGCTGTGCAACATGCTGTCGGCTCCCTCAGACCCTGTCTGGTGTACCGTTCCATATGTGACTGTGCCTGCATGACAGCCCAAAACATAGCTGAGGTTGTAAGACCTCTGTGGGCATGTCTGACAGGGGCAGTATGCCCACGGATGCTCCCATGAGAACCCCTGGACATCTGTCTGTGTGGTACCATCTCTGGGCCATGCCCATGGCTGTTGTGTGGGGAGGCATGTGCCACAGATACCACATTACCCTGGTCAATGCCCACTGTATGCTGTCCATCACCTAGGGACATTGGTGACAAAGGGTGTATTGGCAGGATAACTGTGCACATTGATGGGGTCGACAGCTGTGTACTGTCAATCGGCTGACCAATGGCAGACCCTGGCATACCTTCCTGTGCCATTACACATATGTCATCATTATCAGTACCCATGGCACCTGATTCAGGTTCCCTGCTGCATGACACCAGAGCAGCACCAGAACCTGTGGGAGGGAAACAGGAAACACAGTTTACAATGTCTACACATTACCAGGGATGCACACATCCACACATGCACAGGTCCAGACATGCACACATGCACACATGCACAGGTGCACACATGCACACATGCACAGGTGCACACATGCACACATGCACACGTGCACACATGCACACATGCACACGTGCACACGTGCACACATGCACACATGCACACATGCACACATGCACACATGCACGCGATGCACATGCACATGCATGCATGCACATGCTTACATCGCGGGTGCACACATGCACAGGTGCACAGGTGCACACATGCGCACATGCACACATGCACCGGTGCACACATGCACAGGTGCATACATGCACACATGCACACGTACACATGCACACAGTTGCACACAATTGTACCCTACTCACTATGCGTGATATCAACACACAGACACACCTACATGCATACAAAGAGCACTACTAAGTGAGCCTAATATTACTATTACTATCAAGACTATTACAGGTATTGTTAATACACACTCACCAGCATGGATAGGCTGCATTGCTGTTACACCGGAGGGACCTGCAGATGTGAAGAAACTAATGTCAGTGGGCACAACTGTGCCATTGTTACTGAGTATGATACAGGTCAGTAGTACAACAGTCGCCTTTCACAGGTCAGCTGCTAATATTGAGGATATCACACTTGCACATTAAATACAATGGTGACAGCTACAAACCAAGGGCACACCTCACACATGCATTAACTACCAGTGTACACAACAGTCAACTATACATATGGCATATTACCTGCAAGCTCACTGTCTTGCTGCTGCATGGCTCCAGCCTCCATCATAATGCATGTCTGCTGCTGTTGTTGTTGCTGGCGGACTGGAGCCACTACACTCATGAGTAGTCCCTCCAGTCTGGTGAGTGGGGGATGTGTAGCCACCCCACCACCTGTGGTGACCTGTTGTCTGTGGATATCCGACGCACGCTGACAGACATTTCTGATTAAATCACTGCAGTGATGTCATACCTGCTCATATGTCCTATTATGCGTGCCTATGTCTTTTACCCGACGGACCAGGTCTTGCCACAGTGCAGCCCTCTCCTGCTGATTCTGGCTGGTGCGGGAAAAGAGTATTGCATAATCTCGCACCAGGCTCTGGTGTATCTCCTCATCCTCAGCTGTGGAGTAAGCAGGATTCCGCGGGTGAGCCATGTACCTGAAAAAGAAAATAACCTGATATCAGCAATATATGTCAGCAGAATTTGGCACACATACTACACATGCTACTCGACTGTTATGATACAGTATATCTCACATATATAGCTTCTGTCTGTCAATTGGTGGATACACATGTAAATGGCCAGGTATCAGTGCTCAGCCAGCAACTGTGCAACAGTACCTGGCACACTCCATATGACATACTACCAAACCCCAGCAGTCAGAACACTGATTCAGGTCCAGAGCACCTCCTCACTCTGGGGGTTTGTATCTAGGTACTGTATGGCCTACATCATCATCTACTGTGAGCTGACCACACACTAATTGCCCTGGATATACATATCCCACCTCCGCCACCAGCACAAACGACTATAGTGAATAACATTGCAGATGCAAACTTTACACTTTGTAACAGTGACATGGTATCCTTTCAGCCCACTGGGCCAGTGGCAGATACAACCCACAATGCTGACCCCTACACAAATGCTTTCTACAGACATCTCAGAGAATGCATGGATCATGCAATCCCATATATGACCAAGACACTCTCCACAAAGGGACAGCATCCTGTCTGGTGGACCCCAGCCATAGACAGATTGTATTACAAAAGATGGAAGCTACTGCAAGACAGAGCATAATTCCATAAAGGGAGGGCATGTCTGAGCAGCACTAGTAAGGGTCTATTTTCCATCATACAAACATCCATGGGCAACTTTGAGAGGGAAATCAAGAGGGACACTAGAGATAACCAGAAGGCCTTCTTCAGTTATGTTAGCAACCTGGTCAGAATCCATCCTCTATGCCCATAGTTAGTACACAACAACAAATATTTCACTGAAACCACAGATATTGACAACATTGTGGCAGACAGGTTCAGTGCAGGTGTCACCCCCTCTCCCTCAAAATAAGACATAGTTATCCCAGCTGACTGTAACCTCCCTGTCATCACAGATGTCCAGGTGAGAGCCGCCCTCATGAAAGCAGAATACACAACATGACTGGGACCTGATGGTATCCCCAGTTGCATGCTACATAAACTCTGACAGGAGCTAAACACACATATAGAAGTGCTATGTAACACTAGCCTGACTACAGGATATGTACCTGTACACTGGCGCATAGCAGCAGTGGTTCCACTCCACGAAGGAGGCACCTCAACATACCAATACAATACAACACAATACATTACATTACAATACAATACTATACAATATGCTATTGCCCCTGGGACTACAGCAGCATACTGTTCTGCTACCCTGACCATTGTGACACATGTGGTGTGATGGTACCTGCTGCTGTCACACAGTTACACAGGGTGACTCATATGGCATATTACCTATCTGACTAACATTCAGCAGGGGTATGTGTGACATGTACTCATGGGGAGTCTTGCTTCTTAACACTGTGTGGTTTATTGCAGGGTATGTCTTATCTGTGGGTAGGAACTTTTACCTACACATGTGCTCTCTATTGCAGTGGCATGGACGACACACAGCAGTCATTTAAGTTGTGGATGGTGTGAGGTGTTACTATGGTTGTTGGACATCTGTCATGGGTGTGACTTACGTATGTAAATCCGGGAGTGGTAACCTCTATGTGGGTAGTATGTGTGTACTCTGTGGTGTTGTCAGTCACTGTGCATTGGTAATGTGTTTGAGTGCATTGTCACAGTGTTGTACATGTCACTGTGTCCTTCTCCATATCTGTAGCTGTCATGTGAGGTCCATACCATGGCATCCATTATGTGGTGTGGAGGGGCACACCAACCTACATGTCCATAGCTGACACACCATGTCTGCTGACACATACCATGTGCAGGTATTCCAGGAATAGTGTGCCACTGTGAATATCATTGGGGGCACTATTGTACAAATTTATGACCCTGTTCACCCCTGACACATGCAGTGGTGGGCAGCCAGTCACATATCTGGTGGTTACTGGTGTAGGTGATTTGAAATGGGGTATGGTACTCTGGTTTTGACACTGGTGTTCACTCCATGCCTTTGTCACCAGGCACCTGTTGCAATACATCTGTACACATGTGCCTCACTCAGAATATATATACATCTCTCTCTCTCTCTCTCTATATATATATATATATATATATGTATGTATATAGATATATCTATATGTATATATATATATATATATATATATATATATATATATATATGTCTGTATACATATACACATATATATATTGATGTACATATATTGCTATAGATATGGAGAGGGGGGACACAGAGGGGGTGAAAGTGACAGAGAGGGTGGGACAGGGGGTGTTGAGGTCGTCATATACAGTCATACCTGTAGATAGTCAGATCAGTCTGTCTATGTATATGTATTTACATATATCTATATCTGTATGTGTGCATTACATATATATGTTTGTACATATTCTATCTATCTACATCTGTCTATGTATTCCTACATCTCTCTCTATGTATGTATACATATATGTATATTTATATATATATATATATATATATATATATATATATATATATATATATATATATATATACACACACATACATATTTTGACATACATACGTATCCATATGATAGACAGGTATATCAACATGTTTGTCTACCATACTGTATGCACACACTAACATACTGCTAAACATACATAACTGTGAAACCTACTTTGTACATTGCACTACAACCTACAGTCAACCTACACTGATATGTGCACATAGATGCTCTCACATACAAATGTATGTACAGGCTTCACTGATAGTTGCTGTATGTCCCCTGCCCTTTACACATCTTCATATACATATGGATACAGACCAATGACACATATGGAGGGTTCACAGTATGCAGACCTTTATAGTATTACTTTACATTACCTGTGTTTGTCACAGCTGCTTGTGTTGCCGTCTGGTTTTCTGTCCTGCTGCTCCACTTGCCAGTTATCAGCTTTCAGGTGGCTGTTGCTGAACAGTTTTGTTTGTGTCTGCTTAATTTCAATTTTCTCTGTCTCTGTCTCTCTCTCTCTCTCTCTCTGTCTGTCTGTCTGTCTCTCACGTCCTCCTCAGGGTGCAATGAAAGTATTGCATGTGTGGACTGGGAGTACAGCATACTTTTGTAGGTATCTGCATATGTCCATGTGATGGCCTCTGCACCACTTGTTAGCCAGCATTTGCTAATTGCATGCAGCCAGTTGTGTACTGATTGCAGTTCTCACTGTGATTTCAGAACAGTGCTATAAAAAGGTATGTGAGATAGGCGTAGCCCTTTCAGATTTTAAGGGCAGGGACCATGCTGGTATGCTGTGGACAATGTTTTGTGAGTGTAAAGGTTGGTATCTCTCTCATATTTCCAGCTGCGTTGTAGATTAACATTCCTCCATTCATTTCTCCAGTTTCCTGTACTAACTGTGTATGTACACTGACACCTACAACTACTACTACTGTTAATGTGTGTGTGTGTGCTTTCCTTTCACTTTTGCTTGCACTTTGTTGCTAAGGCTTCAATATTTGCCCTTTACAGTCACTACTTGTATGCCTGCTAGGTGTTCTGACTGTAGTGTGCTGCTGTAGCTTTCCTAATTTCCATGTACATTCACACCTTGGAATGCTTGCTATATCTGCTAGGGTGTTACAGCATGCAGTGTGGTCTGGCCATGGTGTGGGCCTTGACATCTATAAGTGTATTTGAGTATGCTGCTGAGCAGGCCCCAGAGACTCTCAGGTTCATCTGTTATCTGCCTCATGGAATGGTACATATCAGTGGGGTACACCCATTAAATTGTCTGGTATGCTGCAGTTGTGACTGTGGGTTAGCATGAGCATATGTATTACTACACTTATTCTGCCATGCAAGTGGTGAATACTTTCAGGACTTCATAGTTACCATTGCATGTGTTGTTACACCTTTCTGCCTACTGTTTGTACATTTCACATGGAGTCTGTGGGGCATCCCTGTAAGTCATTCACTGTTGCTATGTCTAGGCTCTTAACTATTCAAATATGGTGATGTCAGACCTCTCATGTGTACAAATATTTGCAGGTTGTCCACATTTCTGCCTCATATTTTGGTCAATATCTCATGCACAGCTTTTTCTGGCAAATCACTCTGGGCTCAAGTCAGAATATAATGACAAACATTTAAGTTTCAGACTTCATACCCTTCCAAACATCCCACAAAATGCAGACCCTGTTACTCTCTGAACTGTCAGCGTTTGTTGTAACATTATTTGTAATGTGTCCCTGGTTTTGGGCCTTTGCTCCACATATTTTATTACTTGGTCCGATGTGTTGCTGTAAGAGGTTGTAGGGTATGGGCAGTGATTATCCTGCTGTGAGTATGTGTGTGGCTTGCAAGGTGCTACAGTGACATTATTACCTACTAGCTACCAACTAGCATGGCTGTTTCTGTTCACACACTACTATTATGGAAATCCACTAGTTTTGACAGTAATTCTAAATGGCATGCTTTGTGTACTACACATCCTATATTCCCTTTACATTCATTCCTACCATTACATGATATATTTATTTTAGCACAATGTTCTTGTATAACAGTCATGGCTTAGTGGTAAGTCATGCAGACTACTGTTTCCAAGGTCCTGGGTTCGGGACTGACAGTGGGATTTTATTTTACTTTTGAACTGACTACAAGACCTGTCAATCAGAATGACTAAGGCACTTTTAAGCAGTTGTAACCGGGTTAGTGCTGGTTTGCGCGGAGCTCACACATGCGCACTGGCGTTTAGCTCCGTGCACACACACGCGCACACCCGCTTACAAGCGCTTAAACGTGCTTACTCTTGCGCACACCCGCGCTAATTTCTTTGAAAGAAATGAAAATGGGGAGACAGGAAAGTGGTGAAAAAGGGGTCACAAAGAGGGTAAGATAGTAGGGAAACAAGCTTGGGTTTTGCAGGAGGGATGTAGGTAAGGCCCATAGCTGCCCATTTCTTCATCAGCAACAGCTGTGCATATGTTTGTAATTTGGTGTGACATTTGATACCTTCCACCCCTGAGAGAGGTGTAAGGACAGCAATAATACTTGTTGTACAGCCAATTGTAATTGATAGTTTCCATGTCTGGTAGACATATGTGCGGAATGGGCAGCTATGTATGGGGCGTAATTTATTTGTGGGTACAGAGTGCCCTTTTTTTTTTTTTCAGGTGAGAGTGGTATGTCAGGTGAAGGAAGTCGGTATAGCTGGGGAGGTAGGTTGGGTAGGTCAACAGACAAGACAAACAAGACGCATACAGGGGTGGTGTATGACACGTGTGGGGGGGTTACACAATTGACGGGGATGGAGGTTTGGATATCCAGAGCCCATGAGCCCACAGATGGCAACAGTGTAACTGATATCCCCACCCATGGGCAGTTGCCACTGTTCCTTCACTGCCCAGGACGGGGCTGTGCTGGGGGCTGTGTAGGCCGGGCAACAGGCATGCCCGTAAGTTGTGCCACCTGTGCCTCAAGCTGGCATAGGGGCTCAAGAACAGAGTCCCGGATCTCCCTAAGCACCACAGTCTGGATGCTACGGAGGGTGAGTGGTGGTTCTCCTCCAGCCACACTTGCAGAGGCGGGACAGGCCCCATCCCCTGCAGCGCTTCCACCTGCAGGTGGCACAGGGCCACCGGAGGAGTGTCCAGACTGGGCAATAGTGCCAGGTGCACTCGCCAGCTGAGGTGGGAGAGGTGGGTCCGCTGGAACCCGCCTTCCCTGTTGTTCTATGTTTTGCATTATGTCATGACAGTTTGGGTTAGTAACATAAAATACCATTCGCAATTAGTTGTAACAGCATGCATTAGTATTCCCATTAACCAAACACCCAGATATTCACACCATTGAACAGCAAGCATAACACATGCATAATTTGAACAGCAATATACAGTCCAACAACATGCAGGGTTGATTGATGGCAACAGGCCATCAGGTTTGGATGTATGAACAGGGCAGATGCATCAACGGACATGCAAATATTTATGACCCATCAGGACAAATGTCCAGGGGTGTTAATTGTGATTGCACATACCATTTTCATGTGGAATGGATTATATGTGGTTCTAGGGTGGGGTGAAGAAAATATTATTAACACCTTTGAATACCAATACATATGCTGCACATTTCTAATAGCTACAGATATATACATACTACTGTTCTAACTACAGTTTCCTATATGATAACTACTTCAATTTGGTGATAGGACTGTTACTGCTACATCAATATACATTTTATTGTTATTCATACACATTCATATCTGGCTTTGTTCAGCTACATCATCCTGCTACATTTGCTTTATATAGCTATAGACAACTGTGGATGTTTGATATTTCATCATACTATCTGCATATTGCAGACTGAGAGCAACATATCCAGATTTTGGGATACACATTCCAGCTGCAGCAACACTTTGGACACATTTCGCAGTTTGGTTCTACTTGTCACATTCATTTCATTCTATACTGACTGCAGTATACTTTATACAGGGGTTATTACTACTTTATTGGTGGATTCATAACTCTTTCTCACACCCTCTCACTTGTTTTCATTTTACTAATCAGGATGGTACTTACTTCTAGGCTTCATTGACATGTTTTACCTGTAGTTATTACAATCCTTTCCAGCAGTCTCACTTCTGTCATGTTTCAGTATTTCAACAGGGATATATTTCACACATGTGAGCTGCTCATCTTCTGCAGCTGTACTTTTCAGCCTGCTGCAGGTTGTGCACTATGATATTATAGGTGGGGCATCTTTATTTCAGACTTTATTTCAGACATTTTCATTTTTCTGTTTGGATTTCAGACTGCAACACACTTTTGTAATCAAGCAATACTTGCAAACACTTTTACACTGTTACTTGTACATTTTATTACTTAGTGACTACACTGCACTCTTTTGCTAACTGTCATACTTTTATATTTCTTTACAGTTACTGGGAGGGGATTACTGACCTGCCTGGTGGCGCAACCGCACCAGCCTATCACCATAGGCTCTGCGGTTCACAGAACAGACACCAGCAGCTGTAATATAAATGAAGTAATATTGGAATACACATCTCCATAATATCAGCTAATTTAATTTCTTACATACATAATTAAATGTAACTTACTCAGTAGTGGGGCGTTGGGCATTTTCCGGGCCTCCGGGATCCAAAGGTTCAATTGGTCCTGCTTGCATCTCTTCATGTCCGCATGGTGGTGACGGACCTGCTCACCAGTCTTTGGAATCCCTGTGGCACTGGTAAGATCATGAGCCAACCAGTCCCATGCCTCAGTCCTATATGCTCCCCACAGGACCTAGCCTTGCATGAGTTGGGCCTCATGATTGTGGACTAGGAGCCAGACCATGTATCTGGACTCCTCAATGCCCCACCTCTGTGCTCGAAAGCAACTACCCTCACCTACACCTGACATTCTGGCTGCAAGTCAGTTCTACAATTGTTTATGCTGTGTATTCCCGCCTATGGGGCTCATATATGCCGTTTTTCCCGCACTTATCTGTGATTGGCCATTTTGGAATTGTATCCACTTCACAAAACCTGTTTTGTCATGCTCCACTTTCTATTCATTCCTATATATTTGCTATTACTGCATTTCTGAGTACAGCTGTCGTAGCTTAGTGGTTCAGTACCTTGACTATGGTGCATGGTATCCTGGGTTCGAACCTGGCCACTGTTTTTTATATTTTATGACTGTCTAGACAGGCTAGGGGGTGTGTCTGTGTAAAGGCAGTTTTGTTACAGCTTGCTCAATGTTGCCCATTGGTTAGCTTGTTGGCGCGGTGCGCAGCTCCGCGCAAACGGGGTGCGCTGGCTTACGCCTCATTTGGCTGTCAGCACACATAGTACGCTCAGCTCAGCTAGGGGCACACAGTTTCAGCGTGTGAAATCACTGCTCATCTACGGACACTCATTTTGCACCTGTTAAACCACTGCTCACCTACGGGCAGATGCACTCACCTTGTTAAACTGTAGCTCAGCTATAGGCACATCTGGCATTTTTTTATTGTTTTGTTACCTCACATTTCTTCAAAATAAATGGACTAGTTCATTACATTTTACATAAAATGTGATTTTATATGTGTACATGTTTGTCAGGGACTTGTTTCGTGCTTATTTTTTCTAAAAATAAAAGTTGGTGTTGAGGGGGCTCGAACCATGAATGCCTGCTCTTCAGCTGACGTCTCTACTGCTATGCTATTGCTTCTTGGCTTACTTTGCATATTTAGTTCTTATATGCTTTCCCACTGACTGCTAACTGTAGCTGCGCTACGGGCACGCCCGCAAACGAAGCACTCACGGTTAAACATCTTTACAATTTAAAAAAAATATATCACATGTTCATTTATATATTTTCTGTTCATAGTCTGTGGGGGCATGTGTTGTGTTGTGTTTATTCACATTTCCATGGACTCTGTTGTGAGTGTTTACTTTGGGCACTTTTACTCTTCTGGGGGCGTGTCCGCTTGCAGGGCTCGGCCTACGGACACACCCCCTACTGTCTTACATGGACCATGTTAAACTTAGGTGTGATTCAGCATGCTGTCATGAATATGCAGAGCATGCTGACATCACTCCGTTTAACTGCAGCCTCCGTGTAAGAGTTATAATTTTTACACGGAGGCTTCGTGAATCCTGCCCTTTTTTACTGCATGATATACTTATATATGGCCAATAAGAATATTCCTAGCCATAGAACATACCATATGAATAGCTATGATGTCATTAAAATGAGTTAGTGGTAAATAATTTAAAATTTTCTATATAATTAGTGTAGTATTAAAATAAGCTTTGCATATTTAATGATAGATTTACATGTTACTTAATGCTAATCTGTCTAGTCCTTAGAATGGGTTTAATGGAGGCCCTTTCATTAAGGCCTTTACCTCTATCTGCCCTCATTCTAATAATCCAGCTTGCTTCTTTATTTTCTGTAACATTTCTCACATTACCTTCCCTAATAGTAGGTTGGTACACATCAGTAACCATAAACTTAAATATATGCTCACTACTATTGGACTGTACATGCTTAGCTAGGGCGTTATTCTGATAATTCACCCTAATAGCATATAAATGCTCCCTAATTCTATTTCGGAAGGCCCGATCAGTTTTATCTATATAATGAAAAACATTGTTGGCATGTTTCAGACGAGTTTATAAATACTGGATGATTTTAACATGCCTGTATTAGAGTTTCTGAAGAAGTCCGAGTATTGAGTGAGGAAGAAAAACGTTTTTTTTATATTTTGGTGTTTAATAAAGATGAGTGTTTTACGAGTAGTAGCCTTAGCAACTTTGTATCACTGTTGGCATGTTGCTAACTATACTACATGCATAGTATTACAATCAGCTGTTACTTTGAAATAGTATGTTTTACCTGTATCTGGGTGCACAAATCTATCTGTTGTATTTATATATGGACAAAAATTACATCTGCCACAGGGATAAGTTCCTGTATGATGTTTATTTCTCGATGTCCCTGCTGAGTAGCACAACAGTCTCTTGAGATTTGGTTTATTTTTAAACTGATATCTGGGTTTATCTCCTACAATATTCTTTAAATCTGTGTCTGTAGTGAGAATACGCCAATGCTGTTGTATGATATTCATGGTATCTTGATTATCTTTCATATAGAACATTGGTATTTTCAATACGGGTACTTCAGCATTACTTTTATCATTCTCCCCCATTTTATTGGAGTAGAAAGGTGCAGCTCTGTTATGTCTCAATAAATCCATATTCTGTAACCCTCGTTCTATTTCATCTAGTTCATATCCATGCTTAACCAATCTATTTTTAAACTGATCAATTTCGTGTCTATATCCTTCTTGTGTAGCATTGAGACGTGAAATCATCATACCTTGCCCTTTAATAACATTATTAAAGGTATAGTGAGGATGCATACTACGTCTATGAAGGAGTGTGTTTTTATAGCACTTCTTTCTATAAACTCCTGTATTAATAGGCGTATTCATCACTCTTTCAACAAAGACGTCTAAGTACTCAATCCTATTGTATGAAATGTTAGATGTGAACCTAAGACATGCTGTCATACTATTCATTTGCATTATACAATCATTCAATATCTGTTCATTTCTTCTACAGAGAATAAATTTGTTTGTGCAGTGCAAATGTTTTATGGTTTGATGAAGCTGATAGTGAAAGCGCTTACCTAGTGCATGCCAAATAAAGGATTATATAGTTTTTCATACAACAAAAACTTACCTGTAAACTGTTAGCAGGGGGGCAAGCATATACCAAGTCCGAGATCACACTACAGTGCAGAAGAGGGAAATTTTCCCATTCTGCACTGTGCGGTTCCCCATGGTCAGCTTTTCAAAAGTTGATCATATTGTCTCACCATATGAAAGTCGACTGTGTCAAGGGGACCCATATATATCTATCTATATATATATATATATATATATATATATATATATATATATATATATATATATATATATAAATCATACATGCAGTAACTAAATTTGAAAACCAGTGGAGTACCATACAGTTTTTATGTAGTTTACTGACTTTTAATTATTTCAGCCATTGGTCATAGCTGTGTTAAGGAAGTGGACACATTGACACAGCTATGTGTTTTACGGCAGGTTTTCCTTAGCTGCCATCATCTGAAACCTAATAACAGATCTAATAAATATGTTCTCAAATAATCTTTTGGCAAATGCTGTATGAAATTAGTATTTCCAATGTACATACAATGTATATTATTGCCTCAGTTCTCACTACACTGAATCATATTGTATGATATGGGTCTATATTAGATCAGCGAATGCTTAAAAAAGCAAACGCTGATTGATCGACCTTATGTAATCGAAAGCTTACAATCTCGAACTGTCAGATCAGCGATTTCTTTTCCTAGGGAAAAAAATTGCTGATCCAAAACACATACACACAACACAAGCACACCAAACAAACAGAAATCCACACACATACACCTAAAATTTGATACCTAACCCTACACTAAACTATGCACACACCACTAACTATCCACTTACCTTAACCCAAACCCTAACCCTAAGGTCCGTCACTATCGCACACTCACCTCACCTCCTCCGTAACCCTAACTCACCTAAACCCACCTTAACCCTCACGTCCACACAATCACACACATACCTAACCTGCACCCTAACCCTAACTCACCTAACCCACCCTAACACTCACATCCACACAGTCACACACTTACCTGAATCCAACCCATAACTTTCCACCACAGCACTGAAAATACTGAAGCAACAGAAACGGACAACCGAGTCCTTTCCCTAGGAATAAATTCAGGTTTCTGTTGCTTCGATATTTTGAACATTCACTTAAATAAGGTCGATCAATCAGCATTTGCTTGTGTAAGCGTTCGCTGATCTAATATAGACCAGGCAAACTGAGATCATTTTCTATGAGTCCTTTCTCATTTCACTACCACAGTCCAATAACAGCTGTACTGCTTTTCAGCATTTTACCCATACATTGATCCTCCCTGCCTTCATTAGAGAGTTACAACCTAATATACTTAAACTGCTCCCCCTGTCTTACAGAGAGCAATGCACTTTTTTTGAAGGGGGAGTTAATCATTATCTTTGACTTGAAAGTGTTGATTTTGATTCTATACACATCACATTTAGTAACAAACTCTTCTTGTGCACTCTGGAGATCACAGTCACGTGAGGCTAAGAGGATAATATTGCAAAAAACAAAGATGCAACTCTCAAGTCCATAACATGGTTTACTATCTGCACCTTAAAATGAAGTCCATGAAAGGCACAAACAGCAGTCAACTCTGTGGCATGTAGGATAAAGCTCTGATTACAACCTGATCAACCCGAGTGCAAATGCTGCACTAGGCAATGAAGGGCAGGAATGGAACAGGAGTGACAATGCTGTGTCCACTTGTACCTCCCAGCATGGAGGGTCAAGAGCATCTATTACAAAGTGCAATACTGGCTTCATTTCTTGGTGGACACTGGGAACAAACATTATATCTACTGAAAAGGGAATTACTGCAGAGGATTATGTCACCTGCAGAGCCGGGACAGCCCTCACATCAGTTTGATGCATGTCCAAGTCTTGAGTGCAGGCTGACACAAATGGGGTTGTAGGTATGGATGACAGGCTTATGTGATATTGGAGTCAGTCTAGTTAGTTAGCATGCAATGGGTCCACAATACCACTGCAAACCACTCCCTAGCAGAGTCCTGCACCCACACTTTGAATGTATTCTACTTAATGCTGAGAATAAGGCCACAGCCTAAAAAGCAGAGACTGCATCTCGCATAGCAACAGCTTTGGGATCCCATACATTCATAGAACCTCCCAAAACATTCTAGGGTATATAATTATCTACCTCCTGCATGACTACAGAACACAGGTACTCAGTACAAGCAAACACTCATGATTCGTCCAATTTTTGTACAAGGACAAAGAGTTGATCTACTGTCCTTTAACTAGGATGCAATCCATACAGGTGCAGTTGAATTGGAGGCTCAATTATCAGGTGAAACCTTCTTTTCAGCACCCTGTACAGATTTTGCCAGGGTAGCTGAGGAGTTTAATCCATTGATAACTGGAATACACTTTCTTGTCCCCTCTTTTTGAAAACGGGGGCTAGTTTGCTAGTATGCAAGTAATGTCCCATGTCTTCAAATTAACGTTAAAAAGTTGGGTTGCCACAACACTGTAGTTGGGTCAGTGTTTCCAGCTACATGTCATCCACTCCCAAAGGCTGAATGTGGAACATATTATGGGATGCTAATATGTTCCACTCCTTCAGGCTGAACGTGGAACATATTAGCATTGCATAATAAATTGATTTCAGACAGAAGTGAAGTAGTGCATATTTATGGCACACATACAAACACAGAAAAGAAGCTGAGTCAGCTGAGACTTGGAATCAAGCCTTCCAGAATATAAATTCCATTTTCTACATACTGCGGTACTGAGGCCTGCATGTGTCCTGAAAATGAAGTCGTGCATTTATATAATAAGTGCAGGTGCAAAAGAAAGAGAGAGAGAAAGAAATACCCTCTGGATCCAAAAATACGCATACTGTGTGTAGAATATACAGTCCAAAGTGTGTGGACTACAAGTGGTCCACAACCAAGATCGAGGCTTCCATGAATGTTTATGAGCCTTCATTACCACCCTTTAAACATATTTAATCTGCTGCTGATTGGCTTTGCTCTGGGGAGCATCAGGTCACTTTCTACAGCTGCACATGAGCACTGCCACATAGACTCAAAATGTTAGTGGCTTTGCATCAAAGTTAGTTAATTAGTACTTAACAACACAAAAACTTCCTTCACCATTTACTGCAAAAGAAGTTACATTTACAATCCAGAAAGTCATGTTATATTTGTGGAATTATGTCAGACTGATGACAAATCCAGGTTCTAAATAAGCAGATACATTGCATTTTAGCACATATCACCATCACCCAAAAAAAAGTACAGTTGACTTCTGAAACATCAGTAATATGACAATTAATTAAAAAAAAATCACTACAATTTTGTACATAGGTACGTTACTGTAATAATCTCAGCCTAGAACAGAATAATTCTACACCTTGGTGCAATCACAAGGCTGGCACTAGAGGTCGTATACCTAAAACAAAATGAAGGAGATGAGGCACATCTCTGTCGAGAGGCTATATACCCCAAGCTGAACTAGTCCCTCCTCCCTCCAGCTTACATTTTACTATTTTTTTCTTTCTGAATAGAGTCAATCTAATCCTTAGATAAAGGGCAAACATAATTTTGCCTAGGCTATGCTATCTAGTCATATCTGTTCCAAAGTCCATACTCAGTACATATAACATCCTCCCTATGTACGACAATGTGACAAGAGGAGGTACTGCCAGCACAGCTAGCTGGAATTTTATAAATAATTATATGTCATTTGTGAACATCAAACTAATCTATACAAGATGCTTGAGTTACAAATGTATTAGAACTGTATGTCATGGGTATATCAAACTGCTCTGTACAGATGTTTGTGTTGAAAAGGTGTTTGTAAAGTGCTTATGTTTATAATGTATCCACAGTGTGCCACTCTGGAAGAGAACAGAAATGTACATGTACTACTGTAACTGTTTAAATGTATATGTTAACCTCAGTACACCAAACTTTAGAAAAATATCTGAAATTAAATTACTTTATAGGCTATCTGACGGGTTTCAATGCAGCTAGAGACACAAAGTCTGTACTAGGAAGCTTTCTGTGTTGTCTTTAGAGTGACCTAATTGCTACTCTGAAAGCATGAAGAAATGCAATTGTTTTATGACTTCCAGCAAATGCCAAAGATCTGAGTAAAAACCCTTATATGAGTATTTGTACAGGTAGATGCTAAATACAGCCAGCTTCCGCAATGGGGATTTTTCCTGGGAACTAGAAGTCAGATGACCAGAAATTATTTCATTCTTCAAGCTATCCCAGCAGTAATAATTTAGATATTATTTTGAAAAGTCTCTTAGTGAGACAGAGCATTCTGCATTCTGTCATGGACCTGACAACAACAAGAACCATTCACCACATCTGCCTTCCTCTATTAGTAAGTTTTAAGGGTATAGTAACTCTCTTAGATACAGTCAGGAATATAGCAAAGCTTAGTTTAGATTTTGTTGTTCTTTATTTGTGTGAGCCTGTATCTGCAATGTTATTTTAAATATTTCCTGTGGTTTTGAACTTTGATGTCACTGTGAATATATATATTTAGAATTGTCTAGTACTTTTATTAGTTATTATTAAATATATTTAAACCTTTCATTGTGGCTTGCCTATGTAGAGATATTTAAGATTTGAGAGCACTTGTATATTTATTTGGTGACACTGTGTGGGCTACTCCTAATATCCTTGCTCTTAGTTAAACTACCACTTGTATTAATATTAATATTACACAGTAAAATTGGACATCTTTGTTAAGGGCCCTAAAGTAGCTGATGAGGAGTGACTGGTGGCAGTGGAAACTACCTTATAGTTTGGGCAGAAGGGGGCATAGCAAGTAAACCTATGCCAGCCTTTCCCAGGTGTGTGAGTGTGTGTAAACAAAAAAACAAAAAAAATCTTGCTTTTTTCCCACTTTTCTGAGATTTAAAAAAGTTCAGTTACAGGCTTTCTGTTCTTGAACTGTTTGCAAGTTTCTGTGAGGCCATTTTTTGCTTGGGCTAAAGGAAAGTCTCTCTGTTGATCAGTGGCAGTGAAAAACATTGAGCAGCCTGCCTGCCCCTGTGGGAGTGGTTACTGACTTGAAACTGTAGTTTTGTTGGCCATTCTGGGTCAATTCCAAAACTCCTTCATCTTCCTCTCTTAAAACCTGGTTGTCTCGTGGTTTTGGCATTTTTTCAGGCTTGTTGGCTGTTGGTGAAGCACCCACCAAGAGGAGAAAACGCTGAGAGAAGAAAGGAGCCACTTTTGAGACTTTAAGTATTTTTCCTCTGTTTATTTGCTAAGTTTTTCTGCATAGCCGCCTATTTTGAGCATTTTCTGGCTTGTTGAATTTGATTTTTGCATTAGTAACTGTATTTAGAGCACAACCTAGAGCTGTTTACTGAATTTTCTGTTTGCACTTATTTTTAAAATCATTTTTTTCTCAAAGCTTGCATTTTATCTGTCTTTGGCCTAGCACTCTTGTGTGGGGTCATTTACTGCACTGTTATAACTTTTTGATACTTGTTAACTTCTGCTATCTCTGAAAAAACAAAACAAAAAAAAATCTTGCTTTTTTTCCCACTTTTCTGAGATTTAAAAAAAGTTCAGTTACAGGCTTGCTGTTCTTGAACTGTTTGTAAGTTTCTGTCAGGCCATTTATTGCTTGGGCTAAAAAAAAGTCTCTCTGTTGATCAGTGGCAGTGAAAAACACTGACCAGCCTGCCTGCCCCTGTGGAAGTGGTTACTGACTTGAAACTGTACTTTTATTGGCCATTCTGGGTCAATTCCAAAACTCCTTCATCTTCCTCTCTTAAAACCTGGTTGTCTCGTGGTTTTGGCATTTTTTCAGGCTTGTTGGCTGTTGGTGAAGCACCCACCAAGAGGAGAAAATGCTGAGAGAAGAAAGGAGCCACTTTTGAGACTTTAAGTATTTTTCCTCTGTTTATTTGCTAAGTTTTTCTGCATAGCCGCCTATTTTGAGCATTTTCTGGCTTGTTGAATTTGATTTTTGCATTAGTAACTGTATTTAGAGCACAACCTAGAGCTGTTTACTGAATTTTCTGTTTGCACTTATTTTTAAAATCATTTTTTTCTCAAAGCTTGCATTTTATCTGTCTTTGGCCTAGCACTCTTGTGTGGGGTCATTTACTGCACTGTTATAACTTTTGATACTTGTTAACTTCTGCTATCTCTGAAAAAACAAAACAAAAAAAAATCTTGCTTTTTTTCCCACTTTTCTGAGATTTAAAAAAAGTTCAGTTACAGGCTTGCTGTTCTTGAACTGTTTGTAAGTTTCTGTCAGGCCATTTATTGCTTGGGCTAAAAAAAAGTCTCTCTGTTGATCAGTGGCAGTGAAAAACACTGACCAGCCTGCCTGCCCCTGTGGAAGTGGTTACTGACTTGAAACTGTACTTTTATTGGCCATTCTGGGTCAATTCCAAAACTCCTTCATCTTCCTCTCTTAAAACCTGGTTGCCTCGTGGTTTTGGCATCTTTTCAGGCTTGTTGGCTGTTGGTGAAGCACCCACCAAGAGGAGAAAACGCTGAGAGAAGAAAGGAGCCACTTTTGAGACTTTAAGTATTTTTCCTCTGTTTATTTGCTAAGTTTTTCTGCATAGCCGCCTATTTTGAGCATTTCCTGGCTTGTTAAATTTGATTTTTGCATTAGTAACTGTATTTAGAGCACAACCTAGAGCTGTTTACTGAATTTTCTGTTTGCACTTATTTTTAAAATCGTTTTTTTCTCAAAGCTTGCATTTTATCTGTCTTTGGCCTAGCACTCTTGTGTGGGGTCATTTACTGCACTGTTATAACTTTTTGATACTTGTTAACCTCTGCTATCTCTGAAAAAACAAAACAAAAAAAAATCTTGCTTTTTTCCCACTTTTCTGAGATTTAAAAAAAGTTCAGTTACAGGCTTGCTGTTCTTGAACTGTTTGTAAGTTTCTGTCAGGCCATTTATTGCTTGGGCTAAAGGAAAGTCTCTCTGTTGATCAGTGGCAGTGAAAAACATTGAGCAGCCTGCCTGCCCCTGTGGAAGTGGTTACTGACTTGAAACTGTAGTTTTATTGGCCATTCTGGGTCAATTCCAAAACTCCTTCATCTTCCTCTCTTAAAACATGGTTGCCTCGTGGTTTTGGCGTCTTTTCAGGCTTGTTGGCTGTTGGTGAAGCACCCACCAAGAGGAGAAAATGGTGAGAGAAGAAAGGAGCCACTTTTGAGACTTTAAGTATTTTTCCTCTGTTTATTTGCTAAGTTTTTCTGCATAGCCGCCTATTTTGAGTATTTTCTGGCTTGTTAAATTTGATTTCTGCATTAGTAAGTGTATTTAGAGCACAACCTAGAGCTGTTTACTGAATTCCTGTTTGCACTTATTTTTAAAATCGTTTTTTTCTCAAAACTTGCATTTTATCTGTCTTTGGCCTAGCACTCTTGTGTGGGGTCATTTACTGCACTGTTATAACTTTTTGATACTTGTTAACCTCTGCTATCTCTGAAAAAACAAAAAAAAATCTTGCTTTTTTCCTACTTTTCTGAGATTTAAAAAAGTTCAGTTACAGGCTTGCTGTTCTTGAACTGTTTGTAAGTTTCTGTCAGGCCATTTATTGCTTGGGCTAAAGGAAAGTCTCTCTGTTGATCAGTGGCAGTGAAAAACATTGAGCAGCCTGCCTGCCCCTGTGGAAGTGGTTACTGACTTGAAACTGTAGTTTTATTGGCCATTCTGGGTCAATTCCAAAACTCCTTCATCTTCCTCTCTTAAAACCTGGTTGCCTCGTGGTTTTGGCGTCTTTTCAGGCTTGTTGGCTGTTGGTGAAGCACCCACCAAGAGGAGAAAATGCTGAGAGAAGAAAGGAGCCACTTTTGAGACTTTAAGTATTTTTCCTCTGTTTATGTGCTAAGTTTTTCTGCATAGCCGCCTATTTTGAGTATTTTCTGGCTTGTTAAATTTGATTTCTGCATTAGTAAGTGTATTTAGAGCACAACCTAGAGCTGTTTACTGAATTCCTGTTTGCACTTATTTTTAAAATCGTTTTTTTCTCAAAACTTGCATTTTATCTGTCTTTGGCCTAGCACTCTTGTGTGGGGTCATTTACTGCACTGTTATAACTTGTTGATACTTGTTAACCTCTGCTATCTCTGAAAAAACAAAAAAACAAAAAAAAAATATTGCTTTTTTCCCACTTTTCTGAGATTTAAAAAAGTTCAGTTACAGGCTTGCTGTTCTTGAACTGTTTGTAAGTTTCTGTCAGGCCATTTTTTGCTTGGGCTAAAGGAAAGTCTCTCTGTTGATCAGTGGCAGTGAAAAACATTGAGCAGCCTGCCTGCCCCTATGGGAGTGGTTACTGACTTGAAACTGTAGTTTTATTGGTCATTCTGGGTCAATTCCAAAACTCCTTCATCTTCCTCTCTTAAAACCCTCTTTTGCACGGTTTTGCGCGGTTTTGTGCATAGCGCAACAGCAGGCAGCACCGCCGAATTAGGTTTAAACTATTCCTGGCTCCACAAAGTCTGCTCTTCACTTTTTCCCTTAGAACTGCTCTATCTCTCAATTTAAACACCATATTCTCATTCTAAGGCCCTTCACTGGTCCAATTAAGTAATCCTACAAGTTAGCACTATTAAACCATAAGCACTACTTACTCATACTCTGTACGATTAACCTGTCCTCTATTGGTCCGTCTTAAATTCAGTTTCCCTATTACTCTAGCATGTCCAAAGGTCAGTCAATGGTTTCCTCTCCAGTCCAGCTGGTGAATCTGGCAATTTTGAGGCAATGTTACAACTGTCTCATGTACATGGACAACCCTCTCCTCCTCCAAACAGGTTCAAATATATGTGAGAGATGCAACTATTTAGCCAAACTAGAGGCTGAGCTGTCTCATCTGAAAACTGGTGTAACCAGTCAGGAGGAGAAGGTAACCTCACACAACACAATTCCAGTATCACATAAGTCCCACCACATCAGCGAACCAAACACATAAATACACAAAAACATACTCGGAGGCTCTAAATAAAAATCTACCTAAGCAACAGAGACCTCCAAAGCAGATATCCAAGCAAACGCTACCTCAAAACAAAACACACACAACACATAACCCACAAAGTCAGTGTGCCAAGCAGCCACAGCCCTTAAGGCTGAATAACACACCTGATACTCTTTTATAGGTGACTCTATTGTCAGACACACTGACGTCCCGCTCACCAGGCTGAATAAAGAGAAGGTCACAGTGAGCTGCCTGTCGGGTGCTAGGATCCGACACATAACGCAAGCACTCAGGTCACTCCAAAGCAAATACAAATATGACTCAGACTTTGTACATGCTGGTGTGAATGACCTGAGACGTACCTCCCTGGACTACATGAAAAGAGACATAGAGGAGCTCTCTGATCATGTAGCCCAGGCTGGTATGACCCTGACCTTGAGCAGCATCTTACCCTCACCTAGAATGATGCCACAGTACAAAGACAAAATGATCTATTTTAACAATTGGCTAAAATTTTGGTGTCATTCAAAGGGGATCCAGTGTCTGTCAGCCTGGGATGACATGCTCGACAAGCCACGTTGCTTCGCTAGGGAATGGCTTGCACCTGTCACCACTGGGCTTTCGGATATTGGCAAAGGCTCTTGCCACCCCCATAGTGCCTTTTTTAGGCAAGGCTCAAAAGTCAAACCCACCCTATAGACAGCACAAGGAACAAGAAACTATGGGTAATGCTGCTAAACGCCAGAAGTCTTAACCTCAAGATGCACGCACTCGAAGCTCTCCTCAGTATGGAGAACATCGATATCTGTGCAGTGACAGAAACCTGGTTCAAGGCTCCAGAGAGCACCCCAGCACTACCAGGCTATACCTCATATCATGCTTTTCGGCCCCAAAACCCAGGCCGAACCACAAAAGGAGGGGGAGTTTCCATATTTATCAAGGATATCCACACCTCCAGGTTAGTGGCACTGCACGAAGTATCGGAGACCATCCATGTGCAACTAACAGTGGGCAAGACTGCTTTTCAGTTTATAGCATCCTACAGACCACCCTCTCAAAGTCAGGAATCCCATTCGGCTTTCCTGAAAACATTGGAGAACATGAAGATCTCTCCGAACACCATTATATTGGGTGACTTCAACTACCCAAACATTGACTGGAAGCACTACTCAAGCCCCAGCACCTTAGCCCAAAGATTCCTGGAAATTATAAACTCAAATGCTATGGAACAACTAGTCACCACTCCCACAAGAGGGGACAACATACTAGACCTGATCATTACCAACATGGGGACTCTATGCTCCACACTAGAAGTATAGTCCTCATTGGTAAGATCAGACCATAAATTAATTTCACTGGATGTCCACATCCCGACCCCACCCCCAGCCCAGAAAACCACAGTGAAAAACTTCTCAAAAGTGAACTTCTCACTTCTCAAAACCGAAGTGGAATCCTTCAAGGCCCCAGGGCCAGTGGAAACTACAGCCCAAACTGCAGAATCCTATATAAATGCATTCTACGGACATCTCCAGGAATGCATGGATCATGCTATCCCAAACAAAACCAAGACCCAATCATCCAAAGGCAGGCATCCAGTCTGGTGGACCCCTGCCATAAATAAACTGTACAACAGGAGGAGGAAGCTACTACATGATAGAGCAAAATCCCTAATAGGGAAGGCATTTCTGATCAGTACTAGCAAAAAATTACAATCCCTCATAAAATCCTCCAAGGCCAGCTTTGAGAGAAAAATTGCACAGGACACCAAAGACAATCATAAGGCTTTTTTCAGTTATGTTAGAAACCTGGGATGCAACTCCCAGACTTGTAGTTGATTCTAAACGACAAAAAATACACTGAACCCACAGACATCACCAATATCGTGGCAGACAGGTTCAGTGCAAATTTCTCCCCCCCCCCCAAAAGAGCAAGTATCTATCCCGGCAGAGGGCTGCCTCCCAAACATCTCAGATGCTCAGGTGAAGGCTGCCCTCTCCAAAGCAAAAAACACTGCTTCCATGGGACCAGATGGCGTCCCAGGTTGCGTCCTACATGAACTACAAGAGGAACTAATCCCTCAAATAAAACAGCTATACAATCTCAGCCTCACTACAGGATATGTGCCCACAGAATGAGGTACAGCAACAGTGGTCCCAGTCCACAAAGGTGGAGCCTCTACGGACCCTGGAAACTATTGCCCCATAATCCTGACAAGCTTAGTCTGCAAGGCTATGGAGAGGATCATCATGGAGCTCATAAACAAAGACATTGGGGACCTACAGACACTAGATCCTACCCAGTTCGGCTTTGTCAAGGGCAGATCCTGTCTTTTGAACCTGGTTGACTTCTTTGAAACAGTCACCAAAGCCATAGATGAAGGGAAGGTAGCCCACACAGCCTATCTGGACCTTGGAAAGGCATTTGACACAATACTCCACTCGGGCATCATAGATAAGCTATCCAGCTTAAATATAAACCCCTATGTCACAAGATGGATTGCAAACTGGCTCAAAGACAGAACCCAAAGAGTGAGAGTTGCTGGAGCCATGTCAGACTCGAAACCGGTCACAAGTGGTGTCCCATAGGGTCCTGTCCTGGGACCACTCTTGTTCAGTATATACTTTTCCGAGGTACAGGCAAATGTGGGAGGACTATGGCTCTCCAAGTTCGCAGACGACTGCAAACTGGGTGCCATAATCAACTCTCCAGCTGACACAAACATCCTTCAAGAAAAGCACCATGGTTTAAAGCTAAATGCCAAAAAATGTATAGTCATACCCTTTGGCAAAAACAATGTGCCCACAAATTACCACATAGGCGGAAACCCATTAAGTACAGAGAAAGTTATTAGGGACCTGGGGACCCAAGTTGATAGCAATCTCTCCTTTGAAAACCACATTGCCAAAGTGGTTAGAAGACCTTCTACATAGCCCACCTCATCACGAAGGATTTCACATCTAGATCAAGAGAGGTAATCGTGCCCCTTTATTCATCCCTCATCAGGCCCATCATAGAATACAATGCCCTTTTGGGATGTACCTTACCCGACACCTGCAGCAATTAGAAAGACCCCAAAAGTATCTCACCAAGAGGAGCAAGGGTCTCAAACAGATGCCATATGCTGCTCGGTTAAAAAAACTCCAGCTCTACTCAGTTGCATGCCGCCTACTTCGAGGCGATCTATGCCTGACATACAAAGCTATGTCAAATCCAGAATTAATGGACATGCTCCACCTCAGTAAATCTAGATCCCTTAGAGCCACACGCTCGAGGGACTTGAACCTCAGCACAGAAATAAATAGAACTTGCTGGAGGGACAGGTTCATAACCCAGAGGCTCCCTTCGCTCTGGAATAGAATTCCAGTTCATGTGAGGCAGAGCACCTCACTGAATCTCTTCAAGAAGAATCTCGATAAGTGGATGGGGGATCGTAGGTTTGTCCCAGGGATTACTCCCGTGTCACTATTAGACAGAGGCACAGTAAACTAAACCTTAAAAAGGGCACAGTATACTCAAATCAACAGGTGGCGTAAGCCATACAGAATCGGGCTAGGCTTATAATTGCCCCAGGGCAGATAGCCTAGTATGAACCTATGAACCTATGAACCTATAAATCAAACCTCAAAGAATGCATGTATGTCAGCTACTTAGGCGGGGTATGAAGCACTGGTTGGACAGAGAGGTGCTGGAGGTCTTGGCTTGATCACTCAGCTGAGATCTCAACTGTATAGCTGTGCTAGTGGAGAGTCTTACTTGGGATTTGGAGAATGAGAGAGAAACCAGCCCCAGACTGACTGCAGTCTCTGTGTGCTCGTAAAGGAAAGTGCACTTGATGTAGAGAGCTGCATCAGGAAATACTGTGTGTGTACCTGTTATCTTCCCAGTGAATGTCTCCCACTGTTGCCAATGGTGAGGATTGAGGCTCCTTGATTACTGGTTGGCAGTGGTGGGTTGTCACAGACAATGTACTTTTTCAACTTATCTCTGTCCAAATATTTGCATTTTTTTTTACTTTGGTAAAATGTTTTTCTGTATTAGGTTTGGTAATAACTGCTGTTTAACTAATACTATGCTATATCAATGGAGCTTTCCTCCTCTGGCATCCTCTGAAAGTGGGATATAATCTCAGTCTGACTTTCCCATTAAACAAATATCAAATAAATAAACAAATATGTAAACAGAAGAACTAGGTACATTCCTCTAGTTCTTATTTTAACTGCTATCACTGAATGTTTATAAGGTCCTAAAATCATGTTGACAGGTGTAAGAGGAAATTTGTCTGTATCACACTTCTGGTCATTGTGAAAGTTTGCTGTTGTGATTGAGAAAAATGCAAAAATGCCTGCTAAGACAGCTGCAAGTGAAGTGCTGATCTTGCAGTTAAGAATTAACTCATTAACAGCATATAGAGTCCTCTATTAGACCCTATGAACTCCACATGATCTCTCATCTCAAGCTCAGCCGCTGCACTTTACATCACTTTTATATGAACCTGTGAAGATGCTGAAAGAGGAAAATGGATGGTGTAGTGAGTCTGTTAAAGTGTTGCACCTTGGGCCTGTGTACTTATTTATTCTAGTATCCTGATCTTATCACTCCTTCCATCACCCATTCAAAGACCTTAACTGTCCCACTGCATCATGCATTGCAGTCCAGGGTCCAACCTCTCTCTCTGTGAAACATTTCCTTAAGACAACCTTGAACCATCATAACTGCAGGTACAACCCACATTCCCTCTCCCTATTCTTCTTCCACAGCCCTCAATCTTTTTTGTAGTGCATAATCTATTTCTCGTTTTTTATTCTTGCTCTGTATTATATTGCATACATTCTCAGTTTTCTAATGCCCTTCTCAAACCCAGCTTCTTCACTGCCCTCACTTTACCTCAACATTGCATTGTTTGGTTTCAGTCAGCTTAATCTTCATTTCTTCTGTGGAATATCACCTCACTGGCCTTATGCAACGTCTTTGCAGTGAAAGATTGACTTCTGCATTTCTGGAATCAACTCCACAAACTACAAGTCCCATCACTCTTTTAGGTTCATAGGTGTGTCCTAGGCTAATGGCCCTGGAGCCTTTACAAGCCTAACCCATAGAAGTGCCCTGGCATCGTGCCACCTGACATTAGTTCCCAGTGCCTCCATCAAGTACAGCCAATGGAGTGATCCCTGGGGTGAACTTTCTATTTCCCATCCACTCATCAAGATTTCTCTTGAAGACAGCCAGTGAGATGCTCTGCTTGACATGTATGGGAAGTATATTCCAGAGCATGGGCAGTCTCTGGGTTATGAAATTGTCCCTCCAGCATGTTCTGTTGATCGTCGTAACGAGGTTGAGGTCTCTGGAGCATGTGGTGTGGAGGGATTGGGATTTCTTTAGATGTAGCATTTCTAACAGAGCTGGGTCAGACATGGATTTGTAAGTCAAGCTTAGATTGCCGCTTAGTAGACTTTTGGACTTTAACACTGCATTTTCACTTTTCAGTTCACAAGTCAATCTAGCACTAATAATTATCCCCTCCCCAGAACTCTTTTCTCTTTTATACTTCCTAGGCATACACCTGGAAGTACATTTAGGAGTATAGAATAGAAGACTGAGGTTATTGTACATAGCCATAGGTTCTATTCCTTCTGTTTACACTTGTCTGCTACATGGCTCTGAACAAGCCACTCAGCCAAACAGTGCACATTGGACACCCTTGAATAGAGGTACTTAATGTTTTTTTACTGGTTAAAAAATAAAATAAAGAAAATTTGTATTCCTGTATTGCTTATACTAAAGTGGTTAACCATACACTTGCTTTGCATTAAATTCCAGCTACCCTGTCTGCCATATCAGTGGACTGCACAGAATCTTGCCAGACATTAGTCTCTGTTATATGATACTGCAACAGCCCTAACAAGCCTAGCCATATTTACTCCAAGTTGTCCCAATTGTCAATGGTTAGGTGAGTGAAGTTTGCAGAGATAAGGGTTTATGGTAGTTAATGCCAATTTCTTCTGTCCAGGAGGGACATGGGCACCACCCCAGGAATGAATCTGTGGTCACGCATCCATTGATCTAGGTTGCATTTGAAGACGGTCAGGGAGGGGCTCTATTTCACATGAATTGGAAACTTGTTCCAGAGAAGTATCACTCTCTGGGAGATATAGCTATCTTTCCTGAAGAGGCTAGGTTAAGATCCCTGGAGCGAGTGACCCTCATGTAGTTTGATTTCCGAAAGTGTAACATTTCCATCAGGGCTGGGTCAGAGACTCCCCTGGAAGCCAGGCACAGGTCATGCCTTAGCAACCTGTAGGAGACAGAATACATTGCAAGGGTTACTATCAAACTGTGGATAATCGAACCCTATGGCTCTTCATTGTCTGCCTCATTGATAACCCATAATCACAGAACAGAATAATGATTGATAACCCATAATCACAGAACTAGATGGTTTACTGTCACAGAAGTGTCTTATAGCTATATTGGTAAGATCTTTGTTGTGTGAAACCGTGACAGCTTTCTGAATGAGAATTAACATTTATTATACCATGACCCCCTATTAATATTCCAAAACGTGCACGCTGATTGGTCAGCGTGCACGTTGTAAATCGACTTATACTAATGGAAAAAGGTCCGGTCGCCCGGACTTTTTCCATTAGTATAAGTCTTTTTTAAAACACTGTCTCGCTATGTTAAAGGAGTTTAACATAGCGAGACAGGTTTAAAAAAAGCAATGGAGATCTCCGTTGCGTTTTTTAAAGCTGTCTCGCTATGTTAAACTCCTTTAACATAGCGAGATTAAAGCAACGGAGATCTTGCTTTCTCCGTTGCTTTTTTCAAAACTGTCTCGCTATGTTAAATGGGTTTAACATACCGAGACAGCTTTAAAAAAAGCAATGGAGATTCTCCGTTGCTTTTTTTAAAGCTGTATCACCATGTTAAACCGATTTAACATAGCGAAACAGTAAAAAGCAATGGAGATCTTGCTTTCTCCATTGCTTTTGCCCACAGCTCTGATGTACTACGTAGGCATACGCATGCACAGTACATCAGAACTGCCACAGAATACCAGAAAGTCTGCTGCGGAAGGGCAGCAAGGAGGCATTATACAATGCCATTATTTAAGAAAAGTAATTTTTTTTTTCTTAAATAATGTCATTGTATAATAGCAATAACCCACATCTGGGTGTGAGTAATGCTGTATTTACTTACGGTTGGCTCTGTTTGTTCCCTCGGGCTTCGCTCTCATGACCAAACCATGCCAACCGTGGGTAAATCCAGCATTACCCACACCCAGGCGTGGGTTATTGCTATAGTAACTCCACTAGCCTGTTTTGAAAAATATTTTCCATAATCATTCTTATGATATAAGTAAAATTCATGGATCTGAAATTACCTAGCTGTCTGATAGATCATCTTTTATGCAGTGAAACTAGCATTACTCATGTCCTATGGCACCAATATAACTGTTTAATAAAGGCTGTAAAGTTCTAGCAGTGGTTTATTGCACATAGGTAATTTTTCTGCTTGTTTCTTACCCACTTTATCATCTATTAATTTTCCTTTGCCATGTGTACCAGCCTTATGATGCTTACTGCCTGCCATATAATTCTTCTGTGAATGTAGAGATAAAGAATTATCGTATTTTTTTATACCAAATCTAGCAATTTCATGCTTTTTTCAACCAGTAATGTAATGTTCAGCTAGCTCCTCCTAAGTTCCTCATTGTGTCTTTCGGCTTTTCCCGGTTAGGGGTCGCCACAGCGGAACTCCGGTCCGCTAATTATTGGTAGTGGATTTTTACGTATGGGGTTACCAGCCCTGACGCACAACCTTCAACGAAGGCACGCCCCATTCACATATGCCACCACACAGAAGACACTCTAGCTAAGAATCGAACGGGACAACGTCTTGCTATGAGGCGACAACGCTACCGCAGCACCACCACCGCACGTCTTCCTAAGTTCCTCATGATGTATGAAAAATAGCATTTAACCATCCCAACAGGTATTTCTGTCTGTAGAGCTACCTGGCCAATTATTTTTTTCTGCCTGTTTTGGCTTCCTCATAGGCCTTTCTCTCGATTGCTGGATGCTACTGGTCTGTTAGCCCTGCAGCAGTGGTAGTGAAATTAATAGAGGGAATTCCGAGGGAAAGGCTAGCTTATTTCCATGAAGACAAATGATCACCAGGATGACAGCCAACATGAGTTCATAGTTTCAAGGATGTTTATCTCCAACCTCATTTTATTTGTAGAAACCTGCACCCCCTTGCTATGCCTTCCACTTGCTTAGGCTTAGCTCATTTTTATCATTCCTCAGAAGTTGGCCACATAGTCTGACAAGACGTCATGGTTATTGTCTGACTCCTTTATCTTGCAGCTGACACAGTTTCCCATCCTACAGTTGTTCTAGAGCAGTACTTGAGGTGATCATTATCTGACATGTTATTTATTTATGTACAGTTCCCACTAGGAACAGCAGAATGAAAGCACCAAAACAGATATTAAAAAATAATGCCGCAACAAGCAGTTTAAATGAAGTGTAAGCTAATAATATAATGTGTATTTTTAGCTAGTTTTTAGAGCAAATAAAAATAGCACACTGGCAAGCATGTCTACAGGACAGTGCATTCATAGTTTACAGAGAATATCTCAGGCTTAACATACTAATCTATATAGTTAACTGTATGAATTAAATGACTCAATAACTGGGTTTGAAGTGCACTGCAAACTTAGAGTTTATACATTTATCCAATCCAATTTGTCTGGCAGTTAGTGCAGCGGATTAAGGGCCTGAGGTGTTAATAATCTAAGGAGCAACGTCCTGTACCACAATATACAGGCTTTATTCCTTCCACCTCCTGCAGCCCAAGGTACAGAGTTTGGTTCCTTCTATGTCAATGTACCTAATGGATGACTCTGAATTTTCACTTGACCAGGCAGTGCTCCTGGACCACTCCTGAAAAAAGGCATTCATGCACAGTGGGCTTACCTGGTTAGCAAATGTACAAAATAATTCAGTGAGGAGTCAAAGCAGATAACTAAAGAGTGTAATATAGAGGGTTGTATGGAAATAGTACTTAACTAGAAAGGTGAAAAACAAAATGTATTAATGGTGTATTATAAGGGAACAGACTGTTATTTTCATAAGGGATATATGTTTATTTATTTAACATTTGTTAACAGGTAAGTAAAATGTCCAGTGATCATTTTCAGCCATGACCCAAGTCATGAAGGCAAAGACAATAATAAGGCATGAGATGTTACCAGGTCAGCAAACATGAGTATTTCGAATAGAGGTTCAATACGTGTAATCCATTAATAAAGAAAGTATTATAAATACATAACTACATCATGCAAAATACTAAGGTGCAACGATATTTATCCTGCATAGTAAATAACAGAAATTTATTTCAAAATCAAAACAAGATTACATATTAAAAGGGGGATATACTCTTTTGAGCTGCAACAGAGTATATCAGACAATGGACAGTATGAGTGGCATATGCTTTGTAGCTCTTGGCCAATGTCCATAGGGAACTTGCATTCATTTATGTCACAGGTGAGAATTTAAAGACAATAAATAATTGAAGTGAATCAGTTCTCCTGATCTGATCTGGGATGTTATTCCAACTAGTTGGTATGGACAATATGACTTGTCGTGATACTGATGAGAGGGCTGGAGAGGAAGATGTAAAACAGAAATTGTGAAAAATGGACTCAGTAAATATGAGTGCATTGAGAGGAGGTTGCACTGTGAGAAAAGGCATTGCCACAAAATATGAAATGCATTCCCTACCTACACAGAGCATTCCTTTATGTCTTTTACATTGTTTAGCTTGGTTTTCTATTGATTTCAAAGATTTTGCATTGTTGGACTTGTTTTATGACAACTAAAACTATCACTTTTTTATAAATGAGACATGTCATGCACAGATATAAGGCACGTCCCATTATTTATTTACTTAATAACTGAGGAATGCAGTTTTAGGGACAGGACAGGAATATGTTTTTGTTTTTCAGTTATACTTAGCTTTTTGCGTGGCTTCACAGCACTGTAAGTGAGGTTAGACAATTTATAGTCTGTAATATTTCTTTCTTTAGTTGGCATTATTCATGTTGGTATCTGCTTGAAGTGGTTCACTGATGACTATGAATGGGTTGGGTTAAAAATCAGCACCTTCAAATCAGAGGTCATTGTACTGTCATAGAAAGAGTAGGTTGCCCTGTGTAGCTGTGGGGAGGATGTACTTCAGGTGGAAGAGTGTACCATACCTCTCAACCTCTTAGAACAAGAAATCTGGACAGAGCCATACATAAAAGTGGGACAAAGGCCCACAAATAGGAACAAAATTTAAATATTGTTCTTGCAAACTTAGAAAGTTGATAGAATAATAGGTTTTGTATTTAAGCATGAATTTTCTGAAAGGTATGAAGTCCGAAACTCAAATGTATGTCATTATTTTCTAACTTCAGTCTTCCATGATTTGTCACTAATTTTCTAGAAACCACAATTTTATGAAAAAGAACCCAAGATATGAGGTAAAAATCTGGACATTCTGGGAAAATCTGTACAGATGAGAGATATGGAGTGTACATATTTTGGGGTCTTGATCATGAATGAAGGTAGAGGTGATTAGGAAATATGGACCAGTGAAGAGACGCATGTGCATCCCCCTCTCTTCCAGACTTTTTACTGCAACTCAAACATATAACCTAAGAAACCAAATCAGATCTGTTCCCTTCCCTACAACCACCTTTCTCAAACTGTACTCTGCTAGCCATTGTTTCTCTGTACTGCCCCCAAGACTATGTTAGTCACTTCTTCCTGATTTAATTGATCACACATAATACTCCATGTTCAGGCCACAGTTCAAAAATGCTTAATAAAATAGTTTGAATGCTACTGTCCATCTAAGAGACATGCATATAAACTGATATCTCCTTCTGCATAGTACTTTACCTCCCATATACCTCATCCACATAACCAATCATTCATCCCAAACTGTGATTCATTTTACCACAGCATTACTGCCCTAAACCCACTGCACTTAATCTAATCCCCTGTTTCATATTACTGGTCTCTATTAGCTTTTCTAATCTAGAAACTACTATTTATATCTCCACCACATCTATTTTACTTTATCTCAAGTCTTCCTTGTCTGTTCTTATTATGTAACTGTACATAATATTTGGTTTACTATATCTTCTACGTGTATATTGGTTGTCAGATTGTCTATGCTTACTCATAAATGTAAACCATTGTTATTTATATACTGTGCATTCTTTTGTAACATTATGATATACCCTGGGCTGAACTTGTAATTCTCCATTGTTTGATCAGTGTACTACCACAGTAAACACATTTAAATAAATAAATAAATAAAATCTCTTTTTACTGGCTAGATTCTGTCTCAATCCTAACATGTAGTCAAGAGCTTTGGTTAGTGACCAAGAACATGAGAATTTTCCTTACCATATATTTCAATGTTAAAGTAAACTTCTTAACTAGCCCATTAGTCTGCAGATGGTAGACTGATTTCTTCAACTATGTGAATTTAGAACACTGACATAAAGGATGCTGTACCCTTGGCATAAGGGGAGTGTCTATGCCAGTAATTATCTGTAGGGTTGTTCACTCTGGAAAATAACAAAACCTTTACTCTGGCAATATATTTAGCATTATCTTTGTGTAATGACACTGCTTCTGGAAATTTGGTAGCATAGTCGATTATGAGTAGCATGTACTGATACCCACTGCTATGTTTTACCAGCTGACCCTCAATGTCCACAGCAATATACTCAAATAGCACCTCTGTAATAGACGTTTGGAATAATGTACTTATAAATTCCGGAGGGGGCATTGTTTTCTGGCATTTTGAAAAATAATCACAGATATTTTCACTCTCTTTCATTACTGCTGACCATTTTTTTTCTGGTTGGTACTCTTGTTTTGGATTTGTCCATCCCCGGGTTGTATCCTAATATATCATTATGGACTAGTTTCACTACTATTATTATATAGAGTGCTGGCACTAGCAACTGGTGTAGAATTTCTTCCTCATTTTTCCTCTATATAAGAATATAAGAGATCATCTTCCAGCACAACACATGGGTAAGATGTAATGGTATGATCTGTTCACAATCCTCCCTATACTCTTCTTTCCTTGCTTGGAGTATCATCTTCCTAGTGTATGTCTTTAAAAGTTAAATGGCATACTTTAAACCCACAGAGACCAGTTGGCATAATGGTTAAGGTCTTTGCCTCCAATGCACAAGGTACAAGGTTCGATTCAGACCTCCAGAGAATTCCCATTTGAAATGTGCATGTTCTTCCTGTGTCTCTGTATGGTTCTTCCTACCTCCAAAAAACATGCTGAGTGTTTCCATCTTAAACTCGCGAAATGGTGATAAATGGGTTGAAGACCCAACCTACACCAGGAACCCATGCTAATGGTGAGAGAGGTATATGCTCCCCTATTGGGCAGTATGTACCTGCCATAAAGCCCAGCAGCCCTGGGTCAATAAGCTACTAGCTGGGTGTCCATTTGCCCAGCCTTGGTTATCTGGGGTAGTTTTGTTGAATGAAAGCTGAACATAAAACCAATCAACCTACAAAATATATATTAAGGTTGCTGCACTCAATGTAGGTTCACTGACAGAATCCAACTTGGAAGTGGATGACATGATGGTATAGAGAAGGCCATACATCCTATGTATGCAAGACATGTGATCTCTTATATTCTTATATAGAGGAAAAATGAGGAAGAAATTCTACACCAGTTGCTAGTGCCAGCACTCTATATCATAATAGTAGTGAAACTAGTCCATAATGACATATTAGGATACAACCCGGGGATGGACAAACTTGTTCCCCATTGGCCCTTTTTTTCAATTATAAAGGAATTCCCAATACTATTCTAGCATGTCCAAAGGTCAGTTGTCAATCTCCTCTCCAGTCCAGCTGGTCAATCTGGGAATCTTGAGGCAATGTTACAACTGCCTCATGTACACAGACAACCCTCTCCTCCTCCCAACAAATTCCAACACATGTGAGAGATGCAACCATATAGCCAAACTGGAGGCTAAGCTGTCTCAACTCAGTACTGGCGTAACCAGTCAGGAGGAGAAGGAAACCACACTCACTACAATTCCAGTCTCACATAGACCTACCACGACAGCAAACCAAACACATAAACACACAAAAACATACTCGGAGGCTCTAAATAAAAATCTGCCTAAACAGCAGAGACCTCCAAAGCAGACACCCAAGCAACCGCTACCCCAAAACAAAACACGTGCAACACATAGCTCACAAAGCCAGTGTGCCAAACAGTCACAGCCCTTAAGGCTAAACAACGCACCTGATACACTTGTAATAGGTGACTCTATCATCAGGCAAACTGACGTCCCGCTCACCAGGCTGAACAAGGAGAAGGTCATGGTGAGCTGCCTGTCGGGCGCTAGGATCCGCCACATAACACAAACACTCAGGTCACTCCAAGGCAAGTACAAATATGACTCAGTCATTGACCATGCTGGTGTGAATGACCTGAGACATACCTCCCTGGACTACATGAAAAGAGACATAGAGGAGCTCTCTGAGCATGTAGCCCAGGCCGGTATGACCCTGACCTTGAGTAGTGTCTTACCCTCACCAAGAATGATGCCACAATATGAAGACAAGATGATCAATTTCAACAACTGGCTTAAGTATTGGTGTCATTCAAAGGGGATCCAATGCCTGTCAGCCTGGGATGACATGCTCGACAAGCCACGATGCTTCGCTAGGGACGGCCTGCACCTGTCACCCCTGGGCTTTCGGATATTGGCAAAGGCTCTTGCCACCCCCATAGTGCCTTTTTTAGGCAAGGCTCAAAAGACAAACCCACCTCCATAGGTATCACAAGGGATAAGAAACTAAAAGTAATACTACTCAATGCCAGAAGTCTAAACCTCAAGATGCATGCACTCAAAACTCTCCTTAGCATGGAGAACATTGATATCTGTGCAGTAACAGAAACCTGGTTCAAGGCTCCAGAGAGCACCCCAGCACTACCAGGTTATACCCCACACCATGCTTTTCGGCCCCAAAACTTGGACCAAACCACAAAAGGAGGGGGAGTATCAATATTCGTCAAAGATACACACACCTCCAGGTTGGTGGCACAGCACGAAGCATCAGAGACTATCCATGTGCAACTAACAGTGGGTAAAACTGCCTTCCAGTTTACAGCCTGCTACAGACCACCCTCCCAAACCCAGGAACCCCACTCGGCCTTCCTGAGAACACTGGAAAATATGAAGGTCTCCCCAAACACCATTATATTGGGTGACTTCAACTACCCAAACATAGACTGGGAGCATTACTCTAGCTCCAACACCCTAGCCCAAAGGTTCCTAGAATTTATAAACTCAAATGCTATGGAACAACTTGTTACCACTCCCACAAGAGGGGAAAACATACTGGACCTGATCATCACCAACATGGGGGCTCTATGCTCCAGACCAGAAGTGTATCCCTCACTGGTAAGATCAGACCATAAACTAATCTAACTGGATATTCACATCCCGACCCTACCCCCTGCCCAGAAAACCACAGTGAAAAACTTCTCTAAAGCAAATTTCACACTCCTCAAAACTGAGGTGGAATCCTTCAAAGCCCGCGGGCCTGTGGAAAATACGGCCCAGACCATAGAATCCTTTATAAACACATTCTATGAACACCTTCAGGAATGCATGGATCATGCAATCCCAAATAAAACCAAGACCCAATCCTCCAAAGGCAGGCATCCTGTCTGGTGGACTCCAACCATAAACAAACTATACAATAGAAGGAGGAAGCTACTACATGATAGAGCAAAATCCCAAAAAGGGAAGGCATCTCTGATCAGTATTAGCAAAAAACTACGGGCATTCATAAAATCGTCTAAGGGCAGCTTTGAGGGAAAAATTGCACAGGACACTAAGGATAATCACAAGGCTTTCTTTAGTTATGTTAGGAACCTGGGTGGGAATTCACAGATATGCTCGGAATTAGTCCAAAATGACAAAAAATACACCGAACCCACAGACATTGCCAACGTCCTAGCTGACAGGTTCAGTGCAAACTTCTCCCCCCATCCCCACCAAAAGGGCAAATATCTATCCCAGCAGAGTGCTGCCCCCCTGACATCTCAGATGCTCAGGTAAGAGCCGCCCTCTCCAAAGCAAAAAACACAGCATCAATGGGACCAGACGGTGTCCCAGGCTGTGTCCTACATGAACTCCAAGAAGAGCTAAACCCAACATAAAACTACTGTTCAATCTCAGCCTTACTACAGGATATGTACCCAAAGAGTGGCGTACAGCAACAGTGGTCCCTCTCCACAAAGGTGGTGCCTCAACAGATCCTGGAAACTATCGCCCCATAAACCTGACTAGCTTGGTCTGCAAAGCTATGGAAAGGATCATCATGGACCTCATAAATAAAGATATTGGGGACCTACAGACACTGGATCTTACCCAGTTCGACTTTGTTAAGGGCAGATCCTGCCTCTTAAACCTGGTCGATTTCTTTGAAACAGTCACCAAGGCCAATGACAAGGGGAAGGTGGTCCACACAGCCTACCTGGACCTCGCAAAAGCCTTAGATACAATACCCCACTCAGGCATTATAGATAAGCTCACCAGCTTAAATATAAACCCCTATGTCACTAGATGGGTTGCAAACTAGCTCAAGGACAGAACCCACATGGTTAGAATTGCTGGAGCCATGTCAGACTCCAAACCAGTTACAAGTGGCGTCCCACAAGGCTCAGTCCTGGGACCTCTCTTGTTCGGTATATATTTCTCGGACGTACAGGCCAACATGGAAGGACTGTGGCTGACCAAGTTCACAGATGACTGCAAACTAGGCGCCATAATCGACTCTCCAGCCGACACAAGCATCCTACAAAAGGGCCTCATAGAAACAGACAACTAGTGCCAGAGCCATGGCCTCAAGCTAAAAGCCAAAAAGTGTATAGTCATCCCCTTTGGCAAAAAGAAAGTGCCCACAAATTACCACATAGGTGGTAATCCATTAAGTACAGAAGAAGTAATTAGGGACCTAGGAACCCAAGTTGATAGCAATCTCTCATTTGAAAACCACGTGGCCAAAGTGGTTAGAAAAACATTTTATATAGCCCACCAAATCATGAAGGGATTCACATCTAGATCAGGGGAGGTCATCGTGCCTCTTTACTCATCCCTCATCAGGCCCATAATTGAGTACAATGCCCCTTTTGGAATGTACATTACCAGACACCTGCAGCAGCTGGAAAGACCCCAAAAGTACCTCACCAAGAGGATCAAAGGGCTCAAACAGATGCCATATGCTGCCCGGTTAAAGAAACTCCAGCTCTACTCAGTGGCATACCGCCTGCTCAGCGGCGATCTGTGCCTGACATATAAAGCTGTGTCCAACCCAGAATTAATGGACATGCTGCACCTCAGAAAATCCAAATCCCATCGAGCTAAGCCCTCGAGAGACTTGAACTTCAGCACTGAAATAAATAGGACATGCTGGAGGGACAGATTCATAACCCAGAGGCTCCCTTCACTCTGGAATAAAATCCCAGTCCAGGTTCGGCAGAGTCCCTCATTGTCTCTCTTCAAGAGGAATTTTGATGAGTGGATGGGAGATCGTAGGTTTACCCCGGGTATCACTTCTGTGTCACTGTTAGACAGAGGCACAGTATACTAACCTCGAAAAAGGGCATAGCAAAATTCATTTAAAATGGGTGGCGAAAGCCAAACACACTCTGGCTAGGCTTATAAATGCCCTAGGGCAGATAGCCTAGTATGAACCTATGAACCTATGAAGATGGAAAGGCAGTGCAGCAAAGAAACTTGGCTTGGTATCCAGTGTCTGATAGTGAGGAAAACAGTTGCATTCAGACAGCAGCTGCAGGAACTACTAGATAAAGCATGATGTTGATAATGGGTGACTTGAATGCACATATCAGGACAAACAGAAAAGGATATGAGGACTGCCGCATGGGAGGGGCAACAGGAATAAGGAAGAGGCCATTCTAGTAGTAGCTTGATAGTAGCCAACACATGGCTCAGAAAGAGAGACAGTCATAAGATCACATACATGAGTGGCCAACATGCAACTCAGATAGACTTGACCAGGCTGAAGACCTGAAAGTTGACAGAAGAGAAAGTACAACATTTCAAGGAATTACTTAGAGCTCTAGCACCCCAGGAAGGGGAGGAAATAGGTGGAGTTGAAGGAGAATGGTAGCATCTAAAAACAGCATGTGTGAGGACTACAGAACAGATGTGTGGCCAAGCCAGGTATGGAAATAAGGTACATAAGGAAAGATGGCAGTGGAATGCAGAAGTCCAGGAAGTCATCAAAGGAAAGAAGGAGTGCAGGAAAAAGTGAGAGATAGAAGACCAGGCTAGGAAAGACTCTACTGATAGGCTAACAAAAAAGCTTTGAAAGGAGTTGCAATAATAAGGAAATGGCATCAGGGTCACCAGCATCTGGAAAGTGCCTCAGTGGTTGTCTCAAAAAACTATTTTGGATTGCAAGACAAAGACAGAAAGATAAAGGTAGGCAGACACCCATCATAAGAGATGCCAGCAATGACCTACTTGCCAGTCCACAAGACATCAAAGGCAGATGGAAGGAGCACTTCCGAATGAAGAAAACCCTACAGAGGTTGTATTGCCCTAGACACAGCCTGCAATGAGAGAAGAAGAGGAGCCCACCCTAGAAAAGTAAGAACAGCACTAAGGAAGATGAAGTCAGGGAAAGCAGTAGGCTCAGATGAGGTCACAGCAGATAGGATAAAGATGCTGAGTGAGATAGGGGAAAATGGCTGCTGAGGGTACTCATAGCAGTGTGGCGAGAAAGGCGTATCCCAGATGACTAGAGAATAATCATACTAGTGCTAGTGTACAAGAACAAAGGGGACATCCTCAAATGTGGGTAGTACAGAGGTATCAAACTCCTGACACATCACATGAAAGTTCTGTACAGAGTGACTGATAAATGAATACTCAGATTACTAGAAAGTAAGATGGGAGATGAGCAGTTTGGATTCAGATCAGGATGCAGCACAACTGACTCAATGTTTACTGTGAGACAGATAGTTGAGAAGAAGCTAGACATGAGGATGAGGAAAGAGTCCAACTGAGCATTCCTGGACTTGGACAAACCATATGACAAGGTCCCAAAAAACTGACTTGGACAGTACTGCAATGGTTCAGAGTCCCTGAAACATTTGTAGAATTAGTGCAGGCTATTTACAAAGACCCAATGACTCAAGTACAAACAGTGTTTGGTCACAGGCGGGTTAGCAGAGGAAGTGGATGTGCACCAGGGTTCAACTCTGAGCCCACTGTTGTTCATACTGGTGATGGACTATATTAGCAAACAGGTCAGAGGGAAGAAATCAACAAATTTGCTCTATGCAGATGATGTGGTATTACAGGCAGACTCTGAACAAGAACTTCAGCAAATGATAGGGGAATGGAATACAAAACTAAAGGCACATGGGGTGAAACTAAGTACAAATAAGGCTGTGGTAATGGCAGCAAATTGAGGAAATCAGAAGAAGCTGATAACTGAAATAGAAGGGAAGATAGTGGAACAGGTTAATCGTTTCATGTTTCTGGGAGTGTTGGTTGAGGAGAAGAGAAGTCTGAATGAAGAGGTCAAAGCTAGAATCAGATCTGGGCAGTAAAGGGCCCAGACAGCAGATGAAGAAGCTAGAGGTGATGGAATGAAGTGCCTGAGAAGGGTGGTAGGCATACCTCTCAACCTCTTATACCAAGAAATCTGGAGAAAGCCATCAAAAATGGGTTGACAAAAGGCCAAAAATAGGGACACTTTTTAAATATTGCTCTTACAAACTTAGAAAATTGATAGAATAACAGGTTTTGCATTAGTATGAATTTTCTGAAGGGTATGAAGTCTGAAACTTAAATGCCTATCACTATTTTCTGACTTCAACACTCAATAATTTGCCAATTATTTGCCAGAAACCACAATTTTTTGAGAAACAGGCCAAATATTTGAAAATCTGGACATTCTGCGAAAATATGTACAGTTGAGAGGTATGGTGGTAGGATGCACACTGTGGGACAGATGAAGAAATGAGGACATAAGAGCAGAAGCAAGCCAAAGTAGCTCCATTTACAGAAAAGAGAACCAGAACCACACAATAAGACTCCAAAGAAACAAATTGTAGCCAAGGACAGGACCTCAAATGGAAACAGTTCTCTTTATTGGATACAACCATAATAAACGTTAAGTGCTTTTGTCCCCCATAAAATTACACGGGACTTCTTCAGAACTATTCCTGTTGTATCCAATAAAGAGAACTGTTTCCATCTGAGGTCCTGTCCTTGGCTGCAATCCATTTGCAGAAAAGATCAAATAGAACAGATTATGATGGTTTAGGCACATCTGCAGAAAAGCAGAAGACCATAGGATCATAAGATCATAAGATCATAACATCCCCAGGGCTCTTACAAGCCTAGCCAAGTTCAACACCTGTTCCCAAGGGCATCTGGTTCAAGCGGACACTAAAATCAGCACCTATTGCCCCTGTTCAAGATGGACATGGGTGAAACCCCTGGTGTGAATTTCCAAAGATTTGTAACAGGAAGAATGTAAGAGGAAACAAGGGTGTCCAGCAAAGGGGTGGATGGATTGTGTGAATGAAGGTCTGTGACAGTTAGGTATGAGCGTGGAAGAAGGCAGGAGTGTACCATTGAATTGAGAGAGATGGCAACAGTTAATACAACACCTCAACCACATGTAGAAAATGGGAAAAAAGGGGTTGATGGTGATGATGACTTTAAACCCTCTAACTTATGATTACTTTTTTCACCACTTGTTTTGATGTGGAAGGTATAGCTTCTTCCCCCAAAACGCTGTCATTACAGCTGCTTCTATGCATGTCTACTTATACAAAGAGTTTTTCTTGACAAAAATAGCCTTCTGCTTTACTGTCTCTGATATCTAAATAAAGCTCTTGAGCATTCTCTTTTTTAAGTTGTTACCCCTCTGACTTAATGTGAGTGGACACCAACTTCAAAGTGTTTTTCTTCTCTTTGTTGCCTTCTCTCTGAAAGGGTGTTTTGGAACAAACTTTATATTCAGTTTTACTTCTATCCTCACTTGTCTGTCGTTATTTGAATTTTCTGCTTTACACTAACATAAATGAGTTCACAACTCTGTATTTTCCTACCAACTTCGCTTTAAGCATTTATTTTGCGCTGGGAAGATCCTCCCTTAAAATGTCATTCTTCATCTATTTTCTCTTCTCTGTTTTTTTGCTAATACTGTTGCAAGTCTCTGTGCAGATTCTATCTTGTACTGCGGTGGTGGTGCTGCGGTAGCATTGTCGCCTCACAGTAAGACGCTGTCTGGTTCGATTCTCAGCTAGAGCATCTTCTGTGTGGAAACGTGTGAATGGGTGTACCTTCGTTGAAGGTTGTGCGTCAGAGCTGGCAACTCGACACTTAAAAATCCACTGCCAATCATTAGTGGACCGGAGTTCCACTGTAGCAACCTCTAACTGGGAAAAGCCAAAAGACACAACAACAACTAATTGTTACTTCAGGGTTCTCTGTCAGCTCCTGTACTGACATCTCTTACAGTTTTAGGTATATGTTGCTCTATTACTGGGGCATGCTTCTGATAACAAACATTATCCATTTTTTTCTGTCTAGCCACAAACAGATTGTAACCTCTTTCGTAGCTTCTATGCAAAGTGGGGTTTTTTTTCATGATTTTGATTCTAGATCTCTGTGCATGTGTCACTGCCTCACTGTCTGCATCATTCTTATACTGAATGAGTGTATCAAGCTACTGGTCTCCCCCTTTCTTAAGGGTATCAGCCTCTTGTGCTCTCTCTGTAAATTCTTCCTCTTCTCACATTTCCATACAGGCTCTTTTTTTTCAAATATTCCATCATAAATCAAATCAAATCAATGATTACAGAAACAGGGTGTAAAAGTTTCCTTGGAACTGCTCATATTTCTACATCTGTGCATGATATTCTTTTCTAACTCTGTGATTGCACATTACCTCTCCTCTTTGGTTGTTACTAATCTTGAGCTTAAATATCTGGGGACCATTAACAAGGGCAATTATATTTCCAGGGTTAAGCAGGAGTTGAACTTCCATTCATCTCAGACATGTTGTATATTTCAATAGCGTACTTCTAATACAATTGCATAATGCTGTCTCTGTTATCCCAGCTGCAATTTTGTCACACTCCATAGGAAAAACTTCTTTTATAGTGTGCATTTTAGTTTTCATATTACCAGCCTTCCCCTCAGTTTTAGTAACCTAGAATTTAACAGTATGACCTCCCCCCAGATTTGAAACAACTCATTATTGCAGCTTATTTGTGATGCGTTTCTTATTGCAGATTTAGACTTAGATGTAGGCATTTCAGCTTTAAACTTTGTGTCATTAACTAATAAACATTCTCTTAAAGTTACTAGCTTATCAGCATTCTTGGGATACCCATGTTTTTATTCCTGGATAAATTTCTTCTCCTGCTAAAATTTTTAGCATTTTCCATTTATTGTTGCTATCAGATTCAGATATCTTTGAAACATGCTTTAAATCATGTATCTATGCCTTTATTAGTTTATCAATATCTATATCACAACATCGAATACATGAATATCGAACACTCACATGAGCGAATATTCACGTACTCAAAAATGGTATTCTGAGGGGCTGCGTCCCCCACACCCCCCGCTAAATATATATTCGTAGTCCAAGATCATACTACAGTAAGGAAAGGGCAAAAATCCCAATCTTCACTGTACTGCAAAAAATTCATAAACGTCGAGTACGTGAATATTCGTTCATATGAGCGTTCAATATTCCCGTATTCGATGTTGTGATATAGACCCATTTATCAGCATTAAAAGTCCAGTTAGTTTTATTGCTTGTATTTGACAGGTAATACCATCCCTATCTAAAAGTCCTTTTTCAGATTGTCATAGTCATTTTAATCAATTACTTCCGCATACATATATGTTTTCAAGTAACTCTACTGTTAGCTCTGATGACAAGTTATTTGCACAGTCTACTTGTTTCTAGCTTACTAAAACAGTATAGCACTTAAAAGTGACCAAGTGTGATTCTGGGTCATCCTCCTCTGTTAGTTTCTTCATGGCAAACAAAGAACTTGGGTTGGTAGCTACATTGACCAACACAACTAGTCATTGCTGTAGCTGCATCAACTTCTGGTTAGTCCCTACTTGTGACCCCAGAAGTCTTCTAGTAAGTCTTCCATGGCTGTGGTCACCAGGAAAACCCTCCAGGAAAACAGATAGCAATGTTTCACGGATACAAAAATAATAGTCCTGTAGTAACTCGTAGCCCAAATATAGTCTACACTTAACAGACAAGTTTCTGGCTAGCTGCCCATATTCTCCACCAATGTATTGTCCAAGGAAATACAGAAAGGACTTGCCATCTGCCACTGCATACACCACCAGTGTAATAAACAAAGAATAACACTGGAAGTAGCAAATAAAAAAACACATACATTTTCCTCCATTTCCCAAGGGTAAATAAATAACATGGGTCCACTCAACTTTTAAAATAAGCAAAACAGTATATCTAGGATTTTTCTATAGTAAAAAAATATTTACAGTACGCACATCCCTTTTAGTAGTAGGCTACACTGATACAAAAGTCCAAGCACTAGGTTTCAGCCAGGCCTTGGCTCCATCTCTTCTGAAATTCTACCAGGAATAATTCCTCATATTCACCACAACTGGGCTGATATACTCCACACTTCCAGGACCTTCTTCTTGATGTTCCTCCAATGAGGAACCGACTCCCTGGTTCTAACACTTAAGGCTACTTCCTTTTATAGCACAATAAACTGGTAGTTAATCACTCACTATTGCCTAATCCAGGGTATTTGTGAAAATGCCCTCATGCTGCAGAATGACACTCACATTATTAAAAGGAACACTACTCATTTCTAGACCCATGCTCAAATATATTTTGTGTGCATGTGTATATTTATTAAGAGTTCTGTAATGATATTGTATTAGTACACACAGCACACACACATATATGCACACAAATGCACACACACATGATTGCAGTTGATATTATCAAGATAAAGTTTAGACTAGATGGGACTCATCAACTTGTTTTTTAACCCCTTCATTTTCAATACATTGTGATGGGCATGTCAAAAGGACAGTTTCTGACATTTATCTGCTTTCTACCTTGTTTTTTTTCTTTCACATACCAGCATAGAAGACTTTCTTCACAACCACTTAAACTGTCTTGCTTGTTTTGCTATTTGTAATTTCTTTCCTTGCACACTTTAAGGCAATACATACAATTTTTGTGTGCCTTTGTCACTTCACTTTATTGATGCCTTTGCTTTACTGTCTTCTATATTTCAGTTTGCCTTGTTTTACTTATTTACTTCTTATGTGTGGTGGTACAGCGGTAGCATTGTTACCTCACAGCAAGAGGTTCTCCTGTTTGATTCTCGGCTGGAGTGCCTTCTGTGTGGAGTCTGCATGTTCTCCCCACGGTCGAGTGGCCTCCAAAAGACATGCGTGAATGGGCGTGCTTTCGCTGAAGGTTGGGTGTTGGGCTGGCAACTCTGCACCATAAAAATTGTCTGCCAATCATTAGCGGACAGGGGTACCGCTGTAGCAACCCCTAACCGGGAAAAGACAAACAAACTTCTTATGTGTTAAATGAGCAAACCTTCCTTTAAGGTTGCTTAACAGACTTACACCTTATCTACTTTTTAACCAACTGCACTTAAGAGGAGACCTATTCTTTCAAATACTCTTATTAGTGTCATTTCCTTTTATGTTTATTAACATCTCTGCTTTTATTTTGAGCTGTGCTATTTTTTAACATTTCAGACTTACCTTCTCTTTCCTTACGAGAAACCTCAAAACACCAAGTATCATGTATTTTTAGACTGTGTAACACACCCTACATACACTCTAGATCCATTTCTTATTTAACTGTGGCTCATTTCTCCATTGAACCACATCCTTTTCGAAACTCGCAGTTTCATTCACCTTATCCTGACTACCATGCAAGGCATCATAGATTCACAGATATTCCAAGGCTACTGAGTATTTTTATTTATTCATTCATTTATTTATTTATGTACATATGTATATACATATATGATGTTGACCAGGTTAGTCCTCATCTATTTCCAGGAGGTAACACATGGTGATATTCATACTGACTAAGGGAAATTTGACCAGGGCATGTTGACACTTCCCCAACTCTTTTCGATAAGTGTTTTGAGGACTTTTACTACCACCTGAGCTACCACTGACTCAGGTAGATAGTTTAACATCTCATTGAAGGACAGAAAACCCAGGAGTGCAGTGCCCCCCCCCCCATACTGCAATGCAGTGTCAGTACTGGAAAATTAATCAATCTACTTGGTGTGGGAATAGGATCCAGAGCCTTCTGATCTTCCAGTACCAAAGGTAAGTGTGTTACATGTTGCGATACTGAGACTGTTCTTAAGTCCATTTATGGCTTCCCAGTATCCTCCGTTTCAGTGGAGCTTGCTGTAAAGGCTTTTGGGAGTTTAACGGGGAGAGTCACAAGTTTGTGGTCAGACTTCACTAGGAAAGAAGATACCAGAAGGGTAGTGCAAGAAGCAGCCATATTTGTAAGAATCAGGTCAGCAATATTGTGTCATATAGTAGGTTTGTTTATCAGCTGCTTGGGAGGTTTTGTTTATAGAGTGTGCACATTTTTGGGCATATCCTACATTGGATGTCACCCACAGTAATGGAATTTTTGCTAACAGAGAGCAATCATTTAGACTACTGAATCTTAAGTGATCATCAAGAGACAAAATAGGTGTTCTGTAACAATCTCTTAGTTGATAATTAATTCTATCCATAATGATCTGTTGTTGTCTTTGGGTCTGAAGACATGAAAATCACAAAACCCCGGTGTAGACATGCTCTCTTTATATTTAAATCAAATCACAATAACTACATAGGCAATGATGTTTTATAGATTCTGGAGTGCCTCAAGATCAGGCAATTTATTGTTTAGACTTCTGAAATTAAGGAGGGCCAACCTAATGTGATACAGTTTCGGCCTTTCGGGACTGGTATGCTAGCGATATTGGAATGTCCATCAGCTGGTCTCTACCTAAAAAAAAGCACTGGTGGCAGCAACAGCTTTAGCCAATATGCAGAAGCCTTTAAAGGAGAATTGCATGCCATCCTTGGCAAAGCAAGCTGGACTGTCAAGAATCTTACCATATGCTGAAAAATAATGGACTTCCTACTGGAATGACACCAGCTATTTAACCAATTATTGATGCAGATTTTCTTTTCTTTCTAAGTATCACTTGGGGGTGAATGAATGATTCCACTAAGGTTCAGTGTCTTACTTGCTTTTGTAACATGCATGGAAAGTACTGACACATCCCTGTCTGCATACTTCTTATGGTTTTACATCTCACATTGTTCATTTCTGCAGGTCACAGTCATATTTGTTAGGAGTAAGGTTCCTTAGGCCCTTGTAATGCCGGAAATCCTGTCATCTGAAAGACAACTTACTGAAACCCTCTCCTTGTTCAGCCTTGTGTGTGACAAGTCAGTTTTCTAGATAATAGTCACTTATCACTAAAACATTTATGGAGCTGCTGTGATTTGGAATGGTAGATGTGGGATGCTTTTACACAGGGTGGCAGATTTAATCTTATTTCTAGGAGACTTTGGATGTGATATTTGCAACCTCAAGAGAATATATTTCGGTGTGATTAATGAAGAAATGTAGTAGTATGAAAGTCACATGGTGAGTTTTTAGCTACTGACACCTCTCTCAGACAGAATTACTAATGTTGAGAACAGATTCATTATCTGTCAATAAACAGCAGTTAGTAAGGCTAGGATTAGTGTTAGGGTTAGTGTTAGCAAACATGAGTAAAATGGTGTAGGGGAAAAAAGAACATCTGCACCTATGAGAACCCTAACCCTAACCCTACAGTTTAGACTGCTGAAACCACTTTCCCTAACAGTACTACAACACAAAACAAAATTTATTTAAAATTTGTTTACCAGGAAAGTCCAACTTGGAACAAAGCCAATTTTCAGCGGAGACACAGGGAGAAATGCTCCAGATGTATGTCTTTGCAACGTGGGAGGAAACCAGAGCACCCGGAGGAAACCCACGCGAATGCAGGGAGGACATGCTGACTCTGCACATAAGCTACCCAGCCAAGAATTGAGCCAAAGAACCTCTTGATGTGAGATGAAAACGCTACCGCTGTAGTGCTGCACCATCATACAGGATACAGAAAACACACAACACCAATCTTGCAGAACTGTAACTCTATCCCCCTTATCTAAAACTTTCTCTAACCCCATCCTGCTAGCACTTGTGCATTCATTTTCCTGCACACTCCTACTTACCTATACTATATAAAATTTAAGTGTCACTATATTCTCACAAATGTGCCTCCAATCCTTTGTACATTTTATATTTGAGCACAATAAGACATTTCTATATCTTGAATTGTAATAATAAACATCCTACACAGTATGCCGAACATGCCCGATGTCGACACCTGTTTGGTCAACACCATTTGGTCACAAGAACAGATGCTGGACATGTGCACGAGATCTACAATCCCTTGGTAGGGGAATATTCCCTTTCTCCAGGATTGTATGATCTCGGAGTTAATATATATAATTAGCAAAGGGTATGGGGGATACAACCCCCAACATAGGATGTGCAGGAGAGCAAAAACATTATTTATTCATTATTTATGTATTTTTAAACGCCATTTTATCTATGTTTTTATACTACAATGAGAGTTTTTTTTACTATCTATTTATTTCATCTTGTACAGATTTTATATGTTACATATATAATATGGTCTTTTACATGTCTTTTCCTTTAAGGGGGTGTGTCAGTTTAAATAATGTATTAATTGTTTAATGATTTTTTTACCCAGTTTTCCTGTACTATATAAAGTGATTGTGTGATTATATTTTTTATCTGATGAAGTTCTGAAGTGGTCAGGACGAAAGCGCTTATCATTTGGTTTATTCTCTTCAATAAACTCCAATATTGGTTTTATTGAATTTGGCCTGAATAGGTGCATTTATTTATTGTGGAGTGGTTCTTCCTCCTGTTCTTGCTTGGCATTTTTGTGTTTTGCAACAGTTTTTTCTTCTTGTCTTTTTTTACTGGTTTGGATGGCCGACGAGGACAGCATGGATATATCCGCTGTGTCTATATCATATATTAGAAATTCCAAAATGTCGAACACCATATGTTCGAACTTGGAATTTTGAATATTGAAAACATCGAACGCTCAGAATAGTGAATTTTTTCCAAGGGAAAAAATTCACTGTTCCGAGAAACATACAACCAACACAAGCACACCAAAATAAATAAACCACACACATACATTTAAGAAAACCCAACCCCATACTAAACCACACATACTTTACTAACTATTAACTTACCTTAACCCGCACCCTAACCCTGAGGTCCGTAACTATCGCACGCATACCCTATAAGTCTATACACAAGCTAATTAATACACACACACACATACAATTAACAAAACACAACCCTACACTACACCATACATATATTACTAACTATCCACTTACCTTAACCTGCACCCTAACCCTAAGGTCCGTAACTCTCGCACAACAGTGGAGGAAATAGTGAAGCCATGGATTGGCCCACTGAAATCTTGCCCTAGGTAAGATTTTGATGTTCCGGCGCTTCGCTATTTTCACCATTCGATATTTTGGGTTCAGTGTTTTCACATTCGGCGTTGTACCTCTTCGGAATTTTGATATAGACCCTATCTGCTCCCCTTGTAACTCAGGAGACTGACTTTAATGCTCTACAGCAAGCCGTTTTGAATTTAACTGCCATTGTACAAGGTTTAACTAAAAAGGTTGATTCCTTTCTCGACACCCCCCTAATGATGAGGCCATGCCCCCTAGTTATGTGGTCATGCCCCCTGATGATGTCAGAAGCATGCTGAGCACTCCAGGAGAAGCAGTGGTTGCTTCTACTAGTTTACAGAGCATTTTGAATGAAGGAAACACATTACAAAGACTTAATTTGTTGAACTCTACATCCCTTAGGGCTGGATTAACTAATGAAGATGAACATTCAATCCCTTATGGACAGAGAACTGTAAATTTGGTTTCTCAACCTACTGTGTCAGGATCAAATGTTCATTCCGTAGAATACAACACAGATGAGGCACCAACTGGCACCAAGTTCAATGCTTTAACACAAAACGAAACAACAGGAATCAAGCAGTAATCAAGTAGTAAAGGATCTATTCTCTCTAGCACCTCGGCCACTAACAGCCTTCAAGGAGTAAAAAAAACAAGACACTCCACACAATATACATACACATCAAGAAGTGGCAATTAAGCAATTAAACAATTAAACAATTAATATAATTAAAATTTTAAAAATACAGCATCACTATTAAAGAATACTTTTCCAACAGAATTCTACATTCAACCCCCTGGGTACCAGAGTATTATAGAGTCAGAAAAAAAATTGTTTATAGTCTCTACATATAATATTTGTAGTGAAAATATTAGGCAGTGCATTTTGCACTTTTGGGAATTTTTAAGGAATTTTAAAGATCTAACAGGTCTAGTGAATAAAAAGTTAGTCTTTTCCTTTAAGAGGGGAAGGAACATTAAGGACCTGCTACTTTATACCAAATTTATTAGACCAGAATTGAGATTGTCTACACAAATTGTGGAAAGAGGCTTTAAGCCTTGTGGAAAGTGTAGTATTTGTTGTTATACAGTGAATTATTTTCCCTGTATTAATAATATTTCTTTTTCACCTAATGGTGTTTATAACTGCAGAACAAATGGGGTGATCTATGCAATTAAATGTAGCTGTGAAAAATTTTATATCGGACAGACTAAAAGAATGTTCAAAGTGAGGTTGCTAGAACATTTAAGAGACATTCGGAATAACAGGGATGATAGCCCTGTAGCCCAACACTTTAAAGAATATCATAGTAGCAACCCCGTGGGTTTAAAAGCGACTGTTTTACAACATATTATGGCATCTGATCTTGACAAAGACAAAGTTAGATTCATACTTTTAAAAAAGGAAGCTATTTTTATATTAAAGTATAATACTCTGGTACCCAGGGGGTTGAATGTAGAATTCTGTTGGAAAAGTATTCTTTAATAGTGATGCTGTATTTTTTAAATTTTAATTATATTAATTGTTTAATTGTTTAATTGCTTAATTGTCACTTCTTGATGTGTATATATATTGTGTGGAGTGTATTGTTTTTTTACTCCTTGAAGGCTGTTGGTGGCCGAGGCGCTAGAGAGAATAAATCCTTTACTGCTTGATTACTGCTTGATTCCTGTTGTTTCGTTTTGTGTTGAAGCATCAAATGTTCATTCCAACTACAGAGGTTCTGTTCCAGTTTTAAAGGACTGGCTTACTGAAGCCATAGTTTTGAACAGTGAAAAGCACCCAATGGGTACTGTTTTTAACAATAATATTCAATTACTTTTAGAAGAATTTGACTGTAAACTTTCAAAAATCAAGCGCTTGCAGCTTGACAATGCATACTTTGCTGAATGTATAAAAGAGCACATTGTTCCTAAGGGACTCAGAATGTGACGTTATCCCACTGGTTTACAAGCAGGTTCTGACTGCATTAAGAACTTATGTCTCTTTTTGATGCTCATGCTGTTGAATACATGAAAGTTATTGTAAAAAGTAATGATGTTATACCCTCACAGCATGTCATCTACTTCACCAGTGTTTTTATTTCTAAAGACATGATACAGCCAATTTCCAACTTTATGTAGCAGCTGTGTTTGTACAAAAGCAGGTTTATAGCAACTTTCAAAACCAAGCAAGTATTACAAACATGCCTAAAGTCTCAGTTCATCCCTTTCTACCCATTAGGTAGATACCAGGATTTTCACACTCAATGATATTTTGTTTTATTTTCTGTTACATTGGTAAACCGTCAGTTAATACACTTAAATATGCTTGCTTATGATTGATGATTTAATTACTAGTGTTTCAGAGCTTGATAAAAGAATAAGTGAACACACACAATATGATGAATTTAAATATGAATGCGCATGTATTTTTTGCAGTATTGAGCAATTATCTACCTCGACAACAGCACGTAAGGTAAAAAAGTTTAACAGGGATGGGCTTACCCCAAACCACCTCTTTCATAAGAATGGGGTAACAAATTCCCAGACCATGGCTATAATAATTTTGCTGGTAACAATACTGTTAACAACATTGAAGTTGACTGTGATATTGCTAACAAAGGACAAAATGATTTTTTAGACCCACAAGAATTCCCACCCCTAAGACGGTCGGAGAGAATAAGGAACAAAACAGCAGTCTCAGACCAACCCTGGGAAACACACCAGGGGAACACTTTTCCCCCAGTACTCAATGGAACATGAGGGGGAGATTCAATCAGAGGGGGAGGGGTCACAGAATCAAACTTGGTTCAACAGGAATTAAATAATGATTTTCCAGCTATTTTAGAGGTGTTTTCTGACCATGTACTACCCCATTGTCATATCAATACTAATGGTGAAGACGATTTCAAAGTGTACAATTTTTCTGATGTGTTTATTGAGACTAAGCACTGTGACTTATTTTCAAAAGGTTTCACTTAAGTACCTGCACAGCCCACAGACATTTCCAGCACATTAATTGACCTGAAATTATACGCACGTACGTTGAATTTCAAGGTCCTTTTTCAGAATTCATTATCAGAAGATATTATTAATCCTTTAGCCATGTCAAGCACATACAACCCCCCTTCACCCGATTATCCGACTGTTTGAAAAAATATGTGAACTTGATATTCATAATTTTTTAAGGATTAATCAACAAAGACAGACAGACAATAATGTGGAGGGTGTATTACAGGACATTAAAAGTGTACTTGACTTGCTTAGATTAATGAAACCTGATAAGGATGAAGGTGTAGTCCTTCTGAATCAGGATGATTACACTAACAAGATGTTACACGTTTTGAATGGGAAAACATATGCAAAATCCTCCTTGAATGAATTACACACAGCATACAATAGAATTAAGAACGAGTTACAGGATTTATTTATAGAGGGGTCCATCACCATTGAAGAGTTAAACTATCTCACAGTGTCATATCCCAGGATGTCAGTGATGTTCGGGTTACTTAAACTACATAAAAGCCTCAAACAGCCACCCATGAGACCCATTGTGGATGCAAAAGGTTCCATTACCCACCCACTCGCAAAACTCCTAGACATCAAACTTAAAGAACTGGTATTCTCTGAAACCCACATATGTAAGGACTCATGGAGTTTTTTACATCTCATTAACAACACTCCATTTAAAACTGGGTATGTCTTTTTGACTATTGACATCAAAGATTTATATTATGTTATTCCCCATAACACAGGCTTGGAATGGTTTTCAGAATACTTACATGAAAAAGGAGTTGAACACAATAATGTCCAAGTATATACACACTTACTTGAACTTGTTTTGAAAAACAACTTTATCTACATTAACTGTGAACTATATCTGCAACAAGAAGGGGTGACAATGAATTCTTCTTGTGGGGGCTTGTACGCAAATATTGTTGTCACCCAATGGGAAAAGAAGTTTTTGTTCAACAGTCCGATGTTCAATTATGTAAAATGTTACACCCGGTTCCTGGATGACATTTTTATTTTGTGGGATGGACCCCCAGAACACATCAATGAATTAATTTCTTATATGGATTCTACTACTACATTTTTGAAATTCACACATAATTATATTATGGACCAGTTGCCCTTTCTAGACGTTCTTCTCACTAAAGATTATACAAACAACAAGTTTGTTTCAAAAATATTTAGAAAGGAAACCTACTCCAACCCCTTACTCCATTACTCAAGTACACATCCACTGAAACAGAAAAAAGCCATTGTAAAGGGGCATTTTGTTAGGGCAGCCCAAATGGTTTCAGTTATGGATGATTTTCTCAGTGAATGTGACAACTTGAAATGCATGTTTTCAAGGAGTGGTTATCCATGCAAATTTAATACTGGTATTATGTTGGAAGTAGTAAATAAAAGGGAGAGAGGTCATTTTAGTCCTTTACTATCAGATATTGACACCAGCATCACCAATATTAACAACTCTACTTGATGTGTAAATGTGGAGAACCAAGAAACAAAAAGGAACTGTAAGATGTCTTTCATTACCATATACACTAATGACAGTTATACATTAAGAAAAATCTTAGAAAAGAATTGGTCCATACTAAATCATGAAAAAGTCATTAGACCATTTATTGAGTCACATCCTGCCATAGTATTTAAGAAGGGCAGAAACTTAAAAACATATCTGAGATGAAACCAAAGGGAATGAATAATGTTGGGCACATGAAAAAGTGTGCCATGTGTAACTATTGTAAGCATATTGAGGAAGGTAGCACTTTTCTAATAAATAACATTGAAGTAAAACTTCATCAAAAATACAATTTTGGATCTGAAAGGATTATTTATTGCACTTTATGTTATTGTTGTAGTTGTTTTTATATTGGAAAAATGGACCATAAATTAAAAAAGTATCTGTGAGCATTTGTATGACATAAAATCAAAAAAAGATACAAATGCACTTAGCAAGCACATAATGGAAAATACTGGTCATTCTTTTCATTTTACTGTCATTGATAATATTAAAACTGAACCTCGAGGTGGACCCTGGTCCCTTTTATTAAAACAGAACCTCGAGGTGGAGCCTGGTCCCTTTTATTTAAACAGAACCTCGAGGTGGAGCCGGGTCTCTTTACAGACCCTCGAGGTGGAGCCTGGTCTCTTTACAGAACCTCGAGGTGGAGCCCGGTCTCTTTACAGAACCTCAAGGTGGAGCTTGGTCTCTTTACAGAACCTCGAGGTGAAGCCTGGTCTCTTTTATTAAAACAGAACCTTGAGGTGGAGCCTGGTCTCTTTACAGAACCATGAGGTGGAGCCTGGTCTCTTTACAGAACCTTGAGGTGGAGCTTGGTCTCTTTTATTAAAACAGAACCTTGAGGTGGAGCCTGGTCTCTTTACAGAACCTCGAGGTGGAGCCTGGTCTCTTTACAGAACCTCGAGGTGGAGCTTGGTCTCTTTTATTAAAACAGAACCTCGAGGTGGAGCCTGGTCTCTTTACAGAACCTTGAGGTGGAGCCTGGTCTCTTTACAGAACCTCGAGGTGGAGCCTGGTCTCTTTACAGAACCTCGAGGTGGAGCTTGGTCTCTTTATAGAACCTCGAGGTGGAGCCTGGTCTCTTTACAGAACCTCGAGGTGGAACTTGGTCTCTTTACAGAACCTCGAGGTGGAGCCTGGTCTCTTTACAGAACCTCGAGGTGGAGCTTGGTCTCTTTACAGAACCTCGAGGTGGAGCCTGGTCTCTTTACAGAACCTCGAGGTGGAGCCTGGTCTCTTTACAGAACCTCGAGGTGGAGCCTGGTCTCTTTACAGAACCTCGAGGTGGAGCCTGGTCTCTTTACAGAACCTCGAGGTGGAGCCTGGTCTCTTTACAGAACCTTGAGGTGGAGCCTGGTCTCTTTACAGATCCTCAAGGTGGAGCCTGGTCTCTTTACAGAACCTCGAGGTGGAGCCCGGTCTCTTTACAGAACCTCGAGGTGGAGCCTGGTCTCTTTACAGAACCTCGAGGTGGAGCCTGGTCTCTTTACAGAACCTCGAGGTGAAGCCTGGTCTCTTTTATTAAAACAGAACCTCGAGGTGGAGCCTGGTCTCTTTACAGAACCTCGAGGTGGAGCTTGGTCTCTTTACAGAACCTCGAGGTGGAGCCTGGTCTCTTTACAGAACCTCGAGGTGGAGCTTGGTCTCTTTACAGAACCTCGAGGTGGAGCCTGGTCTCTTTACAGAACCTCGAGGTGGAGCCTGGTCTCTTTACAGAACCTCGAGGTGGAGCCTGGTCTCTTTACAGAACCTCGAGGTGGAGCTTGGTCTCTTTACAGAACCTCGAGGTGGAGCCTGGTCTCTTTACAGAACCTCGAGGTGGAGCCTGGTCTCTTTACAGAACCTCGAGGTGGAGCCTGGTCTCTTTACAGAACCTCGAGGTGGAGCCTGGTCTCTTTTACTAGAAAAGAAGGAGCTTTACTGGCAACTGCGTCTTAATGCATCTAGTTGGCCAGGCTTAAATAAACACATTTCTATCAGCTCTCTTTTAAAATTAAAAAGCCATAGAAAGATAACACTGTTTTAAATAATTATTTATTCATTATTTATGTACGTTTAAATGCTATTTTATCTATCAATAGAAAGTGTGGAAGCACATGTGCGAGAACGAATAAAATAAAGATAATAATAATAAAGATAAAATAATTCTAAAACATTATGACATATACAACATATTGTATAAAAAACATTTTGTATATACATATAAAAACAATTATTTATCATCTAGGACATTTTTAAAGAATACATATATATACACATATTTATATTTATATATTTTATATTTATATTTTAACTTATATACACATATATACATATACATACCAAATCATATGCTCGATATATACATTAACATGTTATCATTTGTATGTTATCATTTGTATTTTATTCATATTGCATCTAATTTTTCCATACACAACATAATTTCATTCAAATATACATTCATATCCCTTTATTAGTATATTAATACATATCTCACTTAGGTTTCATACTCACACAATTATATCTATTCATATTTATATTTATATTTATATTTACATTTATATTTATATTTATATTTATTACATACATACATTTTTCATTCATACATATTTATTTACTTATCAATTTACTCACCTTTCATATATTCATTGTGACATGCCTACATATACATATATATTTACATACATATATATATCTTTTCATTTACATATACATATTCCTATACTAATTATATATATTTTATAGACAAGTGAATTCATGAAATCTCAGAACACATATAATTAGGTTGTTTAAAATTGTTTTTATATGTATATACAAAATGTTTTTATACAATATGTTGTATATGTCATAATGTTTTAGAATTATTTTATCTTTGTAGCTCTAGATGTATTTAACAGGTTATCAGTATAAAGATTGACTCATCTGATTATCAAATTAAAATATATTTAATTGATTTTAATTATCAAATTAAATGAAACAAGATTTACTATATAAGGTGTTATTACACTCAGAATGTGGTAGGATCTGATGAAGCTAATTTAGTGAAAGCGCTTATCCTTGTACATGTCTTTTATGTGAATAAAGAGATTTAACTCAACTCCTATCGGAATTTGTCACTTGAAGCAAGAAAGAAGTCTTGGGCTTATTCTTCCTCGTTCTTGCACATGTGCTTCCACACTTTCTATTGATTTATTTATATTAGTACTAGTGCGTTGACTCGTTTTGTAGCCAAAGTTACTGTATTTGCTATTTTATCTATGTTTTTATACTACAATGAGAGTTTTTTACTATCTATTTATTTAATCTTATACGGATTTTATATGTTATATATATAATATGGTCTTTTACATGTCTTTCCCATTAAGGGGTTGTGTCAGTTTAAATGATGTATTAATTGTTTAATGATTTTTTTACCCAGTTTTCCTGTACTATATAAAGTGATTGTGTGATTATATTTATCTGATGAAGTTCTGAAGTGGTCAGGATGAAAGCGCTTATCATTTGTTGTATTCTCTTCAATAAACTCCAGTATTGGTTTGATTGAATTTGGCCTGAATAGGTGCATTTATTTACTGTGGAGTGATTCTTCCTCCTGTTCCTGCTTGGCATTTTTGTGTTTTGCAACAGTTTTTTCTTCTTGTCTTTTATTATCCTTAGCAGCCACGAATCTTCTATCCAGGTACAATGATAATCATCCCCTGACTGCATCCAGAGTTGGACAGTCTGGCAGCACTTCAAGAGTGCTGAAAGGGTCAGTCCAGAAAGGTATCACAAAAACCTAGATTTTGCAGGCCTCCTCTGCCTCTAGGGTAACATCTCCTATTGGAACTTCCTCCTCTGCCTCTGCAGGGGGGTCTATACTATAAACACAAAAGCTCAAAATAGCGAATACATCTACATCGACACATAAAGGTCAATGTACAAAAACAGAAAAATACATAATTGGCGAAAATAAAAATGCCAAACATATTTGCTTGGTCAGCAGGACAATTGTGGGGATGAGGAAATATATCCTTTTCCCCACTGTAATGCGGTCTCAAAGTTGGTATATTTAAGTAGGGGGAGTGTGGGGGGTGCAAGGGGGCTTGCCCCCCTGCAAAAGTTTGTTCATTTAATTTTATTTAGTTAGTTTGAGCTTACCTGCATGGCACTGTTGATTGACGAAATACGTTCGGCATTTTCATTTTCCTTGATTATGTATTTTGCTCTTTTTGTGCATTGACCTTTATGTGTCGATGTAGATATATTCGCTGTTTACAGCTTTCGTGTTTATAATATAGACCACTCTGCAGGAGTAGTCCCTGTGCGAATCTTTGAAAGGTCCCTGAGCTTTCCTGAACCACATTTTCTTACCACCACTTTGATTCCTGGAGAAGGTTCATTGAGGGGTATAAAACCTGATTCCCATGGCAGACAGAGTCTTTCCTTCCTGTTCAATGCAGGTAAACATTTCTTTTACAGATGGACCAAATAATGATGTGCCATCAAAGGAGGCATTGATGAAGGACCTCTTAAATGGATCCACAAAGTCACATAGTCACATCCAGGCATTTCTACTTATGGCAATGCCTGAACCAGCATCTCATGAGGTGCCTTCAGCTGTGTGTGAGATCAACCTCATGGAAGCACTGGAAATTGACAATAGAGTGGCCAACTGAGAGGTAGTTATTTATTTTGAAATCCTCTGGAAACATGGACTCTGAGAGAGTAATTGATAGCTCTTTAGTCAAATCTCTCTATAGCCTTGTGAAATGTGCCTGATAATTAAGAGACCTCAGGCAAAGGTTGCCAAGATGAAGACTTGTTTTCTGAATCTGTCCAGCACCCTAGACTCCCTCTTTGGCAGGTAGACATAAGAGCTCTGTTCTGCTAAATCTTTCTTATTGGCTGCCACCACCACCATAGCATCTACTGGGACTCTTTTGCTCAAGTGGGGTCTATCGTTGGGGGTAGCTAAAAATTTATAAGGTCTTTTTGAGATGGGCTTGATGGTATCCAGCTCCCTACATGCCTAACAGAAACAAAATCAATGAGTTCAACCAGAGTGGGGGTAACCTAAGACGTAGATGCCAGAACCAAAAGCTTCCAAAAATACTCATTCCTCTGATGAGAGATTGTTGGAGGATCAATCACCCTTTTGTCTGAGAATCTCTAATAAGTCTCCAAAGGAGATATCATCCAGTGGTGATCTGAGGGACCCTTCTCCTTCATTGAAATTGGTATCTTCTGTGAGACACTCCAAAGGAGAATCTGTTTGCCTCCTCTTGCACATTCTCTTCTGATGGGTCTCCTCTGTGGGATATTCATGGGAGGTATCTGAAGAGAGGGGGATTTCCTTTACAGGAGCTGCTTGGAAACTAGTTGGAACTGGCTGTCCCTGTGGAGTAGACGTGATCGACTCAGAGCTTAGAACCAATGAAGGGATAGGAACTGGATCTGAAGAATGAGAAGGTGATTCTTTAGACAGAGAGAGTGAGAGAACGCCCTTTCCATGATCTTGAAGGCAGACAGGCCCAAAGAAGCCACACCTAACTGCACCAAAGCCAAAGCTTCCAGTACAGCCAGATCATAACTCCTCTCAGATCAATGCTTCAAGGATGGAACCAGACCTGAACTGTCCAGAACTGAGACTCTGAGGGGCAGAGATGGATCTGACAACATCAGAGTCAATTCAGGCCCCATATACCTGACGCTGACACTTTGGCTCCAGGACCCATTCTGATCCGAGGGTATCAGGGCAGAACTAGTCAGAGATGCCATCAGAGGCAAAGAGAAATTCTTCTTTGGATCCAACTCTGGATGTCTTGGAGGTTTTGGATTCTTAGGCTTCGAAACAGTCGGACAGATCAGAGAAGGAGACAGGATAGTATGAGACATAGTTGGAAGGCTGACAGATCCAATAGGAGAATGAAACCAGTATGACCCCCATTTGGATCCTATCCACATCTGCTTCTGATAAACCTCTGGTGGACCTGGAGGATGTAGTGGGTTGTGGCCTTGAATGTTTCATTGGCATTTGTAAGAATGGAGAATGCAGAGTAGGAGAAACTGATTTAATCAAATAATCCGGTGTCTGAATTACATGAAAGGTGCCGGGCTTCAGATTCAAGGGTTCCAAGGTAGGCATCATAGGACTAGCTGATATAATTATCGGATCTGAAGATTTTGGATCCAAAGACTTCGGATCTGAAGACTGGATCTTTGGTAGCGACAACTTCGAATCCAAGATTTTTCCAGTCTTAAATGGTGGCTGTGATGAATTCCTAGGGGACTTCGTCGGGAGCATTTTCTGTGCTCCAATGGAGCAGACTTAGAAACTTTGGTGGGAGTATGAACACCAGTGGATGAACTTGTAGCAGCAGGTAGAAGGCCTTTTAAGATCAATTTATTGTGTCAGTCAGTCAGAGCCCTTGGATTAAAGGTGGAACAGACACTGCAGTTGGTATCCAAGTGGCTGCCTCTGAGATAATAAATGCACTCCATGTGGGCATTCAAGTTCAGAATTTTATGCCCACAAGAAGTGCATTTCTTGAACCCTGTTGTTTTTTTCAGACATAACATGAAAGAAAGGAGAGTAATAACCTCCAAAGCGATACAGTAGAAAAGTAGAAGAAAACTATTTCTTTTACAGGAAAAAAGGGGGAAAAGGAAGAATTATCAACTACGGTAATTTTTAAAAATACCCTGTTTAAAGAAAAGCAATACAAACTATAGTAAGAGGGAAACTAATATACAAAATATTATAAGAGGGAGGACAGGAAAGTAAACAAAAATTAACTTGGAAAAAACTTTTAGAAAAAAATATGCAAAGAACTCACAAGATTTCACTAATTTCTGCTCAAGTGAGGAACCTGCATCTGAGCACAATGGCAGCAAACAAAATCTGGGGTATTGGGGATGGACTGAGGCATTATGAGTAGAGGGAAGAATTTAAGAGTTGGATCCAAAGTCTACAGTGTACGGCCGAATTGGATCGAAAACTATTTGTTGAGGAAGAATGAAAAGGACAACATCAGATATTTGTGTTAAATACAGTTATTATGAGGCACTGGAAGTCACTACATCATAGAGAGAGCAGCAAGACTGTGGCATAAGGGTGCTTGAACAGTGACTCAGCTCTGTAATGCCTTATGTGCAAATCAGTTTGGGTGTGGAGATTCGAACCCCATATGCAAGACAAAGCCAGGTTGTACTTTGTAGATCAATTATTGAAAAAGACTTGTGTGCACTTTCTGGCATTTATTTATTTATTTTACATTTGTTAACCGGGAGAGTCCGACTGGATACATGTCCATTTTCAGCAGAGGCCCGGGGAGAAAAGCCCCAGGTACATAACAGACATATGAACATTGTTAATGCAAAAAAGGAAGATAGTTGAGTTCTAAATACAATATAAAGATACATCACATCTTGGGAAAAAAATAGCAGCATATAAAAAAAACATAGGTCAGTTACAAAGGCGAGGCGCCTTGTTAAAAAGCGGTTAAGGATAGTGAGGTAAGAGAAGGGTAAATGATAGTGGTTAATCAGGTTTGGAACAGGGACATTGCCAGAGAGTATTGAGATGGGGTTTAAGCTTTTTTTGAATTGTAGGAGTGAAGGTTCTGAGGTGAGCATGGTCGGTAGGGAGTTCCACATTTTACCTACAAAGTTTGAGAATAGAGAATCCCCAGCAGAATTATTGGCTTTGGTAGTTTGAGCTAAGATCTTATTGGAGGAGCGTAAAGATTGCAGGTTAATATAGGGGTGAATGATGTTTTTCAGAGCTGGTGTTTTCTCTGGGTGATACAGTATCTGGTAAGCCGTTTTGAGTTGGTTGAAATGGAGTTGGCTGGAAAACTCTAACCACCCTAGTTGCTTCAAGTTAGTGCAGTGGTGCGTTCTAAAGGTGGAATTTGTGGCAAATTTAGCTATGTGATTGTAACAAGAAGCAAGTTTGTTAAGGGTTGTCTTGTTTAGGTTTGTTAAAAGGGGGGAGGCATAGAAAAGAGTTGATAGTAGGTGTGTGCTGGCAATTGGAATTTTAGCGTGAGGAGTGAGAAAGTGTTTTACTTTATAGAGAGAGCCAAGCTTTTTATTGACGGTTTTGATGGTTAGATTGAAATGGGTGTCAAATTTAAGGGAGTTATCAATGGTAACACCTAATAGCTTTGTGTGAGCTTCTGGTGATATAGTGATTCCATTGGAGGATGTAATAGAGAAGGTGGGGGAAGAGTCTTGTTAGTGGGTGAGAAAGTAAGTAGTTTTGTTTTGTTGGGGTTGAGAACTAGTTGACGACCTGAGAACCATTTTTCTATTAGGTTGAAGGTGTTTTGGGTTGAAGCAGTGAGGTCTGCCAGGTTGGAGGCAGTGCTGATGATAGTCGAATCATCTGCATATTGAATGCATGTGGCATGGGGGGTGATTGTGGGCAGGTCATTAACAAAGATGGTGAAGAGAAGAGGGCCAAGAATAGATCCTTGGGGAACTCCAAGTGTAACAGGTAGGCATGTGGATAATTTGTCCTGCCATAGAACAGCCTGTTGCCTATTGGACAGGTAGGATTGGAACCATTTTCAGCGTGGAATTGCTGAGTGATAGTTTTTTTAATGTATGGAGGAGTTGAATGTGGTTCACCATATCAAAGGCCTTGGAGAGGTCAGATGATAGTTTATTATTGTTTCTGAAGTTATTGATGGTATTAGAAAAGGATAGTAGGGCTGATGTGGTACTGTGATTTGGCCTGAAGCCATGTTGGGAGTTGGCTAGAATTTTATTTTAGGTGAGGTGTTCCATCAGTTGTTTGTGGACACACTTTTCCATAATTTTGGCCAGGGGTGAGAGTATAGCTATAGGTCTGTAGTTGGTTAGCTCTAGTGAGCTACCACCTTTATGGAGAGGAATAATGTGGGACATTTTCCATATGGAGGGGATGAAGGCTTCTGACAAGGTACGGTATATGATTATGGAGACGGGATAGGAAATGGCCTCAGCTGCTTTTTGCAGAAACTCATTTACTTCATTCTTGCTTTGCAGTGATGGTATTCAAACCCCATTGCTGTATTTTGTGACAGTGATGCCACAGCACACACACACACACAAGACACACACACACACACACACACACACACACACACACACACACACACACACACACACACACACACAGACACACACGTGTGTGTGTATATATATATATATATATATATATATATATATATATATATATATATACAGGGAGATTCTTTTAACTGTATCACAATTTTCTGAATCACAACTGACCGAATAAAACTGACTGAAATACATTTGACTGAATTATGACTGAGTGAAACTGTAAAGTAAAGACAATGGAATTAGTATATTTAAGAAAGGTGTTATGGAGGGTGAATCGACCAAATGGGTGGTGTAGGAGGGCTCGCTTCCTCGCAGAAAATAAACAAGGCATGTTTGCTGTGGTGAACTTTTCCATAAGATGTGTTTGTGCCTCAGCAGTTATTCTGTTTTTGTTTGTGTCTTTTCACAACTGTTGCACAACTGTGAAGTTAGTATTTTTAAGTAAGTAGGTATGGGAGGCAAAGTATTCCACACTGGGGAGTATAGGGGTGCTTGTTCCCCCAAAAAACATTTTAGAATATGTTTGCTGTAATTAATTTTTCAGAAAAATGTGTTTGTGCATCATCAGTGATTTACTGTTTGTGTTTTTTCTCTTTTCTCCACTGTTGTGCAACTGTGGCATTGAGGCAGGGGGGACAGAGGGGCTTGTTGCCCTGCAAAAACAGAGTTTTTAAGGCATGTTTGGTTTAATAGCATTTTTCAGTCTAATGTGATTCTATTAAATGTGTTGTCAGTCAAATGTGTTTTCAATCAAATATGTTCAGTCATTTGTGATTCGGTGAAAATGACAGCACTTGTGTGTGCGTGCGCATGTGTGCTCATGTGTGTGTGTGTGTGTGTGTGTGTGTGTGTGTGTGTGTGTGTGTGTGTATATATATATATATATATTTATATATATATATATATATATAGAGAGAGAGAGAGAAAGAGAGACAGAGATATAGATATCTCAATGTTCTATATGTATAGATAGATAAATAAATATTACACAGACGTGGGAATAAATGCTAACAAACAGTATGTGAGTTATAAAAATGTTACACACATGAGTGCATGTACAAATAAATATGTTGTTACAAGGAAATGAAAATGCCATTTGAGACAATATACAGTTCCCAGAAAAGTAGTGAATCTTTGATAAATTAACAAGCTTCTGGTAATGTCAGACCCTGTTAATGCCAAATGAACTGTAGTGCACAAATTACTTAAGTAATTAATTAACTAATTAATTACAAGAATTACAATAACGATCTTACTGTCACCAGGACATTTTCTTACCTTGCCAGTTCACATACCACAAAATACAGCAGGAAGCATTTTTAAAATGTAATTAAACATATTTTATATAAAAATATAGTATGTTTGCCCTGCTTAATATAGGGTCAGGTACTGGACCCATTCATCACATTTGTTACAGATTTTAGTAAACGTTTTATGAATTGTTGTATTTTTATGTGAAATAGTTGTCATATGTAAATAAATAACATCAAATGGATTCCATTTCAATGAGTTTGGCCAAAAAGTAAGCTTGCCTTGCAGTTTTCACCACAATAAAAAATGTTTGATTGCTTCATATTTCACATATCATATCCCTAATATACAATCATATTTTTTCATCAATCTTTTGAGAGTCTTTTAATTAAACATCATAGTATGTTGTATGAACTCTTACAGTTAACCTCAAATAGCAAATTAAAAAAACACTGCCTTAAAATTTTACCTGGGATTTTATTTATTTATTAATTTTTTTCTAGTTCACTGCAGTGGACAGGTACTTACAGAACGATCAGGAGAGATTACAAGTCCAGACTATCCTGCAGTTTATCCCAAATTATGTAACTGTGATTACCGTATCCTGGTTGAAGAAGGTTTTAGCATTATACTGGAATTTGTAGAATCATTTGATGTGGAGAATCACCCACAGTCACAATGTCCTTATGATGTTTTGAAGGTATGTATGCTGATTTATCCATACAAATGTTTGCACTGATTTGTAATACAAGTTTTCCAGTTACCTCCAATGAATCAAATTAATATTTTAAATCTCTGTATACGTTACTTCCTCTGCTCCAACTAATAGTACCCTATTTTCATCTTCTGTCTAAATTGTCTCTGTACACTTCTCCCTCACTGCCTCTGCCTCTCCTTTTCATAATTGCATCTAGTGAGTGCTTCTCTCTTCCTTCATACAACCTCTCTCTCTCTTTTCCTTTAAAGTTTCTGAACACTTTTCTTCCTCTCAAACTTTTTCGCTACCCAACCAGTATTCCACTATCACCATTGTCTATCATTCTACCTACGCACTATTTCTTGTCCCCTCTCCAAACCACACCCACTCTACCAATCTTCTAACTGCCCCTCTCTGTTTCTGTCTATCTCTCTTTCCTTCCTTGGAAAGTGTTCCCTTTGTATATGTTGCTGGTGTACTTGTATGTTCCACACTGTATACAAAGTATCTCTGTCTTTGCTTTTTTGCTATTCTGTGTCACTGTTCAATCATTGATTTATGATTATTATGTACTGCAATTGCTCTTCTGTAGAATTTGTATTCCCAGGCTTCTGTTGAAAAGGGGCACTTTTTTTCCTGCCGATTTGGGCCAGCCTAGTAAACAAATACAATACATAAATAAAAATGTTACACTTAACCTAATTTACTGCAGATGTACATAGAGTTGATTGTTTATCTATTTAAGTGAAGATGCATTCCTAACTGTATACGAGTTATCACACAGATTTAGTAGGCATTTGTGAATGAGGAATACTGCCTTTCACTGGAGCTGAACTACTGTAGTATTGGCTAAACGTATGTGGCCAATAAAACAAGAATGTATGAAATAGATGGTAAGGAGAAATTAAGACATTAATCATTCAGTGCAATCAAAAGGTTATATTTTATGGATTTATGGGTAGTTGTCAATGTATTTTTGTGTCCATTTTATGTTGGATTTATATGGTATATTATTTGATATCTTTGGAGCTTAGCTGCCTAACTCATATGAATATTGCAGTACTGTTCTCATTCCATACTTAGTGTAAATATAGCTTTTGTCATTGGACATCCCATGAAAATGGACTTTAATAGAGGGAGAGATAAAAGAGGGTTTTGTTGTTCTAATATGCACTGATCGATAGGCTGAGGATTATTTTATAATAGAGTAGAATGTTCTGACTGTTAACAAGATGCTTGACTTGCGATTTGGTGGCATATTGTGTTCTTGTACTGAACTGTATTGAGCTATTACTGAAGCTATTTGTAAGCTGGTTGTCATTCATTTACCTACAATTGCATCTCCATCCACCTCCCATGACTACTGATCCATTACAAAACTGGGTTCATAACTAAATTGCTTGAGAAGCTTGTTTATTCTCAAAAAAAACTAAAGCAGATCAGTGCATGCACTATATCATCTGGCTCATTGTGTAGGTTTAGGGATTGACACTGCAACCAAACTGCAATGTATTTTGCAACTGACACACTAAATTTTACTTTGCATAAGGGTAAGCCAGCAACATGTCCCTTTGCTAACCTCAGAAGACATTTCAATGTGCGCACCATCAACATCTAATTCAAAAGCTTTAAATTGTAAAACTCTCTGTGGAGTCAGGAATAAAGTCCTGACTATGAACTTGAAGAACAAGACAGAAGAGGGTGAAAGTGAGCAAGGTACCAGTTCACCCAAGAAGAGGGGGAATGATGATCCCAGTCAGTCAAATTTCTGCCTTGCAAGTGTTAAGGTTTCCATGACAAAAATAACTATAGGACCAGGGGATGTGGGCTTGGTGATTCTAGATGGTGATCCTGGCCCTCAGAGGCATGTGTGTGGGGCATGCAAATGCAGGGAGGGAGCACAGAATATCCCAGTAACGATGTGGGTTCTCATGTAATCCACCAAGGTGTGAAGTTGGGGGCCTAACCCGAAAACCTCTAATTGCTTTCTTGACTTTAGACCTTTTTGTGCTTTTTAGTAATGTAGCTAAGAATTCCTCTCGATTTATTTTAGAGAGAGAGCAAAGAGAGAAAAAATATATTTCTAGGCCTCCAATTACAGTGGAATCTTGAAGAGAGTAATTTGCTATTGGCCAGTGTTCTCATTGGAGCTTTTTCAGCTTTTGTCATTGTTGCTGTATATTGCCTGCATTTTGCTGCAGTGCACTTAAGGCAGGTGAGTTACAATGTTCACTGTATTGACACAGGCATTATCATCTATACCTGTCTCAATATCACCTACCTGTGCCAAATCCTATTAGTTAGTTTGACTGGTGAAACCTAGAAGTGCAAGCAGCTGCCCGCAGTTGTGCTATGAACTGCATTGCATGCCACGTGTCCTCCAAACAGCCTCTAGCAATCCAAAGCTGCTCTATATTGCCTTAAATTGCTTGAGGTGATTCATATTGCTCTAAGTAGCACATGGCTGCTCTACATTGCTCAAAGCAGTCAGTAGCTGCTCCATGTAGTTTATGCCATACAGTTGCTTAAAAGCTCTGCACTGCCCATTGTCACAGCTGCAATTCAACTTTAATTACTTCATATACCCCAGTTATCTGGCAGTGTACCCATATTAACTAAATTTAATTTACATCATTTAGTTCTTATAAGAACTCTCTGTAAATCCTTCATAAAATAAAAAAAAAATCTGCATAGTATATTCCTCTATCCACTATGATGACTCCCTCATTAAACTACATTTAGTAGAATGCATAATTTGAATTAATTATCTGAATCACTGGGGATCACGTCAGTCGCCCTGCTAGACAGGGGTCCAGGGAAGTAAATATTGTTGGAAGAAATATCCTGGGAATTGTTATGGCTAGGCTTGTATAGGCCCTAGGGCCAATAGCCTAGTACCAACCTATGAACCTATGAAAATGGGGGTCCGCCTGTGTGTTCTCCCTTTGTTGATAGACTAGTAGCATTTAATATCCTTATATTAGTGCAGTAACTGCATTATGCTCACAGACAATAAACTCTTACTTAACATAAAAAATTCTGTTTTATGACACATGAATCTTTTAAAAGTTAAGGAAGCCTCACTCTCATAGAAAAACATAGACTGTGAACAGCGCACACACACACACACACACACACACACACACACACACACACACACACACACACACACACACACACACACATACACACACACACGTCTACCATGCCCTACAGCAGCTCACACTAAAATGTATAAAAGTGGTTGAAAATGCCCAAAAGTTACTAATAACCTGTAGAAAGGCACTGGAAATCAGCTGGTCCACTCAACAGAAGTTACTGTAGAAAGGCACCGGAAACCAGCTGGTACCTGTAGAAAGGCTTTTTTTGTGTTAGACTGAGAATGTAAAAAAGTCCATCTGGAAGCCTCCAATATTCAGGAAGAGTAGGCCTCAAACAAAATCCAAGAACATATCATCTTCTGGCATACTTTTAACAAAGAGTCATCAGAAGTTAAATCAGCTCATATCCAGTACACCAGACCATCCTACAAATAAAAATGTTTTAATGGCCTGTGACTCCATAGTCAGGCACACTAATTTTCTACTCACTAGGCTGAACAAAGACAAGGTGGCAATGAGCTGTCTTTCATGTGCCAGGATCTCTGATATCTCAAGGCCATTAAGGTCATTTCACCAAACAAATATGACTATAGCATGGTAGCGGTCTATGTGGGGGTGAATGACTTGGGACACAAAATCCTGAGGGATAAGCAAAGATGCATGCTAGAACTTTTCATGCGTATCGCAGATGTAGGCAAGATGTTGTTCTTGACTGGAATCCTTTATTCTCCAAGAATGATGCCTAAATATAAAGAAAAGATAACAGCTTTAACAATTGTCTAAATAATTGCTATCTCTCCAAGGGGCTCCATGGGATGACATGCTCAATAATCCTAATTGCTTTGCAAAGGATGGCCTGCATCTCTCTTTCCAAGGCTTCTGCATATTGGCCAAAGCCACTCTTGCCCCATAGTGTCTTTTCAGACAGAGTCCAGTTAATGGACATCCTAAAGTATCTAGCATGTCAAAACCAAACCAGGATCATAGTAAGGTGGCTCTTATCAATGCCTGAACTTGAGTCTCTCCTACATTTACAATGCATCCATAGCTGTGTAATTACTAAAACTTGGTTTATATATTTAGAAAGCATTCCCTCCACACAAGGGTTTTGTACCTCCCATGCATTCAGACTCAGTGGCAGTTATGGTGGCATTTCCATATTTGTTAGGGACAATAACATCCCTAGACAGATTCCCAGAGACCCACAAACTGAATTTCTTGAACTAAAAATCATATTAAACAGGACCAACTATCAGTTTTATAGGACATCCACTATGACCCTTGAAAATCACTTAAGGTTCTAACTTATTTTATTTATCATTTGTTTACTGAGAAAGTCCGACTTGGAACACAGCCAGTTTTCATCGGAGGCCCAGGGAGAAATGCTCCAGATGCATGTCTTTGTAACATGGGAGGAAATCAGAGCACCCAGAGGAAACCCACACAAATGCAGGGAGGACATGCAGAGTCCACAGAGAAGGCACCATTTGTGTGGGTTTCCTCTGGGTACTCCAGTTTCCCCATATTTCAAAGACATGCATCTGAAGCATTTCTCCCCAGGCTTCTGCTGAAAATAGGCTCTGTCCTAGTCAAAATTTCTAGGTCAACAAATGTTAAATAAATAAAATAAAATTCATGTAGTTTTCAGAAGTGGGGACATTGCTTCATTTAGTTATAGCATGTTACCAATGTTGGCATTAATCCAAAAGATATGCTGAAAACTGATAAAAAACACTTGATGACAAACAAAAAACAATTTAATAAATATATATATATATATATATATATATATATATATACAAACAGAATTAGAAACAAAAAGCAGTGAATTATGTAGTAAATGGTATAATAAAAATGTGTGGAATGTGCAATCAGTGCAAAAATCTAATGGCGAGTATTGTGAGTGCATTATTACATGATGCCCAATATTTTATTCCTGCTACATTTATTTCTACTACAAAAAACATGATTTACGGGCCTGTTGTAAAGAATGCTGTATTTTAATACTGGAAGACTATTGAGGAAACTTTCCAAAATAATTTATGCACATGTTTATGTTATCACAGTTAAAGATGAAACAAATGCTTTATGAGCTTACTACGAATTGCAAACAAAATGATTTTAAGTTTGCTGTTCTGGAAAAAAAGTAGTTTTGCTGTATGGGTAGGAAGCAAAATAGAAGAGTTGTTAAACTGGAGGGAATATTTTTGGCAGGTAAAGGTAACTGTCTGCTGTAAACCAGGAATTAATGATGCAGAAAATGTTCATTTGATTTTAAGTAGGAAGGCATTGCAGCATTGGCATGTATCAGTCACATGTTTAATCATGTTGAGGGGATAAAGGGATTTAAGTATATACTTGACTGTTTTTCATTCGCAGTCTGGTGAAGTCCTAGGAGGGACAAAAGCACTTGATGTTATAATAATATTTTTATTTGTCTGTATAAGTTTATATTTATTGTTTTGTTATTTTGAGCTATAATTGTAATAAAACACAGTTTCCATGTATGCTTTTAAGTGATTTGTGGCGCAGTGGTGCAGCGATTAACGTTGTCGCCTCACAGCAAGAGGTTCTCCAGTTTGATTCTTGGCTGGGGTGCCTTCTGTGTGGAGTTTGCATGTTCTTCCTGCATTCGTGTGGGTTTCCTCCGAGTCCTCCAGTTTCCTTTCACAATCCAAAGACATGCATCTGGAGCATTTCTCCACTGAAAATAGGTTGTGTCCTAGCCAGACTTTCTCGGTCAATAAATGTTAAATAAATTAATTAATTAATTAATGAGAAGTAACCAAATATATAATAAGAAAGTTAATATATGGAGTTTGGGTAGAAAGGTGATAACAGATGTTCATTATAAACTGGAACTAAGAATAGGTTAGAAATGAGCTATGCATTCCATCTTGTCATAGGTTATTGCAAAAAAAAGTATCTTGTTTTTTGATATTTCAATACTCTGTCTGCAAAGTACATAAGAGAAATTGCAGTTACAGTGTTTGCTGTGTGTGATCATAATCAAAGTCACATTTACTTGACTGTTGAATGACAATTCTGCCTAATGTAGATAATATTCTCCATATCAATTTACCAACTCCCATTAAACCCCAATTAAACCCCACTGGTTATTATTTAAAGAGATACTCAGTTTATCGATGCACCATATGTTGTGATGCTCAGTGTCACGTATGGGAACTGTTCAAGTAACTTTATCAAAAATAAAGTTAGATTGTTCCTTACAATTCATTATAAACTTATGGCGTAAGCAAAAATTTTATTTTTCCATCTGCTTTGCTGTGAACTTCTGGCTTAAATTTTGGTACAATTTAGTAATAACCACTACAACATCGAAGTTTCAGAACTTCAACTGTTCTAATATCGAATCCATTGAAAATTCAGAACAGCAAATTTTTTCCTAGGGAAAAAATTTGCTGTTCCGAAACACATACACACACACCACAAGCACACCAAACAAACAGCACTCCACACACATACACCTAAAATCTTACATCTGACCCTACACTAAACTGTACATACACCACTAACTATCCACTTACCTTAACCCAAACCCTAACCCTAAGGTCCGTCACTATCGCACACTCACCTCACACGTGCCCTAACCCTAACTCACATACACCACCCTAACCCCTATGTTTACACAATCGCACACTTACCTGACCCGCTCCCTAACCCTAACTCATCTAACCCACCCTAACCCTCACGTCCACACAAGCGCACACTTACCTGAACCCGACATGTAATGTTCCACCACAGCACTGAAAATAGCGAAGTGACAGAAACGGACAACCAAATTCTTTCCCTGGGAAAAAATTTGGTTTTCTGCAGCTTCGCTATTTTCAGCATTCTCTGAATAGGGTTCGATATTAGAACATTCAATGTTCTGAAATGTCGATGTTCTAATATAGACCCAACCACAGGGAGAGTGGGAATATGCATTATTAAATTCTCTGACATGGCATGTTGCTGCCCTTTTAATGGTATGCTTGCATTTAAGACTAGAACCAACACTCAGAACCTAATTGAACTCCACAAACCTGCCCGTCCAGCAGGCAAACTCTTAATCTCATTTTCCCTTGCCAGTCTCTGGAACTCACTCTCACCTCATATCTGCAGCACCAGCAAACTTCCCATCTTCAAAACTCTCCTACACACACATTTATCATCTCTCTGGGAATGCTCATGTTCCCATCCTACATAACATCCCAGCTACTTCCTTATCACCCATACTTATCATCTCAGTGGGAATGCTCACGTACCATCCTACATAACATCCCCAGCTACTACCTTACCTCCCCAGTCATATTGTATGGGAAGTCTCTGGGACAGGAATCTATCCCTCCAGCATGTTCTGTTTATTGTGGTGACAAGGTATAGGTCCCTACAGCATGTAGTTCAGAGGGATTGGGATTTCTTTAAGTGGAGCATGTCCAACATCTCTGGGTTTGACATAGCTTTGTATGTTAGGCAGAGATCGCCTCTGAGTAGACGATATGCGACGGAGTAAAGTTGGAGTTTTTTGAGATGGTCTGTGTAGGGTATCTGTTTGAGGCCAGTAATCCTCTTTGTGAGGTATTTCTGTGGCCTCTCCAGTTGTTGTAGATGTCTTGTGAGGTACATACCAAAAGGGGCACTATACTCTATAATGGGTCTAATGAGTGATGAGTAGAGGGGAACAATGACCTCTATTTTTCCTGGATGAGAAACCTTTTGTGATGAGGTGTGCCACATAGAAGGATTTCCGACCACTGTGGCAATGTGATTATCAAAGGAGAGACTACTGTCCACCTGTGTCCCAAGGTCTCTTATCACATGTTCAGTGTTAAGTAGACTACCACCTATGTGTTAGTTCATGGGTACAGAGTTTTTACCAACGGGGATGACAATGCACTTTTTGGCATTGAGCTTCAGGCCATGGCTTTGACACCAGGCATCTGTTTCAGTGAGGCCCTTTTGTAGGATGTCCACATCATTAGGAGTTTCGATTATGGCTCCCAGTTTGCAGTCATCTATAAACTTCATTAGCCAAAGACCTTCTGTGTTAGTCTGTACTTCAGAGAAGTATATACCAAACAGGAGAGGACCCAGGATTGAACCCTGTGGTACTCCACTTGTCACTGGTCTGAAGTCGGATTTGGGGTCTGCTACTTTCACATTGTGGGTTCTCTCCATGAGCCAGCTGGCAACCCATCTTTTGACATAGGGATTTATACCTAGTTTAGTGAGTTTATCTATAATTCCAGAGTGGGGGATGGTATCAAACCCTTGGTGAGATCTAGATAGGCTGTGTGAACCACCTTACCCTCATCCATGGCTTTGGTGACTGCATCAAAGAAGTCTATCAGGTTTAAGAGACATGATCTTCCTTTTATAAACCCGAACTGGGTGGGGTCCAGAGTTTGGAGATTACCAAAGTCTTTGTTTATGAGTTCCATGATGATGCATTCCATGGCCTTGCAGACCAGGCTGATCAGGCTAATGGGGCGGTAATTCTCAGGGTCCGTCGTGGCTCCCCCTTTGTGGAGTGGGATAACCCTTGTGGTGTGCCATTCAATGGACACAAAGCCTGAGGTGAGGCTATGATTGAACATGGTACTTAGGTGGGGTGCCAGTTCATTCTGTAGTTCATGTAGAACGCAGCCTGGGATATTGTCAGGTCCCATGGATGCTGTGTTCTTGGCTTTGGATAGTGTGTTTTTTACCTGTGCAGCCGTGATTACAGGAACTTTGCATTCTTCCGGTATAGAGATCGGCCCTCTAGGGGGTGAGAGGGGGGTGAAGTTAGCACTGAACCTATCTGCCAGGATGTCGGCAATATCAGTTGGTTTTGTATATTTAGTGCCATTGTGCTGTAACTCAGAGCAGATATGAGTGTTGCCATTGAGATTCTTGACATAGCTATAGAATGCTTTGTGGTTGTCTTTAGAGTCAGTGGCAATGTTGTCTTTGTAATTAGCTTTGGAGGATTTTATGAGGGATCTCAGCTTCTTACTGAGACTGACCAGGGAGCTCCTCCAGTCATGGGATTTTACTCTTTTTTGCAACAGTTTCTTTCTTCTGTTGTAGATTTTCTTTATGGCAGAGGACCACCAGATTGGCTTCCTTTTTTGGAGGATAGCATCTTGGTTCTGTTAGGGATAGCACAATCCATGCACTTGTGTAAGTGCTTATAAAGTGCATTTGTGTAGGATTCAGCAGTCGTACCTCTATTGTCTATCTGCATGGGTGTCATGAAGTTTGCCACATCTGTCTTAAGAAGTGTGAAGTTGGCTTTGGAGAAGTTTTTTATGGTGGTTTCCCTAATGGGGGGTTGGTGTGGGATGTGGATATCTAGGGTGATTAGCTTGTGATCAGATCTGACCAATGAGAAATTGACCTCTGGTGTGGAACACTGGTCGCCCATGTTGGTAATGACCAGGTCTAGGATACTGCTGCCCCTAGTGGGGGTGTGAATAAGTTGATCCAAGGCATTGGAATTTATGAATTCCAGAAAATGTTGAGCAAAAGAGTTGGTACAGGAGTAGTTTTCCCAGTTAATGGTGGGGTAGTTGAAATGTATAACATCCCCAGAAATTAATAAATGTGAACAGCGGAGGCCTTTCTACTGCTTGCTATAGAAATACAGCAAAACTATTAGAACATGAAACAAAATCTGATTTCTCAAGTGTGCACAAACTTGAAGCGCTTTTACCTCAAAAAACTTATTTCGACATTGGTATATTGTATTCTATCATCTCTGCACAAGTATAAAACTATCAAAAGAGGAAACGCTATCCAAATTTAAACTAAACAGAAAACACAGACCATAGGACTCTAAAAGCAGAGAATGTTGTAGTCAGTTCTGTCTTGCTTCTGAAGTATGCATTAGTGGATTGCATCTTTGCACAGAACTCAGGCTGAAATATGGCTTCAGAAATTGTGCAACTACTGTTTGAATATACATTACAGGTCAGAGAGAGAGATATGCCATCTGTCTGTTTAAACACAAGTATTTTGTACGTTATTTGTACAGGTTTATTGCTGCTTATATGTTAAATTTTACAAAGTGCATTATTTAAGTTTATATCAAGTATTCATTATTCAGTTTAAATGCTTGTGACTAGTGGATTATTTATTAACTTAAAAGTATGTTTACTGACATGGTATAAACCCAACAGTTAGTTTTCACCTTTCCAAAAGGTATCCTCAAGATATTGTAATGTGATGGCCTTTTTTATGACTATATAGTAATTGTGTCCTTGGTATGCTACAATGTTACCAAAAAGGCTGGATTGGAGCTTTGATACTGTGTATATATCATTAACCTCACCTTGTATACATGCAATCACCAGAAGCTGAAATTACCCTACATAAAATACCTCAGAAATTTACCGTAGTCCAGTGTTACTCACAGGGCAACTAGTTTGAATGGTGAGTAGCATGTATGTATTTACCTTATTGTAGCACCCAGGACTATTGTTGCTCAGAGAACATCTGGTTTGGGTGCTGGGCAGCACCTCTGGTTAGCTTAGCTGCAGATTACACCAAGTAAGCACCCTTCCTTCATCCAGTTACAAACATGCTCCACTCCTATTGTTTGCAAGTACATATTAGGACCTGTGACCATGGATGGGCACTTTCCTGCTATCTCTGCATCCAGCTTGGTGGACATGGGCATCCTTGAGGCAATGTAACAATTGCCTTATGTACACTGACAACCACTTCATTCTCAAACAGACAAATACAATATGTGAAAGATATAGTTACACATTAACACTGCAGGCTAGACTCCCACATATAGGCACAAAAAGCAATTTCCATCACAACACATAAAGCCACATCTTACTGTGTCACAACTACCAAGCCCATAAAGTGAAACACTCCACAAGCCAATATTCTGATCATAGGAGACGCTATTGTGAGTCACACTGACCTCCCTCTTGCTAGGCTGGATAAGGAGAGGGTTACAGTTAGTTGCCTGTCAGGGGCTGGGATTCACTAGCTCATGCACGCACTCACATCACTTACCCCAAAGTACCAATATGACTCAGTCATAGTCCATGTGGGTGTGAATGACATGAGATGTACCTCCTTGGACTATATGAAGAAAGACATGATTGAGCTCTCAGAATATGTGTCACAGGCAGGTATGAACCTAGCATTGAGCACCATTCTACTGTTTCTAAGAATGATGCCACAATACCAGCAGAAAATGATTGACCTTTACAATTGGCTATTTACTGGTGTCATTCCAAAGCAGTCCTATACTTGTCAGCATGGGAGGACATGGTTGACAGGCCACGCTATTTTACCAGGGATGGTCTTCACCTGTCACGTCTAGGCTTTCAGATATTGGCCAAAACATTATCCACCCCTACATCGCCTTTTTTAGGCATTGCCAAACAGACAAACCTTACAACATAACAAAAGCTACTCAGGACAAGCTTAAGGCATTACTGCTCAATTCTAGGAGTCTCAACAAGAAACTACACTCCCTGGAACCTCTCCTCACCCTGGAGAATATTGACATCTGTGCAGTTACTGAAATATGGTTCAAAGCCACAAAAAGCACTCTGGCAACGTATGGCTATAACATCTTTCATATGTTTCGACCACCCACTGAACATGAAAGAGCAAAAGGTAGTGTAGCTATCTACATAGAGGATAAGCACACCTCAAGACTGGTCAAACAATATGACATGCTTGAGCTACTCCATTTCCAGCTAACCATTGGAAACATCTATTATCGTATTCTTGATAGCTATAGGTCCCCCACCATGAACAATGAAACTCATACACCATACCTGAAGTTACTAACATTACTCACCATCCAGCCCAATACTATACTCATGGGTGATTTTAACTACCTTTCAATTAATTGGGAGACAGACACAACCACCAACATGCAGGCCCAAAGATTTCTTGACTTTTTAAATGCAAATGTCTTTGAGCAGCTAGTCTGCACTCCCACTAGATGAACAAATATCCTAGGTCTGGTACTCACAAATATGTACTGCACCCCCACTAGTGTGATGTCCTCACTGATAAGATCAGATCACAAAGCAGTAAGGGTAAAAGTAGTCCCCCCCCCCACCTAACCCCAAAATCTTTAAGAACTTCTCTAAGGTAACCTATCCCCTATTAAGGGACAGCATAGCTAGTCTCCAAACTCACCCAAATCTATAAAACACAGAAGCCTATGCAGAGGTGTACACAAAAGCCCTATATAACCATACAAACAACTGCATAAAAATGGCAAAGCAAGACCAAAATAAACCTAGGTCAAACCACAAAAACAAGCTACCCTGTTAGACCCCTAGTATTAATAGGTTATGCAACAAAAGAAAGAAAATATTGTTGAAAAGTTAGAAGGATGTGCACAACAGAGCATAAAGCCCCTTATTAGTCTAAACAAGTGAATCGGGGAACTAGTCAAGTCTGTGACAGCAGACTTTGAGGTAAAAATAGCCTCCAAAGATAAGAATAACTATAAGGCATTTTCAGTTATGTTCGCAATCATAAGGGCAACACCCAACAATGTGCATGATTAGTTGCAGATGGCATCACCTATACTCATCTCCAAGATATAACAAATCCGCTGGCCAACAAATTCAGATCAAATTTCACCTCCCCATAACCAATAGTTCTCCCCCAAGAAATACCATCCACCACTCCACCACCAATTATCACCAAAGAACTGGTTGCCACTGCACTCTCTAAAGCTAAAAATATGTCTTTAATGGGGTCTGATGATATACCAGGCTGCCTCTTAACTTAAATAAGGACATATCAGGCCATTAGGATCTCTATTTAACCACTGCCGCCAGACTGGCTTTGTCTGGATAGAATGGAGGACAGCAACAGTCATCCCTCTGCATAAATGTGGACCATCTACTGAACCAGGAAATTACAGAACCATAAGTTTGACTAGTCTTATATGTAAGACCATGGAAAGAAAATCATGGACCTGATAAAGAATGACATAGGAAGCCTCCAGACACTGGACCCAACCCAATTTAGCTTTGTCAAAGGCAAGGCAGGTCATGCCTACTGAATCTAGTAGACTTCTTTGAGAAAGTCACTAAGACCATGGTTGAGGGTAAAACAGTACTTACCACCTACCTCAACTTGGCCATGGCATTTGACACAATTCCCCACTCAGGTATTATAAATAAACTCATAAAAATGGGCATATATCCCCACACCACGAGATGGATAGAAAGTTGGCTCATGGACAGGACACGTGCTTAAAGTGGGTGAATCCAGATCCAGCAAGAGGTATGTTACTAGTGATGTAACACAGGGCTCAGTGCTGGGACAACTCTTTGTCAGAATATACTTCTCTAAAGTCAAAGCTAATGTGGAAGGCCACTGGATGACAAAGTTTGCTAATGACTGTAAGATGGGGACAATCATTGAATCCCCCAGTGATGTAGATATCCTTCAGGAGGGTCTAGATCAGAAAAATGATTGATGCCAGAACCATGGCCTAAAACTAAATGTGAAAAAAATGCATTAGCATACCCTTTAGGAAGTCAAATATGCCTGCAAATTACAACATCACTAGCACAAAGCAAAAAATAGACTCAGAGGTGAGAGCTCTAGATGCACAGATATATAGTAGCCTGAACTTTGACTGCCATGTGTCCACAGTTGTGAGGAAGGCCTTCTATGAGGCACAACTTATAAGTAAAGGTATGGCATCCAGATCTAAAGAAATTATAGTCCAGCTGTACTCATCCCTCATTAGACCAATAATCAAGTACAATACACCATTTGGCATGTACTTAAACAGGCACTTACAGCAGCTGGAGCAACCTCAGAGGTTCCTCACAAAGTAAATACAGGGTATAAACAACATGTCCTATGTAGATAGACTAAAAGACCTATCCTGATACTCTGTCTCTTATTGACCTATGCCTGACCTACAAGGCACTCACAAATCCAGCCATGATGGAGCTGCTACATATCTGCAAGTCAAACAGCATGAGGGTCACCCAATCTAGGAATCTAATCTTAGTCAGTGACTCAAACAAAACATGCTGGAAATATAGATATGTGTCGCAGAGATTTCTCCTTTTTGTGGAGAAGGCTTCCTATTCACATTAAGCACTACCCTTCCCTGTCCCTTTTCAAATGCAGTTTAGATCAATGGATGAGGATTCACAAATTCACACCTGGGGTAGTGCCTATGTCCCTTATGGACAGGAGTAATCTGTAAGATACTCAAGGCATAGGCACAAATCCATGCCAGACTCTTGCCTGTAGGGTCCATATATTGGGTAAATCTGGTTATATTTTCTAGGCTTGTAAGAGCTCTTAAGTCTTTAGCCTAGTAAACTCCTATGATCCTATGATCCTATGGAAAACGTTGTGGGCATGGGTGTTTGTATGCAGAAATAATCTTGGACAAGTTTTCAAATACAATACAGCACAGTATTGGGAAACTAGTGACTATAATTCTGAGTTGCAGCCCTACAGTGTAAATCATACTTAAATGTGGCAGGTGTTGGATATTACCCAAGGCAACAATACACATTTAGCATATATGTTTAAGGCTAGTTGACCCTTCCATATTATTTTGAGGTTAGTGGTGTATATTAGGAGAATGTAGCCACTAACCATCACGCATTAAATTGGTGACAGCTGGAGGTTTTATATATTCATTCCATTCACTAGGTACAATTTTTTTTTCAATTCAGTCGAGCCTCTAACAATAGATTCAGCTGAAGTCTTTCTCTCACTTATTGCTATATTCATTAAACCATTCTATTTAGCCAACTTACCTTACCATTTATTGTGTGACAAATATTACGCAGATTCAGCTGAAGTCTTTCTCTCTCTTATTGTTATGTTCATTATGCCCTATTTAGTCACCTTACTTTACCTTTTTTTGTGTGACACACATTACTGAATTACATATTATGTCATCAAATCTTTTATGCCGCATATTTTGAGTTATATTTTGTATTTCACATTTGCGACCTCCAGTTCTCAGTATTTTATAATTAAAGTAGTTATCATGTTTAACTGTACTCAGCAGTATGCAACCTCTGCTCCTGGAAAAAAATTTCAACATGTAGTACTGCGTCAAAAGCTTAATCTTTTGATGAATCATAACTGCTAGATGTCTACTTCCCTGATTCCCAGAAAGGTTTTACTTTGTCACCCCTTTCAACGGGGTTCACTTTTCTCTACAGTTGTGTAGTAATGAAGTTGATATATATAAGAAAGGATGGGGACATGGCTGAAGTTTTCTACATGGGGACTATATGGTGGCTTGGCTCTCTGTGAAAATGCTTCCTTTCGTAATGTTATCAATAGTTTCAGCAGGTGTGTTGTTCATGGAGTTTGACTTATCCCACTTGCTTTGAGTTGGTTATGACTTAGCCTCTTATAGTGACTTCTAAAGCATGTCCTGAGATATTTCATGTCTACAGTACAACCTCTAGTCTAAATTAGGAAAAGACCATAGTCTAACATTGTAAGGGAATCCTGCAACTTATAATTCTTAAAGAGGGTTCCAAAAGGAGCCCTCCTGAATATTTAATTAAGTCACTCAGATTAGTGCTCAGAGCTGTCTTTATGTCCATGTAGTTGCCCCAAACAACCCAACATTATGTGAAAAGCTGCCTGGGAAACATGTCTAGTCATGCAGCTTAGGTTCATAGGTTCATAGGTATATACTACTCTAATGACCACCAAGGCCTTTATAAGCCTAGATGCACAACCCAACCCAATTGTGATATTATGTATCATGGGCTTTTATTAAGAGGGGGTATATTCGTTAGGAAGCTTTTAAAGGCTATGTGGGAGGGGGAATGTTAGTTTTGGAATACTTGCTTCCTGCCTCTGTCTATCAGAGACATGGAGGCAGACCTGCAGTGAATTTCTGATTTTCCATCCATTGGTCAAGGTTACTCTTAAATAGGTTTAGGGATGGACTCTGCTTCACATGGATGGGGAGGGGATTCTGTTCCAGAGCATGGGGATCCTCTGAGACACATATCTGTCTCACCAACATGCCCTATTTATGTCGTAAGCAAAATTCAAATCTTGGACCTAGTAGTTCTGATGCTGTCAGTTTTATAGATATATAAAAGGCCCACCAGAGCTGGATCCAAGGATGCCTTGTATGGCAGGCATATATCACCTCTCAGTAAACCATAGGAGACAGAGCTTTATGGTGAACTACATAGGACAGTGTGTTTATAACCTGGATTCTCCTGGTAAGGAACCTTTTTGTGGGCATTCCAGCTGTTGTATTACACCCAATGATGGGTTTGATAAGGGCCAAATAAAGTGGCACTATGACTTCCTTAGACCTGGATGCCATGCCCTTACTTATAATTTGGGTGACATAGAATGATTTTCTTATTACCTTGGCCACACGTTGCTCAAAGGCCAGATTACTGTCTACATATGTTCCCAGATTCCTGATTATCAGGTCATCTCTTAAGGGTGTCTTTATTGATGGTGTTATTAGCCTGGGTGGCCATTTTCACACAAGGCACTATAATGCATTTCTTGGCATTGAGTTTTAATCTATGACTCTGGCACCAGTGAATTTTCTTTGTTAGACCCTCTTTTTCTCAAAGAGATTTTTTATTTTTTGTTAACAAGATAATGAATTAATACATTATAATAATATACTAACTAGCAGAGATATTGTAACCAAAATAAACTATATACAATATATACAAAGACCTGAACTAGACTTAAATATTATATTCCTAGATAGATTTTATTTATTTGCTTTTGTTGGCCGGGAAAGTCCACTGGGCTGAAATGAGCCCATTTTCAGTGGAGGCCCATGAGGAAAAGCTCCACAGCATTATAAAGAAGACATAAATTGTTAAACAAGAGTTATAAATTGTAGTCTTCTTCTTCTTCTTCTTTTTCTTTCGGCTGTTCCCATTAGGGGTCGCCACAGCAGATCATCTGTTTCCATTTCTTCCTGTCCTCTGCATCTTGCTGTGTCACACCAACCACCTGCATGTCCTCTCTCACCACATCCATAAACCTTATATTAGGCCTTCCTCTTTTCCTCTTACCTGGCAACTTCATCCTTAGCATCCTTTTCCCAATATATGCAGAATCCCTCCTCAGCACATGTCCAAACCAATGTAATCTTGCCTCTCTGGCTTTGTCTCCAAACCGTCCAACCTGGATTGACCCTCTAATATACTTATTCCTAATCCTGTCCATCCTCGTCACACCCAGTGCAAGTCTTAACATCGTTAACTCTGCCACGTCAAGCTCTGACTCCTGCCTTTTTGTCAATGCCACTGTCTCCAACCCATATAACATAGCTGGTGTCACTGCCCTCTTGTAGACCTTCCCTTTCAACCTTACTGGTACTCGTCTGTCACAAATCACTCCTGACACTCTTCTCCACCGACTCCATCCTGCCTGTACTCTCTTCTCCACCTCTCTTTAACACTCACCATTACTCTGAACTGTTGATCCCAAGTATTTAAACTCATCCACCTTCGCCACCTCTACTTCCTGCATCCTCACCATTCCTCTATCGTCCCTCTCATTTACACACATATATTCTGTCTTAATCCTGCTGACTTTCATTCCTCTTCTCTCTAGAGCATATCTCCACCTCTCCAGGGTCTCCTCAACCTGTTCCCTACTCTCACTACAGAACACAATGTCATCTGCAAACATCATAGTCCACGGGGACTCCTGTCTGATCTTATCTGTCAGGTTGTCCATCTCCACTGCAAATAAGAAAGGGCTCAAAGCTGACCCTTGATGTAATTCCACCTCCACTTTAATCGCATCTGTCTCTCCCACTGCGGATCTCACCGCTGTCACACCACCATTGTACATATCCTGTACCACTCTTACATACTCATTTACTTACTTACATACTTACTTACTTACATACTTCCAGCCACTGGGGATGCACAAGCCAGTGCATTTCTTTGTACTGGTCCCAAGCCTGTATAAATGGGGAAGGTTGCATCAAGAAGGGCATCCAGTGTAAAACATTTGCCAAATGAGATAGAGTTACAAATTATAGTACAGTTATAAAAACTAAAATAAATAAATAAAGGAAATATATAAAGAACTTCTATTTTTCATTAAAGAGAGTCAGGATCTAGCTGAAGAATGTCAATGAGTGATATCACTTTCTGCCAAGAACTGTTGATGAAAGATTTAGGAGGGATCTTGTGGTCTTTGACTTTGGTTTCCTTATGAGCTGTTTCCTTTAGAAAGGTTAAAAAGTCTTCCAAAAGTGGTGCAGCAGTGGATTTCCATTTTACACTTTTTCTTGTAACCACAAGTATAGTCCAAAGTAGAGAAGGGTTATCCTTATTTAAAGCAAGACCATCATTAGCATTAAATAAAATGAAAGACTTTGATAATGAAAATGAGTCAGAAAACAAAGCTTTTAAAAAAATCATCTAAATCAAACTAAAATTGTTTTAACAGAGGACAGTTATAAAAATGTGAAACCGATCAGCTTTACATTCTTGAATGGTGAATGTCAACCACATTCTTGCATGTATCTCCAACAAAAGATATTCTTGGTTTTACCACATTTATAGGTTCATAGGTAGGTACTACTAGGCTATCGGTCCTGGGGCCTAAACAAGCCCAGCCAAAAAGGTACCCTGGCTTTTGCCACCCAAGAAAATTATTTTCCTGTGCCACTGTCGAGCAGAGCCACAGAGGTGATCCCCGGGGTGAATTTCCTATTTCCCATCCAGTCATAAAGATTTTTCTTGAACAGTGCTAATGAGGAGCTTTGTTTGATATAGATAGGTAGTTTATTCCAGAGTATGGGAAGTCTCTGGGACAGGAATCTATCCCTCCAGCATATTCTGTTTATTGTGGTGACAAGGTTTAGGTCCCTAGAGCGTGTAGCTCGGAGGGATTGGGATTTCTTTAAGTGGAGCATGTCACATAGCTCTGGGTTTGACATAGCTTTGTATGTTAGGCAGAGATCACCTCTGAGTAAGCGATATGTGATGGAGTAAAGCTGGAGTTTTTTGAGACAGTCTGCGTAGGGCATCTGTTTGAGGCTGGTAATCCTCTTTGTGAGGTATTTCTGCAGCCTTTCCAGTTGTTGTAGATGTCTTGTGAGGTACATATAAAAAAGGGGCATTGTACTCTATAATGGGTCTAATGGGTGATGAGTAGAGGGGAACAATGACCTCTTTTTTTCTGGATGAGAAACCTTTTGTGATGAGGTGTGCCACGTAGAAGGATTTCCTGACTACTGTGGAGATGTGATTATCAAAGGAGAGACTACTGTCCACCTGTGTCCCAAGGTCTCTTATCACACTTTCGGTGTTAAGTATACTACCGCCTATGTTGTAGTTCATGGGTACAGAGTTTTTACCAAAGGGGATGACAATGCACTTTTTGGCATTGAGCTTGAGGCCATGGATTTGACACCAGGCATCTGTCTCAGTGAGACCCTTTTGTAGGATGTTCACATCATTAAGAGTTTCGATTATGGCTCCTAGTTTACAGTCATCTGTGAACTTCATTAGCCAAAGACCTTCTGTGTTAGCCTGTACTTCAGAAAAGTAGATAACAAACAGGAGAGGACTGAACCCTGTGGTACTCCACTTGTCACTGGTCTGAAGTCAGATTTGGAGTCTGCTACTTTTACAGTGTGGGTTCTGTCAGTGAGCCAGTTGGCAACCCATCTTGTGACATAGGGATTTATACCTAGTTTAGTGAGTTTATCTATAATTACAGAGTGGGGGATGGTGTTGAAAGCCTTGGCAAGATCTAGATAGGCTGTGTGAACCACCTTACCCTTGTCTAAAGCTTTGGTGACTGCTTCAAAGAAGTCTATCAAGTTTAGGAGACATGATCTGCCATTTACAAACCCGAACTGGGTGGGGTCCAGAGTTTGGAGATTACCAATGTCTTTGTTTATAAGTTCCATGATGATATGTTCCATGGCCTTGCAGACCAGGCTCATCAGGCTAATGGGGCAGTAATTCCCGGGGTCCGTGGTGGCTCCCCCCTTGTGGAGTGGGATAACCGTCGCACAAAGCCTGAGGTGAGGCTATGATTGAGCATGGTACTTAGGTGGGGTGCCAGTTCATTCTGTAGTTCATGTAGAACGCAGCCTGGGATGTTGTCTGGTCCCATGGATGCTGTGTTCTTGGCTTTGAAGAGTGTGTTTTTTACCTGTGCAGCTGTGATTACAGGAACTTTTCATTCTTCCGATATAGAGATGAACTCTTTAGGGGGTGAGAGGGGGGTAAAGTTAGCACTGAACCTATCTGCCAGGATGTTGGCAATATCAGTTGGGTCTGTATATTTAGTGCCATTGTGCTGTACCTCACAGCAGATCTGAGTGTTGCCATTGAGATTCTTGACATAGCTATAGAATGCTTTGTGGTTATCTTTAGAATCAGTGGCGATTTCATTTTCGTAACTAGCTTTGGAGGATTTTATCAGGGATCACAGCTTCTTACTGAGGCTCACCAGGGAGCTCCTCCACTCATGGGATTTTACTCTCTTTTGCAACAGTTTCTTCTTTCTGTTGTACAGTTTGTTTATGGCAGGGGACCACCAGATTGGCTTCCTTTTTTTGGAGGATAGAGTCTTGGTTCTGTTTGGGATAGCATGATCCATGCACTCATGTAAGTGCTTATAAAGTGCAATTGTGTAGGATTCAGTAGTCGTAACTGTATTGTCCATCTGCATGGGTGTCATGAAGTTCACCACTTCTGTCTTAAGAAGCATGAAGTTGGCTTTAGAGAAATTTTTTACCGTGGTTTCCTTAATGGGGGGTGGGGGCAGAATGTGGATATCTAGGGTAATTAGCTTATGGTCGGATCAGACCAATGAGACGTTGACTTCAGGTGTGGAACACCGGTCACTCATGTTGGTAATGACTAGATCCAGGATATTGTTGCCCCTGGTGGGGGTGTGGATAAGTTGATCCAGGGCACTGGAGTTTATGAATTCCAGAAAGCGTTGAGTGAAGCAGTTGGTACATGAGTAGATTTCCCATTTAATGGTGGGGTAGTTGAAATCGCCCATTATTAGGGTGTTTGGTTGAACCCTAATATTTTCCAGTACATCAAGAAAAGAGCAGTGGGAATCCTGGGGCATGGTGGGTGATCTGTAGCAAGCTACAATTTGGATTGCAGTTTTGCCCAGAGTTAGTTGCACTTGGATAACCTCGGCTGCACTATGCTGAGCAACTAGCCTGGATGTGTGGATATCCTTAATGAATATGGACACACCTCTGCCTTTGGTGTTCCGGTCTAGGTTACATGGCCGAAAAGTGTGGTATGAGTTATAGCCTGGTAGTGCAGGGGTGCCCTCTTGATACTTGAACGAGGTCTCAGTCACTGCACAGATATCAATGTTCTCCATTTTATGGAGTGCCTCGAGTGAGTGCATTTTGAGATTTAGACTTCTAGCATTGAGTAGCATCACCCTCAGTTTTTGCTTGCCTGTTCCTGTTACGGTGGTGAATTTGTCATTTGAACCTTGCCTAAAAAAGGCACTATAGGGGCGGCAAGAACCTTAGCCAGTATCCGGAATCCCAGGGGTGACAGGTGCAGGCCATCTCTGGCAAAGCATTGTGGTCTGTCGACCATGTCATCCCAGGCAGACAGATACTGGATCCCTTTAGAATGGCACCAGAAGCTTAGGCAATTGTTGAAGTCAATCATTTTGTCTTTGTACTACAGCATCATTCTGGCTGATGGCAGAATGCTACTCAGGGCTAGGGTCATACCTGCCTGGGCTACAACATCGGAGAGCTCTTCCATGTCTCTTTTCATGTAGTCCAGGGAGGTATGTCTCAGGTCGTTCACACCAACATGGACAATGACAGAGTCATATTTGTACTTGTTGTGGAGTGACCTGAGTGCATGGGTTATGTGGCGGATCCTGGCACTTCTCCTTGTTTAGCCTGGCGAATGGGACATCAGTGTGCCTGACTATAGAGTCACCTATGACTACTGTGTTGGGTACATTGTTTTGCTTTACTGGCTATGGTTGAGTGGCACACTGTCTGCGGGCTATGTGTCATTTGGGTTGTGTTGGGGGGTGGAGGTTGCTTGCATTTCTGGTTTGGAGGTCTCTGTTGCTTGATCAGATTATTATTGAGAGCCTCCATGAATGTGTTTGCGTTTCTATGTGTGGATTTTGGTGGTGTAGATTTAGTGAGACTATGTGATGAGTGTGGAGTGGTGCAATGTTTACCTTCTCCTCTTGACTGTCAAGTTCAGTCTTGATTGGAGAGAACTTTACCTCCAGTTTGGCTAGATAAGTGCATTTCTCACAGGTTGTAGTGTTGGGTGGTAGGAGGAGAGGGTTGTCTGTGTACATGAAGCAATTTCTACATTGCCCCAAGATGCCCACATTCATCAGATAGACAGGAGAAAACACTGGGAGCTGACCCCTGGACATAGGTTCATAGGTTCATAGGTTTATACTAGGCTATCTGCCATTAGGCATTTATAAGTCTAGCCCAAATTTTTGTGGCTTACGCCACCCCTTATATGAAAAAATACTGTGCCCATTAGTTTGTTGTGCCTCTGTCCAGCAGTGACACATAGATGATTCCCGGGATAAACCTACAATCTCCCATCCACAGGTCAAGATTTCTCTTGAACAGAGCCAGCGAGGTGCTCTGCCTCACATGGATTGGGATTTTATTCCACAGCATAGGGAGTCTCTGAGTGATAAATCTATCCCTCCAGCACATCCTATTTATATCCGTGCTAAGGTTTAAGTCACTTGCTCTAGTGGTTTTGGTGGATTTGGATTTTTTGAAGTGGAGCATGTCCATTAATTCCGGGTTGGACATGGCCTTGTATGTCAGGCACATGTCACCTCTGAGCAGATGGTATGCAACTGAATAGAGCTGGAGTTTCTTCAATCTGGCAGCATATGACAGATTTTGGAGTCCCTTTATCCTTTTGGTGAGGAACTTTTGGGATCTCTCCAATTGCTGCAGATGTCGGGTGAGATACATCCAGAATGGGGCATTGTACTTGATCATTGGTCTGATAAGTGAAGAGTACAGGGGAACAATGACCTCACTAGATCTGGATGTGAATCCCTTCATGATCAGGTGGGCAATGTAGAAGGTCTTTCTAACCACTTTAGCAACGTGAGTGTCAAAAGAAAGGCCACTGTCAACGTGGGTCCCCAGGTCCCTGATAACCTCTTCTGTGCTTAGTGGATTACCACCTATATGGTAGCTTGGGGTTACCTTGTTTTTCCCAAAGGGTATGACTATACATTTTTTGGCGTTTAACTTCAGGCCATGGCTCTGGCACCAGCTATCTGTTTCCGTGAGTCCCTTCTGAAGGATATCCGTGTCCGATGCACTTTCCACTATGGCGCCCAGTTTGTAGTCGTCTGCAAACGTTGTCAGCCAAAGTCCTTCCATGTTGGCCTGTACTTCTGAGAAGGAGATGCCAAACAATAGGGGGCCAAGGACCGAGCCCTGTGGGACACCACTTGTGACCGGCTTGGAGTCTGACATAGCGCCAGCAACTCTAATCCTGTGGGTTCTGTCCTTAAGCCAGTTTGCAACCCATCTTGTGACATATGGGTTTACATTTAAGCTGGTAAGTTTTTCTACAATACCCGAGTGGGGTATTGTGTCGAAGGCCTTTGCAAGGTCAAGGTAGGCTGTATGGACTGCCTTTCCCTCATCAATGGCCTTGGTGACTGTTTCGAAGAAGTCGACCAAGTTCAAAAGGCATGATCTGCCCTTGACGAAGCCAAACTGGGTCAGGTCCAATGTCTGCAAGTCCCCTATATCTTTGTTTATGAGCTCCATTATGATCCTCTCCATAGCTTTGCAGACTAGACTTGTTAAGCTTATGGGGTAATTACCAGGGTCCGTAGAGGCACCGCCTTTGTGGAGTGGGACCACAGTTGCCGTATGCCACTCCTTGGGCACGTATTCTGTGGTAAGGCTGAGATTAAACAGCTGCCTTATGTGCGGGTTTAATTCCTCATTTAGCTCGTGTAGCACACAGCCGGGGACACCATCTGGTCCCATTGATGCTGTGTTTTTAGCTTTAGAGAGAGCAGCTTTCACCTGCGCATTTGAGATGTCTGGAAGGCTACACTCTGCTGGGATAGTTATCTCTCCTTTAGGGGGGGAGAGGTGGGTGAAGTTTGCACTGAACCTGTCTGCCAATATGTTGGCAATGTCTGTGGGTTCAAGCCTGAATAAAAAACTATTTTCCTCTAGATAATTGAAGAAATTGAGTACAAGAGCTGTTTTTATCTAAGCAAGTGAGGAAAGTAAGTACCAAAACTGTTTTCCTCTAGGTAATGAGGAAGGTTGAGTGCTGTAGTAATTAGTAGGTTATTTAGTACTTACAGGTTCTGAACAAGTGCTGATCACGAATAAGCAAATTCAAGTGCTAAAACTAAGAATCTGTATCTGGACTAAACTAGTTACAGGAAAGGGGGGAAACAAGTGCAAATGCGGGCTTTTAAATCAGAAAGTTGAGAGAGATGGAAAAACTGCCCAAACGACCAATAACTACACTTTCTGGGCCAGAACCACTCCTTATGTGGTAGATAGGTTACCTAGTGCTTACCACTCCCACTGATAAGCTAGAAGGTTTCCCTCCAACACAGAAAGCTTGGGGGGCTCAGAAGCTTACATACAGTCCTGGATACAGCAAATCTGAATCTGGACTACACTAGTTACAGGAAAGGTATTTTTTTAATATATATATATATATATATATATAGATACAGAAAAGTAGCTAAAACAGCAGCCAAAACAATTCAAATGCAGTGCAAGCTAGCACACTTGAGTATGTAGCAATGTTAGACCAAACAATTTAAAAAATGCAATTAAATTAAAAATGACTAAAAACAAGTGCAGAATGAGTCTGTTAGGTAGAATGAGGTAAAGAGATGGGACTGGGGGGAGTGTCCCAGATCAAATCTACAGTGGGGGCGGGCAACTGCAAAAGCCTCCAAATTTAAACAACACAGGAATAGGGAGGGTCGGTATGGGAAAACCAACACCTTCACCAGAGATCTGAAAAACTATACAGTGAAGCAAAATTAACAGTGCACAACTCTGAAGTCAGCCAGCAATGATATAAAATTAGTCAAACAACAATTACAAGTACACAACTCTGAAGTGCCAGAAAAATATACTCAGCTCTGTATATCTCCAGATAGTTTGAAGAGCACTCTGTCAGAACACAGGAAGGCTCCAGCAATGATATGCAGACTTTTTACTAAGAGGGTCTAATTTTATGCAAGTAATCCTTGAGATGGTCAGATAACGCACAGGATGTAAAACCAGTTATACCAACTTAAGACACAGAGAAATAGGGGGAGGGGGAAAAACACCTTCAGCAGAGATCTGAAAAACTATACAGTGAAGCAAAAATAACAGTGCACAACTCTGAAGTCAGCCAGCAATGATATAAAATTAGTCAAACAACAATTACCAGTACACAACTCTGAAGTGCCAGAAAAATATACTCAGCTCTGTATATCTCCAGATAGTTTGAAGAGCACTCTATCAGGACACAGAAAGCCTCCAGCAATGATATGCCTTAGCTAGCTTATTTGGAGTTAGGAACACTCTTTGCAAATATTTGCAGGTAAATATACTACAATATTGTGATTAAGATGTAAGTTTGATGGATGATAAAATTTGAAATTTGTTCTCATAGGGCATACAAGAAATATGGCCCATAGTAATATGATTTGAATATTTATTTTGTGGTTTTCTCTTATATTTTACTAAGATTTTATATAATTTTGAAGTTAGACTTCCAATTTTGGAATTATTATAAATAATTTCATATAAATAATTTATTAATTTAGGGGGTTCTTTAAAAATGAGTTACTAAGAATTTTATAGAGATTATGGGAATGATTTATTGCACTTTGTAGCAGTAACCAGTCATGAGAATTCAAATCAAAATATTTTATAAGTTGATGAATTTCTTTAACTCTGAGTTCTTTAATACAGTGTTGCCAGCAAATTAAAATTTTAGCTTCCCAGGAAATGTGTTCTTATGAACTTTATTAAAAAATATTGGTGATAGGTTCATAGGTTCATAGGTTCATACTAGGCTATCTGCCCAAGGGCATTTATAAGCCTAGCCCATAGTTATGTGGCTTTCGCCACCCCTTTAGTTTGAATAAAACTATGCCTATTATTTTGCTGTGCCTCTGTCAAGCAGTGACACTGAAGTAATCCCCGGGGTATATCTGCAATTGCCCATCCATTGGTCAAGATTCCTCTTGAACAAGGCCAGCGAGGTGCTCTGCCTCACATGTACTGGGATTTTGTTCCACAGCATAGGGAGTCTCTGGGTGATGAATCTGTCCCTCCAGCACGTTCTATTAATAACTGTGTCAAGGTTTAAGTCTCCCGCCCTTGTGGTTCTGAGGGATCTAGATTTTTTGAGGTGAAGCATATTCATCAAATCTGGGCTTGACATGGCCTTATATGTCAGGCACAGGTCACCTCTGAGCAAGCGGTATGAGACTGAATAGAGCTGGAGTTCTTTCAGTCGGGCAGCATAAGACATATTTTTGAGACCCTTTATCCTTTTGGTGAGGAACTTTTGGGGCCTTTCCAGCTGCTGCAGGTGTCGGGTCAGATACATTCGAATGGGGCATTGTACTCAATCATAGGTCTAATGAGTGATGAGTACAGGGTGACGATGACCTCCCTTGATCTAGATGTGAATCCCTTCATGATCAGGTGGGCAATGTAGAAGGTTTTCCTAACTACTTTAGCAACATGAGTGTCAAGCGAAGGCTACTGTCAACCTGGGTCCCCAGATCCCTGATGACTTCTTCTGTGCTCAGTGGATTGCCACCTATATGGTAGCTAGGAGTAACCTTGTTTTTCCCGAAGGGTATGACTATGCATTTCTTGGCGTTTAACTTTAGGCCATGGCTCTGGCACCAGTTATCCGTTTCTGTGAGGCCCTTCTGAAGGATATCTGTGTCAGATGTGTTTTCGACTATGGCGCCCAGTTTGCAGTCATCTGCAAACTTTGTCAGCCATAACCCTCCTGTGTTTGCTTGTACTACTGGACGCTTGCCTTTGGTACAAATATTAGTATATGATACTAAAGGGGATTAAAGTTTCAATACAGATTTTAGAGCCGATATTTTCACAAATCATTTTTTTTTAATTATTAAGTATAGACTTTATAAAATTAAATTTTATAGGTATCAAAATGTTATATTACATAAAATAACAAAGAAAGTACTAGAATTTATTAGTCTGATCATTTATGAAGAAATTAGCTGAAAGATTATTATCATCTTGTAAAATAGTTAAATGTAAAGATTTCCAGCTAGAAATATAATTTGGATCTATCCAGTTCAATATGATTTTAAATATTGAAACTTTGATATAGGTTTCAATATCTGGGAAATTTATCCTTCCCTGATCCCATGGTCTGATGTGGTGAAGCAAAGCTATTCTATTTCTATTAGAGAATGACAGGAATTTTAATAAAAGCTTATTTATGTCATTAATAAGGTGTTTCTTTCTGTAATAATAGCTAGGGCTTGAGCTGTATATAGTATTTTGGGTAGAAAAATCATTTTTACTAACTGAAGTCTATCTTCAAAGGAGATGAAAAGTTTATTCCATTTATCAGTGATATGTTTTATAATTTTCATAATAGTATAATTAACTGTTATTGTCTCTTTTACAGAACTAAGTAGGATTATACCCAGATAATCAAGGGAATTTGTTTGTTTTCCAATAATGTGATTTTTACAGATTTGTGCTTTTATTGCTTATTTAGTTCTTCTATTTTTTATATTAGAATTATTATTTTTGGAAATTTTGATTTAGCTGTTAGAAGATGAGATTGAATGTTTTATAGTTCTGAGTCCCATTCTTTAATTTTATTCTTATACCAAGTAAGAATTCTACCATAAATGTAAGTTTTTAAGGAATCCCAAATCGTAACTATATTGACATCTGATGTTGTATTTGTTTCAAGAAAAAATAATAATTACAAGATTAACCATTGTTTGAAATATTTCATTTTAGTTAGGTAAGATGGAATTCCAGTTGAAAAAGATAATGTTTTAAAATCAGTTTGAAACTTAAAGATAAGGATATCATGATCAGTTATTGGACATGGAATTATAGCAAAATGTGAGATTCTAGAACTCAAATCATGAGAAACTGAAACTCTACCTATTCTTGTTTGAGTACCATATTTATGATCCTGATGAGTAGAGCAAAGATTATATTTAGTATCTTTCATACTGAATGTATCAAGTCAATTAAGAGAATCAATCCATTTTTAAGGATTTCTGTTGTGGGAGCAATATTCTTTTATTAGTAGCCATACTGTTCTTTTATTAGTAGTATCAGAGTTTTCCAAAATACAGCTGAACTCTCCCCCAGTATTAAATTACCTTTATAATTGTTAATTATGAGGTCTAGATGTTTTTAGTAATATTTTCTCTATACCATGAAGCCAACAGATGTCAACTAAAGTCCATATTCTCTTATTAAACTTAAAAAATAAACACCATCTTGATCTTCCCATTTATAGATTATTTGGGGGTAACAGTGTTTTTCTTCCAAAGTACCATAACTCCACTTATCTTAGTTTTATAAGAAGACTGAGAGAGAATTATGAAGTTACCAGGATTCCAAATATCTTTTTCAGTTGTTTTAAAATGAGTTTCTTGAAAGAAAACCACTTGTGCTTTATTATTATTTAGACATCTTACCAAGTTTGATCTTCCTAGGATTATTTAAACCATTCATGTTTAAAGATAATAAAGTTAGGTTTATATATATATATATATATATATATATATATATATATATATATATATATATATGTGTGTGTGTGTATGTATACACACACACACACACACACACACACACACACACACACACACACGTAGGTACATTTTTAAAATTGTCAATAATTATTACTAAAGCCCAATAAATCTTCCCACCACAAAATATAGTGGAAACATATAAATAATAAGTTATTATGAATAATATAAGACAGTTTATATCCAGAAAAAATAAGAAATAATAATTCAGGCCTAATGAAAAAGGGAATGACAAAATAATAAATGAAACATTATTACAATATAAATATAAAACTTTAAAATCAAACATGGAATTATCAAAATTCCTAGTCCAATATATAAACAAATCGATTCCACCAGAGTGGTTTGTTTTTACAGTGCAGCTGTTGGTCTAAATGTGTGGAAGGCACTGAAGCCATGTACTGCCAGAGTACTTTCTGCAGATATAAGCAATGTCTCGGTAACAACACAGGCATCAATATTCTGTGGAGTGAGGAGAGCTTGTAGGGTGTGGAGTTTCTTGTTTAGGTTCCTAACATTGATCAGTAACAACTTTAGGTTTAGGTTTCTTTGGGTTTTATTTACTATGTCAGTAGGTTTGTCAATCTGGCATTGCCTAAAAAAGGCTCCAAGGAGGTGCATACAGTTTTAGCCATTATTCAGAAGCCTGGGGGGACAGATGCAGACCATCCTTTGCAAAGCAACATAGTTTGTTAACTATGTCCTCCCATCTTGACAAACATTGAATCCCCTGAAAAGACACCAGAAACTAAGCCAATTATTGAAGTCACTCATCTTATGCTCATACTGTGGCATCATCCTTGGTGATGGGAGAATGTTGCTCAATGCAAGGCACATACATGCTTGAGATACATATTCAGAGAGACTTGTGTGGAGATGCATGCTATTAGAAAAGATAGCAAATAACAGAGGATCATGAATGCTCCCTAGAGGCACTACAGTAATAGCTTGGGCTTTGAAAAAAGAGTGATGTGTTCTATTGCACAATTAACAATTGAACCAGCTGATCACAGATTGTATGCACTGTAGTCAGCTGATCACAGATTGTGTGCACTGTAGAGTGAGAAGCCTTAGTGAGAGTAAGCTGTGATTAATGGTTTACTATGACAATTGTGAAACACAGAATCTTGAAAACAGAAATCCTGAGACCATAATACTGTAAAACTGCAATGCTGAAGACCACAATATTGAACTCCCGTACTTGTCTTCCTAAGGACCTATGTTAGCATTCATTTCTGGGCCCACACTGGTAAAGAGATTTGATATACCAGATTTTGTAAACCTTGTGTTCTTTAGCATTGTTGTCTTTCATTGTTGTTTTATGTTGTCTGGATTTCTATTTTCAAGATTACATGTTTAGAAATTGTCATATTAAACCATAATTAACTACAGCAAATGCTTTTCAGAACTCTATAAAGAGAGCAACAACAATATTGTCTCTGGTGCAACATCATCAGTTATTTAAACCAGTGTGGTTTGAGTACAGCAGGGCTAACACAGCTTTAAAGATGCAATCTGACCATATCCTTATATCCATGGACCCGTGCATGTTGATCTGGAGCCATATTTTGACTTAGTAAAGTGTTTAACTTGATAAATCAACAGATTCAAAGCTAGGGTAGGATTAAGGAGAAGTAGACTGTTGGTGGGAGCACAGTCATTAATGTGTGTGTGTGTGTGTGTGTGTGTGTGTGTGTGTGTGTGTGTGTGTGTGTGTGTGTGTGTGTGTGTCTGTTAGTGGCTGTCTGGCTTTGTAACTTTAGCAAGGATCTAGAACATGTTCTTTGCTGCAGTCATGGGAATAGATGACATTTTTTTGGCCCTCAGTCTTGGAGACCATTTTGTTTGTCCTTCACCATCTTGAAGGACTTTTTTCTTTTGCTCCTCAGCTTTTGGTTAATAGGATATCATTTAGGGGGGCTGCTCAGGGTGCCAGTTCAGATAGCTATGGCTCTATAAATGAAGAGGTATTTCTAGAGAAGCTTAAGAATACTCAGAACAGTGCAACCTTTGGGTTTGGTTTCAAAGCTACCATGCTGTTTACTTTCAGATTTGGATAAATTCATAGGTAAGTACTAGGCTAGCTGCCCTTGTGGGCCATTTTAAGCCTAGCCAGTCTCCCTTTTGGTGCTTGAATTAGCCTATCTAATTTGATGTTAGATTGATCTTACCTTTCCCATGGTCAATAATTGTATATTACCCCTAGTGAGAATAACTGTGATCAATACAATAGATGGTTTGAGGGGGACCATGCATGGGATAATGAATTTAGGAAATGCCTTTGTCCATTAGTAGTATGCACAGTAGTCCTGGGGTAAATTTTCTGCTACCTATCCGTTGATCCAAATTTCACTTGCAAATGGACAGGGAAGAATCTTGGCATCCATGTCAAGAACACATAGCAGTAGGTTAGGATCGGAAACCCAAATCGTAATTCATTGTAGTGCATGGAGCTTTATCGGCATTAGAAAGAAAACTCGAATGCCCTTAGAGGATCATTTGCATATATCCTACAGGCCTCTTCCAAAGGAGGTTTAAGGTATTATACAGTGAAGACTCTGGTTGAGCTGTTTTTTTTTTTTTTCTGTTTATTTATGTAATGACGTAGACCAGTAATTTAGCATCTGCTGTATTTATAATCCACATCCTATGACCAAACTGTGTAAGCTGGCCTGTTATAAATCTCAGCTTACCATGGATAAGTAGACTGATATTTTGAGTTGGCAAAACAAACTTTTGGGAACTGCGAGTGATGCAAAAAATATTATAGCAATAACCCATGCCTGGGTGTGGGTAATGCTGGATCTACCCACGGTTGGTATGGTTTGGTCATGAGGTCGAAGCCCGAGTGGCCAAACAAAGACAACCATGTGTAAATCCAACATTATCTACACCCAGAAGTGGGTTATTGCTATTATACAATGACATTATTTAAGAAAAAAAATAATTACTTTTCTTAAATAATGGCATTGTATAATGCCTCCTTGCTGCCCTTCTGCAGCTGTCTGGTATTCTGCGACAGTTCTGATGTACTGCGCATTGCGTATGCTTACGCAGTGAGCTGTGGGTGGAAGCAACAGAGAAAGCAAGATCTCTGTTGCTTTTTACAAACTGTCCCACTATGTTAAAGGAGTTTAACATAGCGAGACAGCTTTAAAAAAGCAATGGAGAAAGCAAGATCTCCGTTGCTTTTTACAAAGTATCTTGCTATGTTAAAGGAGTTTAACATAGCGAGACAGTTTGTAAAAAGCAACGGAGATCTTGCTTTCTCCGTTGCTTTTTTTAAAGTGTCCCGCTATGTTAAATGGGTTTAACATACCGAGACAGCTTTAAAAAAAGCAACGGAGAATCTCCGTTGCTTTGTTTAAAGCTGTCTCGCTATGTTAAACCCATTTAACATAGCGAGACAGTTTGTAAAAAGCAATGGAGATCTTGCTTTCTCCTTTGCTTTTTTTAAAGTGTCCTGCTATGGTAAATGGGTTTAACATACCGAGACAGCTTTAAAAAAAGCAACGGAGATTCTCCATTGCTTTTTTTAAAGCTGTCTCGCTATGTTTAACTCCTTTAACATAGCGAGACAGTGTGTAAAAAAAGACATACTAATGTAAAAAGTTTGTGTGACCGGACCTTTTTCCATTAGTGTAAGTCTGATTTACAACGTGCACGCTGACCAATCAGCATGCACGTTTTGGAATATCAATGGGGGATCGTTGTATAATAGCTTGTTCACAATGCCTACACAAATCTGCCTCACAAGCACTAGTGAATGCAAATTTCTGTTTCTCTGCTTAAATGTGAACTGATTTTTTTCACCTAAAATAATTTTTAAACTTGATAAAATCCATTAGTTACTTTTTCCTTAATAGTAGGATGCAATCAATAATCCCCATCCCATCTTTAGAAATACTTCATATTACTTGTCAAGTATATATGCTCCAGTGACTAGTATGAACTCCAAAATCTACGTGTATAATTCTTTTAGAATGTCAATGTACTTCCTCGTTTCAGCACAGAAGCTGCATGATTGCATTTTTACATAACTGCTTTGTTTTTTCTTTTTCATTTTACATTATGAAACTCAGCCAATCATTAGTGCTTTTGAATATATTATTTGTTATTTCATATTGCAAAAGAGCTTTGCAGCTCATAGATTGTATTTGTATCTGTAGCTAAATAAAGATATCTAACCTGTCCATCAAATTTAAACAGAGGAAATACTCATTGACTTCAATTAGAGGGCCCCATCTCCAGGGAAAGATCTAGTTTAGATGTATTCAGGGGAGTTAATTATCTGTCACTTAGGTTTCAAGTCTTTCTCTGCCAAATCTTTTCATTTCATAGTTAATGATTTTTCCTCTTGGATATTAGCACTTAATTTGCTCTAGGAATGTGAAGCAGCCTTTTATCTACTCATTATTTAGGCAAAAAGTTTGTCTAGTTTTCTGTTAACAGTTTTATAACATATACTTCTGGAAGAAAAATAAACATGTAAGAAAATTGAAACTACAAGATGTAGATGGATCTCTTCTAATGTAACTTTACCTCTGGCACAAAAACTGAAGAGATTAAATATACTGAACAGCACGGGACTCACATGTCCAAAAATATCAAGAAAAATGTATTGACTAAATAAATGTCTAAACAAAACAATTAAGATTCTACCTATCAAATGTCCTTAAAAGTTACAGCAAAATGTAGCATGACTGTTTACTATTTAAAAGATAATTACCATAGTTTTCAAAAGCCAGTTTTAACTGTATCTCAAACCTGCAAGATAAACACCTGTGTTTATAAATCAGCTTAGGATACACCTGAACGATAAACACCTGTGTTTATAAATCAGCTTAGGATACACCTGCATGATAAGCACCTGTGTTTATAAATCAGGTTAGAATACACCTGCATGATAAACGCCTGTGTTTGTAAATCAGCTTAGGATACACCTGCACGATAAACACCTGTGTTTATAAATCAGCTTAGGCTATGTCTTGATGCGGTGTCTCTCCAGGTTGTGGTTAAAATGGAAGACAGTACAGTTACAGAGGATATAAAAAGTGTACACACCCTTGTTAAAATGCCATGTTTTTGCGATATAAAAAATGAGACCACAATAAATAATTTCAAAACTTTTCCCACCTTTAATGTAACCTATCACCTGTACAATTCAATTGAAAAACAAACAAATCTGTTAGGGGAAAAATATAAAAAATAAAAAACTTACAATACGCTGGTTGCATAAGTGTGCACACCCTTAAACTAATACTTTGTTGAAGCACTTTTTGATTTAATTGTGAATTAATTCACAAAAACCTGGCATTTTAACAGGGGTGTGTATAATTTTATATCCACTGTATGTTATCCATGCAGTTTATGGCCCACACAACCTCTGCATGCAGTCTCCAAGTGTAACATGCATGTTGCCTATGCGTTTTAATCCTCCCTCCTTCCATCGGTTCCTTCTTCTTTTTCTTTTTATTGCCCCAAGCACCACTATAGAATTGGGTAATGTTAATGTAGGTTTGCTATAACATGTGAAGAAAGTGGTAAGAAATGGAGAAGGTAGGCAAAATAGATCTGATAGCCACCTTGACAGAAATGAAGGCATGATATAAAAGGGACTTGTTCTCAGAATGCATAACAATCTGCTTTTATTTATAACTTATGATTAGTCCAAAGAGTAACATCTAACGTATTACAGTGATGCAAGAAAGTAACAGAATGTACTGACCTACACCACTCCTGACATCACCAGAGTCTTATCAGTGCACCTGTACTATCATGTAAATGTCATGAAAAAACACCTATTCGACCCCCCAAAGATACTTCCTTAACAAGCCATAGGAACAGTAACATTGTTCATAGGTTCGTACTAGGCTATCTGCCCTAGGGCATTTATAAGCCTAGACAGAGTGTGTGTGGCTTTCGCCACCCCTTGGGATGAAAATAGTACGCCCATTTAGGGTTTAGTTTACTGTGCCTCTGTCTAGTAGTGACACAGAGATGACCCCCCGGGGTAAACCTACGATCTCCCATCCACTCGTCAAGATTTCTCTTGAAGAGAGCTAGTGAGGGGCTCTGCCTAATGTGGACCCCATTTAAGTTGTCTTGTTAAATACCACTGTCTTTCTAGTTGCCCGCCTCTTATGTTAATCTGACCATATATCTCATTTCTCTCTACTTTCACTGGCTTATGTGAGTAATCACAAAAATCATCATTTTTGAAATCCCACCCCTTCAATTATTTAAATTTATTGGCCATCCTACAGTATTTCATAGTACCAAAATACAAAAGTGACCACCCCTTTCAATCCATCTTGCTGTTTTAAAAATAGTAACTCTCCACTAAACCTTAACTTTTTAAACAGGTAAAACTCAAGTTACCTACTTTCACATCTAACTTCTCTAGTACACACTGCAGAGTGCATTCTTTTCAATCTTACCTTTAAGCATCCCTGTGACTAGCACTTTCTCTAATACCTGCTGGAAAGCACTATGAAGCCTTAAACTCATACAAACACTGAACTCTCCCTGTTAACAAGGAGAAATTAATAGTAGGCACTAAACAGCCTATAATTGCAAAGTACCTTGCTAAGGAAACAGCTCCTATACTTTACAAAGAAAAAAAAGCCCCAAACCAGGCATGTCCAAGGGTCAGCTTCCGGTGATTTCTCCTGTCCACCTGGTGAATCTGGGCATACTGAGACAATGCAGCAATTGCCTCATGTACACAGACAACCCTCTCCTCCTACCACCCAACACTACAACCTGTGAGAGATGCACTTACATAGCCAAAATGGAAGCAAAGCTCTCTCCACCCAAGATTGTGCTAAACAGTCAAGAGGAGAAGGTTAACACCCACACTACACCTCAAGCAACACATAGCCCTTCTAAACCCGCACCACCAACATCCGCATATAGCAACACTAAATCCACATATGCAGAGGCCCTTAACTGTAACCTGCCCAAGCAACAAAGACCTCTGAAGCTGAAACGCAAACAAACACCAATCACAACCAATGTGTCACATAGTTCACAACACAGGTGTGCCACCCAGCAACAGCCCCTAAGGCAAGACAATGTACCTAACACTTTAGTCATAGGTGACTCTATAGTCCGGCACACTGATGTCCCTCTCACCAGGTTGAATAAGGAGAAAATTACAGTCAGCTGCCTGTCGGGTGCCAGGATCTGCCACATAACGCATGCACTCAAGTCACTCCACAACAAGTACAAATATCACTCTGTCATTGTCCATGTTGGAGTGAATGACTTGAGACGTACCTCCCTGGACTACATGAAAAGAGACATGGAAGAGCTCTCAGATCATGTGGCCCAGGCAGGTATGACCCTAGCCCTGAGTAGCATCCTGCCTTCGCCCAGAATGATACCACAATATAAGGATAAAATGATTGACTTCAACAATTGGCTAAGCTTATGGTGTCATTCAAAGGGGATCCAGTATCTGTCTGCCTGGGATGACATGATTGACAGACCACGATGCTTTGCCAGAGATGGTCTGCACCTGTCGCCCCTGGGATTCAGGTTACTGGCTAAGGCTCTTGCCACCCCTATAGTGCCTTTTTTAGGCAAACTTCAAAGAACAAAACCACCAGGTACAACCATGCAAAATCTGAAGGTAATGCTACTCAATGCTAGAAGTCTAAACCTCAAAATGCACTCTCTCAAGGCACTCCTAAAAATGGAGAACATCGATATCTGTGCAGTAACTGAGACCTGGTTCAAGGCTCCAGAGAGCACCCCTGCAATACCAGGCTACAACTCTTACCACACTTTTCGGCCACCAAACCAGGACCGAAACACTAAAGGTGGAGGAGTGTCAATATTCACCAGGGATATTCACACCACCAGGCTAGTTGGCCAACACAATGTGTCTGAAATTCTCCAAGTGCAACTAACACTAGGTAAGACTGCAATCCAAATTGTAGCTTGCTACAGATCCCCCACCATACCCCAAGATTCTCACTATACCTTTCTAAACATACTTGAAAATATTAAGATAGAACCAAACAACCTAATACTGGGTGATTTTAACTACCCTGCCATTAACTGGGAAAACTACTCATGTCCCAACACCTTTGCGCAACGGTTCTTGGAATTCATAAATTCCAACACCCTGGATCAACTAATCCATAGTCCCACCAGGGGCTCCAATATCCTAGACCTGGTCATTACCAACATGGGAAATCAATGCTCCATACCTATGGTCACCCCCTCATTAGTCAGGTCTGACCATAAGCTAATCACCCTTAGCATCCACATCCCACCCCCACCCCCCAGTAAAGAAACCACCATAAAAACTTCTCCAAAGCCAACTTCATGCTACTCAAGTCAGAAGTGACAAACTTCATGACACCCATGCAGACGGGAACTGAAAGTTCAACTGCTGAATCCTACACTAAGGCACTGTACGAGCACATCCACTCATGCATGAATTGTGCCATCCCAAATAGAACCAAAATGCTCTCATCCAAAAAAGGAAGCCAATCTGGTGGTCCCCTGCCATAAACAAACTTTACAACAAAAGGAAGAAACTTTTGCAGAAAAGAGAAAAATCCCAGGATGCAAAAAACTCCCTTACTAGCCTCAGTAAGAAACTGAGATGCCTCATAAAATCCTCCAAAGCTAGTTACGAAAATAAAATTGCCAAAGATTCCAAAGACAACCACAAAGCATTCTATAACTATGTCAAGAATCTAAATGGCAATGCTCAGATCTGCTCTGAGCTAAAACAGAATGGCATTAAATATACTGATCCGAAGGATATTGCCAATATCCTGGCAGATCGATTCAGTGCCAACTTCACCCCCCTCTCACCCCCTAAATGGCCCATCTCAATACCAGAAGATTGTCAAATTCCAGTAATAATGGCCACACAGGTACAAAACGCACTCTCTAAAGCCAAGAATACAGCATCCATGGGACCAGATGACATCCCGGGCTATGCACTACATGAACTACAATATGAACTGGCACCTCACCTAAGTGTCATGTTTAATCATAGCCTCACCTCAGGTTTCGTGCCCACTGAGTGGTGCAGAGCTACAGTTATCCCAATCCACAAGGGGGGATCCACCTTGGATCCCGTAAACTACCGTCCCATCAGTCTGACAAGCCTTATCTGCAAGGCCATGGAGCGTATTATCATGGAACTTATAAACAAAGACATTGGCAACCTTCAAACGCTGGACCCCACCCAGTTTGGGTTTGTGAAGGGTCGATCTTGTCTCCTGAACCTGATTGATTTCTTTGAATCAGTGTCCAGAGCCATGGACAAGGGTAAGGTGGTCCACACAGCCTATCTAGACCTTGCCAAGGCCTTTGACACCATCCCCCACTCTGGAATCATAGATAAACTTACTAAGTTGGGCATTAATCCCTATGTCACCCAATGGGTTGCTAAATGGCTTACTGATAGAACCCACACTGTAAAAGTAGCCGACTCCAAATCCAGCTCCAGACAAGTGACAAGTGGAGTACCTCAGGGTTCAGTCCTGGGGCCGCTCTTGTTTGGCATCTACTTCTGTGAAGTACAGGTCAACACTAAGGGACTCTGGCTAACAAAGTTTGCAGATGACTGCAAACTGGGAGCCATTATTGAATCACCAAATGATGTGGATACCCTATAAAAGGGCCTTACAGAAACAGATGTTTGGTGCCAGAGCCATGGGCTCAAGCTCAATGCCAAGAAATGTATTGTTATCCCCTTTGGGAAAAAACATGTATCCATGAATTACCATATAAGTGGCAGTACACTAAACACAGAAAGTGTGATAAGAGACTTAGGGACACAGGTGGACAGTGGTCTCACCTTCGATAACCACATCGCCACAACAGTCAGGAAATCCTTCTATGTGGCACACCTCATCACAAAGGGCTTTTCATCCAGAAAAAAGGAGGTCATTGTCCCACTGTACTCATCCTCATTAGACCCATTATAGAATACAATGCCCCATTTGGTATGTACCTCTCAAGATATCTGCAACAACTGGAAAGGCCTCAGAAATACCTCACTAAAAGAATCACAGGCCTAAAGCAGATGCCCTATGCTGACCGCCTTAAAAAACTCCAGCTATACTCTGTCGCATATCGTCTACTCAGAGGCGATCTCTGCTTAACATACAAGGCCATGTCAAACCCAGAGCTGTTGGACATGCTACACTTAAAGAAATCCCAGTCCCTCAGAGCTACACGCTCCAGGGATCTAAACCTTGTCATCACAATAAACAAAACATACTGGAGGGATAGGTTCCTGACCCAGAGACCCCCCAGACTCTGGAATAGATTGCCCATACATGTCAAGCAGAGTGCCTCTTTGGACTTCTTCAAGAGGAACCTTGACGATTGGTTGGGAGAAAGGAAATTCACCCCAGGGATCACGTCAGTCACCCTGCTAGACAGGGGTCCAGGAAAGTAAATAATGTGGGAAGAAATAGCCAGGGAATTGTTATGGCTAGGCTTGTATAGGCCCTAGGGCTGAAAGCCTAGTACCAACCTATGAACCTATGAACCTATGGACTGGGATTCTGTTCCAGAGTGTAGGGAGCCTCTGGGTTATGAATCTGTCCCTCCAGCATGTCCTATTTATTTCTGTGTTGAGGTTCAAATCTCTTGCTCTCGTGGCTCTGATGGATTTGGATTTTCTGAGGTGGAGCATGTCCATTAATTCCGGATTGGACATGGCCTTGTACGTCAGGCATAGATCACCTCTGAGTAGGAGGTATGCGACTGAATAGAGCTGGAGTTTCTTCAGCCGGGCAGCATATGACATATGTTTGAGACCCTTTATCCTCTTGATGAGGAACTTTTGGGGTCTTTCCAACTGCTGCAGGTGTCGGGTAAGATACATCCCAAATGGGGCATTGTACTCAATCATGGGCCTGATAAGAGAAGAGTACAGGAGCACAATGACCGCTCTTGATCTGGATGTGAATCCCTTCATGATAAGGTGGGCAATATAGAAGGTCTTCCTAACCACCTTGGCAATGTGAGTGTCAAATGAGAGGTTACTGTCAACTTGGGTCCCTAGGTCCCTGATTACCTCTTCTGTACTTAATGGATTACCACCTATGTGGTAATTTGTGGGTACCTTGTTTTTCCCAAAGGGTATGACTATACATTTTTTGGCGTTCAGTTTAAGGCCATGGCTCTGGCACCAATTATTCATTTCTATGAGGCCTCTCTGAAGGATGCTTGTGTCCGCTGGAGTATCAATTATGGTGTCCAGTTTGCAGTCATCTGCGAACTTTGTCAGTCACAATCCTCTTATGTTTGCTTGCACCTCGGAAAAATAAATGCCGAAAAAGAGGGTTCCCAGGACTGAGCCCTGTGGGACACCGCTTGTGACTGGCTTAGAGTCTGACATGGCTCCAGCAATTCTGACCTTGTGGGTTCTGTCCTTGAGCCAGTTTGCAACCCATCTTGTGACATATGGGTTTACATTTAAGCTGGTGAGTTTGTCTATGATGCCCGAGTGGGGTATTGTGTCGAAGGCTTTTGCAAGGTCAAGGTAGGCTGTGTGAACTGCCTTACCCTCATCAATGGCCTTAGTGATTGTTTCAAAAAAGTTGACCAAGTTCAAAAGGCAGGATCTGCCCTTGACAAAGCCAAATTGGGTAGGATCCAATGTCTGTAGGTCCCCAATGTCTTTGTTTATGAGTTCTATAATGATCCTTTCCATAGCTTTGCAGACCAGGCTCGTCAAGCTTATGGGGCGGTAATTTCCAGGGTCCGTAGAAGCACCGCCTTTGTGGAGTGGGACCACTGTTGCTGTACGCCACTCTTTGGGTACGTATCCTGTAGTAAGGCTAAGATTAAACAGCAGCCTTATATGCGGATTTAGTTCCTCTTGGAGTTCATGTAGCACGCAGCCTGGGACACCGTCCGGTCCCATTGATGCTGTGTTTTTAGCTTTGGAGAGGGCGTCTCTCACCTGGACATCTGAGATGTTAGGGAGGCTACACTCTGCTGGGATAGATATTTCTCCTTTTGGGGGGGGGGGGGTGGAGAAATTTGCACTGAACCTGTCTGCCAGAATGTTGGCAATGTCTGTGGGTTCAGTGTATTTTGTGTCATTCTGGACTAACTCTGAGCATATCTTGGAGTTTCCACCCAGGTTTCTAACATAGCTAAAGAAGGCCTTGTGATTGTCTTTTGTGCCTTTTGTGATTTTTCTCTCAAAGTTAGCCTTGGATGATTTTATGAGTGATCATAGTTTTTTGCTAGTACTGATCAGAAATGCCTTCCCTTTTAGGGATTTTGCTCTGTCATGTAGTAGCTTCCTCCTCCTGTTGTAAAGTTTGTTAATGGCTGGGGTCCACCAGACAGGGCGCCTGCCTTTGGGGGAATGGGTCTTGGTTTTATTAGGGATTGCATGAATCATGCATTCTTGAAGGTTCCCGTAGAAGACATTTATAAAAGATTCAGCAGTGTGGGTTGTGGTTTCCACTGGCCCAGGGGCCTTGAAGGATACCACTTCAGTCTTAAGAAGTGTGAAGTCGGCTTTTGAGAAGTTCTTCACTGTGGTCTTTTGTGCAGGGGGTGGGGGCGGGATATGGATTTTCAGTGAGATTAATTTATGGTCTGATCTCACCAATGAGGGGTATACTTCCGGTGTGGAGCATTTTGTCCCCATGTTTGTGATGATCAGGTCTAGTATATTATCTCCTCTTGTGGGAGTGGTGACTAGTTGTTCAATCGCATTTGAGTTTATGAATTCTAGGAACCTTTGGGCTAGGGTGTTAGGGCTTGAGTAATGTTCCCAGTCTATGTTTGGGTAGTTGAAGTCTCCCAATATGATGGTATTTGGTGAGACGTTCATACTCTCCAGTGTCTTCAGGAAGGCTGAGTGGGGTTCCTGAGTTTGAGAGGGTGGTCTGTAGCATGCTACAACCTGTAGGGCAGTTTTGCCTATGGTTAGTTGCACCTGGATGGTCTCCGATGCTTTGTGCATTGCCACTAACCTGGAGGTGTGGGTATCTTTGATGAATATGCATACTCCCCCTCCTTTTGTGGTTCGGTCCAAGTTTTGAGGCCGGAAAGCATGATATGAGGTAAAACCTGGTAGTGTTGGGGTGATCTCAGGAACCTTGAACCAGTTTTCAGTCACTGCACAGACATCAATGTTCTCCATACTGAGGAGGGCTTCGAGAGCGTGCATCTTGAGGTTTAGACTTCTGGCATTGAGCAGCATTACCCTTAGTTTTTTTTCACTTGTGTTTTCTAGGGGTGACAGGTGCAAGCCATCCCTTGCGAAGCAGCGTGGCTTGTCAAGCATGTCATCCCAAGCAGACAGACATTGGATCCCCTTAGAATGACACCAGTAATTAAGCCAATTGTTAAAGCTGATCATTTTGTCTTTGTACTGTGGCATCATTCTTGGTGAAGGTAAGATGCTGCCAGGGTCAGGGTCATACCGGCCTGGGATACATAATCAGAGAGCTCCTCTATGTCTCTTTTCATGTAGTCCAGGGAGGTACGTCTCAGGTCATTCACACCAGCATGGACAATGACCGAGTCGTATTTGTACTTGCTTTGGAGTGACCTGAGTGCTTGTGTTATGTGGCGGATTCTAGCACCCGACAGGCAGCTTACTGTAACCTTTTCCTTGTTCAGTCTGGTGAGCGGGACATCAGTGTGTCTGACTATGGAGTCGCCTATTACAAGTGTATCTGGCATGTTGTTTGGCCTTAAGGGCAGTGACTGTTTAGCACACTGACTTTGTGAACTATGTGTTGCATGTGGTATGTCTTGAGGTAGTGGTCGCTTGGGTGTCTGCTTTGGAGGCCTCTGTTGTTTTGGTAGATTTGTAATCAGAGCCTCCGAGTATGTTTTTGTGTGTTTATGTGTTTGGTTTGCAGTTGTGATAGGTCTATGTGAGACTGGGTTTGTGGTGTGCATGGTTACCTTCTCCTCCTGACTGGTTTTGCCAGTACTGAGTTGAGAGAGCTCAGCCTCCAGTTTGGCTATATAGTTGCATCTCTCACATATATTTGTATTTGTTGGGAGGAGGAGAGGGTTGTCTGTGTACATGAGGCAATTGTAACATTGCCTCAAGATTCCCAGATTCACCAGCTGAACAGGAGAGGACGCCAGCAACTGACCCTTCGACATGCTAGAATAGTGTAAAGGATTGCTGTGTAACTGAGTCAGAAAGGACCTATAGGGAAATGGGTACTCAAGGGAATTTAGGTGAATGAAGTACTTTCTTTTGTTTAAGAGTGCTTTACCTGTATAAAAATGCTTTAGGAGCAAGTGCTGGGCTTTTCAGATAGAGAATAGACTGTTTAGATTGCAAGTAGAGCAGTTCTAAGGGAAAAATTGAAGAACACACTTTGCGGAGCCAGAAATAGTTTAAACTTGATTAACCGGCGCTGCCCGATGCTGCTCTATGAGCAACTTCACGCTAATTCACGCTAAAGTGGGCTTTATAGCAAGGGGTTGAAAAGAGCTAGGAATTGACCCAAAATGGCCAATAAACTACAAGTTGCTGGGCTGGAACCACTCCTCTAGGGACAAATAGGTTGCTCAGTGCTCCCCACTCCCACTGAGACATGTGTGAATCGGCGTACCTTCGTGTGCGTCAGGGCCGGCAACTCGGCACATAAATATCTACTGCCAATCATTAGCGGACCGGAGTTCCGTTGTGGCGACCCCTAACTGGGAAAAGCTGAAAGACACAACCCTCATCACTGAAATTCTACCACACAGTACATAAATAAGGTAAGCCACTAGGGGGAGCACTTAGTAGGTGAGTGTTACACGTGTACAGCCTGGAAGCAGAAAAAAATATATAAGCCTCAAGCGATTTTAATCCATTACCCTCATCACTGAAATTCTACCACACAGTGCATAAAAAAGGTAAGCCACTAGGGGGAGCACATAGGTGAGTGTGACACAACTCTAATGGGATTTGAACTCTCTACTCTGTACTCTGGCACTCCACAAGTTATGTCATTAACAAACCGAGCTAGGCATGCATTCAGACTAAGAGCATATGTTGTACCCTTTTTCATTGTTGTAGCCCTTTGTCATTGAGATGGGCTCAGGTTGCTGTGCTAATGCCTATATTAATAGAAGAAAAGGAGTGAAACTAATAATGAAAATAAATTAATTTAAGGGAGTGAATACTGACAAAGGGGTGAGGAGAGCATAGAGAAGTGCATATACCATGTAAAACTGAAGTTCATACTATGTTGTGAATTATGCAATTAAAGAATATACTTCATGGATTGACAGAAATATTATTTAGATTAACAAGCCTGTTAGCATGCATAAGCTGAAAAGCAGAACTGAACCAACATCCACCATCACATACAGTCTGACTTAATGTGATGAACATTGTAGACAGGCAAACAGCTGTCTGCAGTCATAGATGCTGTATATTTGTGTCTGACTGTACTGCACATATAAAGAACAGATGCTGCTCGACTTAGTCACAGTGATATCACACCCTTTCAACACCTTGCATCAGCAGCAGTTATAAACCTTTAATGGCTCTAGCAATGATACCTAGTGATGAAACATTATTTAATGGATTAATATAAACAGTTATATAGCTATATCTAATGCAAAATAATTCACTTCTACTAATAGGAATCTGTCTTAGCAGACATTCATTTCACCCACACTATGACCTTTTACAGACCATTTTTACTTTGAAGCATAGACATTTATTTATTTATTAGTTTTAACATTTGTTGACAGGGATTGTCCGACTGAGCCGAAGAGCTCTTTTTCAGCAGAGGCCCAGGGAGAAAAGCTCCAACATATTATACAATTTTCATTATAAATAAACATTAAACAGCAATGTTACAGGATTATTACAAGGCATTAAGTAGCAATACAATGTTATACAGTGTCAGTAATCAGGAGTATAGCATAACTATTTCAAGAAGTATAAAAAGAAATATGTCATTAAGATGAGTATAGTTTTTGGGGTAAGTGGTTACAAAAACCCAGTTTTATCATGATGTAGTTGCATGTTAATGTGCTTATTATAATATTCTCATAATATATATAGCATGTTCAGAATTCAACATCTATGTATGTTATTAGGACTGATAATCACCCATTTAAAAAAAAATGTAATATTCTCAGTATTTCGACTTTCATATAACACGTGCTGGTAAATATACATTTTAGCAGTTTTACTTTGTAACTAACATCGTAGGTCTTTTATAAAGTATAACATTTCAGTATTTGACAAACCATTTGAGACTCAAAATAAACTGTTCACAACATGCACTAACTTCTGGTCCTTCAACATTGTCCAAAGTATGACTCTTAAATATACTGGTACTGCATACTTCTGATGAAGTAAAGATACTATAACAGATATGAATCTTTTTTTTTTTTACATAATGACATTTTTAAATTGTATATTAAAGATTGTAAAGTCACACAGAGGTAGTTCATCAGATTAAACAGAATACTACAATAAAGACTGGAAATACATAAGTAGTAAGTTGTGTTTGCTCTTACATCTGACAGTATGAGGTGAGCTCTGGAAAGGTAAAGATGAGAGAATGAAGCTACATCCTTACTACAGTGCTAAGAAGGACTTTATGTGTTTACTTAGCTTCTTACTGCAAGGGTAAACACACCTCATGTTTTCTCTGCTCCTTACAGGTTCATAGGTGTTTACTAGGCTAATGACCACAAGGACCCTTTTAAGCCTAGCCATGCATTCAAAATATCTGACAAGTTCTAGTACCCATGATAAGTGTAAGCAGGAGCTTGGGAGATGAAACATTTACAAGTGTAAGCAAGAGCCTGTGATATGAATGGTTTACAGTCCGTCTGTGTCCATTAGAGACATAGCTGCCAAACCAGGGATGAATTTCCTGTTCTCCATCCAACTGTCCAAGTTACACTTATATTGGGTTAGGGAGGAACTCTGCTTCACATAGATGGGGAGCCTGTTCCAGAGATGGGGTAGTCTCTGGAATACATACCTGTTTCTCCAGAAAGTCATATTTATATCACAGGCAAGGTTTCAGTCTTTAGAATTGGTATTTCTGGTGCTGTTTGTTTTGCAGATATGCAGGAGGTCCATCAGAGTGCCTTGTATGCTGGGCATAGATAATGCCTCAACAGCCTGTAGGAGACAGAATACAGGGAGAGGGCCTTGAGGCGGTCTGCATAGGACATGTTGCTCACACCCTGTATTCTTTTAGTAAGGAACCGCTGTGGACATTCCAATTGTTGAATATGCCTGGTTTGCTACATACCAAAGGGGGCATCGTACGCAATGATGGCTCTGATGAATGCCAAATACAATAGAACAGTGACGTCCTTAGACCTATATGCCATACCTTTGTTTGTAAGTTGCACAACATAGAATGATTTCCTCACTACTGTAGACACGTGATGGTCAAAGTCTAGATTACTCTGTGTGTGTGTGTCCCAAGTCCCTGACTACTGGGTCAACTCATAAGGGTATGTTGTTAATATGATAGTTACCAGGAGTGGATGACTTCCCAAAGGATATTATTATGCATTTCTTGACATTTAGTTTTAGTCCATGACTCTGACACCAGTTGCTTGTCTGTGTCAGTCCCTCCTGAGGAATATTTGTGTCAGTGTGAGATTCAATAACAGCTCCAAATCTGGAATCATCTGCAAATTTAGTCAGCTAGATGCATTGGCATTGGCTTTGACGTCAGAGAAGTAAATGCCAAAAAGGTGCAGCCCAAGGACCGATCCCTGCGGGACTCCACTTGTGACTGGCCTCTTTGTAGAGGTGGCCTCCCCAACTCTAACTTCCTGGTTCCTGTCTGTGAGGCAGTTGGCTATCTACTGGGTGACATAAGCATTTGTACCAAAACTCTTGAGTTTGTCAACAATGCTCGAGTGGGGTAGTGTGTCAAATGCCTTGGCCAGGTCAAGTTAGACAGTGTTCATAGGTTCATAGGTTGGTACTAGGCTATCAGCCCTAGGGCCTATACAAGCCTAGCCATAACAATTCCCTGGATATTTCTTCTCACAGTATTTACTTTCCTAGACCCCTGTCTAGCAGGGTGACTGACATGATCCCTGGGGTGAATTTCCTATCTCCCATCCAATCATCAAGGTTCCTTTTGAAGAAGGCCAAGGAAGCGCTCTGCTTGACATGTATGGGCAGTCTATTCCAGAGTATGGGGAGTCTCTGGGTGAGGAACCTATCCCTCCAGTATGTTCTGTTCATTGTGATGACAAGGTTTAGATCCCTGGAGCGTGTGGCTCTGAGGGATTGGGATTTCTTTAAGTGGAGCATGTCCAACAGCTCAGGGTTTGACATGGCCTTGTATGTTAAGCAGAGATTGCCTCTGAGTAGACGATATGCCACAGAGTATAGCTGGAGTTTTTTTAGACGGTCAGCATATAGCATCTGCTTTAGGCCTGTGATTCTTTTAGTGAGGTATTTCTGTGGCCTTTCCAGCTGTTGCAGATGTCTTGTGAGGTACATACCAAACGGGGCATTATACTCTATAATGGGTCTAATGAGGGATGAGTACAGTGGGACAATGACCTCCTTTTTTCTGGATGAAAAGCCCTTAGTGATGAGGTGTGCCACATAGAAGGATTTCCTGACTGTTGTGGTGATGTGGTTATCGAAAGTGAGACCACTGTCCACCTGTGTCCCTAAGTCTCTCATCACAATTTCAATGTTTAGTGTACTGCCACCTATGTGGTAATTCATGGGGACATGTTTTCTTTCCAAAGTGGATAACTATACATTTCTTGGCATTAAGCTTGAGCCCATGGCTCTGGCACCAGGCATCTGTTTCTGTAAAGCCCTTTTGTAGAATATCCACATTATTTGGGGATTCAATAATGGCTCCCAGTTTGCAGTCATCTGCGAACTTTGTTAGCCAGAGTCCCTTAGTGTTGGCCTGTACTTCAGAGAAGTAGATGCCAAACAAGAGTGGTCCCAGGACTGAACCCTGAGGTACTCCACTTGTCACTTGTCTTTAGCTGGATTTGGAGTCAGCTACTTTTACAGTCTGAGTTTTGTCAGTAAGCCAGTTGGCAACCCATCGAGTGACATAGGGATTTATGCCCAGCTTAGTAAGTTTATCTATGATTCCAGAGTGGGGGATGGTGTCAAAGGCCTTGGCAAGGTCCAGATAGGCTGTGTGGACCACCTTACCCTCGTCCACAGCTCTGGAGACTGATTCAAAGAAGTCAATCAGATTCAGGAGACAAGATCGGCCCTTCACAAACCCAAACTGGGTGGGGTCCATTGTTTGAAGGTTGCCAATGTCTTTGTTTATAATTTCCATGATAATGCGTTCCATGCCCTTGCAGATCAGGCTTGTCAGACTGATGGGACGGTAGTTCCTGGGATCCAAGGTGGATCCCCCCTTGTGGAGTGGGATAATTGTAGCTGTGCAACACTCAGTGTGCACGAAGCCTGAGGTGAGGCTATGATTAAACATGACACTTAGGTGAGGTGCCAGTTCATTTTTTAGTTCATGTAGTACACAGCCTGGGATGTCATCTGGTCCCATGGATGCTGTATTCTTAGCTTTGGAGAGTGTGGTTTCTACCTGTGTGGCCGTGATTACTGGAATTTGGCAATCTTTTGGTATTGAGATGGGCCCTTTAGGGGTGAGAGGGGGGTGAAGTTGGCACTAAATCAATCTACCAGCATATTGGCAATATCCTTGGGATCAGTATATTTAATGCCATTCTGTTGCAGCTCAGAGCAGATCTGAGCATTGCCATTTAGATTCTTGACATAACTATAGAATGCCTTGTGGTTGTCTTTGGAATCTTTGGCAATTTTATTTTTGTAACTAGCTTTTGAGGATTTTATGAGGGCTCTCAGCTTCTTACTGAGGCTGGTGAGGGAGTTTTTTGCATCCTGGGATTTTCCTCTCTTCTGCAACAGTTTCTTCCTTCTGTTGTATAGTTTGTTTGTGAACCATTTTGTTCTCATCCATTGCTTTGGTGCCTTGACGAAACCAAACTGGGTTAGGTCCAGAGTCTGGAGGTTTACTATGTCATTACTAATCATTTCCATGATAATTCTTTCCATGGCTTTGCATATGAGAATCGTGAGAATTATGGGTATGTAGCTCCCAGGGTCTGTAAATGGCCCACCTTTGGGCAGAGGGATAACTCTTTCTGTTCTCCGTTCATGAGGCACGAAGCCAGTTTGGAGGCTGCAGTTAAATAACAATGACAGACAGCCTGATAGGTCATGTTTCATGCTATTTAGAGGGCATGTTGGGATATTGTCTGGGCCCATTGCCACAGTGTTCTTGGCCTTAGAGAGAACATTAAGGATCTGTTCTCTATTTATAGCTTAGAGAGTTATATTTGAAGGTATTTCCTGAGGGAAGGTTGAGGGGAAGAGAGGGGTAAAGATGAAGATGAATTTGTCAACCAGTAGGTTTGCTGTATCTTCTCTCTCAGTACAGGTTGCTGCATTTACAAGAAGCTCTATTCATAATTGTTTATTGCCTTTGAGGTTGCGGACATAGCTAAAAAATGCCTTGTGTTGTCCTTGGCCTGGGAGGCCAAATTTACCTCAAATATGGCTTTGGTGGACTTCATTTGTCCTCTGAGTTGTTTGTTTAGTTTGATAAAAGTGTTTTTATCCTGCTGGGTGCTGCACCTCTTAATTTTTGCCATGATTTTCTTCCTTCTGTTATACAGCCTATTGATTTTGTGATTCCACCAGGGTGGCTTGTTTTTTTGCGTTAGTTCTATACTTCTTCCTGGTGGGTACAGCTGCCTCTATGCAGCTAATAACATGTTTGTATAGGGTTTCTGTGAACAGTTTTGCATAAGCAGCAGTGTTCTCTGGGTTTGTGGGGGCTTGAAATTTTGCTAGGTTATCATTCAGTAGCAGACAGTTAGCCTTAGAGTGTTTCCTGAATATTCCAGGGGTAGCTGGGGTTCCAGGTTTTATTTTTACTTCATATGAGACCATTTTGTGGTCCAAGCTTACCAGTGGAGAGATTACACTACAACTGACAGCATTTTGTGAGCTTTGGAAAGGTAGATATGGGGAAATGTAACTACATCCCTATTACAGAACCTCCTAACATGGTTTGGCAAGCAAAGATAAGCATGGTAGTCCATACTATAAAATTGACTGAATGTTTGAAAAACGTCTGATCGTACTGTTTCTGTTGTAGATTAAGACAAACAAAGGAGAACATGGACCATTCTGTGGAACAAAATTACCTCCACGAATTGAAACAGGAAGTTTCAAGGTGGATATAACATTCACTTCAGACATATCGGGGTCGAACAAAGGATGGAAAATAAAATATTCGGTAACTGGTAAGGAATACATTTCTGGGGGGGGGGGGTTCTGTAAGTCATTAGAGAATGTTCAACAAATGCTAGACTCTACTGACCAGATTCAATATGTACTAGTGGAGTAACAAGTAAAAGTCATTCTTAATACATGCTCTGAAAACAATTGTCATATTTTGAATTATTAGCATTCTCTGCTGTTGATGTTTACCTAATTCCTTCTGAATCAACTGAAGACACTCAGTTGAATGGGCTGTAAGAGTAATTGCTTTTGTTTTCTACTACCACTCTTATTTTATTTTTATTTAGATTTTAAAATGATCACAATAAATCAGAAAGCAGAGATTTCACCCCGTAATAGTTCATTTCATGAAGTCTCTATTTTGCTGATTTGGAAGATTATTTAATGTTGCTATGGTATGACATTTAGGTAGATTCTATAATGTGATGGCTGACACCTTACAAATATCACAGTTCATGAAAATAAATTTATTTCAGCTCTTCTAGTCTTCCTTGTAGTTTATCTAATTTCTACTGAATTTTCTGAAACTATTCAATTCAAATATCATACGGCTTTTGTAGGAATATTCAAAAGTATTACTTTTAGAAAATACCTGATCTCTTGCGAATTACTTGAAGCCTATCAGCCAGAGTCTGATGAAATAACTTACCGTCCACCTCCTTAGATAGCATACCTTTTGTTGTGTCTATGTGTATAAATGACAAACAAAAGAAATGCCCTGTTTGACATCATACATGGGTGGAATCATAGGGTGAGGGGAGGGGCAGGATCCCCACTTTCACCAGCTGCCCAATGTGTCTTGAAACTGCTGCTGGAGTTGGGATTACATGGAAACATTTCCAATGTAACTGCAAGCTCTAGCAGTCGAAAAAAGTGATGTTTAGTATATCATCGTTTTTTTCTGGCTGCCCAAGCTTGCTGTTACTGTGGAAACACCTATGTGGGTGTTTCGGAAGATTATCAACTTCTTTACTCAAGAATTTTGGGCAAAGCCAAAATAACAAGAAATGAAGTCTCAAAACAAAGGACAATTTTTAAACATTACTTATTCGTTTAAAATTTCAATGGACTAAGCTTTGCATCAACCTGCAGAAGTGGGAAACTTTCATGTCTGGCATCTGTTTTTTTTTTTCAAAATAATTTTATTAACTTTTTAAAAATTAAAATTGTACAGATACAAATAATCACAAAAAAGAAAGAAAAAAGCTGGTCACTGAAGTCCACAAAAAAATTTTGAATAGTAAATAAATCTATTAATATTTTTCTAATAAATCATTTAGTTTTTGCCAGTTTTTACTTTGATGTGTAATGCTAATTGTTTTCATTTTTAAAGATGACAATTCTTTCTTACACATCCTCAGCTAAAAAGATAAATTCAATGAAAGGTAAAGCAGTTTTACCTTTCCAAGTTTTAGTAACCACTTTCCTTGCTATGGCTAAGATGGACCAAAGTCATCAGTGACTAATCGTCTGCATACCTTTCAGCTTTTGCTTAAGGATTCTGGACAAATCCAAAATGAATTGGGGGAGGGCAAAATCAGAGACAGATTTTAAATATTGCCCTTATAAACTTAGAAAGTTGCTAGAATAACAGGTTTTGCATTAACATGCATTTTATGAAGTATGTAAAGTCCCAAGACTCAAATGTCTCATTATTTAGTGAGTAAAATCCTCAAATTTTATGAAGAGAGACCAAAAATATGAGACAATAATCTGGACATTCTGCAAAATTCTGGAGAGTTGTGAGCTGTGATCCTGAGTGATTACTAGACAATCAAACATTTTGCAAGGGACAGGGCAAACTATGAGGCAAAATCAGGGATGATTTGCAAGCTTCTGGACAGTTTACTTATTTACTGACTGTGATTTGTTTACCAAGTAAGTGGGTGGGTCTACAGACTCTTCAGCCACATCCTGGGATCAACAGCAGTGAAGACAACAACTTACACAAGTACAAGACATTACATTTATGTGCATTCTTTGTACAACTGAGAGGTATACTCTGTAATCCATCCATCCATCCATCCACAACCTCTTTTTGCTATTTTTTGCACATGTGGTCAGGGTTCAACAGTGACAATCATCTACTGATCACGCTTTCTGGTGGCTAGCCATGCTGCTGTTGTACTTTCATATCACACACACACGTAAGCGGGTGCGCTCACACACACACACACACACACACACACACACACACACATCCACATGTAAGTATGCTCTGTGAGTAAAGTTTAATTTCCGTAAGTTGGAGCAGACCTGTGTTTTTAATGCCTTTCACCTACTAAGTACCATGATAAGCTTTGACTGTCCTGTCTAACAGCCTGTTTTAAGCAGAATTTTCCACAGATGTACAGTTCACTGGAGCTAGACTGATTTCCTGTGTAGGAATCATTTTGCTGTTTTGAATTCTTCATTTATTCTCTTACAGCCACTTTATGCTATTCAATATCATTATGGGGGTAGGCAGAGATTTCTTGACAATTTATGGGAGTAAGCCATAAAACAGTTTAGATTTAGAGATATTCCAAGGACAGCAAATCTTTTTATTTGTTGTTTTAAGGCCAACAAATCATATGACCATTCACCCCTTGCCAGTACCCTCCCTCAGGCAGCACATCCTTTCCCCAGGAGGGCCATACCAATACAATTTGTGGATATCCATCCAGTCACTAGTTTATGTTTTAAGTAAGGTAGTGAATCACTCTGCTTAACATGTAAAGAAACTTTATTCCAAATGTTTAGGATGTGCTGTTTTACAAACATGCCTCTCCACTGGGCTGTATCTATCTGATGGTAGAGATTTACATCCATGGTTCTAGTACTGGTGGAGATATTGGATTTGCATAAAAACTGGAGGTGCATGAAGACTTGGTCTCTAATGGTGCAGTAAGCAAGACAGATTTCCTCTCAAAAGTCTGTAAGACACTGAATAAAGGGTTAGAGCTTCCAGCATATCTTGGTAGCTCTAGGACATTAGGCTTGTAATCTTTTTGGTTAGAAACCTTTGGGGTCAATAATTGTCCTAATCAATGCTGAATATAAGGGAGTAATTACTTCTTTAGACTGTGATGACTCTCCCTTGACAATTAGGTGGGCTAAATAAAAGGGCTTCTTGACAAACATAGCCACGTGATGGTCAAAAGAGACAAAGCTATCAGCCCAGGTATCTATGCCCCTAAGTTATCATTTTGTAGTGGCATGTTGGCTGTGCAGTATGATGAAGGTTCATAGGTTCATAGGTTCATAGGTTTATACTAGGCTATCTGCCCTAAGGCATTTATAAGCCTAGCCCAAATTTTTGTGGCTTACGCCACCCCTTATATGAAAAATTACTGTGCCCATTAGTTTGTTGTGAATTTTGACTTTTCATGATGGCTGCTCACTGATTAACAGCTTAACTACAGAACTCCCAGTGTGAAAGAAGAAACTGAAAGACAAGGGCCAGGAACTTGTTCACTTTTAGAAAATCCAGTTTCTGGTTAGTAAGTACACTGCCTGGATACCAGCAAAGAAGAAAGTAAGACAGCCTGAAAGAAAATCAACTATAAAAGCTGAAGAGAAAACACTGACTGGGAAGAATCCTGCAGATGTTCTGCAAAAAGCAGTTCAAGCTCCAGCTTTGGTGCAAGACATGGCTTCAAGTAATCTAGAGGAAAAAATAAGTCAAATGTAATCAGAGCTGATTAAAATAAACACAGCACTGAAGGAGTTTATCAACTCAAATAAAAGACTGGAAAAATGGACAAAGCTTTAAACAGATATTCAGATGAGCCAATAAAAACTGCAAACATCAGAAGGTGAAATGAAGAAAAACTAGCTGAGTATGAGATTAGTCAGGAAGAAATGTTTCAAAAAATGGTAGAATTAGAGGACAGAGCACATAGGGAAAATCTGAGATTTTCGGTTGTACCAGAGAAACTAGAAGGAACAAACTGTATTAATTTTATGAAGGCATAAATAAGCAACTGGAATGGTATTCCACAGCAGGATCTGTTAATTGAAAGGACACATTGTGTGTTTATGTTCCAAACCTGGCCATGATAAAGTATCAAAGACCTTTATTAGTAAAGATGCAAATTTACCAATAGAAATAGTTGATCCTGAAAATACTGTATCAAAAGGGAAAGTAATAACATTTGGGGACTGTGGAGTGTTTGTGTAAAATAATTATTTACTGTACACCAAGCAGAAAAGAAACAAATTTATTCCAAAAAATCAGAGAATGTTGAGAGGCAGTTGTGAGATTCAAGCTGCTGTATCTGTCTTCAGAAATTTTTTTCTTGGAGGATCAAAGTAATTTTTTTGATGTAGAACACGCTAAGGAGGAAATACAAATGTTTGTCCACCAAAAGTCAGCCATCAAGCAGAAGGGGACTCTGCTTATCATTCTTCAAAGGAAAATTCTTGAGAAACAGAGAAAAGTGCAGTAAATGACTAAAAGAATTAGGAGCTCCGAGGAATTGAACCAGAATCTGAAGTTGGGAAATGGAGATGAACAGGAAGAAGACCACCAACATGGAATTAGTGAATTAATGTTAGACTGCAAAGCATTAATCACATCTGTGAATATAGCTATATAAAAAAGTAGAAATAGTTGATTTTTATTGACTTTGTTAAACTTGTGAAGAACTGAAAGGCATTTGCCTCACTTCATGTCATTAATGTCCGGAAGGACACTGAAGGGAGGGGAAAAGGAAGAAAATTGTAACTGTAAGAAAAACAATTTCTGTTCTTAACAGTATTTCTATTAAACTTTCCATGATACAGATTTAGTGTTTTATAGTAAAGTAAAGAAATGTCTCTCTCTCTCTTTCTTCTTTTTTAGTATTGAAAATGTTAGACATTACAATGCAAAAAAGAGAAAAAAGGCTAGACAACAGCATGTTTAAGTGAGTATGCTATAATCTTGGGTTGTTGAGATGGGGGTGGGTTGCAAAAGTACACAGATCATTAAAATATGTAGAGCTGATATGTTTTCTCTTACTTTTGCATAGGGGAATGTATTAAGATCCTTGGTTTAATCTAAAAACAAGTTTTAAGTGGAAACACATAAATAAGAGAACACTGAATAAAATGAAAAGTTTTTCTTTAGTGATGTTTCGCTTTATCTTTTGAGGCCTGCAGCTGAGGGCTACATTTTTTTCTCCTACATTTCCATGGAGACAAGTTGATAATAGGTCAATAAAAAGCCCAAACATTGGTTTCTTCAAGACCAAATGTTAATGTTTTCTGAAAGAGTGAAAGCTGTTTCTTTCACATTTGGGAAAAGAATAAAGACAAAAAAAAACAGATAGCAATTAGTGTAAGTAGAAACACAGGCAATTACATGTATTAGGATAGATAACTCAATTTTAGGTTAATTATGGCCTGTATTTGCAGCTGTCTAGTTGGAACAATTGAGCTATTGGGAGGGCTATAGTTTATTATTTGAAGATGTACATAGTTTTGTGTGTTTGTAATAATTTGGTTCTGGGAGGTGTTCTAAGGGTGTGTTTTTTTTTTTTTTTGTTTAAGGGTCTTCAATAAAACAAAAAGTCTTATAAAATGTGACATACATTCCAATGTTAACAATAAGAAAACAATGTATAAAAGATTAATCTGCCAAACATTAGTGGATGCATGTATCACAAAAGTAGGAAGCAGACATTTAAAAAAGTTCATTTATAATGGGGGGATAATGACTTATTATCATAATGACAATACTTTCCATACTGGAATGTGAATATTTTTGCAGGTATATACAAAAAGGAAAGAATAATTATATTAAGAAATGCAAACTGAAAATAATAGTGTTATAGGAGACACAAATGGAAAGAACTGAGTATGCAAATTTGAAACATTTCAGAATTGATAGTCAGCGGAATATCAGGGAAAAATGAAAACAGGAATTTTTACATTAATTGCTATATGAGGGATCACAGGCAAAAATCATAGTGTGAGGGCTCCTCTTTGATAAATTTGTCTGAACAGAGGATCTAGGTAGGGGTGTCCTCTTTCCCCTTTGTTATTTGCATTATATTTAGAGACGCTGGAAAAGAAAATAAGGGAGTCAGAAATTCAAGGATATGATTGGTATGGTAATCAAGAAAAGTTGGCTTTATTGGCAGACAATATTATTTTGTACCTGATAAAACCAAAAACAGATATCTCAGAGTTGTGGAACATTCTGAGACAAGTCTTTTCAGGATATAAAATTAATGAAGACAAAAACAAAGGCTATGACTGTAAACCGTGTGCCCACACATAAATTGGTTCAGCAATACCCATATTTATGGGGACATGATAAAATGAAGTATTTAGGAGTATGGATTAAAAAAAAGATTTTGTTACAGAAGCTAAAGATATGTGAGAACAAAACAAGAGATCATACAAAAACTAAAAACTGGAAGCCTTTGTTTATGGATATAGATAGCATGATACAAGCAGTGAAAATGCTTTAGTCCCTTTAGTTTTATATACAGGGCAGGCATGTTTTTATCAACCAGAGGAGAGGTTGTGGATAGTAATTTATAAGGAGTTGTAAGATTTTATCTGGGAGGGGAAAAGAGCAAGGGTCAAATGGGTTAAGTTGATCCTTCCAATAGAACAATTTGGTTTAGGATTACTTGATTTGAAGGGATACAGCATGTTAGAGATACATGGTTGACTCTTACACATAACACAAGCAAAAGGCTGTAATTCAAAGTGAAAATAATGATGATGATGAAGCAGGAGTGGGGAATTCAAGAAATAAGAAGAGAGTGGAATTTTGGATGTAGATGTTTAAAGAGAATAACAGCAACCATACAGAATATTATATTCATAAAATACCAGAAAGTATTCTAAAAACTAAGCCAAAGCAAGAATGGAGAAAGGAGATTTTACTGATAGGGACAGTTGCAATTTGGGGCACAAAGAATTGGCAAGAGCGGACTGGAATTTACTGGAGAAAACTGGCAAAGGAACCAAGGTACTAGAAGCAAATAACTAGAGAGGGAAGGGTAACAGAATGGGAAGAGGCCAAGAAGCCATTTGGACAGCAGGCTAGAGACTGCCTTCCCTATCAGGGATTGATGTCAGAGTGTAAGTAAAGAGAAATGAATAAGAATCCTAAGTGAAAGACCTGCTCTGGTAGAGTTTTTAGTTGAATCTAGAAGAGAAGCTGCTGTTAAAAAGGATAATTAGTAGGGCATCTAAAATATTGTACAATAACTATAGGAATGAATCAGAGGAGGTTAGAAAACATTGAGAAGAAAGATTGGATAAGCAATTCACAAGGAAACAAAGGGAGGACATATGTACAGCTCCCAAATATGCAACAAAATCTTGAAGATTTAGGCTTTTTGCTTAGAAGTGTTTGCATAGGTATCTTTGTACCTGAAGCAGACTACAAATAATTTTTCCTCAAGTAGAGGGCAAATGTTGGAGGTGTTGATGGGGAAGAAAGAAGTAACTGGGAAAATAACTTTTAGGAATGTAATGAGTTGGTGTGTGTGTCTTTCGGCTTTTCCCGGTTAGGGGTCGCCACAGCGGAACTCCGGTCCGCTAATGATTGGCAGTAGATTTTTACGTGCCGTAGACTTTAAAAATTCCTTACAGAGTACTCTGTCAGAAATATTGGGTAAGCAAATGGGTGTAGCTAAGGAAATAATAATTATTTTTTTTTTTTTGAGCTGGGATACAGGATCTGAATTGCCTAGACATAGTAAAGCCTTGTTAAGTTTAATTCTGGTGGATACCAAAAAAAACAATTTCTAGAAAATGGAAATCAAAGTCTAAACCAACTGTATTTGATGTAGTGAATATTGTAACAGAGATAATACAACTGAAAGTGCGATCTTTAGAAAAGGGTAATTATAAATTGCATAGAAAAAATAGAAATTGTGGGAAGAATACATGCAGAATAATGTTTGGAGGATGAGTGAGGTTTAAGAAAAGGCAGGAATTGAATAATTTAGGAAATATATGATTGATAATGATTGTACAAAAAATATATGTGATGTATAATGTTTGTAACTGTAATCATGCTAATATGGTTTGTTTTCTTTTATATAAATGCATGTTTGCCTGTATCTTAAGAGATAATTCAATAAAGGTGTTAAAAAAAGATAATATGTTATTCCATTAGCAAGTAAGAGCATGGTGTCATTATTAGAGGATTTGGAGCCCATATTGTCTTCTTTACAAACAAAGAAAAGTACAGTTGTGTACCTACCATAAACGTAGATGTTCGAGTGTTTCACTGTTGCAGTCATTACACTTGGGTTATCCTGCTGGCAGGCTACCCGCAGTCGGCCTGAATTCCAAAGTCCTGGTCTGGCGTCAGTTGCTGTCACCTCATCCCTGATGTCAGTGCGTCAGGGGTATATAAGATGCAGCCGATGCCATTTTCTTCAGTTTTTCTTGCCCCAGATGTCAGGTGCCCCCAAAAGGGTAGGCTAAAAACATTGCTTATAAAAAGCATGCACTAAAGTAAATAAAACCTTCATCTACAAGCAAATACACCACAAAGGTTGTATAGAATAGAGAAGTACAGATAAATCCCAGCAAAGAAAGGGGATGGTGGGTGGGTAACCTGGACTGCAACAGTGAATACACTCAAACATCTACATTTATGGTAGGTACACAACTGTACTATGTTCATCATGTTTCACTGTTGCAGTCATTACACTTGGGTTGAATCCCAAAGCTGAGGTTGGGCGGCTGGGTCTAAATAGAGTTAGGAGTGGCTATGAAGCCCTGCAGAACTGCAGTGGCAAAGCCTGCTCTGGATTTAGAGTAAAGAGGTAAGCAGTAGTGCTTGGTGAAAGTGTGCACTGAACTCCAAGTTGCAGCCTCCAAAATTTCCTTGGTTGGTACTACTCTGAGAAAAGCTGCTGATGTGGCTGATGCCCTGGTAGAATGTGGCCTAATGCACTTAGGCACTGATTTGCCATGTTGTGCATAGCAGCAACAAATGCAGTGCCCTATCCATTTTGAAATAGTCTGCTTTGAGATAGCCTTTCCTTGTGATCCTGCAGAATATGCCACTAAAAGTTGCTCAGCTTTTCCGAAAGCTTTAGTTTTGTCCAGGTAAAAGTGTAGCTGTCTGTGAATGTCCAAAGAATGCAGAAGTCTCTCCCCTTTATTCTGGGGATTTGGATAAAAAGTAGGCAAATGAATGGTTTGATTAAGAGCCACACTGGATACCACCTTTGGCATGAATGTTGGGTTTGTCCTTAGAGAAACCCTGTCCGGATGGAAAATGATAAAAGGTTCCACTGCCATTAATGCCTGTAACTCTGAGACTCTTCTTGCTGAAGTTATTGCTAGGAGCAGAGCTGTTTTCCATGATAATAATTTTATCTCGGCTGTATTGGTTGGATCAAAAGGAGGCAGAGTGAGCTTTTCCAAAACAAAACTGAGGTCCCATGTAGGTATTGGTGCTCTCCTTGTGGGTCTTATGTTTTTGGCCTCTCTGAGGTACTGCCTTAGCAGTGGATTTGAAAAAATAGGTGGTTCCATATTGTAATGAGCTGAAATTGATGAGAAGGAAAGGCCTTTATCCAGCATCTCAGTTAGGTATTGTAAAATCTGAGGAATATTTGGAACAAGCGGGTCAATCCCTTGTGTCTGATTCCAAGCACAGAATCTCTTCCATTTTTCTGCATAAGATTTTCTGGTGCTGGGCCTCCTAGCTTCCAAAATAACATCCATAACTGCTTTAGAGAGAGAGTTGTGTTCTGAGTGGTTATATTATTCGCCAAGCAGCCAGATTTAAGGTTCTGATTTGGCTGTGCAGGATCTGATTGTTTCGTTGGGACAGAAGATGAGGAATTTGAGGTAAAGTCCAGGCTGGGCCTTGAGACAAGCTCTTCAAGATTGGGTACCAGTGCTGGCATGGCCAGTCTGGGGCAATCAGAATAATTTTTGGCTTCTCTTGTCTGACCTTTAGGAGTACCTTGGGGAGGAGAGGCAGTGGAGGAAAGGCATATACTGTCAGGGTTTTCCAGCTGAATGACAGAGCATCCGATACCTTCCATGCTTGTGTGTGATAAGTCCTTGTGCAGAATCTCTGTAGTTGGCAGTTGTGAGGGGAGGCAAATAGATCTAGCTCTGGGCATCCCCATTTCCTTGTTATCATACTGAAGACTTGTGGATCTAGTTTCCACTCATGAGGGTCCATGAGGTTTCTGCTTAGTTCGTCTGCCAGAGTATTTGTCTTTCCTGGCAGGAATTGTGCTTGCAGATGCACTTGATGAGCCAATGCTGTGTTCCACAAAATCATGGCTTGCCTGCATAGGGGGTAGGAATGTGTGCCCCCTTGCTTGTTTATGTACCACATGACTGTAGTATTGTCCATCCTTAGCAGTAGTTGTCCTGGATGGAGTAGATCCTTGAAGGCTGTCAGGGCATTCTGTACAGCTAGCATCTCTTTCTGATTGATATGTAGATGCATTTGGCTTGCAGGCCACGTGCCCTGAATACATTTTCCTGCCATGTGTGCCCCCCAGGCATAATTCGATGCATCTGTTGTTAGGGTCTGCCTGGCTGTGGGTAAAATTAATGGCTGTCCCTTGTTGTGGTGACAGGCCAGTGCCCACCATTGAAACTCCTGTTGCAGGCAAGGAATGAGGGTAGTTAATGTTTCTAGGCTGTGGCAATGTTGAGTCCAAACACTTTTTAAGTACCATTGTAGCTTCCTCATATGCAGTCTTGCATATGGAATTAGCAGAATGCAGGATGCCATGAAGCCCAAAGCCTGCAGAATTTTTCTTGCAGATAACTGGGTCTTTGTTGCCAACATTTTGAAGTAAGAAGTCAGTTGCCTTTGTTTGTCTGGCGTGAGATAAGCCATCTGGGCAGTTGTATTTAAGCTTGCACCCAGGAATATTATCTCTTGAGATGGTACTAGTTTTGATTTCTTTTTGTTTACTGTGTACCCTAGGGAAATTAGTAATCTTTTTACAAACGCCAGATGCTTTAGTAGAATGTCCTTGCTCTCTGCTTGAATAAAGCAGTCGTCCAAGTAGGGATATATTTGAATTCCTCTTTGTCTGCAAAATGCAATTACTGGTGCCAGGCATTTTGTGAAGACCCTGGGCGCAGTAGATAAGCCAAAGGGCAGTGCAGAGAATTGGTAGTGCATTGAGCCAGCTATGAATCTGAGGTATCTTCTGCAAGATTGTCTGATTGGGACATGCAGGTATGCCTCTTTGAGGTCCAAAGTTACGAGACAAGCCTTCTTGCCCAGCATGGGCAGAAGTTGCTGCAGTGTCAGCATTTTGAATTTTGGAATGTCCAGAAAAGTATTTAGAATAGACAGGTCCAGTATTGGTCTCCATGCTTTGTCCTTTCTTGGTACCAAGAAAAGCCTTGAATAAAATCCTTGTCCCTGTTCCTGCTGTGGTACTCGCTGAATAGCCCTCATGTCCATGAGAGATGAAATTTGCTTTTGTGCCTCTGCCCATTGATTGTGTGGCAGGTCTGGCATACCTTTTGCCTTTGGAAGGCTGTGAAAGTGGAACCTGTAGCCCTGAGAAACAATATTCAGTACCCATTCGTCCTGGGTGATCGTGTGCCAATTTTGTGAGAAAAGTGCTAGCTTTCCCCCTAAGGGTGCTGCCAGAAGATAAGTGCTTGGCATTGGCAGCAAGAAGTCATTGGGATTGTTTCCTAAATGGTTGTGATTTGTCTTCTCCACTTTTGGAGGCAGAAGCACCCCATTGTTTAGGTCTGTATGAGCCTCGGGGCTGAGATCTGCCTTTCGGGCATCTGTATCCACCTCTTTGTGGCCTGTCTGACACTGGAAAGGACCAATTTTTAGAAGGCCAGTTCCTGCTAAATCTGGGTGGTTGAACCTGTAAGAAATCCTTTACAGTCTGCATAGATTTCACTTTATCCTCCATTTTCTTTAACACCTCTACTGCCTTAACACCAAACAAAGTATCATGCTGTAATGGAGCATCCAATAATTTTACTTTAACGTGATCAGGCAGAGTCTGTTCCTTTAGCCAAGCATGCCTTCGAATTAGGGTTGCCAGATTTCTTTGTGGCTAAAACCGGACTAAGGTTACGCCCCTTGCATCACCCATAACTCCACCCATTCCCACCCACTCTCCCATCAATGCCACGCCCATTTTATGACATCACCGTGACATCAGCTGATGGGAATGCCCTCTTTTTCTGCTCCGGATGCCTGCTTTCAGCCGATTTACTATGCTTTTCTGTAAAAAAAGCATAGCAAATCAGCCAATTGTAACCAGGGAAACCATATGATGACAGATGCAAGGTCACAACGATCCACCGTGACAGAATTGGGGAGCAAAAGCCACAAAAGAGGGCAAAAACAAGGCAACACAGTAATGGGAAGATGTTTGAAAGATTATCACAACTGCCTGGACTCTTAGCCTGGTAGAGACACCTCTGCCAATAGAAATGTATAATATACATCAATTGTTAAGCCTACAATTGTTACAGAAAAATGTTACTTGCCTGGTCAGCCTACACACTACACCAGTTAGCAAAGTGGGAGGAGCACCTTTACAGTTACCACTCAAGCAAATAGCAACTTCTGATGACAGCTCAACAGACCATTCAATAAGCAATGACTCTGATATTATAGTTCCCTACCTATATGCGATTATTAAACGCATCAAAGCTTAGAGGCAATCACATTGGAAAGGTAGCAATGTACAAACAAGAAATGCTACAACTACTAAAGTCAAGACGAACACGCCAAAGTACAGAATTAGTCACCTGAAGGAGGCAGCCCATTGGTAAAGGAATGTCTCTGTGTATGACAAGTGGTGCCAGGCTACTGACCTTTTGGGGGTCACCTAAGCAGGTAGACCATGGACAGAGGAATGCCTCTGTGCATGACAAAGGACGCTAAGGGTGCGAGTCAGCATGTGACACCAAATGTTCACCCTCAAACTTCTGTGTGTACTTAATATTCAACTGCAAGCATTTCAGATTAAACAGCACAAAAGAAACTGACCGTCAAATAGAAACATTTGTTTCATTCACATAACTACCATGCGATACTCTACATGTATTCCCACCACAAAATCAATTATCTCCACTGAAAAACTAAATATACGGTGAAAGACAGAAACCGAAACAAAAGAACCATCATGTCAACTACCAGTCACCCACTTTCTGCAATGTAAACAGCAGCTATGTATTCTGTTTTCATGGATCTGGTGTTATTTAACAGTATATTTTATAACCACCTTAATCCCCCATTAAAAAGGGGGGGGGGGTTAAACACCATACAATAACTTCAGAGAATGCACTATATTGTACTTTTACCCTCCATTGAAAGTGTACAGTGAAAATCTCTGCTCTAACGGCCCGCTGTAATGAAGCTTCTCTATTCTCCTGTTCTCTTGGAAGCCAGGATTTAGCAGCATTTCGTTTAACTGGTTAACCACAACACAACTTCTCTTGGAACTTGTAACTCTTTCACTGTGCTGTCTCACACTGGTATGGTGGACCGGAAACAGGAACTATTCCAAAGACCATAGAGATTTGTTTTGCCACAAGTTGTACAGTGCCAACTAGTTTGCGGAGGACTTTAATACACAATGAGCAGACAGAGCAGTAAGTATGACTGAAGAATTCATAATAAGTAAATAATGTTTGTAAACCCCGTTATCAGATCTCAGTTTAACGGTGCCCTTTTTCTTCTTCCTCTCAAACGGGATTTCTTTTACCTATTTGTTGTAGTAGTAGCACGGGTGGTTATATGCATAATTATGTGTTTCTTTACAACTAACACAATCATATCACGCCAAGCTGAAGAAAACTCAGTTGTTTCACTGTCATTTCATAAGAAACCCAGAACTAAATCTTCCTACCTAACATATAAGCATGGACTTCTAACAAGACAGCGCATGTACACGGGCGGCGGCGGTAATAAATTGCACTGTGTCTGCATAAGTTATAACTGAATTTGCGTTGTGTATGTTTCAGTTTTTTTACTTTTCAGTCCTCCTTGACTCCTGACTACACAAAAAAAAAAAAAACGGACTTCATTAGTCCGGTTTTGATGATTTTTTTCCACCGGACAATTTCACTGAAAACCGGATAGTCCGGTCAAAAAACGGACAGCTGGCAACCCTACTTCAAATGACAGAGCCTGTAACTGCGGCCCTGCAAGAGGCCTCTAGTGAATCAAAACCACATTGTAAAGTATGCTTTCCCACTTGTTCAGCTGCATGCAATAAATCCTGCATTTCCTTGTTTTCAGGATATTCAGAGTTTGACAGCATTTTCTGTTTAAGCAGAGACATTAGGTATTGCTGATATTTAAGCATATGAAACTGGCAATTCAAAGCCCTTACAGCTAAAGTAGCAGAAGTGTAAACTTTTTTCCCCCATCTGTCAAGTGCTCTAGAATCCCTATCAGAGGGAAAAGGGTTTTTGCAGTGGAAGCTTTGACCCCTTTGGGACCCTGAGATATAGTTTCTGGGTCAGCAGCAAGGTTTTTATAAAGAAATTTATGTGAATCTGGAACCCTGTAGTACCTATCTTGCTTAACTGGTGCAGGGGGTAAAGAATCAGGAGACAGACTGGACTCTGAAAATACATCATCTACAATGTCTAGTACAGGTAGAATAGCAAGAGGTCTGTGTTGAGACAATAAAATAAAGTCTCTGAGCCTTTTCTTGGAGTCTGAATAATCTTGGCTCTCCCAGTGGAAATGCTCCCTCATGGTGTGCAGGGTTTCCCCAAAAGAATAGTCCTCAGGAGGAGAAGCTGAATGGATAGATTCTTCAGCATCAGAGTCCTCATAGGGAGGAAGACAGTATCCCTGTTCTGAAGAGGAATCAGATGAAATGGAAACCTGATCAGAGGAATCATAGTCAGTGTCTTGCTTAGGCCTTTTATCAGGAGGGGGATGGGAACCCTGATCAAAGTAATTAGGTCTTCGGCCATTTCAAGCATATGTTTCTTAGGCATGGATGACTGTTCAGGAGAATGCTGTACTTGTTTCTTCATCTTTAAAGGTGTTTTAGACTTTGTCTTGGATGCTGTAGTTGGCTTTGTAGAAAGCTGTGTAGGTCTGAAAACACCCTCAGAAGCCGATGCCTGCTCAGCGGCTCTGGACCCATCTGAGGTATTAGTTTCCGTAGGCCCAATGCCTTGAGTTTCCAGAGGCCTAGTTGTCTCCATGTGGGAGTCGGAGGCAGCCTGTGGCTCTAAGGTAGCAGGTGTCAGGGGCTGCGAAAGTGCCTCACTGAGAACCGGTGAACCGGCGACTGGCCTAGAAGAGACTTCATCGTCGGTTTTGGACCTCGGATGCCTGTCCTTTTCTTTGTCCTTGCGCTTTTTATGAACTCCGGTCATCAGCTGTTCTGACGGCATTATATAGTTAAACCTTTGGCCAAAGTAATGAAATGCAAAATCGTACCAACGCTTAATAGTGCTTTGGTTAAATCTAGCACAAAACTGACAACAAGCAACATCATGGTCAAGGCCTAGGCAAGGAATACTGTAAGAATGAAAATCCTTATGAGGTATTTGCTTCCCACAAGAAATACAATTGTTAACTTTTACTGACATCGGTCTGGAGCAAGAAAAAGTTTCCCCAACGGGGTACTTAGCTTTATTGAAGACTTCGGATCTGAAATTCAATTTTGAAAATCTCAGCAGTCAGCCGACCGACACTTGCGAACTGCTTTTGCTTCGGGCACCGCGCGGCAAGACAGATTGAAGAAAATGGTGTCGGCTGCATCTTATATACCCCTGGCGCACTGACGTCAGGGATGAGGCGATAGCAACCGACGCCGGACCAGGACTTTGGAATTCAGGCCGACTGCGGGTAGCCTGCCAGCAGGATAACCCAAGTTTAATGACTGCAACAGTGAAACACGATGAACATCTAAAAAATATATAAGATGCAAACATCAGTGGTGAAGGTGGCTTTACTAAACACCACAAGTCTTGATAATAAAATGGGTGATTTAAAGGTTTACCACTGCGAGGAGGAGAATATCTGTCTCATTACCAAAATCTGATTTAAAGTTGTTCCAAAATAAATACTACAAATACCAACTTGTTTTCCCTTTCATTGCTACACAGCTAATGGAATTAGATGGTGGTGTGTCAATGTCACCTAAAAACCAAAACATGCAAATAGCTCAGCAATAGACATTTTTCAGTGGTGTGAAGGCTTCTTGACTAAACTCCAGAAGATAAAAATTATAGAAACAACAAATGAAAAATAACATGCTCATCAATGAGACCACAATGTTTAATAAAAATTGCATAAAATCCAATAAGCGCTTTTGCCCAATAGGACCTACTGATGGACTTCATCAGACAGTCACATTAAAGGCGATCTCTTCTTAAACAGAATATTGCAATCATCACATGACTTGAAACCACAAATCATGTAGTTTAATATTGCAGTGGTCTTAGTTTCAAGAAAGAGGCCATATTGATGTTCTCATTTAATCCAGGTGGAAAAAAGAATTAAATCTAAACTGACAGATAAGTTGATGCCTATCTAATACAGGTTCTAAATCTCACCCCCTGATACCAATTTCAATTTTCTTCATTACAAAAAAAAAGTTAACCTATTAAAGTTTGTACAACTTAAACTGCATTTCACTAGCACATTTTTGGTATCAGCTTTCTTAATAGCCCTTACATGTTCAGAAATACGTTCTTTTAATTTTCTACCAGTCCTCACTACACAAAAAACTTCACAAGCTTGACACTCACATGGTAAATAATACCAAATGGCTCACCCTCTGTGCTTGTTTTAAGTTGAAACTTATTATCTACATAAAGACTGTTGGAAATAAATCTGCGCTGCCTATATCCAAAATAAGCATAAGTTCCATTTAGTTTTGTAGTATAAGACTTATTCCTAGTGGTATACCCCCACTCCAGAATAGATTTAATGTTTGTATACCTTTTATCAATAAACTCGGGTCTAACTGGAATAACTCCTTTAAAAGCTTCTTGCCCTTTTAAAATGTCCTAGCGCTTCATGATAATACTTTTAATAGTCTTACTATCCCTAGTGCACTTTACTGGTACCACCAAAGAAGAAAGCACTTTATTTTCCTTATCATCTTGGTTGCTACTAGTTTGTAAGCTCTTAATAAGTGCATATCCAATTTCCCTGTTGACCAAAGTGTTGCTTAATGTAGATTTTAAAGGATCTTCTGGGTAATTTCTGTCATAAAAAAAATTATGATTTCAGTGTATTTGTCTATAAAAACACACTCTTCACTAGTAAATATAGATCCTCTATTGGCATATTAAGACAATGTGTTGGCATCCTGCAGACTACAAGAGCAACAGAAATGAGAAAGAGAGACGTTAAGTGCCTCCATTTTGATGTTTTCTGTTTATACTGCTTTTGCACCTGATTTAAGTAATTTTTTTCATTTAACTGCCTTAATTTTAACTGTATTTGCTTTACTATTGCTACACACTCATGTGTGCTAGCTTGCACTGCTTTTAAAGTATTTTTATTATGGTTTTAATTGTTTTTTCTGCAAAAAAAAAAAGTTCTAAGCTCGTTTCCCACCTTTCCTGTTACTGAAGTAGTCAGATACAGATTTGCTGTATCCAGGACTGTTTTGTAAGTTTCTGAGTTCCTCAGACCTTTCTGCATTACAAGGAAGCCTTCCAGCTTATCAGTGGGAGTGATAAGCACTAGGTAGCCTATCTACCACAAGAGGAGTGGTTTATGGCTCTGAAATTGTAGTTTATTGGTCGTTTGGGCAGTTTTTTTATCCTTTTCAACTTTCTGTGCCACTAAGCTGGGGTAAACTATTATCAGTGCCAGAAAGTCTGCTCTGAACATGGACCGAAGCTCCAAAGGCAGTGGTGTCTCCATATTCATAAAGGATATGCACACATCTAGACTAGTAGCCCAGTATAATGCATCTGAGATACTCCAGGTACAATTAACATTGGGTAAGATGGAAATTCAGGTCATAGCCTGCTGTAGGTCCCCAACCATGTCCTACGACTCAGTCCACATTCCTAAGCACCCTGGAAACTATTAAGATCCAATCCAACACTTTCATACTAGGTGACTTCAACTACCCCTCCATCAACTGGGAAACTACCAATGCACTGGCCCAATGCTTCCTGGAATTCATCAGTTCCAATACCCTGCACCAGCTCACTCTTACCCCCACTAGAGAAAGCAATATCCTTGGCCTGGTTATTACTAACATGGGCAACCATTGCTCTACACCAATAGTCAATTCCTCCATGGTTAGATCTGACCACAAACAAATCACCATGGAAATCCACATCTCACCCACACCCCCCCCCCCCCCGCAAAAGTATCCACCATGAAAGATTTCTCCAAAGCTGACTTTGAACTCCTAAAAATAGAGGTGGCTAACTTCATGGCACCCATGCCAATGGAAAATAGATGCATGACTGCCAAATCACACCAATGCACTGTACAAACACATACATAAATGCATGGAACTAGCCACACCCAACAGAACCAAGATGCTCTCCTCCAAGAAAAGGAAGCCAATATGGTGGTCCCCTGCCATTAATAAACTCTACAACAGAAGGAAGAAATTGTTGCAGAAAAAGGTAAAGTTCCAAAACTGCAAAAATTTCCTTATTAGCCTCAACAAAAGGTTGAGATCCCTCATCAAAACCTCCAAAGTCAGCTATGAAGGCAGAATTGCGACAGACACTAAAAACAACCACAAAGCCTTCTATAGTTATATCAAGAATCTCCACAACAATTCCCAGATTTTCTCTGAGTTACTGCAAAATGGTACCTCATTTACTGAGCCAACAGATATTGCCAACATACTGGCCAACAGATTTAGTGTCAACTTTACCCCTCTCTCCCCCCCTAAAGGACCAATCTCAATACTGGAAAAATGCCAGGCACCCAGCATTATTGCAGCACAGGTTAAAGCTGCATTATCCAAGGCCAAGAATACAACTTCCATGGGACCCGACAATATCCCTGGCTGTGTTCTACATGAATTACAAAGTGAAATGGCACCACATCTGTGTACCCTGTTCACTAACAGCCTCACCTCAGGCTTTGTCCCTACCAAATAGCACACTGCTACAGTCATCCCTCTCCGTAAAGGGGAGTGACTACAGACCCTGGGAATTATCACCCCATTAGCCTGACAAGTCTTATATGCAAGGCTATAGAGCGTATCATCATGGACCTAATTAACAAGGTTATAGGGAATCTCCAAACTCTAGATCCCACGCAATTTGTTTTTGTGAAAGGTAAATCATGCCTGCTCAACCTGGTTGACTTCTTTCAGTCAGTCACCAAAGCTGTGGATGAGAGTAAGGCAGTTAATACAGTCCACCTCGATCTGGCCAAGGCCTTTGATACCATTCCTCACTCAGGAATTATTGATAAACTCACCAACCTAGGCATCAACCCCTATATCATTAGGTGGGTTGCAAACTGGCTCACAGATAGAACCCACAGTGTGAAAGTAGCAGACTTCAAGTCAGACTGCTGACCAGTCACGAGTGGACTCCCACAGGGATCGGTCCTAGGTCCTCTCCTGTTTGGTATCTACTTCTCAGAAGTCCTGGCCAATACGGAGGGACTCTGGCTGACCATGTTCACAGACGACTGCAAGCTGGGAGCCATTGTTAACTCCCTAAGTGATGCAGACATCCTACAGAAAGGCCTCATGGAGACCAACAACTGGTGTCAAAATCATGGCCTTAAGCTTAATGCCAAAAACACTGAAGGCATTATAAGAGATCTGGGAACACAGGTTGACAGCAACCTCTCCTTGGACCACCACATTGCCACTGTGGTCAGAAAGTCCTTCTGTGTGGCACATCTCAATACCAATGGTTTTGCATCCAGGAAGAAAGAGGTCATCATCTCTCTCTCTCTACTCTTCCCTCATTAGACCAATCATAGAGTATAATGCCCCGTTTGGCATGTATCTCACTAAACAGCTGGAGAGGCCACAAAAGTACCTCATGAAGAGGGTCCCAGGCCTTAAACACATGTCCTACATGGACAGACTCAAAAACTCCAGCTATTCTCTGTCTCATATCATCTACTAAGAGGCAATCTCTGCTTGACTTACAAAGCCATGTCTGACACAGCTCTGTTAGAAATGCTACATCTAAAGAAATCCCAATCCCTCCACACCACACACTCCAGAGACCTCAAATACATTATCGCAATCAACAGAACATGCTGGAGGGACAGGTTCATAACCCAGAGACTGCCCATGCTCTGAAATAGACTTCCCATACATGTCAAGCAGAGCACCTCACTGGCCCTCTTCAAGAGAAATCTTGATGAGTGGATGAGAAATAGAAAGTTCACCCCTGGGATCACTCCAGTGGCTCTAATTGATAGAGGCACTGGGAACTAACGTCAGGCGGCACAATGCCAGGACACTTCTCTGGGCTAGGCATGTAAAGGCTCCAGGGCCATTAGCCTAGCACACACCTATGAACCTATGTAGAAATTGTTTCACGTTTACAAATAAAGTACAGTTTTGTACCTACCATAAATGTAGATGTCCGAACTGGATAGCATCTGCAGTCAGAAACACTGAGGAAAATGGCGTCGGCTGATGCTTTTATACCCGAAGACCAACAGAGATGACGTCGGGTGGAGTGCGACATCAGCCGAAGCCGGACCCGGACTTTGGAATCCGGCCGACTGCAGGGCTGCCTGACGACAGGACAACCCACTTGTTATGACTGCAGATGCATCCATGAAGGACATCCACCTAATTCTTAAAAACTCAGATACAGTGTATGAGAAATGTGACTGTACATTGTCATTGGAAGCAAGGCTGTCATACAGCATTTACATTTACCAGTCATGTTGTCCAAAACACACAAAACCATTTTTTACCCACCAGTCATACTTCACATCAAGCACATAGACTTACATATGGTGAGACCCTAAAAAGTAATCTCTGCAAGTCATAAAGCCTCCTAAATGCTGTAATAGCATTAACTCCTCAGCAACCACATAAACATTCTACCAAAGAAACACCCACAATAACACATACAGCTTCAATGCATAGTGTTTCAGCTCATAAGCCCATAAGGTAAACCTCCAGACAAGCTATCTTTTTTTATCATAGGTGACTGCATTATGATATACTCAGATGTTTCACTCACCGAGCTGAACAGGGAGATGGTCATGGTCAGCTGCCCGTTAAGGACTAGGATTCATACACTCAAGCCACTGAACCACAAGTACCAGTATAATTCTGTTATTGTACATGTGGGAGTTAATGACGTGAGATGCTCCTCTCTAGACTATAAGAAAAGAGACACAATGGAGCTCTTGGACTATCTGTCCCAGGCTGGTATTCAACTAACATTGAAAATGTTGCTGAGAATGATGCTGCAGTATAAGCAGGAAATAAGTGACTTTAACAATAGGCTTAGTTTTTGTTGTCATTTGAAGGGGATGTGATATTTCTCAGTTTCGGAGGATATGGGTGTCAGGCCATGCTGCTTCACCAAGGATGGTCTGCACTTGTCCCCTTTAGGCTTTCAGATATTAGCTAAAACTTTGCCCACTACCATAGTGCCTTTTTAGGCAAAGCCAACCTGATAAACCTTCTACCAGACTACAATAAACCCAGGACACCCTGAAGGTATTACTGCAAAATGCCAAGAGTCTAAAGAGAAAACTCCACCCTCTCAAAGCCCTCCTTATCCTGGGGAATGTAGAAGTCTGTGTAGTTATGGAGACATGGTTTAAGTCTGTGTAGAGCACACTCGCAGTAGAAGGCTACAATGTCGTTCACATATTTAGGCCACCTATTGCACAGGAAGGGACAAAAGGTGGAGGTGTCTAAATATTCAGCTAAAACAGTCATACCTCAAGACTGGTCAGTCAGTATGACCCACATGAACAACTCCAAGTCCAACTCATCATAAGCAAAGTCCCATACTATACTATTGCAAGTTATAGGTCACTCTGTAAGACCCAGAACACCCATACCATGTACCTAAATGTACTGGAGTCACTTTGCATTGAACCCAACATTATAGTCCTGTGTGTCTTCATCAACCCCACTTTAAACTAGGAAAAATGCACAACATCCAATGCGCAGGCCCAGAGATTTCTAGACTTTGTCAACACAAAAGTTCTGGGCAAGCTAGTCCATACACCTATTAAGGGTTCCAACATACTTGATCAGATCTTTACAAACAAGGGGAAGCTTTGTACTTACCAAAGTGTTACATCTTCACTTGTCAGGCCAAATCATAAAGTTGTCTGCTTTGAAATCATACTAAAACCTTCCACTGCATTCAACCATAGAACAATTAGAAAATACTCCAAAGCAAACCACCTACTACTGAATAGCAACCTAGCAAAATTTCAAGCCAGCTCCAACCACATGAACACCATTGCCTAGATGGAGTTGTTCATAAAACCCTAGACCACCATGTAAAATAAAAACAAAAGAAGAACCAGGGAGTGTAGTAATCTTCCATTTAATATAACAATTAAGTGCTTTTGTCTACTGTCAAAAGACTTCATCAGAATAATCAGAATGACAAACAAAAAGAAATCCCAATCTCTCCAAGCTACACACTCTAGGGACCTAAACCTTGTCACCACAATAAACAGGATATGCTGGAGGGATAGATTCCTGTCCCAGAGACTTCTTACACTCTGGAACAAGCTACCCATCTATGTCAAGCAAAGTTCCTCATTAGCACTCTTCAAGAAAAATCTTGATGAGTGGATGGGAAATAGGAAATACACCCCGGGGATCACTTCTGTGGCTCTGCTCGACAGGGGCACAGGAAATTAACTTTCTTGGGTGACGTAAGCCAGGGAACCTTGTTGACTAGGCTTACTTAGGCCCTTGGGCCAATAGCCTAGTACCTACCTATGAACCTTTGAACCTAAAATCCTTAGTTTAAATACTTTCAGAAAATTACCTGACATCAGCCCTAAAACAATTATTTAATTAACAATTAGTCTTTAGGATACCAAAACAAGTCACCCCATTAACAACTACACAAAGCTGCATAAAAATACATTGTTCATTGAGACCAGGGGGATTGGTGACATTAACCCTTAGTTGCTACTTCAGTTCCATAAATTCCAAATGTAAGTCCACTGGACCGCCCCTTGGGCCCAAATCCACCTGGTCAATGGCCATAAATTTAAAAGAATGTGTGGGGTTCCTTTTAATGTGTTTAGCCAAAGCATTCAATTCATCCCCTTTCTGGATATCATAAATATGCTGGTATATTCTGTCTTTAAAAGCTCTTTTTGTCTTTCCAATATAGAATCTTTCACAGCTTTGGTATTTCCCCACATAAACTAACTCTTTGCTATAATGATACAATCTCTGAGTTAATTTAATAACCACATAATTCTGGATACTAACTTCCCACGTCCAACACGAGTTTGCATTGTGAGCAATGGCCACATTTTACCATACCATAATTGGTACGTCATGCCCAGGTCTTTCCACTAAGGTTTTAAAACACATATCCTTCTTATAAACAACAATGGATTTGGATTCTACCCTTTCACTGTGCTGCTGTCCAATCCCAAAATACTCCAGTTTTTATTAATGTGACAAATACTATCAAAGTACATATTGTAGGTTAAGATCAAAGCATTTTTAAATTCTTTTCTGTCATCACAGTTACTGCCTGTGTTACAGGCTTCACTTTCATTCTGGGGACAAAGGTCATCACATATAGGGTTCAACCCCAAAAGGGCAGAGAAGTAACCATTCTCTCTTCCTCACAACTTCATCAAAAATACTATTCAACAACCCCACTTTAAACTAGGAAACATGCACAACATCCAAAGCACAGGCCCAGAAATTTCTAGACTTTGTCAACACAAATGGTCTGGGCAAGCTAGTCCATACACCCATTAAGGGTTCCAACATACTTGAGCTGATCCTCATAAACAAGGGAAAGCTTTGTACTTACCTGAGTGTTACATCTTCACTTGTCAGGCCAAATCATAAAGTTGTCTGCTTTGAAATCAAACTAAAACCTTCCACTGCATTCAACCCTAGAACAATTAGAAAATATTTCATATTAAGCCACCTACTATCGAATGGCAACCTAGCAAATTTTCAAGCCAGCTCCAGCCACATGAACACCATTGCCTAGATGCAGTTCTTCAAAAAACCCTATACCACCATGTAATTAATTGCTTCAAGGCAGATGTACCCACCCAAAAAAAGCATAGGACTAACTCAAAGAATAAACCTCCCTTGTAGAATTCCAATATCAACAAGATATATAACAAAAGAAAGAAAACCATGGCCAAGACTAGGAAGTGTAATACCCAGCAAGGCAAAAATTCCATCATTAAATTAAATGAGCAACTCAGAAATCTTATCAAAATTCACCAAAACCGAATCTGAGCTAAAGACAGCCTTGCAGGCAAAGGACAACCATAAAGCCTTCTTCAACTATCTACACAGCCTCAAAGGTAAAAATAATAGTACGCTGAACTAATTGCAAACTGAATCATCTATTCAGAGGATATAGCAAACCTACTAGATGACATATTCATCTCCAGTTTCACCCCACTGCCCCCCCCGACACCTCCCAAGAGATATCCTTGAGCATAACAACTGGCTATCACAAGCAAACAAGTCTTCAATGCATTCTTCAAAGCAAAAAAATATATATGCTACATATATAGACCCTGATAATATCTTGGGTTGCTTTCTGAAGAGCATGAAACATGACCTATCTGGCCCCTTAGGATCCTTGCTCAACTTTAGCCTCCAATCTTACTCATAAAAGTAGCTATTAACACCTCTCTCTCTGTGGGCTGCTATAGCTTATTACATCTACCACAAGAATGGATTAAGTACCAGATAGCAAAAGCACCCTCGACTGGATTATCACCTCCAAACCTAATAATCTTCATAGACTTAGAGTTATTATCACACTCCATTAATGACAGCATCCCTATCTGTGTATGTTGGCTTCAAAGTAAAGTACTCACAGCCCACTTCTCCACCAGTAAACAGAACCCATTTCTCCATCAGTGGGAATAATATGAAGTTTTTTTGCAAATAAACATTAATTTCATTTCTAAAACAAGTTTACACTGATCAAGTTTCAGCTCCACTTTGGCTCAGCCATCCACAACTTTGCAGCATGCGTCTGCTCTCTCTTCATTTACCCTTTTCCTGTCACAATCCCTACCATCAAAATTATGCTCTCCCCTGACAACAAATTTATTTATACATCATCCGCCACCCCTAGTTGCAAATAAGACATATCAATACCCAAGCTTGACTGCACAAACAGAGAATATTAATCAACCCAAGTAGAAGTGGAACAATGTACTTTGGGTCCAGTTATATATTATCTAAAGCGAATCCCCAGAGGTCATCCTTTCACTAATAAGTTCCTGGGGTTCATCTCTCATTTAAAGTGAATCCTACAGACTGCTCTATCACTGACCCTACAGGCAACCTTTACGTAACACCCACAAATTTCACTGACCAGTGCCTATGGTTTGAAGCAACTCTTTCCTTCAAGAAACACATTGAGATGCCTATATCTTGCATACCCAAAATATTGTCTGCAGCATGGAAAATCTTACGATAGCTATGAAGAAAAACTACAATAAAGTCAGAAAACATTACTGTTTTTTTTTTTGGGTTGGGGTCTTTTTTTTCAAAAGGAAAATGCATGAAATGAGAATTACCTGTATTAGAGCTGAATCAAGTTAAAAAGCAAGCATTTAAATATTTTCTTAAAAGATACAAGAAAAGGAAGCTGCATTATACTTAGCTACCTTTTCCCTAAAATGTAAATTTCTGAAAGAAAATATGTAAAATGGTATATGATTGCATCTGCTACCTTAAAAGTGTATTACAGCTACAAAGGAAAACAATCGTACCATCACAATTGTGTTCACATTTGCAGCCTAATGCTTCCTGGAAGTTGCTGGGTGAGTTATGTCACATGGTGATGACACATTCAGTTCTCCGAATGTGATTTAATAATGTTTGAATTAGGTTAATGAACGCTGATTGTGAGAGCTGAGGGATAGTAAACAGTGGTTATAGTAAGTGTCTTATTCATAGGTAGCTTGAAGTCCAGATTCATCTCTGGTTGATGAAGTGACTATGACTATGAGCTCTATGATGGGCATGGTTAACAGCACATGCCCACCATCTACACATATGCTCGGCCTGCTAGGTGTAAAGGTACAGAGGTTCACAAGTTCTTACTGAGATTATGAGCAAAGGAGACCATCAAGAGACTTAGCTACATCAGCCATCACTGGTAGGAAACTAGCACTGTCCCCTGTTAAGCAGACGTCCTCCACATACCCACGGTGAAAATTTGCAATCTCCCATCCAGTAAGTCAGACTAGTTTTAAAGGTTGCTATGGAAGTAACCTGCTTTATAGGTAAGGCCAGGCTGTTCCAGAAATGGGGGATACGTTGGATTAAGTATGTGCTGAAGTTGCAGTGTCAGTAGTTCAACAGGTAGTATACTTGCCTTTGGTGCAACGGGCTGTGGGTTCTATTCTCAATCTAGGTAGATGGATTGCTGGCAGTGCAGTATAAGGGGATGCTGCACTTCTGAGTCTGTCACGCTTCAGCTGAGACATTAAACAGAGGCCCCATCTGCCTGCAGTAGTAGTAGCTCAGAAGAATGTAAAAGATCCCACGGCACCCATCAAAAACAGTAGCGGAAGTTCCTCAATGTCCTAGTCATATTTTCCCTACTAGTATAAATACCACCTTTGGTCTCCTCTGAAAAGATGCTACTAGCCTAGTGGGACTAACCCAGTCAACAAAGGATAAATAAAAATTAAATGTGATAGAATAGGGTAAGGTCTCTAGAACAAGTGCTTATTTTACCACATGTTTTATTAAGGTGAAGGAATTCAGAGAGTGCCGGGTCATTTATAGCATGGAAAATTCAGCAGAGATGACTCCTTAGGAGTCTGGATGACACTGAATACAGGGACAGAGCTTTTAGACTATCAGACTAGCTAAGGTACTCAGACCTGAGATCTTTTTGGTGAGGAAATGTTGAGGTATTTCAAGCTAGTTTAGCTGCTTGGTGAGGTACATGCTGAAGGGTGCATTATATTCAATCATGGGCCTTATAAAGGATGAATAAAGTTCTTTGGACAATAAGGAGATACCACAAAGGATAAGCTGTGCTAAGTAAAAGGATTTTATAACCACCACAGCAAGGTGGTTTTCAAAGGAAGATCTATTGTCAGCATACGTACCCAAATCCCTGATGATTGTGTCGAATTTAAGTGAAATGTTATCCGTGCGGTAAGCAGTAGTGATGCTAGTTTTACCAAATGAAACAATGCTGCATTTCTTGTTTTTAAGGGTTAATCCATGTTTAATGCAACACAAATTTTGTTTGCTCCAGCCCTTGCTGAAGAATTTGAGTATCAGAATGGGATTTGATAACCATCCCCAGTTTGCAATCATCAGCATACCATAACTCTTGATACTAGTGGCTGCCAAAGAGAGGGAGGTGCCACTGGTGACATTTTTGTGACTAGAGAGAATACCCCTGACCTTAACAGTATGGATTCTGTCGGGTGGCCAATTACCAATAAAGCAAACTTTGTATGGAATTATATTGAGTTGGGAACATTTGTCAATTATCTCAGCATGAAGGATAGTGTGAAAGGCCTTGGCAAGGTCTAGATAAGCTCCTTATTCAATGTAACCCTTTCAAAGCACTTAAATTGTGCAGGCATGATGGGCCTTTAGAAAGCTGAATTGATGTCTCCAGGGATACAAAGTTACCTATATCAATGTTTATCAGTTCAGCTATTATATGTTCTATAGCCTTGCAAATAATACTAGTAAGACTAATGAGCTTCTAATTTATACAAGGGCACAACAACTGTCATCATTCACTCCTGGGTGACAGAACCAGTGGAGAGACTGAGACTGAAGAACTGATGGAGGCATTTTGCTAAGAGGGACTTTAAATTTCTCAGCAAGCATCTAGGAATGTTGCCATGACCTATGGAAGAAGTGTTTTTAATTATGGAAAATGCCAAAAGGATATGGACCAAATTGACTTCATGAGGAAAAGTGTGAGGGGGAATAGAGGAGAGAGAGAGTGGGGGGGGGGGTGAGTGAAGTAAATTGGACAATAATTTGCCCAGAAGAATATAAGTGATGTCCTTGTGGTCAGAGAAGGAGGCACCACTGGAACTGAGTTCAATACCAAATTGAAGGTTACATCTAAGCTTCCTACTATAGCCGAAAAAGGCCTTGTGATTGTCTTTTGAATTAGTTGCTTTCCTAAATTCATAGTTAGCTTTGCATTTCCTAACAGAAGTTTGTGAGATTTACTTACCAGGTTTAAATCCTTTTACATCGATGAAGTGGACATCTTTTAACGATGGCCATGAGGTTTTTTTCTTATTATAGAGTTTGCTGATGTGATAGTTCCACTATATGGATTTACTTGTAAACTTGCTATTATGTTTACTCTAGAATGGTACAGATGACGTAATGCATCGATCTAACAGGGAATAAAATTCAGGGCAGTAAGCATCAGCTGTAGTTATAAGATTTGCTGGGGAGCAATGTCATTTTTGATTATCAATAAGATCAGTAAAAAGTAAATAATTGTTAAGTATGATAAGGCATTTCAGTTGCTAGAAAGATTATTAGAAGTTCTTTACTCTTGTAGCAAAGCATTGGTGGGTAGTAGCAATGAGCATGTTAAGTGGATGAAGGAGTCGTAATGTGCTTGTCTCTGCAAACCTATGAAGAATAAGGAGAGAGGAAAAAAGGAAACATGCATACATACATAAGATAGAGGGTTTGCTGTAATGGCTAGCGTAGGAGGATTGATAGAGCATGAGCAAAGAGGAAAAACGTCTGACAAGCAATGATCTAGTACTGCATGTAGCTACAAAAAGGAGCTGCAGTCAGCCATGCTGTATACTGTAGAATTGTATAGTAAATTTCCTTCCCTGTGAGAACACAAAACACACAGTACAGCAACGCAGTAATATACAAATAAAGAATTGATGTGGTCTACACTAGACCATACACATACATGTGATGACAACTATACAAAGTATTACAATGTCCAGTAAAGCTTAGTGTCCAAAATGGTACATGCAATAAATAAACAAACATTCAAGTAATAACTATGAGTGATTCCAGCTGTGAAGTGCAGTTCACACTATAAGTGCATAGGCTATTGATCAGTGGGGATCTTAAGAAGTCTAGCCCTACATTCCCATGATAATTTTCAGCCCTTATATTTTGTATAAAAATAATACAGAGGCAATCAGAACAAGGATATGTCGGGACATTTACTTGTTGCATCTATCCATAAAGGAAGCGGGTGCTAAATCAAGGCTGAATTTGCAGTTCTACATCCATTCATCCAAATTACATCTGAATAGAATTAGAGAAGTATTTCACTTCATGTGGAGTGGAAGATGTTTCATAGAAGATGTACTCCTTGCAATACATACCTATCAGTCCATCCTGTTCTATTTATGTTGCAAAACAAAACTGAGATCCTTTGAGGGTTTCTGATTGGCCAAAGGGCATTATTTGTGTTTTTTTTTTTTTATAGAACCTCCACTGCTATTTAAGCATTGCATTTGTACAACACTAGTCAGGTGGATTGGACACTCTAAATTGGCCCTAGGCATGAGTGTGTGTGTGTGTATGATTGTGTGTGCCTTCTGTGGAAGTTTGGTTGCCAGGCTGGCAACTCGACACCGTAAAAACTCCACTGCCAATCATGACTGGACAAGGTGATCTGCTGTGGTGACCCCTAACCAGGAAAAGTCGAAAGAAGAAGAAGAAGATTTGTACAACACTAGTCTCATAACCTATGAGCAAGCTAAGACATACATTACTATAGCCACTGTTTCAGCACTTCAGCACTTGTTTTTTCACATTGTATTTGTCACAGCTACATTAATTGAGTGTTTATGTGTTGAATATCTGGATTTGTTGGTTCTTTTATACAGTTTTTAGTTGGAACTGCTACTCTCCATGCAGCAGCACCTAGCAGTGATATCTTTCAAAGTATCTCAACCTTGTACACTGTATAGATGCCGATCTCTTGCAGTGTAAATTTCCCTTAAAATATCTTTACTGTCTAGGCAGATTTCTTTTAACTACTAGAACATCTAGTTTGTGCATAGCTGAGCATTGCATATCAAGTTCCTTGTGTTACTGACCTATTCAATATTTAAATTTCCCTCTCTCTCTCTCTCTCTCTCTCTCTTCTGTAGCTAAATTCCAAGCACCCCCAAACCCAGTAAACACCATATTATATGCTGGGCTATTTACAAAATCTCTGTACAACCATACTGATAGCTGTATAGAGTGAGCTGTGCCCATCATATTAAGAATAAGACAAACTCAAAAGACAAGCCACCATGATGGAATCACTATATCAGTCGGCTGTACAACAAAAGGATAAAAATCTTGGCTAAGCGTAAGAGGAACAAAGCCCATCATACTAAAAGCCTCATGACCAATCTAAACAGGTGGCTAAAAGGGTTAATTAATAATGCAAAGGCTAAATTTGAAGAAAAAAAGCTTCTCAGGCAAAGGACAACCACAAAGCTTTCTACAGCTATGTCCATAACCTCTAAGGAAATAAATAACAATCTGCAGAACGTATTGTAAATGGCATCACCCACATTGAACTGGAGGCCATTGTCAAACTTTGGGCCACAAGGTTCAGCTCAAGTTTGTCTCCTCATTCCTCCCTCGTTAGTACAATGTTAATAGAACATACCACAATCTCCCTAGCCATTACTAATGAACAGGTCATCAATGCACTTTCCAAGGCCAAAAATACTGTATCCATGGTCCTTGATAACATCCCAGGATGATTACTAAATAGCATGAAACATGACCTCTCTGGTCCATTTGAATCACTTTTCAGCTGGAGCCTATAGTCAGGTTTTGTGCCCAAGGAATGGAAGATGGTTACAGTCATTTCCCTGCACAAAGGAGGTCCAACAACTGATACAGGTAACTACAAGCCCATAAGTTTGATCAGCCTCATATGTACGGCCATGGAAAGAATCATCATGGGCATGATAAATAAGGACATAGATAACCTGAAAATGCTGGACCCATTACAGTTTGGCTTTGTTAAAGGAAGATCATACCTATTAATCTGGTGAACTTCTTTGAGAGAGTCACCAAAGCATTGGATGAAGGTAAGACTGTGCACACAGCTTACCCCAACCTGGCCAAGGCTTTTGATGCAACACCCCACTCAAGCGTTATAGACAAGCTCACTAAATTAGGTATAAACCCTTTTACCATCCACTGAATAGCCAACTGGCTCACTGATAAGACAAAGGAGGTCAAAAATATGTGAGGCCACTTCCACCAAGAGGCCAGGCACTAGTGGAGTCCCCCACAGCTCAGTACTGAGCCCACTCCTTTTTGGCATCTATTTCTCTGAAGTTGAAGCAAACGCTGAAGGTTTACAGCTGACAGTCTGCAGATGATTGCAAGCTGGGGATTATCATCTAAACCACTGCAGATATTACCATTCTTAAAAAAGACCTATTTCTGAATAACAAATGGTGCCAAAGCCATGGTCTCAAGCTCAATGCTAAGAAATGCATAAGTGTACCCTTTAGGAAGTTAACCATCCCAGCTAATTACCATGTTGATAAAACACCCCTAAGAGTCAACCCAGTGGTCAGGAATCCGGGCACGCAAGTAGACAGTGGCCTTACATTGACCACAGTGGTGAGGAAATCCTTTTATGTTGCACAACATATAAGTAAGAGCAAGGCATCTAGGTACAAAGAGGTCATTATCCCACTGTACTGTACCCTTCTCAGACTAATAATACGGTGCAATGCTGCCTTCATGCCTGACCAGGCATATGCAGCAACTAGAGTGACCTCAGACGTTCCTTCCAAAAAGAATATAAGGCGTAACAAATATGCCTTATGCAGAATGTCTTAAAGCTCTTTCCCTCTACTCACTCTCCTGTAGATTGCTGAGGAGTGATCTATGCCTGGCTTACAAGACATCTGCAAAACCCACACGTATGAATCTCCTGCATATTCGTAAGTCATACACTACCAGAAATACAAGGTTTAGGGACCTGAATTTTATCTGTGACTTAAACATAACATGCTGGAGAGACATATGTCCTAGAGACTGCCCCTCCTATGGAACATGCTTCCCATCCTTGTGAAGCTGAATTTGTCTATTACAGTTTAACTGCAAAGTGGATGGGGAATAGGATCTTACACTAGGCCTAGCACCCACATCCCATATAAACAGAGGTAGCTTATAAATGCCTGGCTCTCAATATCAGATTTGGATACAGGACATCATTATTCTTTTGGGAAGACTTGGATAGGCTTAGAAACCCCCCTGGTCATTAGGCTTAACATAACTTAAGCAGTTTGCAGTCATTTGGGTCAAGAGTTTGTAGGTTACATATGTCTTTATTTATTAATGATCATTTCCATAGCCTTACAAATAAGGCTGGATAGGCTCACTGGTCTATAATTACCTGGGTTCGTTGATGCCCACCTTTGTGCAAAGGGAAGACTGTTGCTGCTGTCCATTCATCCAACATAAAGCCTAGTTGGAGGCTAATACTATGTAATGTCTGTAGAGGGTCTGAGAAGTCATGTTTCAGTCTGACCAGTAGACATTCAAGATGTTATCTGGCCCCGTAGCTGTAATGTTCTTCATCTCAGACAGCACCTTGAGGACTTGTTCTTGGGAGATTTGAGGTGCTCTAGATACAGGTATGTGATCTGGGAATGTAGGAGAGAAGATGGGGGACTTGATATTTTAACTAAATTTGTCTGCTCATAAATTGACTATGTCCCCTGTGTCCAAGTATGTGATATCCTATACTATCAGCGTTGTACAGTGCTAGGCATTGTTTCTGAGATTTCTAACACAGATAAAGAAAGCTTTGTAGTTATCTTTTGTCAGGATGGTTATTTTTATCTGATATCCGACTTTGGTTGATTTGATCAGGGTCCGAATTGCCTTATTAAGTTTAGCAAGCACTTTACTGGCATCTTGATGGTTCAATTTATTTTTACATAGGATAAGGTTTATTTCTTTATTAAAGAGTCTGTGGGTTCCACCATAAGGGCTTATTTTAAATTTGGCATGGTATTTACTTCTGACGGTGACAGATGCTTCTATGCAGCTATTTACATGGGTATAGTACTTGGCAGTATAGCATTTCACATATGCAGTGGAGTCATCAAGATGGAAGGGGCTTTCGAATGTAGCCACGTCATCACTCAATTTTAGAAGATTAGTCTTGGTAGAATCTCTAAATACCAAGGTGTTGGAAGATGAATCCAGCTTCAGTCATAAGGTGAATGTGACTAATTTGAAGTCTGGTTTGATCAGGGAGGCAATTACAATTTGTGGGGAGTAAAGGTACCCCAAATTGGTAAGGACCATGTATAGGATTTTATAGCTCCTGGTCGGAAAAATATAGACAAATTGGTCCATTGAGTTTGCACTGATGAAGTCCAGAAATTTCTGGTCATACATGTCTGAGGATATATAAGTCTCCAAATTAATGAAGGGGTAGTTGGAGTCAACTAGGAGAAGAGTATTTGGCTTAATGTACAGGACTCCATACTGGTTAGGTAGGAGTTATGGGATCTGAGGAACATCAAGGGAGTCCTATAGTTATTTATTTAAGATATGATAAAGGGTTTTGTTAACAGTAAGTTGGACATGGAGGAGTTCCAGATCATTGTCTTGGCTAGCGAAGCTGATTTTCAATTTTTTTAACTATATGGGAGACCACCACCTTTAGGGCCTTCATCTAATGCAATGGGCATTGAAACCTTACACTGATCCTGGGTTAGAAGTGTTAAGGATCCTAACTTAGAGTAGAAATACCTTTATATTATCTGGATTCTATTTTGTTATGTTGGAAGATTTAGAGGACCAATATTGCCTAAAACAAAAAGCACTGTGCGGTGGATATGAATTTCACCAGTATACAAAAGCTTTGAGCAGATAGATGCAAGCCATCCATGGCAAACAGTTAGAATTGTCTTTTATCTCCTCTAAAGCTGCTATACATCGTACCCCCTTTGAATGATACCAGAAGCTAAGCCAATAGTTGAAGTAAATAATCTTTTCTTTGTATTGTGGCACACTTGCTTCAGATACATTCTGAAAGCTCCATCATGTCTCTCTTCATATAGTTTAGGGAGATATATCTGAAGTCATTTACACCCATGTGCACTATGGCTGTTTTATATGTGGATTTATGGTGCAAGGACTTCAAGTCTATGCGTGATGTGGTGAATCTTGGCACCTGATATGCAACTGACTGTGACCATCTCCCTGCACAGCTCATTGAGTGGTGCACTGGTGTGTCTGACCATGGAGTCGCCTATAACTAGGATATTGGATTGTATGGAGTTTGCCTTATGGGCTTTTGAATCAAATCAGAGTGAGACGTATGATTCATGGCGGCTGTTGCCTGTGTTGTGTGTTTGTGAAGTTGCTGAGGGTACTTGTTTCTTATGTTATATTAAGGAGACTTTTTGGTTTAGGTAGGTTACTTTTAAGAGCCTCAGTATATGTAGGTCTATGTATTTGGCAGTGTGTGTGTGTGTGTGTGTGTGTGTGTGTGTGTGTGTGTGTGTGTGTGTGTGTGTGTGTGTGTGTGTGTGAGATTGGTTTAGTATGATGGTGTGTGGCACTGATAACCTACAGGCTATCTGTCATGGTTTCTTGTACAATCTTACCCTCCAATAACATTATATAATTGACCCTCTCATGCACTGTCAGTAAACATGAGACAATTACTACAGTACGTTTTCTCAAGATGCCAATTTCAGCCAAGCTGGCTACACAGATGGTTGGAAAGTACAAATCCAAAGTTCCAGGTGCTTACTAATGTGAGCTAAAAGAGCAGCAGTGCCTATGAGGTTTGGAGTTGATTACTGGAGGTGCTGTCTCTGGCAGAGACAGTGCTGGTCTCAACACAGCTAGGAATCAATAATCCAATTATCCACTAGAGATAATGTCATCTGTATGATAGTACAAACTGTATCCATAATATATGAAATACCTTGTGAGTATTTCTGTGTAGTGGTTGTTAAGGAAAGCAGCAGAAATTACTGTACAGGTGTAACTAACCTGTGATTATAAAGATTTTCAGCAGACACCTGAGGAGAAAAGCTCCAAAAGGATACAAACATAATAATGTATGACAAAAGTAGATAAGCAAAACAGAAGATATCACAAAAGCACAAAATACACTGAGAAAAAACAATAAAACAGAGCAGACAACGAACTGCAGAACTTCACTTTAATAAATGTTTAGCGCTTTCCTCAGAACAGTTTCCAACTTCTTCAGAACACCAATAAACAACAGTGAAATGTTTAAATAGGTACATCACAGTCACATGATACTAAAACCACTCCCATCTGTACAATTTAAAATACAGTCTTCCAAAAATAAAGCATGTTTTTACATAGTTCAAAACCTTGCTTGTTAGAAAAAACATCGATAAAACGTGTATAAAAACGCACACTTACTGTATGGACAAAAATAGCAGTATATCGTGATAGCTAAAAATGCTCATAAACACAAATCTAAGAAAAAACATATTCAGCCTTTAGTTTCAAAACATTGCTGATCGAGGCAGACTCATTTAGCCCAGGGGCTCCAGTGCATTACTCCTGAGTTGCCAAATTAACTCCTTATATTCTAGGAGCAATTCATGAGGTCCACCCCTTTGGTCAAAGCCCACCTTTTCTATACAAGTGTATTTAAAAGAATGTGTGGGATTTTTTCTCACATGTTTTGCAAGAGCATTTCTTTTGTCATTCTTATTTATGTCATATTGGTGCTGAGAGATCCTACTTTAAAATTTATTCTTGGTCTTATCAATGTAAAATTCCAAACATTGTTTACACTCAGCAAGATACACAACATTATTGCTCTGGCAGTTCAACTTCTGACAAAATTTGATAACCCCCCCCCAATCTGGGTATACTAATTTCTTCACCTTCCTTTACATACCTACATTGATTACGTCTGCATTTAGACATGCGGCCAGGGTGACTTTTTTTCTTTTGTCTTTCAAGTATGTTTTTAGAGCATAGATCTTTCTTATACACATTACAGGGTCCTTCCCCATTTTCTCCACATACTCACTGTCAGCCCTAAAGATGTCCCAGTTATGCTGTATTATGTCCTTAATGCTGTCAAAGTGTATGTTATATGGCAATATTAGGGATCTTTGAAAATTTACTATGTTTCTCTTACCATTCATGGTAACTAAGTCACCATTTGTCCCAAGTAGTGGCTTAAAAATGCATTCCTGTCTTTTCCTAATGACCTTCCAAAAAATATTATCCAAGAATATAGCTGGATACCCTCTGTTGGTCAACATATCATTCAAAATTGCAAATTGTTCACTAAAGGTAGAGTCATTACTCACCATACGGGCGAGTCTCACCATCTGGCCTTTGACCAGGGACTTTTTTTGATAGATAGGGTGGTGGCTTTTAAAATGAAGTAATGAGTTAGAGTATGTAGGTTTTCTGTATATGTTAGAGACAAACCTACCTTCACCTCTATTCTTTGAGATGGTCACCTCCAAATAATGGACAGCATCTTCACCTATTTCCATGGTAAACTTAAAAAATGATGTACTGCTGTGCAAATGTACAAAAAAATTGTTAAGTTTTTCCCTACCACCTTTCCAAAAAATGACAATGTTATCTAAATATCATCCGTAAAGTGTCCAAAAGTTACTAAACTCAGAGTTAAAGACATATTGGCTTTTCCACTGGGCAAGGACAATGCTAGCAAACATGGGCGCACAAACTGCACCCATTGCCATACCTTTAAGTTGTCAAAACAATTTTCAGGCTGAATATGTTTTTTCTTAGATTTGTGTTTATGAGCTTTTTTAGCTATCACAATGCTGCTGTTTTTGTCCATACAGTATGTATGTGTTTTTATACACATATTATATCTGTGTTTTTTGTAACAAGCAAGGTTTTGAACTATGTAAAAACATGATTTTTTTGGAAGACTGTATTTTAAATTGTACAGATGGGAGTGGTTTTAGTATCATGTGACAGTGATGTACCTATTTAAACATTTCACTGTTGTTTGTTGGTGTTCGGAAGAAGTTGGAAACTGTTCTGATGAAAGGGCTAAACTTTTATTAAAGTGGAGTTCTGCAGTTCATGGTCCTCTCTGTTTATTGTTTTTTTATCAAGACAGAAGATATACAGTATATCATTGATACAAAAATAAAATTACAAAATATGATCAAATGTTATCAGGTACAGTCAATCAGTTACAATTACATATTCACAAAGAAATTAGGTTCAGAAAGTTGTTGTAAGTTATAGGGTAACTTACAATATCCATTATGGGTTAGAAGTGTTAAAATACAGCCTATATTTTTGACATAAGTGACAGAGGTTAATTTAGAGACAGGAAATAGATGCTGAGGTTAAGAAAAAGAAGAAGGGGAGAGGTAGATTAAGTAGGATAAGAGCAAGAGCAGGTCCAGTAATTTAATGTGTATTCTTTTAGAGTTTTCTTGAAGCAGTTTGGGTTAGATATAGATCTTAAGGGAGCAGGTCTAGGGATTTAATAGGTATTATTTTAGAGTTTTCTTGAAGCAGTTTGGGTTAGATATAAATCTTAAGGTTAGGAGCAGTTTGTTCTATGCCTTACAGACTGAGTGATTATAGAGGGGTTTTCTGACATTTTTTGGGATTGTAGATTTCCAGGAGGTGTTGTTCAGAGCTAATGAGTGTGAGTAGGAGTATAGACGGATATGGGATTAGATAGTGCAGTAAAGAAGTTGGGTTTGTATAGGTAGGAGTGAGTCAGATGTAGCTGAGGAAGAAGGAGTTGATGGTGAAATTCGAGCCACTGTAGGTTTCTTAGAGGTATGCAGTGGTGAGAGCACTAGGTTTGCTACGAATCTGGCAGTTTTATTCTATGTTAGTTCAAGTCCGGACAAGAGATTGGCTTGAAGATTAGTAAAGATTGGGGCAGCATATAGTAAAGTAGGGAGTAGTTAAGATTGGGCAAGAGAGAGTTAAGCTTCCTAGATTAGCTATATGAAAGAGTGTGTAATTAATAGGTTCCAGTATCCTGAAATTAGAATTTGGAATTATAGAAATGCAAACAATGAGGGAAGTGCAGAACTAAGAAAATCTGGACAATTAACAGATAGTCTTAGCCTGGTGACAGCTGAGAGACAGTGAACGCTTCTGCACTTGTACCTGGATTGGGGATCGTTTGGCAGTGCAAGAAAGGTAAGTGTAACCTCCTTAAAACAAAACAAAAAAATTGATAGTTTCCCTGTGAAAGTAACTCTTATCAGTAAACTCCACCTGCAGCAACCATATGCAAGCCTCAGCCCCCATTCCAAACAGAAAACCAAAACTGACAACTGTGCTGCAGGCGAGGAAGTGCTACATGATGTTAGCATTCCATCCGTGAATGCAACAGAGAAGACGTACCACGTGAACAAGGTTGGGAGCTGGAAGTTTTTTTTCCCCTCCATAACTTAAATCACAATGCAGGACCTAAAACCAGCCATCATCAAAATGGAGAAGACAGCAATAAAGATGTGGGTGGGCAAACAGATAATGCAGAGAGACAGAGGGGTGCCAACAAAAATTAGTCTCTCCCCCATCTCAGACAGCCATACCACAATACCAGTAAAAGAAAGCCTCTGCAACAGGAAACTGATTATACCAGAATGGGCAGTATAATTATGGGAAAGGGAATGACCAATCCACGGGTATTACAGTGCAGCAGAATGAGCTATAGCCTCTTACAACTGCAAGATTGTAGTACTTCAATCCAACATTAGCAGATGAACCTGGTCTGCAAGGCTATGGAACGTATCATCATGGAACTTACCAATGACATTGGTAATCTCCAAACTCTAGACCCTACCCAGTTCGGGTTTGTAAAAGGCAGATCATGTCTCCTAAACCTGATAGACTTCTTTGAAGCGGTCACCAAAGCCAAGGCTTTCGACACCATCCCCCACTCTGGAATTACAGATAAACTAACTAAGCTAGGTATAAATCTCTATGTCACAAGATGGATTGCCAACTGGGTCAATGACTGAACCCACTCTGTGAAAGTAGCAGACTCTAAATCTAAATTCAGACCAGTGACAAGTGGAGTACCACAGGGTTCAGACCTAGGTCCTCTCCTGTTTGGTATCTACTTATCTGAAGTACAGGCTAACACAGAATCCCTTTGGCTAACAAAGTTCGCAGATGACTGCAAACTAGGAGCCATAATCAAAACTCCTAATGATGTGGACATCCTACAAAAGGGTCTCACTGAGACAGATGCCTGGTGTCAAAGCCATGGCCTCAAGCTCATCCCTTTTGGTAAAAACTCTGTACCTATGAACTACCACATATGCAGTAGTCTACTTAACACCAAAACCATAAAAATAGACCTTGGGACACAAGTGGCAGTAGTCTCTCCTTTGATAATCACATCGCCACAGTAGTCAGGAAATCTTTCTACGTGCCACACCTCATCACAAAAGGTTTCTCATCCAGGAAAAAAGAGGTAATTGTTCCCCTCTACTCATCACTCATTCAACCCATTATAGAGTGCAACGCCTCTTTTGGTATGTACCTCACAAGACATCTACAACAACTGGAAAGGCCGCAGAAATACCTCACAAAGAGGATTACTGGCCTCAAACAGATGCCCTACGCAGACTGTCTCAAAAAACTCCAGCTTTACTCTGTCGCATATCGCCTACTCAGAGGCAATCTCTGCCTAACATACAAAGCTATGTCAAACCCAGAGCTGTTGGACATGCTCCACTTAAAGAAATCCAAATCCCTCCAAGCTACATGCTCTAGGGACCTAAACCTTGTCACCACAATAAACAGAACATGCTGGAGGGATAGATTCCTGTCCCAGAGACTTCCCATACACTGGAACAAACTACCTATCTGTATCATTAGCACTCTTCAAGAAAAATCTTGATGATTGGATGGGAGATAGGAAATTCACCCTGGGGATCACTTCTGTGGCGCTGCTTGACTGGGGCACAGGAATATAATTTTCTTGGGTGGCAAAAGCCAGGGTACCATTTGGCTAGGCTTATATAGGCCCCAGGGCTGATAGCCTAGTACCTACCTATGAACAATGAGACAATCCCCCATATGGTTGGTTAGGAACACAGTTTCGTATTTAACCGCAGTGCAGTTCTTTTTTTCTTTGTCCAGAGGAAGTACACCGTCTCCTGTCCACTGGCCAGGCCTGGTATGAAAGAATAAATGGTAATGAAAAGGCAAATTATATCTGGATTTTCCTGGAAGAAGCTGTACATCAAATGCAGCCCACTTATTTTTCAGTCTGCTGAGATTAATTAGGGCTACATTATGCGCCATGACTAAAGTATAATTCTTTGGTGATTGATACTCTTTTATGCAGTCACTAAGTAGTGAACTGACCATGAAACGGTGACGTTCAAACCTCACTGCTTTACTATTACTTTTCCTTATCCCTCTTATGTGAGGGAATGTGCCTCAACACTGCTGCTATTTAAATATATTAACTCAAGGGTCATTTTTTTATTTATTTTATTTTATTTTTCATTTGCTGACCGCTAGTGTCCGACTGGGCTAAAGCCCTTTTTCAGCGAAGGACCGAGTAGAAAAGCTCCACATTTTACAAAAACAATAAACTAACAGTTGAGATATTAAAGTAGATTACATGTCTTATGCAGCAATTAATAATTATGCAGGACTAAAAGCAAAAAAAAGTTTGCTAGTCAGAGCAAAAAAGCAGTATATTATAAAAGCTTAGGAAGTTTACATGGAAAACATACGGTTTTAAGTTGTTTAAGGAATGAATTAAGTGAGTCCTAGACAGTACTTTGTAGGTGGCTTATAGTCAGGGGGTCCATGCAGTGGCAGGTCCAGTGTTTTTTAAAGTAGTCTTTAGTGGCTGACTTGAATTGTTTGGGGTGAGTATGGGTCCTTATGTTTAGTGGAAGTTTGTTCCATGCTATTGAGGGATGGTAGCTATATAAGTTGCAGCCAGTTTTAGATTTGGGTTTGTGTATATTTAATAGGTCTTGGGTAGAGCTCTGGAGATGTCTTGTAGGGGAAATAGTAGGAGATGAGGGATAATAGTGCTGGGCAGAAAGCTGATATAGAAAGGAGTGTATGATTTGGAGCTGAGATTGGAAAAACAGGTGAGGTAGTTTAAGCCAATTTAGGTATTTTAGGGAGAGACAGTGGTGTGACTTATATGTTTGTTGAGCTGCAAATCTAGCTGTCTTGTGATAGTTCAATTCTAGTTTGGTAAGTAGGGTGGAGTTCAGATTTGTGAGTATTTGGGAACAGTAGGTTAAGCAAGATAAAAGGTAGACGTGTAAGAGTAATCCTAGCTTCAGTGGTCAGGAATTTGTTATTTCTATACAGTAGTCCTAGTTTCTGATGAGTTTTTCTGATACTATTGTTGATGTATAGATCAAATTTTAGTAGCTCATCAGTGGTAATGCCAAGTAGTTTTGTGCTAGATTTGACTACAATGGGAGTATTGTTTAGGGACATTATGGTGAAGGAAGATTTAATGTGGTTCACAGATTTAGGAAGAAAGAGTAGCAATTTTGTTTTTTTATGGTTGAGGGTGAGCTGGTTATTTGTGAGCCATGTCTCTACTGAATTAAAGGATGACTGTGCAGTTGATAGGAGTTCTGAGGGGGAGTTGGCCATAGTGATAACTGTAGAGTCATCTGCATATTGGACAATGGTAGACTGAGGACAAGAGGAATAAAGTGAGTTGGTAAAGATATTAAAAAGTAGTGTTCCAAGTATGGATCCTTGAGGGACACCCATTTATACTGGAAGGGGGGTAGATAATGCAGAGTCCCATCTCACTGATTGCCGCCTGTCAGTGAGATAGCTAGAGAACCATTCTACTGTATCAGGGCAGAAATTAAATTCTGTTAGTTTGTTAAGTAGCAGGGGTTGAGAGACAGTATCAAAAGCTTTTGAGAGATTGAGGAATAGGCAAGATATGAGTTTTTCATCATCTTTGACTAGAGAAATAGTGTTGAGAAAGAATAGTAGAGCAGTTGTGGTCCTATGCTTGGGGTGGAAACCATGCTGCGTAGGAGTGAGCAGTTTTTCCTGTGAGAGGTAATGCATAACTTGTTTGTGTATACATTTTTGAGGACTTTAGAGAGAGGAGAGAGGATAGCGATAGGTCTGAAATTATAGATTTCAGATGAGTTACCTCCTTTGTGAATAGAGAGAGTATAGAATTGTTTCCAAATTGAAGGAACTTTAGATTCAGAGATGGAGCAATTTATTAGGACAGATACAGGCAGAGCAAGGGAGTCAGCAGCAGTCTGGAGAACATGTGAAGGGATATCATCAACAGATACAGAGCATGGTTTGAGCTTATAGAGTAATGTTTTGATATAGTTAGTGGAAACAGGTTTAAGAGAGGAGTATACTGAGTTAATAATTGAACAGGGTTCAGCAGAATTAGAAGTGTTGTTGTTTGAGGGATTGGGTTGAAATAGTTTGGAAACTGATTCATTAAAATAGGTGTAGAAGTTGTTGGCAGTCTCATCAGGAGACCAGTCTGGACATGGATTAGGTGAAGTCGGGTTGCCGGGATGTAATATCTGGTTTACAGCATTTCAGAATTTCTTTGGATCTGATTTTAATGTTGTTGGGGGATTATAATAGAAATCTTTTTTGTCTTTGTTGATGAGGTTTTTTTGTTTTATTTCTAAATTCTTTGGACCTTTGCAAGTCAGTTGGAAGTTTGGACTGTACTCATGTTTTCCAGGCCCTTACTCTGGTTTTCATAAGGGTGCAGGTGGTTTTAGATAACCAGGGAGAAGTGTTTGCTTTTATCCAAACTTTTCTGAGTGGGGTTAGTGAGTTTAGAATGCTAAGGAAATGTACTTATAGTTGAAGGCTATAACTGCATTATCTAGTGGGAGCTGTATTAGGAAGTTCCAGTTAACTGTAGAGAGAAGGGTTCTAAATGTATCAGGGCTAAAGTTGGAGAGTTTGTGGCAGGTGATATGTCAGTGTGGTTTAAAGAATTGAGGGGTATATCTGAGAACTTTTATTGGTGAGTGATCACTCAGGGAATCAGATAGTGTTTTTGGATTGTGGTATTTGCTGAGATTGGAAACAAGTATCCAGTCTATAAGCGAGGTTGGAGAATGAGAGTTATTAGTATGGGTAGATTGTGAGATAAGTTGTGTAACTCCATAGAGGTTTATATGATGTGGAGAGTTAGGATTGCTGAGGGTTAGCCAATTAATATTACTGTCCCCAAGGAAGATGGTTTCATTGGGGATATTTTGGGAGAGATATGAGAGTATATTTTCCAGTAAGGGAATGTTGCCCCCTGGTGATCCAAGGTCAATTATGTTGGTAAAAGATGAATAATGAATGTTACTTCAGCTTTACAGCCCACACACTGTGGACTGGACCATGGGCTTACATGGTTACTAATATCCTTCCTTGAATCTCTGGGCTCAGTGATTTGCTGGATTGTTCAGTCATCCTGAAGGATGTAGGGTTTTCCACCTATATTTGAAAAAATAAATAAATATATACATTTCAAACCATTCTTAGAAAAATCTCCTGATATGAACAACCTGGAAAATATCTGTCCTGTTGCTGCACTATTCAGTTTTCAAGAGTTTGACCATGCCTTTCCAGTTCTTACACATATTAAACACAGCACACCCCGACACAGCCCCACACATTCTAAGCCCCATACAGCTCCACACATTCTAAGCCCCACATAGCCCCACACATTCTAAGTGCCACACAAACCCACACAGTCTGAGACCCACACAGCCTGAGCCCCACACAGCCAGACATAGTCTGAGACCCACACATTCTAAGTCCCACACAGCCCTACACAGTCTGAGCCCAACACAGCCCCACACAGTCTGAGACCCACACATTCTAAGTGGCACACAAACCCACACATTCTGAGAACCACACAGCCCCAGAGATTCTAAGTGCCACACAAACCCACACAGTTTGAGACCAACACAGCCCCACACATTCTATGTGCCACACAAACCCACACAGTCTGAGACCCACACAGCCTCACTGAGTCTGAATCCTACACAGCCCTACACAGTTGAGACCCCCATAGCCCCAAACATTCTAAGCCCCACACAGTCTGAGACCCACACAGCCCCACAGATTCTAAGTGCCACACAAACCCACACAGTCTGAGCCCCATACAGCCCGACACAGTCTGAGACCCACACAGCCCCACACATTCTAAGCCCCACACAGCCCCACACAGTCTGAGATCACACAGTTCCACACACTCTGAGACCCACAGAGCCCCACACAGCCCCACACAGTCTGAGACCCACATAGCCCCACACATTCTAAGCCCCAAACAGCCCCACAAAGTCTGAGACTCACACAGCCTCACAGAGTTTGAGCCCCAGACAGCCCCACACAGTCTGAGACTCACACAGCCTCACAAAGTCTGAGACCCACACACCCCACTGTGTATCAAAATGAAACTTCTATTACTGTAGTTACCCATAAGACCAATTAAATTATCAAAAAAGAAATCACTGACTTGGACAGCTTACGTAGACAACAATTTGCCAATTTGGTTCCAGTTTTGCAAAACCAATGACCTTCCCAATATGAATACATAGTAGAGAAATCTCATTTCAAAGGTCACTTGAACACCATCTCTTTAGAAGAATCTTTTTCATTCTTTGGAAAGAGGCTGCTTTGAAATCTAGTAATTTACTATAATCCTTTATGTCATGTTTTACCATACCCTGTGCAGTATTTTACCTTTTTAAAATTTGGTGCTCTTTTATTTGAATAGATTTATGTGTGGTTTTGTGTGTGTGTGTGTGTGTGTGTGTGTGTGTGTGTGTGTGTGTGTCTGTGTTTGAACATGTGTCTGTCTGCTTGTGTACACATGCTCACGTAATATGTATAAATATGTTTGCCATATTTGCATGTGTGTCTGTGTCTCTTTACATATACATATAAATAATATAAATATATGTGCCTTCTGTGCATGTACGTGTGTGTACATGTACATGCTCGAGTGTGTGTGTGTGTGTGTGTGTGTGTGTGTGTGTGTGTGTGTGTGTGTGTGTGTGTATATGTTTATATATATATATCTGTATATATATATATATATATTTTTTTTTTTTCACAATGTCAAATGACACAAAACAACAAAAATCTACATTTTTGCGGGGGAGCCCCCATGCACCTCCCCCACCCCTACATATTATATATGCCAACTCCATAATCACACTTCAGTGGGAAAGGGTAAATTCCCTGATCCGCACTGTACCACAATCTCCATACCAAAGCTTCAACATTTCGGAAATTCAGTCATATGGTCTCAAACATATGAAGCTCAGCTTTCTGAAAAATCAGTCTTCTGAGCAGGACCCATCAAAAAAAAAATATATATATATATATATATATATATATATATATATATACATATAAATATATGGATTTACTTCTAAATTTCAAAGTGTCAAAACTTCAAATTCTTATTGTCGAGACCATAAGATCTAAGTTATGAAACTCTGAAATTTAAATTAAAAAAACAAATAAAAACAAGAAATTTTTTTTTTACATTTTTACAGGGGGCAAGCCCAACTGTACCCTCCACACCCCCTGCTAATTAAATATACCAACTCCAAGATCACACCACAGCAAGGAAAATGGTAAATATACCATTCCGCACTGTAAGACTATCTCCATTTGAATGTTTCAAAGTTTCAAAACTTCGAAATTTAGAAATAGGCCCATGATGTGTATTGAATTATTGAACCACACATTCCAACCCTCCCTTGCCCAGTTCTTCCAAGTGTTCCATTAATGCAATTTCAGAGTTGGTCTATTTGGTTAAGGTATGTGTGGGGATACAACCCCCCCCCCCCCCAAAGTCTGAGATTGCACCTATCCTGAAAAGAAAGGGAATAAAGGGAATACCTGTTCTTTTTTGTTCTTCTTGTTTTTTGTTTTTTTGCAAAATATGTATTGCTAGGTAGCGTGTCTTCAGAGTAAGTATAGTTGGTTAAGGATTTAGGGGGCAGAAACCATCACATTAGGGAGTGCAGAAGATGCTGACATCCTTATAAATACCTTTTTTGATTTTGTATCTGCTCATATTATGTATCATTTCATGATGTGGTTGGGTTATTTTTCTTATTATGGTGGGCATGATGTTATTTTGTTTGCTAATACAGGAACTCTAATATTTGCAAGGGTGACTCATTGCAGATGAGGTATTTAGGCATTTGACCATTAAAGATTTGATTGATCAACATGTAGCTGGGAAAATACCCCTTAAGATTTACTACAAGCATCTAATTTTGGAAGAGGCAAACAGATTCAGAGACTGCCCTCTAATATCTGCCTTACAAGAAGCTTAAAAACATTTCAGGACAGCTTATCTAAGTCTGCAAACTGTTCTCATATGGTCCAGTAGTATACTATGGATTACAAAAAAAGATATGATACTCTATCACCATGTGATCATAATGATAAGAAAAAAATAGGTCAAAATATGTGCCATAAATAAAAAAAAGTAAAACTGGTATTTTGCCTTGGGCTTCTTTTTTTTGAAATAACATTAAAAATATACAAGGAAAAGTTGCACTGGTATACAAATTATTTTGTCAAATGTTACCAGAGACAAGAACAAATAAAATCAACCTAGAATCAGAGGTTTATCCACGATACTAAAATGGTATCATTGTTATGCCTGCATCTAAATTCAGATTAAAGATTTTCATACACAACACAGTTAGATGAAGAGTTGTCTAGCTGTCCAGCTGCATCTGTGTCTCAACAAGCATCTCTAAAAATAATGCTTGATATGGGTCCAAAGGTGGTTACTAGGCTAATGGCTCTAGGTTCTTTGCAAGTCTAGCTGTTTAATAACCTGAATACCCTTATTGACCATAGTAAGATGGTCGTTGTTAGCAGAGCGACTCTGTGATCAGCACCTACTACCCCTGTCCATGAGGGACATAGGTGCCACCCCTGGATGAATTTACAGTCACCCATCCAGTTGTCAAGGTTGAGCTTGAATAGGGTCATTGAGGAGCTCTGCTTCACATGGAATGGGAGATTATTCCAGAGGAGCGGCATGTTCTGTTAATGTCACAGGCTAGGTTAAGATCCCTGGAGTGAATTATTCTTGTCCCATTTGATTTGCGGATGTACAGCGTTTCCATTTGGGCAGGGTCCAAGACAGGTCACCTCTCAGCAACTGTATGATGCAGAGTACATATACAGGGCCTTTAGTCTTTCCATGTATGTCATGTTTTGGAGGCCCTGGATTCTCTTGGTTAGAAACCTCTGCAGTCTCTCCAATTCCTGCAGGTGTCTGGTGAGGTACATACAGAAAGGAGCATTGTACTCAATTCTTGGTGTAATAAGGGTTGAGTATAGTGGAGCTATAACCTCCTTGGTCTTGGATGTGATGTCTTTATTTATGAGCTTTCCAATGTAGAATACTTTCCTTACCACTATGGACACAAGTGCTAAAGCCCACAGCATGGTTAGCAGCTACGCACAAACATGGGGCTTAAACACAAGTGAAGTTAAATAGCTTCAACACAAATTAACGAATAGAAAAGCCCAAAACTGAGCCCTTTATCCAGCATTCCCCAACTCAGATGGGTCTTGAGCTACACACTTCTGCCACAGGGTTGTAGGAGGGCCTTCTTAATGTAGAAAAGTGGGTTTTAGTGCTCAAGTAATGTCAAATAGCCTAGATTCAGCAAATCTGACTCTAGCCTATGGTACAAAATGCAGAAGTACTAGAAATTCAAAGTGCAGAAAAAACAGTCACAGCAGTAAAAAACAGCAAAAATGAAGCAGCATTTAAGCAAAATACAATTCAGTAAAAGATGCAGGAATAGTTAGGGTCAGAGCTACAAAATGTTGATTGAACAAATAAATTAACGTTCTTGACCCTCTATTAAGGTCGAAGTAATTCAATGACCTAGGAGAAGCAGTCTTTACTCATCCACTGGTGGAGTCTTGTTAGCTCTGGTTTGGACAGAAAAGAATCATCCAAACCTCCCTGAATCCACATTTTGTTATTAAACAGGCTGTTGTATAACCTAGCCAGGCAATGAGGTAACTAAACTGTCAATTCGTCTCCATAGTTGCTTCCATATCTAGCTTCCCTTTACTTTTTGAGTGAAAACTTCATGAGTTTACATTTGATTGTGTTTGTTTCATAAATGCTGAACTACCAGTTGCTGTTTTACATAGACAATTAGTATCAGTGCAGTTCCTAAGGGTGCATCACTAGTGACTCCTTTGTTTTAGGATACATGTTAATTTTCTTCATTTTATTGTAACTATGGAGTTGATATATATATACATATATATATATATATATATATATATATATATATATATATATATATATATATATATATATATATATATACACACACACACACACACACACACACACACACACACACACACATTTGGAGGTTATGAACCTGCCTGACATTGTGTAGAAACAAGGGGGCTTTTACACCGATGCAAAAATTACATTCGATTTTTTCTTTGGACTGAATTCCTGACCAGTTGTACTTGGTGATTTTTTTTTTTGGTCAAATTGTAACTCATTTAGTTATACTGGAAGCTCCATGGTTACATATTAAGTCTCTCATCGTCACTTGTCATCCAGTCAAGCTTCAAGCACCTCTTCAAAATATGTTTGCCATCACTATAGCACGATTTTCCACCATCTTTATTTAATTATTTGTTAACTGGGTGTATGCACTGATCCAGGGACTGTTTTCAAACACAACCAAGGAACAATGCAGGTAAAGAAAATGCAAATACATTAGTAAGAGTTCTGGAGCATACAATTATTAGTCAAAAGAGTACAATGGCGACAAGTAGCAGTTTGCTTTACATCAGTAGGTAGAAAAAGACAACAATGGCACATTCAGGTCTAGGGATGAGAACATTCTTGGCCATGGTAGTGAAGGCTTGAAGAGTCAGGTGATTAGAAATTGAGTCAGAGGCCTTAATTTGCTGAGTAAACTTATAGCAAATAATTTCAGTATGGGTTTTAAAGTTTAGCAGGGCTCTACCAGAAGGCCAACATATTTGTATCAGTTGACTTGCTGGATAGCTCTGTATGGGAAGAGAATGATAAATTGGAATCTGCTTAGACTTTTGGGTTTAGAACCAAAGGGCATCATAGCTGTTTTATCAATGTTTAGGTAGAATTTGTTATTAGTTAACAAGTTACATAATTGGTCGTAGTCAGACTAAAGGTAGTTTTGCAGCATCGGGAGATCAAGATCCCAGTTGAACAAAGCAATATAATTGGCAGACAGGATGAGATCACATGGGAAAACTGAGAAAGGTCTCTCATAAACAAAAAGAGAGAAGAGGAATGGGCCTAATATAGCAACTTGAGGAACCATTCCCTCCAGTGCAGCTCTTTAACTGTGTACCTTTAACTCCCAGTGGGTGTGGCTTGAACCTTTAAAAAATGAAGTTATCACCTTACAGTTCTAACAAATTCTCATTAACAGAGATCAAATGTCAATACAATTGTGTTTGTCATCATGTATGCTTCAAGATAAAATATTCTGATACTTTCTATGTAGTATGGTTTTGGAATTATTAATGCAAATATGAACAAGCAGTATTTGACACCTAGAGAGCAGCCACGGTGGTGCAGCGGTTAGCATTGCCACCTCACAGCAAGAGATTCTCCAGTTCAATCCTCAGCTGGGGTGCCTTCTGTGCGGAGTCTGCATGTCCTCCCTGTGGTTGTGTGGGTTTCCTCCAGGTGCTCCTGTTTCCTCCCACATCCCAAAGACATGCTGTAGATGGATTGGGCACTCTAAATTGGCCCTAGGTGTGAGTGCGTGTGTGTGTGCCTTCTGTGGAAGGTTGGGTGCCGGGTTGGCAACTCGACACTGTAAAACTCCACTGCCAATCATGAGCAGACAGGTGATCCGCTGTGGCGACCCCTAACAGGGGAAAAGCAGGAAGAAGAAGTATTTGACACCTAGAGGCACAGTAGGAGGTAACTCCAGATGCATCTTGAGGTGTCACTCGGCTGTAATGAGTTTTAAAGGTGATTGTAACTTACTGATCGGAAGAGATAGAAATGCAAAATGTTCTTTGATTAATATAGTTTGAGAACCAACTAATTGTGCAAGTCTAAAGCCTGTGGCTTGCAGTTTACTCAGGATACTTTTGTGGTTAAAGCTTTTAAAGACTTGTTTTAAGTCTTTGAAGATGGTGCCAACTTGATGATTTCTGTCCAATGAGGACTAGATTTTATTAGTGAAGGAATATATGACTCACAGAGTGTTGTGGCCCGAACTGAATCCATGTACCAGTTAAGATACCATATTTGCAAATGTGATCTAGGATTTGGCGGTAGTGTCGTTTCTGTAGTAGTTTGGCTATGGGGCAAAGAATTAATATGGACATATAGTCTTATGCTAATGGACAGGAGGAAGCCTTAGCTACAGGGATTATTAAAGCATGTTTGAATTGAGAAGGGACAATACTGTTGGTAAGTGACAGATTAAACATTTGAGTGGCTGGTTTAGAGATGTATGGAGAAGCAAGGTGAAGAAAAGTGGGGTATATAGCTTTAGTGTTAGCCTTGTTGTTCAGTTTTCCCAAAGCATAGAAAGACCTTTATAGGAGCTTGTTCAGATAAAGGATGAAGGGGAAATAAGGGAGGACTGTGTGGAAAAGGAAGGGAGGGAAAACATGGGGAATGGTGTAGAAAAGGGTTGCCTGGGGATGATGATGGAGGGAGGCTGATGAGACAGAAGACTAAAATGATGAGGTGAGGATGGAATTGGGGTCCAGGGAACCAGGCTGGAAAAACCATAGTGGTAGAAATATTCCTAACAATCACTTTCAGTAAGGTAGGGCTCATAATAGAAGAGGCATGTTACCAGGGTTGGTAAAGAATGATACATTTTTGTTAAGTTTTCAGAAATATCTCAAGTTGAAGGACATTACTATCTGCTTATTATGCAAGTGCAGAGAGTTTGCCCCCTTTATGGCTAATTTACATTTCTGCCTTAATTTTTAAAATGTCACAGTCGGTATAAAGGAGGATTGAGTTCTTTTTGAACCAGGCTTGTTCCTTTTATTTTAATTTGGCATTTATATCTATAATTATCCGTGAACAGCTTAATAATAGGGAAGACTTTTTAATGATAGGGAAAAGGAGAGATGTGAAAATATCTAGAGCAGTACTTGGGAAGGCAGCTTCACATAAGGAAGACCAGCTGATGCTTTGAAACTCAGCATGCAGAAAAGATTAGTCTGTGTGACATTATAACAGGTAGAGGTTGAGGATTTTGTAAAAACCTGGGCACAAATGAGGAGATGAATACTCAAAGCACCTGGTAGGCAGGATGCCTGATTAAGTGATGGTAAGTTGATAAAGACATCTATAAGTGAATGCTTATTGGAGTTTTTTTTTTTTTGTATTTGGGTCTAATTATGAAAGCTTGTAAGATTGTTTAAGGTGAAAAAGTTCAGTTGGTATCTATGGGGTCTGAGAACATCAATGTTTATACCACCAATTATAATGTTACTACACAGAGAGTACGATAACATGAAGTCTTGAGTGGATTGAACGATGAATAGGCCTGAGAGGAATATACACAACAGCAAAGAGGATTATAACTTTATTACTAATATGTAGTTGAATTAATAGCTAAATAGAATATAAATAAGGATATAGATGATCTCCAAATCCTTGATCTGACAGTTTGGTTTTGTCAAAGGCAGGTCATGCCTGTTAAACCTGGTGTATTTTTTTAAATTGTCACCCAAGCCATAGATGAAGGCAAATCTGTGTATACAGCCTACCTTGACTTAGCCAAGGCCTTCGACATAATCCTACATTCAGGCATTATTGATAAACTCTTCCAGTTGAATATCAACCCTTAAGTCATCAGGTGTGTTGCTAACAGGCTCACCGACAGAACACACTCAGTCAAAGTTGGGGACTTTACCTCAACAAGCAGACCTATCACCAGTGGAGTTCCACAGGTGTCAGTGCTGAGTCCCCTATTGTTTGGAATATACTTCTCAGAATTTCAGGCCAAAACAGATGGGCTGTGGCTGACTAAGTTTGCTGATGACTGCAAATTAGGTGTAATCATTGAATTCACAAATGATGTTAATATCCTTCAAGAGGGACTTACACAAACCAATGACTGGTGCCAAAGCCCTGGGCTTAAACTCAATCCCCTTTGGAAAAAATTATATCCCTGCAATCTATCATATAAATAATAATATCCTAAGTAACAAATCAGTAGTGAGAGACTTGGGAATGCAAACTGACTGTAGCCTGAACGTTGACTACCATGTGTTTACTGTGGTAAAGAAAACATGCTGCATTGCATGGCTCATTAGCAAAGTTATTGCCTCAAGAGTGAAAGAGGTCATAACTCCATTGTACTCAACCCTCATCAGGCCATTAATCAAGTTCAATGCTCCCTTTGGTATGTACCTTACTAGGCACCTGCAGCAACTTGACAGACCTCAGAGATTTCTAACCAAGAAAATTCAGGGTCTTCAGCACATGTCATACATTGACAGACTGAAGTCACTGTCACCGTACTCAGTAGTGTACAGACTACTTAGAGGAGACTTGTGCCTGGCCTACAGATAGATTTGCCTTTGTCTGTGGCTCTGGTGATGTTTTCAAAGAAGTCCACTAGGTTCCTAATGGAAATGCTGCACATCCGCAAGTCAAATGGGACAAGAGTCACCCAGTCCAGGGACCTTAACTTGGCCTGTGACATAAATAGGACTTGGTGGAGAGACAGATATGTCTCTCAGAGATTGTCACTCCTCTGGAATAGGCTACCAATTCACATCAAACAAAGCCCCTCTATGACCCCATTTAAGCATAGCCTGGATGACTGGATGGGAAACTGTAAATTCCTGCTGGGGATTTCACCTATGACCCTCCTAGATAAGGGCAGTTGTTGCTAACTAAGATCTCACATTTCGTCAAGATCCTTTATATTGGGTTTCTCTAGTATTATATTTGGTACACATGGCTAGGCTTATAAAGACCTTCGGTCAATAGCCCAATAACCACCTTTGAACCTAAGAAGAGGTGTCACTAGAAGTGTAACTCTATGATAACAGAGGAGAATGTTTTCTGATTTTTTGTTAATTAAAAGCATTGTGCTACCTCTGTTTTAATGACAACAGTCTGGTTGTTGTAATAAAGTCCATATTTGTCTTTGTAGAATGTAGGTAGGCAGCAGGAGGGTGATTTAAGCCATGTTTCAGTGACTCCTAGGATGTCAGGATTGTGGAATGAAGCCCAAGCTTCAAAGTTGTTCCATTTGCTTTGTACTTTTTGCTGGACTTTACGCCCCTTGACTATGATATGATTAACTGTATTAACTGCGTTTTCCCAGCTGCAGGAGAAGAAGTATTAGAGAGAGAAGTAACCTGTGTAGTAGACAGAAGGGTATGAGCAACAGCTGACCAGGATTTGTTTTGATGTCACCTACTGACTGAATTAGTAAAGCTGGGTAAAGTAGGTACATTTCATGAAATGCGCAGGAGGTAGAAGTTTGTTTTTTTGTAAGGAAGACAATTGTAATAGTATCTAAGTTCAGGTCATAGTGACAAAGGATAATGAAATAGGGATGTAAAGTGGGAGATGTTATGGGGGGGGTCAGGTAAAGGGTTCGTGGTTATACATCAGTGGTCTGTTCCGAAAAGTAAGAGATAAAGGAAGCAACAAAAGTGGGTAGTGAACCAAGTGAATAATAATACCTGTTTATTAACCAGATGAGCCCAAAAGACACACAGTGCCTTTTCAGGGACAAGCTGTGAGCAATGCCTGGTTAGGTAACTTACCCAAGGTTACACGATAGGTAATCATATGCTATACCATAGGAATTCAGCCTCACAACCTTAACCTCTGTGCTAACAGCTAGAACAGTACAAGACAGCATCAACTAAATACGGAATTAAAATGATAAGGATAGTGGAGAAAAGGAACCTTACGTGAGATATTAAGCTTCATTGGGAAAAAAATTAGTTAAGGATGGAAGTAAGGAAGAAGAGATCTAATTTATGGTTGGGATAAGGAAGCAAGTTTGGTGGCTGAAGCAAGAAGGAGGGGAGGAAGACTAAAGAAGCCAAACAATGTTGTGATAAAAATATTACTAATGGGAAGGACAGTTGAAGGTAATGTAATAAACTGGAGAAAGAGGGAGCCTTGTCTGCTACTTAAAGGATCAGAGAAAAGAACGTGGGGTGCTAGTAGTGATCAGAGAAAGGAAAGAGTAATCACTTTCAGCAATACTTAGCTGCCACCTAAGGGTTGCTTCGTGAGATCTAGGTGAGGAGATTTTAAACAAAAAGCCGTTATACCAATAACTGGAAGAGAGACACTTAAACGCCACCCAAAGCTTTACGTGTGAAATGGAAAGCTGACTATTTAATGAATAAGCTGGATGGGAACAGTGGTGATTTCTTGGAAGAGTTGCTTTATCTGACAGCTAGAGACAAAAAAGGAAGTGAATAAATAAGGATTAAATGTTATAGAAAAGGATACGAGCATACGAGAGCCCAACCTGCTACATAATGCTGTAGCTGTAAGGTGGAATTTAGACTGGAAGGAAGAAAAGAGAGGGAGGGAGGTGTTAAACAAATAAATAGTAAGGATAAGAGAGAGGAGAAAGAAGCTGTGAGCCTAACCTTCCACCTAAGGCTCTAAAAGAGGTGTGAGAAACAGAATAATAGGAAGAGGGAGAGAGAAGAGAAGGCAGAAAGAAAACGGACTAGTAAGACTATACCGAGTTAAGAGAGAAAGGGAGATAGATGAGTGGGAGGTAAAGGAGAGGAACAAGTTTTATCTTTGAGTAAGAGTTTGTAAATGAGATGTCACTGGATAGGAATAAATAATGAGTGTGGACTGAGAGAGGTGTGAATATAATGGTGTTACGAGGCAAGAGGTTAAAGATTATTGGTACAGGCATGGAGACGTATTAAAAAAAAGATAAGGAGTGGATGGGGAATGGAGAGTCAGGTGAGAAACAAAGCAAAGTCCAATGTAGAAAGGTGGGGCAGAGAGGGCCTAGCAACCACAGAAACAACAACAAAAAAAGAGTCCTTTTAAAAAATGTAATGGTTGTGAATAAGGAAAGAGAGAGAGAAGTGCGACTGTTATCAAATAAAGCTTGGGGAGCAAAGCTTCCGAGCATTCGGTGGAAGAAGCTTGGGGAGCAAATCTTCCGAGCATTGTGGAAGAAGCTTGGGGAGCAAAGCTTCTGAGCATTCAGTGGAAGAAACTTGGGGAGCAAAGCTTCCGAGCATTCGGTGGAAGAAGCTTGGGGAGCAAAGCTTCTGAGCATTCAGTGGAAGAAGCTTGGGGAGCAAAGCTTCCAAGCATTCGGTGGAAGAAGCTTGGGGAGCAAAGCTTCCGAGCATTCGGTGGAAGAAGCTTGGGGAGCAAAGCTTCCAAGCATTCGGTGGAAGAAGCTTGGGGAGCAAAGCTTCCGAGCATTCGGTGGAAGAAAAGGAAGAAGATGAAGATGATGAGAGCAGATGTTTTGTAGCAAAAGGTGCACTTTAATGAGAGGTACTGTGAGTTCTGTGAGCTGCTGGGGGAGAGTAAGAAAGAGAAAAGGGATGAAAGAGGCTGCTTTTAATAGAACAGCAAACTTTACAGAGATGTATACAGCTGCAGTAGATACATATGAAGCCTATTTCTGTGAAAGAGAAATGCTGGCTGCAGAGTTAGCAAGACAGTAGGTGGTAGTGTGTAAACAATCAGTACGACTAGTATCTGATGGAGCACGATTGTACACAGAGTTGTAGTTACAACCACAGTGGGCTGAATGCAGAGAATGAGGCTCAGAAAATAGGGTTGCAGATAATATTGTGACAGTGAAACTACAGGAAGGTGGAAGGCAATAAGAGTGATACTTTCCCCTAATGCATGAGGTTCCCTTGGCTGTATACAAGTGATGCAAACGGAATGATTGCAGAGTGGGACATCTTACATTCAGAAATGTATTCTTGAGTGGATTTCTGCAGTAGTAGAAGTCCAACATGAACAGGAATGTTCAGGTACCACTCAATTCCAGAAAAAAGAGGATAGCTTTTCTTTTATAAGCACAGATGGAATTGTACTGGAACTTATTCTTCAATGGGTCTCTGTAGCAGTAGTCTGACATGAAAAGGAGTGTTTAAATCATACACATTTCTACCAAAAGTGATAGACTGAGAGGGTTTTCTTTTGGAAGCAGAGAAGTAACAATGGTCAGACTGTTTCTAGGTGTTTTACAATAATCCACCTCACTCAAAACATTAAGGAACATGCATAGAAAGAAAGGATCAGAGAAGATATTTTACAGAAGAAAATGAAGATATAAATTTTTAAGTAAGGAGCTTGAATGAGATATCTCACTCAATGCATTTGTAGCATGATTTCCTCAAGCTATACTTAAACACAATGGACAGAGTATGACAGAACCTGAATAGCTGCAACTCCTTTGCAACGTCTTGGTGGCACTTCCTTATTGGCAGCAATTATGTGTTATTGAATATTGCATTGGTAGACAAGTCAGATCAAGTACAGTGAAAAGGCCTCCCAACATCATCTCTCTATCTCTCTAAGGATGTGGGCTGTCTCAGCAGGGCTAAGTCTTAACCTCAGCTCTCTCTAAGGATGCGGGCTGTCTCACTAGGGGTAGGCCTTAACCTCAGATCCCTCTAAGGATGTGGACTGTAGGCCTTAGCCTCAGCTGTCTCTCTAAGGAAGTGAGTTGTCTCAGTAGGGGTAGGCCTTAACTTCAACTTTCTCTTAGGATGTGGGCTGTCTCATTAAAGTAGGCCTTAACCTCAGCTCTCTCTAAGGATGCAGGCTGTCTCAGTAAGCATAGGCCTTAATCTCAGATCCCTCTAAGGACATGAACTGTAGGCCTTAACTTCAGCTCTCTCTAAGCAGCGCAGTGGTGCACCGGTAGCGTTGTCACCTCACAGCAAGAGATTCTTTGGTTCGATTCTCGGCTAGAGTGCCTTCTGTGTGGAGTTGGCATGTCCTCCCTGCATTCGTGTAAGTTTTCTCTGGGTACTCCAGTTTCCTCCCATGTTGCAAAGACATGCGTCTTGGAGCATTTCTCCTCGGGCCTCTGCTGAAAGTTGGCTTCATTCCAAGTTGACTTCCCATATAGATAAATAAATAAATAAGGATGTAGGCTGTCTCAGTAGGGGTAGGCCTTAACCTCACCTGTCTCTCTAAGGAAGTGGGATGTCTCAGTAGGGGTAGGCCTTAACCTCAACGTTCTCTTAGGATGTGGGCTGTCTCATTAAAGTAGGCCTTAACCTCAGCTCGCACTAAAGATGTGGGTTGTCTCACTAGGGGTAGGCCTTAAGTAGGAGAAGACCAATACATCATCAGCTTGTAGTAAGAGTGGGTTAAAGCTTCATGTGGCAAAACATTTGTTCCAAGACCAGGTGTCAGTATAAAGTCAAGATAATACTCTTGCTTATAAATTGAGCCAAATTAAACCAGTCTAACATCCAGCCCTGATATAATTCAAAGTAACTTAGTGTCAAATCACTATGTTAATCATATTTCAAGCATTTAAAGAGGCAACTACCAGCAAAGTGTGGTAATTGTTGTTTCAGTGAAGACATTCCATAGGAAGAAAGCCCTAGTACTTGGTGGATAGTAAACCATCAGGATCCTGTACTTTAATCCTCCTGGCACAGGATGTTCAGATTAGATATGTATGTGAAAAAAGAGACCAATGAGATATCCAGCTCTGATTCAAAATTCAAAGCCACTTTTCCATCCTTGTGTTTGGCATTAGTGTTGTGGGACACTAAATAACAATGAGATACAGAGACTTCAAGAAAAGTAATGCAACAGTCATCCAAGCAGGACTTGATAACTATAAATCAATGTAACCAATCAAATGGCCACAGATGGAGCTTTGTCATTTATTTGCACTGCATAATACCACTCTAGTCCGATGAGGAGCTTGAGAATCCTTGGCTATTCCATTCATTATACTTAGGATTTCTGGAAATAGGTACACAGTGCTGAATGATAGCTTCTTCAGTGTGTTCTCCCTCGGAGTTAAGGATGTTCTCTCCTTGGAGTCATTCAACCCCCACAACAAGACCTTTTCCTTTTCCTTCATTGATCCCAGTTCAATGGAAAAAGTCCACTGTTATCCCCTTGCACAAAGGTGGTGCTTCCACTGACACTACTGGTATCTATAGACCTATTAGACTGACTACCCTTATCTGCAAGACCATGGAGTGTATCATCATGGACCTTATCAACAAAGATATAGGTAATCTCCAAATACTTGACTCTTCTTAATTTGGATTTGTCAAAGGGAAATCATGCCTGTTAAACCTGGTGGACTTCTTTGAGACAGTCACCAAGGCCCTTGATGAGGAGAAATCGGTGCATACAGCCTACCTAGACTTAGCCAAGGCTTTTGACACTATCCCTCACTTAGGCATCATTGACAAACTCACCCAGAAAGGTATCAACCCTTATATCATTAGGTGAGTCGCTAACTGGCTCACTGATAGAAAACATGTAGTCAAAATAGGGGAATCCACCTTCAACAGCAAACCTGTAACCAGTGGTGTTCCACAGGGATCAGTCCTGGGACCTCTACTGTTTGGAATCAATTTCTCCAAAGTACAAGCTAAAACTAAAGATCTGTGGCTGACAAAGTTTGCTGATGACTGAAAACTGGGAGCGGTCATAGAATCTCCAAAAGATGTCAACATCTTACAAGAGGGTCTAACACATACAAATGATTGGTGCCAAAGTCATGGCCTGAAATGCAATGCAAAAAAAGTCTTATCATCCCTTTTGGTAAGAGCGACATTCATGCTAACTTCCACATCAATAACAACACTGCAAGTACGCACTCAGTGGTGAAAGACCTGGGCAAACTTGTTGACAGCAACCTTACCTTTGATCACCATGTCCCCTCATGGGTAAGAAGGGCATTCTATATTGTTCATCTCATAAGTAAGGACATTGCCTCCAGAAAAAAAAAACAGTTATAACCTGCCTGTACTCGTCTCTCATCAGGCCAATAACTGAGTACAATGCCCCTTTTGGTATGTACCTTTTTCATGCACCTGCAGCAATTGGAGAGACCACAAAGGTTCCTCACAAGGAAAATTTAAGATCTTCAGCATCTGTCCTATGTGGATCACCTGAAATCACTGTCACTTTATTCTGTTTCATACAGACTACTCAGAGGTGATCTATGCCTTGCATATAAGGCAGTTGTTGACCAAGCTTTATTGGAAATGCTGCATATCCATAAGTCAAATGGTACACGGGCTACTCACTCTAAAGGCCTTAACCTGATATGTGATATTAATAGAACCTGCTGGAGGGACAGATTTGTTTCCCAGAGGTTACCACACCTTTGGAGCAGACTCCTGCTTCATGTCAAGGAAAGTACCTCGTTGGACCTCTTCACACGCAATCTGGGTGATTGGATGGGTAAATGTAAATTTCCTGTGTCCCTCATGGACAGAGGCAATAGGTGCTGATCGTGGAAATAAGGGTAAAACTTGGCTAGGCTTGAAAGCTCCCTAGGGTTATTAGCTTAGTAACATTCCATGATCCTATGATCCTATCTTTCCTTCCTTTCATAATCTATGCCTGAAAGATGCATGGGGATTTAGTCACAGGACCACAACTTTCTCAGCTTAAAGGAAGAGCATTTTCTTAACCCTCAAATTGGATCCCAAGACACAGTTTCTAAAGTACTTCTTAAAGCATGGACTATCTCAATATTTAAAATTCAGCTTAATAAAAACTTTGCCAGACTTAGCACAAAAATACAAAACCTGCTTCAACAAAGATCGCATGCCATCTCGAAAAGGACAAAGAACATTCAAAATAAAGGAGATAAAAGTTAATATATGCTAAGCAAACATTCAATTCCTTCATCTGTGACATCAAATAATGTGGAACATGAAGAAGTTTGTGCTACATAGCGTATTTCGTATGGAAGATGTTACAGAATGACGTGGCCAGTCTGTGAAATTTTTTACAGAAACCTTTGGGTAAAACTCTCCATAGACTGCAGACTCAACACAGCAGATGCATAACTGAATATGTCAGATACCATAAAAGGAGGCGATATTTCATTACTTCAGACCTTTCTCTCACAGCAATAGGTGAACATTACTCTAAAAGGCAGAATACAAAAATAAAAGTAAGACAATATGGACCAGCCCCACCCTCTTAAAAAAAAAAAAAAACAGTTCTTAAAAAGATTGGTCCTCATGGTTCAGTCTGTACTTAACTGTAAATTATTCAAAAAAGTTTTATGTGGCAATGACTACTAACAAGGCAGGGTATATGTTCAGCCATTGAATGGAACTTCCATTGAATGTCTGAACATTGAACCCAATCCATCGAAAGTTCATTCAGTGAACTTTCGTTTCATTGATGGGGAAAGTAACTATTTGTCCACCACTTCCCATCTGCCATTTTCCCCACTGTAGTGCAGTCTTGGAGTTGGTATATATAGTTGGGTGGTGGGGAGTGAAGTCCCCCACCTGGGTACCCTCCACCCGGGTGGGTTAAAATACTGTGGTGGGGCACACAGAGATGTGGTGGCCAACTAGTTTCTTTCCCCATTGATTAAATGAACATTGGCTAAATGAACGTTCAAAGGATATGGTTCGATGTTCAGCTGTTAAATGGAAGTTCCGTTTAATGGCTGAACTTAGGCCCAGTATCCCAAGCTTACTCATTCCCAAAAGAAGACATCTTCCTGACTGCTGGCCAGTGACCGCTCTGTGGAGATCTGTTACACTTACAAGAAGTGAGGGTAAACGTCCTTAATGAGAAACAGCTTCAGCTGCCACAGAGGAGTGCAATGCATTTAGTAAACTAAGAGTGTCATGGAAATCAGTTAGCATTCTTCCAAAATAAAACTATCCAGAGCCTCTAAGTCAAGCCTCCCACCACCAAATGGCCTAGTATGTAAGCCTCTGACCCCACTTCAACTACTCCAGGATGGGTTGCTTATCATTCTCCAGTTCATCCCACCAAAATACTTTTCATCTCTTCTCTAATACAGCAACAAGTTACAAACCATACCTGTCTCCAATCCCTGACACAGCAGTAAGTTACACACCATCCCTGTCTCTTACCCTTAATACAACAGTAAGTTACACAACAACCCTGTCTCTTGTCACTAATACAGCAGTGTCACACACCATCCCTGTCTCTTATCCTTAATACAACAGTGAGTTACAAACCATCCCTGTCTCCAATCCCTGACACAGCAGTAAGTTACACACCATCCCTGTCTCTTATCCTTAATACAACAGTGAGTTACAAACCATCCCTGTCTCCAATCCCTGACACAGCAGTAAGTTACACACCATCCCTGTCTCTTATCCTTAATACAACAGTGAGTTACACACCATCCCTGTCTCCAATCCCTGACACAGCAGTAAGTTACACACCATCCCTGTCTCTTATCCTTAATACAACAGTGAGTTACACACCATCCCTGTCTCCAATCCCTGACACAGCAGTAAGTTACACACCATCCCTGTCTCTTATCCTTAATACAACAGTGAGTTACACACCATCCCTGTCTCCAGTCCCTGACACAGCAGTAAGTTACACACCATCCCTGTCTCTTATCCTTAATACAACAGTGAGTTACACACCATCCCTGTCTCCAATCCCCGACACAGCAGTAAGTTACACACCATCCCTGTCTCTTATCCTTAATACAACAGTGAGTTACACACCATCCCTGTCTCCAATCCCTGACACAGCAGTAAGTTACACACCATCCCTGTCTCTTATCCTTAATACAACAGTGAGTTACACACCATCCCTGTCTCCAATCCCTGACACAGCAGTAAGTTACACACCATCCCTGTCTCTTATCCTTAATACAACAGTGAGTTACACACCATCCCTGTCTCCAATCCCTGACACAGCAGTAAGTTACACACCATCCCTGTCTCTTATCCTTAATACAACAGTGAGTTACACACCATCCCTGTCTCCAATCCCTGACACAGCAGTAAGTTACACACCATCCCTGTCTCTTATCCTTAATACAACAGTGAGTTACACACAATCCCTGTCTCCAATCCCTGACACAGCAGTAAGTTACACACCATCCCTGTCTCCAATCCCTGACACAGCAGTAAGTTACACACCATCCCTGTCTCTTATCCTTAATACAACAGTAAGTTACAAACCATACCTGTCTCCAATCCCTGACACAGCAGTAAGTTACACACCATCCCTGTCTCTTATCCTTAATACAACAGTGAGTTACACACCATCCCTGTCTCCAATCCCTGACACAGCAGTAAGTTACACACCATCCCTGTCTCTTATCCTTAATACAACAGTGAGTTACACACCATCCCTGTCTCCAATCCCTGACACAGCAGTAAGTTACACACCATCCCTGTCTCCAATCCCTAACACAGCAGTAAGTTACACACACCCTCTCTCTTATCCTTAATACAACAGTGAGTTACACACCATCCCTGTCTCCAATCCCTGACACAGCAGTAAGTTACACACCATCCCTGTCTCTTATCCTTAATACAACAGTGAGTTACACACCATCCCTGTCTCCAATCCCTGACACAACAGTAAGTTACACACCATCCCTGTCTCTTATCCTTAATACAACAGTGAGTTACACACCATCCCTGTCTCCAATCCCTGACACAGCAGTAAGTTACACACCATCCCTTCTCTTATCCTTAATACAACAGTGAGTTACACACCATCCCTGTCTCCAATCCTTGACACAGCAGTACGTTACACACCATCCCTGTCTCTTATCCTTAATACAGCAGTCAGTTACACACCATCCCTGTCTCTTATCCTTAATACAACAGTGAGTTACACACCATCCCTGTCTCCATTCCCTGACACAACAGTAAGTTACACACCATCCCTGTCTCCAATCCCTGACACAGCAGTAAGTTACACACCATCCCTGTCTCTTACCCTTAATACAACAGTGAGTTACACACCATCCCTGTCTCCAATCCCTGACACAGCAGTAAGTTACACACCATCCCTGTCTCTTATCCTTAATACAACAGTGAGTTACACACCATCCCTGTCTCCAATCCCTGACACAGCAGTAAGTTACACACCATCCCTGTCTCTTATCCTTAATACAGCAGTAAGTTACACACCATCCCTGTCTCCAATCCCTGACACAGCAGTAAGTTACACACCATCCCTGTCTCTTATCCTTAATACAACAGTGAGTTACACACCATCCCTGTCTCCATTCCCTGACACAGCAGTAAGTTACACACCATCCCTGTCTCTTATCCTTAATACAACAGTGAGTTACACACCATCCCTGTCTCCAATCCCTGACACAGCAGTAAGTTACACACCATCCCTGTCTCTTATCCTTAATACAACAGTGAGTTACACACCATCCCTGTCTCCAATCCCTGACACAGCAGTACGTTACACACCATCCCTGTCTCTTACCCTTAATACAACAGTGAGTTACAAACCATCCCTGTCTCCATTCCCTGACACAGCAGTAAGTTACAAACCATCCCTGTCTCCAATCCCTGACACAGCAGTAAGTTACACACCATCCCTGTCTCTTATCCTTAATACAACAGTGAGTTACAAACCATCCCTGTCTCCAATCCCTGACACAGTAGTAAGTTACACACCATCCCCTGTCTCCAATCCCTGACACAGCAGTACGTTACACACCATCCCTGTCTCTTATCCTTAATACAGCAGTGAGTTACACACCATCCCTGTCTCCAATCCCTGACACAGCAGTAAGTTACACACCATCCCTGTCTCTTATCCTTAATACAACAGTGAATTACACACCATCCCTGTCTCCAATCCCTGACACAGCAGTAAGTTACACACCATCCCTGTCTCTTATCCTTAATACAACAGTAAGTTACACACCATCCCTGTCTCCAGTCCCTGACACAGCAGTAAGTTACACACCATCCCTGTCTCTTATCCTTAATACAACAGTGAGTTACACACCATCCCTGTCTCTTATCCTTAATACAGCAGTGAGTTACACACCATCACTGTCTCCAGTCCCTGACACAGCAGTAAGTTACACACCATCCCTGTCTCTTATCCTTAATACAACAGTGAGTTACACACCATCCCTGTCTCCAATCCCTGACACAGCAGTAAGTTACACACCATCCCTGTCTCTTATCCTTAATACAACAGTGAGTTACACACCATCCCTGTCTCCAGTCCCTGACACAGCAGTAAGTTACACACCATCCCTGTCTCTTATCCTTAATACAACAGTGAGTTACACACCATCCCTGTCTCCAATTCCTGACACAGCAGTAAGTTACACACCATCCCTGTCTCTTATCCTTAATACAACAGTGAGTTACACACCATCCCTGTCTCCAGTCCCTGACACAGCAGTAAGTTACACACCATCCCTGTCTCTTATCCTTAATACAACAGTGAGTTACACACCATCCCTGTCTCCAGTCCCTGACACAGCAGTAAGTTACACACCATCCCTGTCTCTTATCCTTAATACAACAGTGAGTTACACACCATCCCTGTCTCCAATCCCTGACACAACAGTAAGTTACACACCATCCCTGTCTCTTATCCTTAATACAACAGTGAGTTACAAACAATCCCTGTCTCCAATCCCTGACACAGCAGTAAGTTACACACCATCCCTGTCTCTTATCCTTAATACAACAGTGAGTTACACACCATCCCTGTCTCCAATCCCTGATACAGCAGTAGCTTACACACCACCCCTGTCTCTTATCCTTAATACAACAGTGAGTTACACACCATCCCTGTCTCCATTCCCTGACACAGCAGTAAGTTACAAACCATCCCTGTCTCCAATCCCTGACACAACAGTAAGTTACACACCATCCCTGTCTCTTATCCTTAATACAACAGTGAGTTACAAACCATCCCTGTCTCCAATCCCTGACACAGCAGTAAGTTACACACCATCCCTGTCTCTTATCCTTAATACAACAGTGAGTTACACACCATCCCTGTCTCCAATCCCTGACACAGCAGTAAGTTACACACCATCCCTGTCTCTTATCCTTAATACAACAGTGAGTTACAAACCATCCCTGTCTCCAATCCCTGACACAGCAGTAAGTTACACACCATCCCTGTCTCTTATCCTTAATACAACAGTGAGTTACACACCATCCCTGTCTCCAATCCCTGACACAGCAGTAAGTTACACACCATCCCTGTCTCTTATCCTTAATACAACAGTGAGTTACAAACCATCCCTGTCTCCATTCCCTGACACAGCAGTAAGTTACAAACCATCCATGTCTCCAATCCCTGACACAACAGTAAGTTACACACCATCCCTGTCTCTTATCCTTAATACAACAGTGAGTTACACACCATTCCTGTCTCCATTCCCTGACACAGCAGTAAGTTACACACCATCCCTGTCTCTTATCCTTAATACAACAGTGAGTTACACACCATCCCTGTCTCCATTCCCTGACACAGCAGTAAGTTACAAACCATCCCTGTCTCCAATCCCTGACACAACAGTAAGTTACACACCATCCCTGTCTCTTATCCTTAATACAACAGTGAGTTACACACCATCCCTGTCTCCATTCCCTGACACAGCAGTAAGTTACAAACCATCCCTGTCTCCAATCCCTGACACAACAGTAAGTTACACACCATCCCTGTCTCTTATCCTTAATACAACAGTGAGTTACACACCATCCCTGTCTCCAATCCCTGACACAGCAGTAAGTTACACACCATCCCTGTCTCTTATCCTTAATACAACAGTAAGTTACACACCATCCCTGTCTCTTATCCTTAATACAACAGTGAGTTACACACCATCCCTGTCTCCAATCCCTGACACAGCAGTAAGTTACACACCATCCCTGTCTCTTATCCTTAATACAACAGTGAGTTACACACCATCCCTGTCTCCAATCCCTGACACAGCAGTAAGTTACACACCATCCCTGTCTCTTATCCTTAATACAACAGTGAGTTACACACCATCCCTGTCTCCAATCCCTGATACAGCAGTAGCTTACACACCATCCCTGTCTCTTATCCTTAATACAACAGTAAGTTACACAACATCCCTGTCTCTTGTCACTAATACAGCAGTGTTACGCACCATCCCTTTCTCTTGTCCCTAATACAACAGTAAGTTACACATCATCCCTGTCTCTTATCCATAATAAAACAATAAGTTACACACCATCCCTGTCTCTTATCCTTAATACAGCAGTAAGTTACACACCATCCCGGTCTCTTATCCTTAATACAACAGTAAGTTACACACCATCCCTGTCTCTTATCCTTAATACAACAGTAAGCTACACACCATCCCTGTCTCTTATCCTTAATACAACAGTGAGTTACACACCATTCCTGTCTCCAATCCCTGACACAGCAGTAAGTTACACACCATCCCTGTCTCTTATCCTTAATACAACAGTGAGTTACAAACCATCCCTGTCTCCAATCCCTGATACAGCAGTAGCTTACACACCATCCCTGTCTCTTATCCTTAATACAACAGTGAGTTACACACAATCCCTGTCTCCAATCCCTGACACAGCAGTAAGTTACACACCATCCCTGTCTCTTGTCCCTAATACAACAGTACGTTACACATCATCCCTGTCTCTTATCCATAATAAAACAATAAGTTACACACCATCCCTGTCTCTTATCCTTAATACAGCAGTAAGTTACACACCATCCCTGTCTCTTATCCTTAATACAACAGTGAGTTACACACCATCCCTGTCTCCAATCCCTGACACAGCAGTAAGTTACACACCATCCCTGTCTCTTATCCTTAATACAACAGTAAGTTACACATCATCCCTGTCTCTTATCCATAATAAAACAATAAGTTACACACCATCCCTGTCTCCAATCCCTGACACAGCAGTAAGTTACACACCATCCCTGTCTCTTATCCTTAATACAACAGTGAGTTACACACCATCCCTGTCTCCAATCCCTGACACAGCAGTAGCTTACACACCATCCCTGTCTCTTATCCTTAATACAACAGTACGTTACACATCATCCCTGTCTCTTATCCATAATAAAACAATAAGTTACACACCATCCCTGTCTCTTATCCTTAATACAGCAGTAAGTTACACACCATCCCTGTCTCTTATCCTTAATACAACAGTGAGTTACACACCATCCCTGTCTCCAATCCCTGACACAGCAGTAAGTTACACACCATCCCTGTCTCTTATCCTTAATACAACAGTAAGTTACACATCATCCCTGTCTCCAATCCCTGACACAGCAGTAAGTTACACACCATCCCTGTCTCTTATCCATAATAAAACAATAAGTTACACACCATCCCTGTCTCCAATCCCTGACACAGCAGTAAGTTACACACCATCCCTGTCTCTTATCCTTAATACAACAGTGAGTTACACACCATCCCTGTCTCCAATCCCTGACACAGCAGTAAGTTACACACCATCCCTGTCTCTTATCCTTAATACAACAGTACGTTACACATCATCCCTGTCTCTTATCCTTAATACAACAGTAAGTTACATATCATCCCTGTCTCTTATCCATAATAAAACAATAAATTACACACCATCCCTGTCTCTTATCCTTAATACAACAGTAAATAACACACTATGCCTGTCCCTTATCCTTAATACAACAGTAAGTTACACACTATGCCTGTCCCTTATCCTTAATACAAGTTACACACCATCACTGTCTCTTATCCTTAATACAACAGTAAGTTACACATCATCCCTGTCTCCTGTCCTTAATACAGCAGTAAGTTACACATCATCCCTGTCTCTTACCCTTAATACAACGGTATGTTACACGCTATGCCTGTCCCTTATCCTTAATACAACAGTAAGTTACACACCATCCCTGTCTCTTATCCCTAATGCAACAGTAAGTTACACACTATGCCTGTCCCTTATCCTTAATACAACAGTAAGTTACACACCATCACTGTCTCTTATCCTTAATACAACAGTAAGTTGTCTCTTATCCTTAATAGAACAGTAAGTTACACACCATCCCTGTCTCTTATCCTTAATACAATAGTAAGTTACACACAATGTCTGCATCTTGCCCCTAATACAGCAGTAAGTTACACACTATGCCTGTCCTTTATCTTTAATACAACAGTAAGTTACACACTATAACTGTCTCTTATTCTTAATACAACAGTAAGTTACACACTATGCCTGTCTCTTGTCCCTAGTACAGCAGTGAGTTACACACTATGCCTGTCCCTTATCCTTAACAGAACAGTAAGTTACACACCATCCCTGTCTCTTGCCCTTAATACAACAGTAAATAACACACTATACCTGTCCCTTATCCTTAATACAACAGTACGTTACACACCATCCCATTGTCTTGTCCCTAATACAACAGTAAGTTACACACCATCTGTGTCCCTTATCCTTAATACAACAGTAAGTTACACACCATCCCTGTCTCTTATCCTTAATACAACAGTAAGTTACACACTATGCCTGTCCCTTATCCTTAATACAACAGTAAGTTACACACTATGCCTGTCCCTTATCCTTAATACAAGTTACACACCATCACTGTCTCTTATCCTTAATACAACAGTAAGTTACACATCATCCCTGTCTCCTGTCCTTAATACAGCAGTAAGTTACACATCATCCCTGTCTCTTACCCTTAATACAACGGTATGTTACACGCTATGCCTGTCCCTTATCCTTAATACAACAGTAAGTTACACACCATCCCTGTCTCTTATCCCTAATGCAACAGTAAGTCACACACTATGCCTGTCCCTTATCCTTAATACAACCATAAGTTACACACCATCCCTGCCTCTTATCCTTAATACAACAGTAAGTTACACACTATGCCTGTCCCTTATCCTTAATACAACAGTAAGTTACACACCATCACTGTCTCTTATCCTTAATACAACAGTAAGTTGTCTCTTATCCTTAATAGAACAGTAAGTTACACACCATCCCTGTCTCTTATCCTTAATACAATAGTAAGTTACACACAATGTCTGCATCTTGCCCCTAATACAGCAGTAAGTTACACACTATGCCTGTCCTTTATCTTTAATACAACAGTAAGTTACACACTATAACTGTCTCTTATTCTTAATACAACAGTAAGTTACACACTATGCCTGTCTCTTGTCCCTAGTACAGCAGTGAGTTACACACTATGCCTGTCCCTTATCCTTAACAGAACAGTAAGTTACACACCATCCCTGTCTCTTATCCTTAATACAACAGTAAGTTACACACTATGCCTGTCCCTTATCCTTAATACAACAGTAAGTTACACACTATGCCTGTCCCTTATCCTTAATACAACAATACATTACACACTTTGCCTGTCTTTTATCCTTAATATAACAGTAAAGTACTCACCATGCCTGTCTGTAATCCTTGATACAGCTATAATCTACAATCTGTGCCCGTTCTTTATCCTTAATACAACAGTAAGTTACACACTATCTCTGTCTCTTTTCCCTGTTATGGCAGTAAGCTATACAGTGTGCCTGTCTATTATCCCTAATACAGCAGTAAGCTACTATGCCTCTCTTTTCCCTAGTACAGCACTAAGCTACACAATATGCCTATCATTTTTCCCTAATGCAACAGTAGCTTATGTACTATGTCTCTCTTTTCCCTAGTAAAACTGTAATCTGGATACTGTGCCTGTCTAATCCAGTTCATGAATATATCTTATAAGGAAGTAAAGACAGTACATTCTACTTCAGTTATCAAAAAAGAGCAGGCCTGGTACAGATGGCCAAGTACCTAAAATGGCTGTTATCATATCATGTCTTCACACACACACACACACACACACACACACACACACACACACACACACACACACACACACACACACACACACACACACACACACACACACACACACACACACACACACACACAGTCTAAAGATATATCTTTACTTGCCTGCTGGGCCCTTCCTGATTTTCAGCTAAAAAATGATTGTCATCACAAAACTAAGTTCCTATCCCTCTATGAGAGCTAATCATTATGTCTTTCCTACTACAAATTTTCTTCAAAGTTTTTGGGAATGATATGTGCCATTGGCCATCAGAAAACAGCTAAAAGCATAGTTTTCTGGTCACTTCAGATCATGGATTCCCCCCACCCCATGGTTTAGTAGCCTGGCTGCAACAACCTCTGAAATGATGTTCATAGATTCATATATGATTACTAGGCTAATGACCCCAAGGGCACTTCAAACCCTATACCGTGTGTCTGTGAAGTAAACACCTAAACCATTTCACATTTACATAGACATTGGCAGTCCCACTGATGTACTCTCTGTTGAGATCGCAAAACCTTTTTATTCCAGCAACCATTACTTTATCCTAAGAAGGATGCTAAACTACCCCTACCAGACACTGCCTTGAGCCATATCATAAACTACTTAGCTGGCAAAACATCACAATTTGTACCCAAGATCTGTCATCTGTGGCATGCTACAGAAACTATGCTTGGGCATACTTATGTTTTTTCTCCCCTATATCATTCTCTGGTATTGCTTCTCAGTACCCCAAATCCATGCTTGGTCTACCAGCTACTCCCTGCCCCCCCCCCAGACTTGTTCTGTAATCTTTGGTCATAGAACTTGAGGATGTCCACATAGTCTCATCCATCCACATCTGTTGCAGGTTTTTATGTTAATGTTGTACCCACAACCCCCTTGCTCATGTTGTGTGTGATTATATCAGTAGGTCAGACATGCAATGGGAAAGTTGTAGTGTATGACCCTACCTCTGCAGCTACTCTTTCATGTCCACCCAATTCCTTCCTCTATGGACCATGCCTCCTAACCAGTGTCAGCACCAACCTCCACCATGGATCGTCACTTGAGATGCCTACATCACCACCTTCTCCCAGAATACTTATAACCATCCCTGCCTGCCATTCCATCAGTCACCAAAACCACTAATCAAACCTGGGTCATCTGCGCTGTAGTCAGGGCTTTGTCTTTCTGTACCATTGGAGCAGCCAACACTTTTATTCTTGATCTTTATTTCTGGCCTTCACTTAAAAAGATCTGCAATAGTAGCGCAAGGCCAGAAGGTGCGTGCTGTCAAAAGTAAAACAAGGTCAAACCCAAATGACCAGCATCAACTCCAAAAACACTCTTTACAAGTTACATGACATTCATAATGAGCCATTGTATATTTCTGAAAATAGTACACTCTTTTTTCACTAAGTGATTTTGTATATGTTTGTGTGAAAATTATAACTTGCAAAGTAAATACAAACTTAAAATTAAACTATGCATATAAAAACAATGATTGTACCAGTTTAAAATGACCCTTAGATGTACCCCATCTCTTTGCATGTGCCTGTCTATTTAAATGAACCTCTGAAGTGAAGCATTTTTTTTAATATAATATGAGTGAATGTAAGGCATGGAATGCATAGTTGGTTTGGGGTGAAGAGGGAAGTACCTCTGATATGACCCAAGTATACCTCTCAACCTCTTAGAGTAAGAATTCAGGACAAAGCCAAAAACAATGCCGGGCAAAGACTCCAAATCAGGGACAGATTTTAAATATTGCTCTTATAAACTTAGAAAGTTGAACAAATAACAGTTTTTGCATTGGCATGCATTTTCTAAAGGATATGAAGTCTACAACTTAAATGTCAGTCATTATTTAGTGACTTCAGTTCTCAATGATTTACCAGAAAATATCAGTCATTATTTAGTGACTTCAGTTCTCAATTATTTATCGAAAAAATGGAAATTTTATGAGGAACAGATCAAAAATGTAAAACAAAAATCTGGGCATTTTCAAAATCCTTAACAGCCGAGATATATGGACTCAGGAAACCTGGATTCATTTAGTTGGCTTAGTCATTAAGGAGTACAGTCCTCATTGGAGATTGGGGACCTGAGGCATGCAGGAAATAGTGTAGGAACACACAGTCACTTTAGCCTCAGACTAGCTCCCCACAGATATCACTGCATGCTGGATATGAGTTGAGACAGTATGTAGAATTCCTTTGTGGCTGTCAGGATGCTGTCACATGGGCTCGCATAGATCTCTTTTCCACCTTATCCCTGAATTTACACTTTCAGTTAGTTGCTTAGTAGGCCTCTGGCCCATGAAGGATAAGCCAGACTAGTCCTGTGAGTGTCATAGTGGAGGATCAAAGAAGAACTCTAGGATATCACTCTTGGTGTAACAGAAGGTCAAGTAAGAAACAAAAACAAATAAAAAGTCTTGCAATGTGCTTCTCTGTTCATGTTACTAGGCTTGTAGTACAGAGGAATATTGAGCAACCTAGCTCAAATTCCCATTTGCCCCCAACTTGCTCAAGATCACACAGTAGGCAACTGAGAGCTAAGAGAATCAAACCAAGTAACATAGGAGCTACAGCTCACAGCATTAACCCTGTACCAACTGCCAAACTAATAATAATAATATTTGTTTGTTAATCATGTTGGCCCTCTGGAATTACAGTCCCTTTTCAGGGGTGGCCTGGAAGCAATGTCTGGTTAGTCTTAAAGCAGGCTAATGGAAGGTGTGGGAATCAAACCTTGGCTGCATAACAGTACATTGTTAAACTGCTACAATGTACACTTAAACTTCTGCAATCAACTATCAGATATAATACCCATATGTTAACAATGTAGGCTTCTTAGATGCACACAGTACCTTTTCAGGGGCAACTTTGGAGCAATGTCTGGTTAAGTGATTTGCTTAAAGTCACACAGTAGGTAAATGGGGACTGAGGAAATCAAACCCTGTACCACAGGAGCTAAAGCTGATAGCTTTAATTGTATGCATCAATTGCTGTATCCCCTCGAAATCTAACTACGTGGTGTGCAAATAGAGCCCACAGCCTTTTGCACCACAGACGAATATGTTACTGTTGCACTATCTACCCTTCATCATATCTAAATAACTAAATGTATCTGTAATTTTTCTATGTGGAGCTTTTCTCCCTGGGCCTCTGCTGAAAAAGGGCTTTTTTGGCTGAGTCAGACACCCCCGGTTAATAAATGTAAAATAAAAAAATAAATAAAATAAATGAATACATCTTTAAACAAACAGCTACTGCTTTAAGGACTTGTTTTTCAAGTCTGTAGGTAGCTGCTAGGCTTGTGAGCAAGAAGGCCACTGAGGAGCTTATCTCAACTTCTTGGTCGCCCAAAAGAACTTTCTGGTTAAGTGATTACAGAAAGTGGTTCATTAACAGCTCATAATCTGAGGTCGCTGCAGTAAACTGACACACTCAAACAAAGAGCTAAAACAGTAATTTCTCTGTTTACAAACTATTAAGTGATTTCTTACATGTTTGTATAAGAAGTATAACATACAATACAAATACAAACTTTTAACTATTTAAATAAATTAAATGAAGACTTAGGATAAATACGTTTGAAATATGACAGAAAGCAAGACTTGGAAGGAAAGCCCAGGTCATTAGAGGCATATAGAAAAGACATCTAGTGGAATTCCTGTATTCACAAACCGTTAAGTGATTTCTTACATCTTTGTATAAAGAGTATAACTTGCAATATAAATACAAGTGTTTAACTATTTAAATAAACAAAGAACAGATTATGTTTGAAAATAGGACTGAGTGCAAGATTTGGTGTATCTGATTCATTGTATAACTGTATAGAAAAGGTATTTGGTGACATCTAGTGGAAATTTCTGAGTATTACAGCTACTTGTCATAGAGTTTCATTTGTTTAAATATTTAAAAGCTTTGTTTTTAAGTTATATAGTTATAGTTTTTATATAAAAATAGAAGCAATTGCTTATCAGTTTGTAAAATGCAAAACATCTGTTTTTAGATAAAAAAAAAAAGAAGTTATGTCTTACCATAATGTTCCATCTGTATTATAGATCTTTATTCATTCTTTACTGTTAGTACTTGGTTTCCGTCCTCTGTCTGAGCAAATACCTTAACTAAGGAAATCCTAAAGTCCACCAGGAGTCCAGGCAGGGGGAAGGAGGGCGGGAAGTAATGAATGAATAATGATCTACAACACAGAAGGAACGTTATGATAAGACATAACTTCTTTATCTGATGTTGTAAATCTTTATTCATTCCTTACTGTTAGGACCGAGTCCCCAGCTACTTGAGTCCTGGGTGGCCCTAAGAAAGGATATTCCTGAGCACCATGGAACCAAAAGATGTTCGTCCCCTGGAGGCCAAATCCAATTTGTAATGGGTGATAAAGGTATGAGGTCTCGCCCAAGTGGCTGCTGCACAGATATCATCCATAGAGGCTCTGGAATGAAAAGCCACTGAAGTAGCAATCGATCTAGTCGAATGAGCCTTTATTTTGGAAGGTAAAGACACTTTATTCTGATAGTAGAGAAAGGTAATTGCATTTCTAAGCCAAAAAGATAGAGTCATTTTGGAGACAGGCCTACCCAATCTGGGTCCTGCAAGAAAGATTTAGTTCCGTCCAAGTAAAAACGAAGTTGCCTGTGAACATCAAGGGTATGCAAAAGATATTCCCCTCTATTTGAATGGTGAGGGAAGAAAACCGGCAGGTCAATAGATTGGTTAATTGAAAACACAGAAATGACCTTGGGCAAAAAGGATGGGTCAGTACGTAGGGACACTCTTTCCCTATGAAAAATCAAGTAAGGTCTCTTGATACTCAAGGCCTGCAACTCAGATACTCTTCTGGCTGAGGTAAGGGCTACTAGAAGTAGTCTTCCAAGACAAAAATTTCATATCACATGAATTAGAAGGTTTGAAAGTAGGGCTTGTTAATGACTGAAGCACCAACGTCAAGTCCCAAGGTTCTATAGGGGGCTTGACAGGAGGTTTAACATGTAATACTCCTTTCAAGAAGGTTTTGCACAGATGTTGTGACATAGCAGACGCATTAGCAAATCCATTATGAAAGTTAGCGATAGCTGCTACATGTACAGTAATTGTCGATGCTGAGGCTCCTGCATGTAATAGGGTAGTCAGGTATTGTATAATCTTCTGAATAGGCATGGAATAGGGGTCTATGTTATGATCTTTTCCCCATGTAGAGAACCTAGCCCACTTACTAGAATAAATTTTCCTGGTGGAAAGTTTGTGTGAAGCCAGAAGAATCTCACAAACAGGAGATGAAATATCAGGTAGCCTGGCAAACATCAGAAGTGGAGAAACCAAGCTGTGAGCTTGAGCCTGTGGAGACTGGGGTGAACCAGTCCCTGAGGGTGAGATAGCAGACCTTGGGATTGATCTAGGATCCACTGGCTGTGAATCAAATAAGGCCAAAGAAAGAGGGAACCAAACTTGATGGGGCCATGAGGATCACTTTGCTTCTTAACCTTCGAGTTTTCTGGAGGAATTTCAGGATGAGGGGAAATGGGGGAAAGGCATACAGCAGACCCGGGAGCCAATCATGCATCAGAGCATCCCTCGGTGACTCCCCCTGAGGGGGGATCAGGGCAAAGTAGCTTCTGCATTTGTTATTTTGGGGGAAGCAAACAGGTCGCAGCAAGGCCTGCCCCAACGGCAGAAGATCTGATCCACTATTATAAGACCTAGGGACCACTCGTGAGGCATCAGAATGTTCCTGCTCAGATTGTCCACAATAACGTTGGAACTCCCAGGAATGTGTGTTGCTATAAGAAAGCAGTTGGAAGCTATCACCCAGTGCCAAATTCTCATAGCCTCACAACACAGGGGGTAAGACCTGGTTCCGCCTTGTTTGTTGATGTACCAGACGACTGACATGTTGTCCGATTGAATTGCAATAGTCCCAGAAGGAAGGGATGTGTCAAACACTTGCACCCCTAAGAGAACTGCCCTCAGTTCCTCCATGGGGGACCAGGTGCCTTGGACTGTCTTCCCCTGGAAATGCCCCCCCCACCCCACCCTAGCAGGGAAGCATCCGTGGTCACCGTGGTCCTGGGCTGGAGAAGATAAAACGGTCAAAACCAAAGATTTGATTCTGGCTTCATCCACCAAAGCATTTCTTTCTTGCAAAGGTTTGTAAGGCATATCATGTGGTCGAGTGGGTGGGTTAAGAACGACCATTGTGATGAAAGGAGCCACTTTACTAGTCTCATGTTCAACCTTGCCAGTGGAACTAAGGTAATGGTTGCTGCCATAGATCCCAATAGCTGTAGTACAAGGTGTGCTGGTACAAATGTCTGTGGGAGGAGGACTTGAATCTGACTTCTTATTTTTGAGAGCTTGTGAGGAGGAAGGGGAGCTTGACAGGATGTTGTGTCAAAGATCGCTCCAAAGAATTCCAGTGCTCTTGTTGGGGACATTTGAGATTTGTCCATGTTGATCGTGATACCTAAGCGAAGAGCAAGTCCTTGAGCATAAGAAAAGCTGTGAATGAGAAGATTCCTGGTCGTGGTGGTAAGGAGCCAATTGTCTAAGTATGGAAACACCTGGAATCCTTGTAGTTTGATTAGCTACTACAACTGCCATACATTTGGTGAACACTCTGGGGGCTGTCGAGAGACTGAAGGGCAGTACCCTGAACTGATAGTGATTGGCTCCCAGCCAGAAGCAGAGAAACTTCCAGGAGTGTTTGTCCATCTTTATGTGGTAATATACATCCTGGAGGTCTATAGAGCACATCAGCTGTCCTTCCCTAGAAAGGGGAGGATGGACTGTACCATGACCATCTGGAATTTTTGAGGTTTTATGAATTTGTTTAGTAAGCTGAGATCCAGGATTAGTCTCCAATTCCCTGTCTTTTTTGGCACTAAAAAGAACCTTGAGTAAAACCCAGATACTCTCTGGTCTGGTGGGACTGCCTGGATGACTCTTTTTCTTAGCAGCTTTTCGATTTCTAAGGCTGCTGCCTCCCTCTGACTGTGTGGAACATCAGGGATTAATTTGATGGGTCTGGGAGTAAGATCAAATGGGATATGGTAGCCTCTGGATATTATTCTCTGTACCCATGCATCTGTTGTTATGAGTTGCCAGGCCTGTAGTTGCAGAGAAAATCGACCTCCGACTGCTTCCAGAGGAAAGCAATTGGGCCACTGTTCAGAAGCGCTGGTAGGGTCAGCCAGAGAAGGAATCTCTAGCGCCCTGGTTGCGTGGACCCCCACATCTTCCGGATGAGTTGCCTTCTCTGCCTTGGGGGGATTGCTCACCACGAGTGTCACAAAAAGATACTTGGGACTTCTTGAACCACAGTTTTCCTCCCCTCTGGTTCCTGGAATAGGATCTCTGGGTGGGGGGGGGGTTGGAAAATGTATGCCCACAGCAGACAAGGTCTTCCCATCCTTCTCACTATGTGATAGTGTGTCTCTTACTTTGGGACCAAAAAGGGAAGATTCATCAACAGGCGCATTGACAAAGGAATATTTAAAGGGGTCTGTAAAATCACACAAATGCATCCAAGCATGCTGCTTCATGACGATGTCTGATGCAGCTGCTCGAGCTGCCCCCTCGGTGGTGTGAGATATCAAGCACATTGAGGAGTTTGAGATGGATTCCAGGGTAGCTAGCTGAGAGGCAACAGTGCCATGCACCTCATCAGGCAGTACTCCCACCAAAGAGCCAGACATTTTCAATATTAGTAAGAATAAAAAGATCCGTGACTCGATAAAAACACAGCTTTATTGGAATGTAGAATCACAGAGTCTGAAGAAGCCCAATGTTATGGGTGAAAGGTCAGTGATTCTACATTTACAATAAAGCTGTGGTTTTATCGAGTCATGGATCTTTTTATTCTTACTAGTGTTTGTTCAACTTGGTCATTTCCAATATTAGGTCTCTTTGGAGGTGAGTAAAGTGTGCCAGATAGTTCAGCAATTGAATGGCAAAGGTCACTGAAGCATAGGCCCACTTCTCTAGTCTGTCCATAGCCCAAGACTCTCTGTTCAGGGGAAGGAAAGTGGAACTATCCTCTGCTAGTTCCCTCTTGGTGGCCGCCGCCATGACCATGCAGTCAACCACTAGCTGCTTGGACCAATTGGGCTGGTCTTCGGGGGTGGATAAAATTTTGTCCGTCATCCGGAGGACAGGTTCTATGTTGTTTGGGGCCTTCCAGGCATGCTGCACAATCGACTTAACAAGCTCATCCGCGGGTGGGGTCACCCAGGAAGTAGATGGCTGAGCACAGAATGCCTGCAAGATCACCGATTCCTCTAAAGAAGGGTTAGTGGACTTCCAGTCCCCCCTCTGTCTGAGGATCTCGAGAATGTCTTCAAATGAGACATCTTCCAGGGGAGACTGTGGGGACCCTTCTCCCTCATTGCAATCATTGTCTTCAGTGATGGATTCCTCATGGGAATAGAGGTACTTCCTCTTGCACTGTTTCTTCTGGGGTGGCTCCGCAGTGGGATCTTCTGGGATCTCTTCTGAGGAGGACTCCAGAGAAAGGGTTCCCTCCAAGGGAAGGTCTTGTGGCTCCCATGCTCAGGATCGCAGAGTAGGGGGTTGGGACATCCGCATGTTAAAGGGGGGTTCTGGTGTCGATGCCAGTGCTGCTAACTGCGAGCCTGTTGAGGCAAGTACCCTCTCCATCACCTGGAAAGCAGGCCTGCCTGAGGAGGGATGGGAGCCCGGAACCGAGAAGGACAATCTCAGAACTGAGGTCACACCCCACCCTGAGGAGCCCATCTCCAGGTGAGGAGTTCAAAGAGGACCAGTAGCTGCCGGTGGAGCTGTGACCATAGACAGTGCCAACGAAAAACTAGGTGCTGAACTAGGAACCATGGTGCTGATAACCTAATCAATGCTCCGTGGGTGCACCAGTTCCAACAGAGCCATTGCACCAGGAGTAATCATTGTTGACAAGAGAACCTCTGCAGTCAGAGGTGAGACAGTATGCACCAGGATGGTCATTGGTACCGAAGTCTCCGGGGCCCGGGAAGAGGCCAGAGGAGGATATACTGGTGAATATGCCATGAAAGCTTCTGTTCCAAGGGGGAAGGAAGACCTAGAAGGGGTGGGCAATCCTCAAACTGGCAAAAGCTGGTCCACAACCCTCACTACATCTTGTTCTGAAAGACTCCTGGTGGATTTGAAGGAAGCTGCCAAAGGAGAGTCAGGTCTCTCGAGAAAAAAACAAAATTGGTGTCCCAAAAAGGGGTCATAAGTGGGAGAATATCTAGTTCTGGGAAAGTGTTCGACCTTCGGAACCAACGGTGTCATTGTCTGTAGAGCTGTATAATATATCAGCACCGTGGCCAGGAATGGTGTCGATGCGGGTATGGTAGTCGAAGCCGGTGTCAAGACCAAGGTCGGCACCAAGGAGGATGGTGCCGAAGTTGATACAGTGATAGGAGTCAAAATTAGGGGCGGCACCGAGGGAGAGGACATGGAGCCTGGTGCCGAAGTAGTCTGAGCCGAAGGAGTGGGAGAAGCTCGGTATCAACTCAGTTCAAAGGAGGACGGAGATGTAGGAACTGAGTGACTCCGTTTCTTTTTATGTTTTTTAGTCCTAGGAGGTGGTGAGACCTCAGTCCCAGAAAGAGCCTCTGAGAAGGGAGTTTTCATCATACCCTTCAAAATCAACTTGTTCTTATGCTCAGCCAAAGTCTGATTGCTGAAGATGGAACAAATATCACACAAAGCATTAATGTGGTCAATGCCCAAACAATATATGCACCGAGCATGACCGTCTGAGTTGGGCATCTTATGTCAGACATCATTAAAAAAAAGGCACACTACTGACAAGATAAACAGCAAAAACAACACTAGAGAGAAGAGGGTTTCTATACAGATAGAAAAGGTGAGGAGTACTAACAATGGTACTTAGAAATACCACAAGTGGTAGGAAAAGGGGCCTGCCAAAGGTAGGAAAGAGGGAACAGTACCAACGATGGTATAAAGAAACTACCAAAGGTAGAGGATAGGATATAGACAAAGTATATGTTTACAGACAAAACGAAGATATATTAGGTAAACTGACTAAAAAGAGGTACTGATATAGATAATCACAAAAAAACGCTACACTTAGCTTGAGTGAGAAGGCCTGGCAAGTCTGACGAGGAACGTGGCAAACAAGATCTGAAGAGACTATGAGAGGGGCATTGTGGGTAGATCTTAGCTGAGAGTTTTTGGCTGGCGTGAGCTTGGTAACGACCGTGCCGGTTCCGAGGATGGAACCGAAGTCGTAACAGTAAGAAATGAATAAAGCTTTACAACATCAGATCAATGGTTAGTTATCAAACTGTATTCTAAGATCGGGGTGATATATATGCTGAATTATGTTTGTTGGAGTTATGCTGCCCTGATGTGTTAATTCTTGTGCATGTAGAGATCCTGTACCTAGATATTAGACTAGATACATGCCTTTCTTGCACCAGAAGTGGTGTCATAACATTAGCTATCACCTCGGTTTTATCACTAACTCAGATTTAATGCCACAAAAATCATGGCAATGTTGGGCATGTAAAGCAGAATCTAAGCAGTGCACACCATGAAGGTGTCACGATATTAAAGTGATATTATTAAAGCAGCCCCTAGTGACTTACCCACCTCCTTTCCATTCACTAAACACCACTATGAATAAAATGTTCAGCTCAGAACTTGTTGGGCAATTTGTCATTTTGTTATACAGAAAACAAGGGAAATGACTGTAAGAGAAGCTTCTGTTTCAGATATTGAAGTGTGTTCCACTCCCTACAGATTTCCAGAATCAGTATTACTCATTTCAAGACAAATGTAAATGAAGGCAGCTGTGTTATTCTACACACACAAGTATTAAGTTGTTTTTTTTTTCTTTGGTCCCCCTTTGGTCATCGTTCAACCAGTCTAGTCCCCAGTGCCCACATCCATGCTGGATCTACCACCTATCTCCTACCCCCTGAACGAACTTACTGCATGTTTTCTGTGACTGGTCATGGATTCTAAAAGTGTCCTAGGGTTTCTTTATATGCCCAGTCACCCACACTTGGAGCATCACTGATGAACTCCCTTCTACATGGACAAGCATACCTATCTCTCTCTGCCACTTCATCAGTAACCTGAACTGCTATTTGAACCCAGGTCAACTAGGCACATCAGTCTTGAAGCTTAACTGTTTTCACTATTAACTAACTTTCCCTGCCATACCCTCATATACACCAGGTTCTACAGCACAGGAAAGCAAAATTAGCAACTAGAAATGCAGGTATATGCTGCTATCCCCTGAATGCTGAGTGGTCCTGTTTACTTCCTGCACTTTTTGTTTAGACAGCAGTTTTCACTTTGTAGTGGCCCTCTGATCCATTTAATGGAGATAACTGATTCAGCCACTTAGAATCAGCAACAGTTCTAGCAACATAGCTTGCAAGTGTCCAGGAGCACATTGCCTGCACATTCAACAAATCCATTGAAACCCTGTATATGAAGATCAGTACATAGTTCACAGGAAGTTGCTAGGCCTGCAGTGCAGGAGACCCTTAAGGAGCCTAACCCAAATTAACAATTTTCACAGACCAGTGTCTGGTTATGTGATTTGCTCAGGGTCATATAGTAGGCAAATAAAGGCTAAGGGAATCAAAACCTGTACCACAGGAAGTAGCCCATTAACAACTCACTCCATTAATCCTTTATACTAACTGTCAGTTAAGGCATCCTCCTTGATCCTCATTACATGCTTTCGGTTTAGTACTGTCCTCCTCAACTGTAGTTGTCTGTAACCTAAATGTGTTCACACGCACTAGTGAACCCAGAAAAAAATGAAGTTTTTGCCATTGGCCAATGTGTCAGATGGTTAACACACAGGGTTGAGGCTATGAGCTGAAGTCCCAGTGGGAAAGGGTTTGATTCCCACAGCCTTCAATTGCCTAGTGTGTGACCTTTAACAACTCACTTAATCAGACAGTGCTAATAGGCAACTGGAAATTGGGTTCCTTAATGGTCCTCTGGCCTGCAAGCCTAGTAAGAATCCATGAACCTACAACACTGGTCCATGTGTTGCACTTTCAACCCTGCAGCTCCTGCCTTTGTTGCATTTTTTTTCAAATATCCCATATCTTTTTTGAAACCAGGTGATGCATTACAACCTCACCACCTAGTCCATAATCCCAGTTGCCCCTAAGCACTGTCTGGTTAATTGTCATGCTTCAGGTCACACAGTAGGCAAATGAGAACTAATGGAATCAAACCTTGTACCAGAGGAACTACAGCTCACTGGCTTAACCTTCAGTGCCAACTGCCAGAATCAAGACTTTAAAAATGCAAGAGACTGTGAGGCTACCTTCCTGGTAGCCAGACCATAACAGAATGTTAATGAGCATCCCAGTATGACATAGATTAATTACATGTGATCAATGAATGTTATGCCAGTGTTACATAAACACCATCTACATGCCTTACTATTAATGTGAACAGCATCCCCATGTGGTTCCTGCTGTGACGTGCCACCACTGGCCCAGTAATCAAGGAGCCTCAGTCCTTACCACTGGGCAACAGTGGGGGATGTACACACTGGGAGGATGACAAGTACAAATTTAAGGTTTTGGAATTGGTTTTGAGAAATGGGAGGCTAGGTAATATTAAGAACTTCACGGAAGAAAAAGAAGGGAAGTGGATTTTGAAACTTCAAGCCCACAGATATGGGCTTAATGACAGAGTTACCCTGAGGCCGTTTTTGGCCAACAGATCATTAAAGCATTAGGAGTAATACTATATACTTATGTATTTTTATCAGTTATAGACGTTCCAGTGATTACTTTATTTTGCATTGTTCTTTATATGTGTATGTATTCCTTTAAATGCCTTTTAAATGTGTTAGATGTATTTAATGCTTTGATTCACTGCATCTGAATGGGTGATGATGTCATTTCCTATATTTAAACTCTGTGGTTTTGACTGCCTTTGATGTCTGAAGAAGCGTTGTTTTAAACGTGAAAGCGCTTACCTTACTGCAGTTTTTATACTTTCGTCTTTCTAGCCATATTAAATGTTGGATTTTATGGATTTGTGGTGTCCTCATTGAACAAGCAGCTCGTGGTGCACTCCTCTGTTATTTTCATTTTCTTTAGTGCTTTTGTGAACTGAGGGTGCCTTACCTAGCAGTATTTGTTTTTTCCTTGGATTGTTGTTTCTTAATTTACTGCTAGGACATGGCTGTTTCACCAGTTAATCGAACCAGTGTCCTTGATGTGGAATGTACTCTTGGATTGGAAAATTTAGTCGCTATGTCAGCTAATCCTTTGTTGAAACTGACAACTAGCGACTTGAAGAATGAATGTAATAAAGCTGACAATTTTAAACATAATATGGATGTTACTCTAACGACCAGGAAGTTAGAGAACAAACTAGTGAAACTACGTAATGTGCAGTGGCAGAAGCTGCACATGGAAGCTAGTCTCCATTTCAAGCTAGTTCCCAGGGGGTTGAGGGTGTTGAAGATTCCCACCTTCGGGACTACGCAACCGGACCTTTTAGCCAGGTGGCAAAAATTGAATCTTGACACCAGTTTCACTTACATCAAGATTCTTGTTGAACATTACAATATGGCAATAAGTGAATTAACTGTTGAGATAATGGAACTTGAGAAAGAGCTGATCGAGCTTCTGGGATACTGTGAACTTAACATACTTAATAGCGACCTCAAGCTCATGCTTAACTCCATTGACACTAAGTCCCTCTTAGATAAAAAGAAGAAATTGGAGAGGGACTTTCTCGATTTTCAAAAGGGACAGGTCTTTTCCTGGCCTCGTGACCAACCTCAACGTAATACCAACAAGGTGAACAATGTCATCGATCCTAATATTGTCAACACTAATGTGCCTAAAACTGGTGTTCCACAACGGATTCCCGCTTCTAAGGCTATTGCCAATGCTAACAAACAAGGTATCGCCGATATGGCCATTATGACGCATTCGAACTCTGATGAAGGGTCCGCCCCCATTATGATGTCATCAGCGAGCACGAACGAGTTAGTCACTTTATTTCCTTCAGTGCAATCCATTCCGGTCGATGGCAGCAATACTTCCTCGACCACGAAGCCAAAACATCTTTTAGTCGAAGCCCTTGTTCATGCAGAAGGGCACACCAACACTACTAGTACTCTGAAGTCACCAGGGGTACTTGAGACGAGAGGGATGAAAGATACACGTCCTAAGCGGCTGCCTGTTGACGTTCAGGCAATCACAGTTGAAGATGATGTTTTTGGTGTAGGTGAAGGTTATCCTTCTTTTCCGCTGCCCTTCAAACCTTTCGAGAGACGGACTTGGTCTCCACAAGGCAGGGCAACAAAGAGGAAGAACATGGAAGAAGGCACACAGCAAACGAAGAGACTGATGAGATGAATTCTAATGGTTTAGTAGTTAACATTTCCAGGTATGTACTTAACACACATGAGTTGTCAGTATTGAATAGAGGCCTGGGTTTTATACCCTCTAGCTGCAATGAGCTTACGGACATTATTGTCGACATAAAACTTTTCACCAGGAATTTAGGTTTAAAGCTGTTATATGGTGCTAGTAACAACGAAACCGATGTTAATGTTCATAACATTTTCAGGAAACCCTCCACGTTTATGCCTCAGCAACATCCTCTGCTAGAGGCTTTTGAACAGGCTTGTGAGAGTGACATTTTTGATCTATATAATAATAAAGAGATCAAACCTGTTTTTTTTAACACCACTAAGGAGGAAAGGGAGGCTATAATGAGTTTGAGGAACAATGATTCAATTGTCATAAGACAAGCCGACAAAGGAGGTGCCATAGTTATTATGGACAAATCTATGTATTGTGACAAAATGGAAATAATGTTATCTGATAATGATACATATTTGCCACTGCATAACTATGACCTTAATGGTTTGATCAGAAGAGTGCACAGCTATATCTATGACTTGCTGATAACCAATGTTATTGACAATGAATTATATAAGTATTTTTTGGTTGATAATCCCCTTGTTCCTTCATTTAGAGGGCTCGAAAATTCATAAGGAACTTTTGAGTCCTCCCTTGAGACCTATAGTATCCAGCAGAGGATGGCTCACCGAGCCACTCTCTATTTATCTTGACAAAATGTTTAAACCTATAGTCATGGGGGTTGCTCAGGTCCTTAGAGATACCACTCATTTCTTGGAGAATCTATCAGCATTTGCGGATTCTTCTCTTTTTTGTAACAATGATTTATTAGTAACACTAGATGTCAAATCATTATTTACATCAATACCTAATGAAACTGGTATGGATTTCATTAGGCTTTTTCTAGTGAAGAAGTGTGTTCCTAATGATAAGATATGTAGATGGATGTCCCTCTTGGAACTCATATTAGAGAATAATGTTTTGCTGTATGACAAACGTTACTATTTACAAACCAAAGGGGTAGCGATGGGTACCCCATGTGCCAACGCATATGCCAACTTGGTGTTGGCACATTGGGAAGATACCTTTAACAACAATATTTTTGGTAGACATTTGAAATACTACAATAGGTTTGTAGATGATGTTTTTATTGTGTGGGGCAGTTCGATTGAACAGCTCATGGAATTTGTGTCCTACTTGAATGCTACTACTGAATTTCTTTGTTTTGAATGTTCCTACTCATTTAGTGCTATAGAGTTCTTAGATGTTAGAGTGGTTATGTTCCCTAATGGCTTTGACACAGAACTTTATAGAAAACCTTGTTGGAGGAACAGTCTTTTGCACCGTAACAGCATGCATCCCAAGCATGTGCATAAGAACATTGTTAGAAATCAGGTCATGAGGGTCACGAGACTGACCACACAAGATACTGTTTTTGAACACAGTAAAACACAATTAACTGCTAACTTCTTATCCAGAGGATATAATGGCCAAGAGGTTCGTAATGACATCAAAGAATGTGATAGACTAAGGACAGGTCCTGGTGCCCCATTGATGAAGAGAGGTAACTTTGGGTCAACAGTCAACATGAAACATGACAATCGTCAAGTTAATAGGCTTACAATACCTTATACTAATAGGAACACAGACATCATTAGAATAGTCAATAACAACTGGAAATTTTTGTTAATGGATGGTAGCATTAAGAATCTCATAGAAGACAGACCACGCATAGCCTACAAGAACATGTTGTCTCTCAACAGGTTGCTGTGTTATGACAGCAATATTATAGATGCCATACATTCTGATAGATGTGGTACTTTTCCTTGCCGTTCTTGTAACCAATGCAAATATATAGCTAATTCCAACAGCTTTACACATCCAGTAACAGGACGCATTTATGCATTTAGACACTATGCTGATTGCAAATCCACCAATGCTATTTATGTAGCAGAATGTCAACAATGTAAACAGTTCTATGTTGGCAAGACAAATAGGTGTTTAAGAGAGCGTATTAGGGAACACATCTATGCCATCGATAGGAGTAATACAACTAATGCCTTGGCGCAACATGTTATTGTTAATGGACCATCACATACTTTTAAATTTAAGGTTTTGGAATTGGTTTTGAGAAATGGGAGGCTAGGTAATATTAAGAACTTCACGGAAGAAAAGAAGGGAAGTGGATTTTGAAACTTCAAGCCCACAGATATGGGCTTAATGACAGAGTTACCCTGAGGCCGTTTTTGGCCAACAGATCATTAAAGCATTAGGAGTAATACTATATACTTATGTATTTTTATCAATTATAGACGTTCCAGTGATTATTTTATTTTGCATTGTTCTTTATATGTGTATGTATTCCTTTAAATGCCTTTTAAATGTGTTAGATGTATTTAATGCTTTGATTCACTGCATCTGAATGGGTGATGATGTCATTTCCTATATTTAAACTCTGTGGTTTTTGACTGCCTTTGATGTCTGAAGAAGCGTTGTTTTAAACGTGAAAGCACTTACCTTACTGCAGTTTTTATACTTTTGTCTTTCTAGCCATATTAAATGTTGGATTTTATGGATTTGTGGTGTCCTCATTGAACAAGCAGCTCGTGGTGCACTCCTCTGTTATTTTCATTTTCTTTAGTGCTTTTGTGAACTGAGGGTGCCTTACCTAGCAGTATTTGTTTTTTCCTTGTAACCTAAATGTGTTCACACGCACTAGTGAACCCAGAAAAAAATGAAGTTTTTGCCATTGGCCAATGTGTCAGACGGTTAACACACAGGGTTGAGGCTATGAGCTGAAGTCCCAGTGGGAAAGGGTTTGATTCCCACAGCCTTCAATTGCCTAGTGTGTGACCTTTAACAACTCACTTAATCAGACAGTGCTAATAGGCAACTGGAAATTGGGTTCCTTAATGGTCCTCTGGCCTGCAAGCCTAGTAAGAATCCATGAACCTACAACACTGGTCCATGTGTTGCACTTTCAACCCTGCAGCTCCTGCCTTTGTTGCATTTTTTTTCAAATATCCCATATCTTTTTTGAAACCAGGTGCTGCATTACAACCTCACCACCTAGTCCATAATCCCAGTTGCCCCTAAGCACTGTCTGGTTAATTGTCATGCTTCAGGTCACACAGTAGGCAAATGAGAACTGATGGAATCAAACCTTGTACCAGAGGAACTACAGCTCACTGGCTTAACCTTCAGTGCCAACTGCCAGAATCAAGACTTTAAAAATGCAAGAGACTGTGAGGCTACCTTCCTGGTAGCCAGACCATAACAGAATGTTAATGAGCATCCCAGTATGGCATAGATTAATTACATGTGATCAATGAATGTTATGCCAGTGTTACATAAACACCATCTACATGCCTTACTATTAATGTGAACAGCATCCCCATGTGGTTCCTGCTGTGACGTGCCACCACTGGCCCAGTAATCAAGGAGCCTCAGTCCTTACCACTGGGCAACAGTGGGGGATGTACACACTGGGAGGATGACAAGTACACACACAGTAAAGTGCAATTTCCCTTACGAGCAGACAGAGACCACAGTCAGTCTGGGGCTGGTTTATTCCTCTTTCTCCAGTTCTCCAATAAGACTCCCCACTGGCGCAGCTATAGAGATGAGATCTCAGCTGAGTGGCCAAACCAAGACCTCCAGCACACTCTCTGTCGGACCAGTACTTTATGTCTCTGCTCAAGTAGCTGACACACACAGTCTTTGAGATATGATTTATACACAAACACACGCACACACCTGGGAAAGTCTTTCACAGGTTTACTGGCTATGCCCCCTTTTGCCCAGACTATAAGGTAGCTATTACTGCCACCAGCCAACTATTTATCAGTTACTTTAAGCCCCTTAACAAAGGGTGTCCAATCTTACTGTGTAATTTTACTATTGATCCAAATGGTAGTTTGATCAAGAGCAGGGCTATTAGGAGTGGCCCACAGTGTCACCAAATAAATACGCAAGTACTCTTAGAACTTAAATATGTCTTACAAATATCAGCCACAATGATATGTTTAAATATATCTAATAATAAATAATAAAAAACAAGAAAATACTCAGTAAATAATCACAGTAATTTCAGAGTTCAAAATCACAGGAAATATTTAAAACAATATTGCAGGACAGTCTCAAATAACAAAGAAAACATGTAAGCTATACTTCACTATATTCCTAACTGTATCTAAGAGAAATTACTGTACCCTAGACTTACCTACTCATAGCAATGCAAGACAGATGTGGTGAGTGGGTTTTCCAGCTGATGTTGTCAGGTCAAAGACAAATATAGAATGCTCTGCCTCTCTCTCAGAGAGCTCTTAAATTAATATCTCAAATATTGATGCTGGGATACTTGCAGGATAACATCACTTCTTGTCATCTGACTATAATTCCCAAGCTAAACCCCCATTTCTAGAAACTGCCAGCATTTACCATCTCCCTGTGAAAATACATAGCCCTCAGATGTCTGCAGCTGCTAGAAGACATAAAACAATAAAACACTTACAAGACAATGCAGAAGGCTCCCTAGTTTTAGACAGCCTGTTTCCTTGCTGCATTAAAATCATCTTTTATGGTGCAGTTATAAAATAATTTAATTTCAACTGTTTTTCTGAAGTTTTGCAAGTTAACCCTCTCTGTTCCAGTTTCCACTGTTAAAATATATACATTTACATGTTTACAATAGTCTATGTTAATTTCTGTTCTCTTCCAGTAGGGTACAATCTGGAGACATCTCTAAGCTTTGACATATCTCTTCATCACACGTGTCCGTACAAACCATCTTATATGACATACATTTCTAATACATTTGTAACACAAGTATATGAATCATCTTGATATTCACAAATGACACATAACCATTTACAAAATTCCAGACAGCTCTGCTGGCAGTATCTCCCTTTTGTTATACTTCTATATAAATCATGTTAATATTCATAATTATTTACAAAACTCCAGATAGCTGGGCTGGCAGTATCTCCTTTTGTCATACTCCCCCCCCCCCCACCACCACCACCACCACCGAAGACTCAAGCTAGTTTTTCAAGTGACCCTTGATAAACATTACTTGAGAGGGATGGCTGTCTGGGAATATACTACCCCATCCCCTGTCTTGAGATTTCAGCTACCTTGGCATTGCTGACCCCAGTACAGTGCTGCACTGTCCTATCATATGCCTGCAATCCTAGGCTCCACCATAGTAATTTGGGATTTGGCTGGCTAGCTCCCTGTAGCCAAAGATCCCCCTCAGACTCCTCCTGCCTCTTAGCACCAGGGCCTCCCTATCATGGTAAGGTTTCATCATGTTAACATGGTACAATTTATGCCCCTGCCTCCTGCCTAGTAGTTCTACCATGTAGCTAACATCACTGACTTTCCTTACCACTTTGAAGGGTCCCTTCCAAGCTGCCTGCAGCTTGTTGTGTCTGACAGCAATGAGAACCATAAACAGCTGCCCTACAGCATACTCTCTAGCTCTAGCATTCATGCCATACCAGACTTTTTCTGCTGTTGAGCTTCTGGCAGGTTCTCTTGGGCCAAGCCCATGACTTCCAGGAGTCTTGTCCTGAGATTTAGGACATATGCCACAACAGACTCCTTGTAGGATTCACACTCACCCTCCCACTCATCTTGAATCAAATCTAGAGTTCCCCTCACATTATGCCCATGCAGCAATTTGAAAGGTGAAAAACCTGTGGATTCCTGGGGCACCTCTCTGTAAGCAAACAAAAGATGGGGGAAATATCTGTCCCACTCCCTATTGAACTGGTCTGCAAATGCCCGTAGCATGGTCTTTAGTGTAAGAGTTTAACCTCTCCACCAGACTATTAGTTTGGGGATGACAGGGGACGGTCTTTAGATGCTTCACCCCCCAGTACTTCCACAGACAAGCCAGCAGGTCTGACATGAAATTGGCACCTCTGTCAGTCACTATTTCTTTAGGAAAACCTACCCTGCTGAAAATCTCTAACAAGGCATGTGCCACCTTTTCTGCCTCAATGGAGGACAGGGCCACTGCTTCAGGGTATCTGGTAGCATAATCTACCACCACTAGCATATACTTCTTCCCTGTGGAACTTGGAGTACTCAGGGGCCCTACAATATCCATAGCTACTCTCTGAAGTGGCTCCTCAATTACAGGCAAAGGATCAAAGGAGATTTCACCTTGTCTCCTGACTTGCCTACCTTTTGGCACTGCTCACAGGTCCTGCAGTACCCTGTTACATCCCTGGAAATACCAGGCCAATAAAAGTGCTGCATAATATGTCTATTTGTATGCTTTATTCCCATATGACCCCCCAAAGAGAATGCCATGGGCTATGGCTAGAAGTGCCAGATGGTAGGCTCTGGACACTACCAACTGCTGTATTCTCTCACCTTCTAGCCCTCCCTCAGGGGTCCACTCGCTATACAGTAACCCTTTGTCCCAGTATACAGATTCCCCTTTTCCTTGACAATTAGGTGCCTCACTGGCTCCCTCCCTCAGGCCTTGCAATATAGGGTCTGAGAGCTGAGCCTGTCTCAACTTTCTTTTGGTAACCATCCCCAGCTCCCCTTCCACAGGAATCTGGTATCCTCAAACAGCAGCGCCTTACTATCAGCCTGGGTACTACTACTCAACTCTGCCCTTGTAGTCACTCTGTCCAAGGAAACATCATACCCATAAGCAGCTGTGGCTCACCTTCAGTCTCACTGCTGCACAGAAGCTCCCTCCCTAAAGTAACCACCACACCAGTCCTGGTTTCAAGTCTGTGGTCTGTCTGCATCGCCACCCCACAAGGTACCAGACACACATGATTGTCTCCAAGCCTGACTGTGTGTCACTGCATGCACACAAAGTACTACATTATCAAAATTATTCCATATCAGAACATCTGCAGGGATATCCTCAAACACACCAACTTGCTGGATTCCTTTTCCACCCTCCCAGTCAAGGTGAACCTTAGCCAGAGGTATTTGGAATAAGGTCCCTCCTAAAACTCTGACTGGAGTAGACTGTCCAAGCAAATAGTGCTCCTCTTTAACCATTGCAGGCTTCCCAAATGTTAGGTCAGAGACTGTGTCTCTCTTAGTAGTGGTGTGTTCCCATTTACTAAGATAGGATATAACCTCTTGTGATAGTTTGGTACCCTAGTTGTCTGCAGACAGCCTACTGCTGGCATTCTGTCATTCCTACTAACTGGCTCTGCCACCTTTTGTTCCCCACCTTGCCTCCATGGACATATATAGCCTACATGGCCTCACTGGTTGCATTTAAAACATTTAACCATTGGTCCTGGATGTGTACCTGGACTAGTGGCTTCTTAGACCCATGATCAGCACTGCATATCTCTTTCCTAGGCAGTGATGTCCTGCTTGCAAGGTATAGGTTTCCCTTCTTCCCCAATTCATCTGCAGTATTGCATTGCCTATCTGCTAACCAGATTCTCGTGTCCTCAGGCAAAGTGCTAAGCACTTGTTCCCTCACCAAAAGGTCTGCCAGCCCTTCAGAAATGGTGACCTGACACCCACTCACCCACCTATGAAAATAAGTGCTTAGATCAGTAGTATATTCACATGGATTCATATCATTTCACCTAAAGACCATTTCACTGAAACCCATTTCACTGAGGCCAAATCACCTAAAGTTCATTTCACTGAAAGTTCATTTCACCTAAAACTGATTTCACTGACAGCATAGGATGGTGGTTTGTAGGATGACATTGGTGATCAAGAAGTGGAGGATGAGTGTGAGGGCAGCATTAAGGATCAAACGGTGGAAATTGAAAAAGGGTAATTATGAGGTGATGTTCAGGGAAGAGTTAAGAGAGGCACTGGGTGGCAGTGAAGAGTTACCAAATAGCTGAGTAACTACAGCAGAGCTAGTAAGAGAGACGGCTAGAAGGGTGTTTGGTGTGACATCTGGAAAGAGGAAGGAGGACAAGGAGACCTGGTGGTGGAATGAAGAAGTACAGGAGAGTATACAGAGAAAGAGGTTGGCGAAGAAGAAGTGGGATTGTCAAAGAGATGAAGAAAGTAGACAAGAGTATAAGGGGATAAGGTGCATGGCAAAAAGAGAGGTGGCAAAGGCTAAGGATAAGGCGTATGAAGAGTTGTATAAAAGGTTGGACACTAAGGAGGGAGAAAAGGACCTGTACCGATTGGCTAGACAGAAGGACCGAGCTAGTAAAGATGTGCAGCAGGTAAGGGTGATAAAGGATAATGAGGGAAACATACTAACAAGTGAGGAGAGTGTGTTGAGCAGATGGAAAGAGTACTTTGAGGGGTTGATGAATGAAGAGAATGAGAGGGAGAGAAGGTTGGATGATGTACGGATAGTGAATCATGAAGTGCAGTGGATTAGCAAGGAGGAAGTAAGGATAGCTATGAAAAGGATGAAGAACGGAAAGGCTGTTGGTCCAGATGACATACCTGTGGAAGCGTGGAGGTGTTTAGGTGAAATGGCAGTGGAGTTTTTAACTAGATTGTTTAATGAAATCTTGGAAAGTGAGAGGATGCCTGAGGAATGGAGAAAAAGTGTTTTGGTACCGATTTTTAAGAATAAGGGTGATGTGCAGAGCTGTAGTAACTACAGAGGGATTAAACTGATCAGTCACAGCATGAAGTTATGGGAAAGAGTAGTGGAAGCTAGGTTAAGAAGGGAAGTGATGATTAGTGATCAGCAGTATGGTTTCATGCCAGGAAAGAGCAATACAGATGCAATGTTTGCTCTGAGAGTGTTGATGGAGAAGTACAGAGAAGGTCAGAAGGAGTTGCATTGTGTCTTTGTGGATTTAGAGAAAGCATATGACAGGTTGCCTAGAGAGGAGTTGTGGTATTGTATGAGGAAGTCGGGAGTGTCAGAGAAGTATGTAAGAGTGGCACAGGATATGTACAAGGGTAGTGTGACAGCGGTGAGGTCTGCGGTGGGAGTGACGGATGCGTTTAAGGTGGAGGTGGGATTACATCAAGGATCAGCTCTGAGCCCTTTCTTATTTGTAATGGTGATGGACAGGTTGACAGACGAGATCAGATAGGAGACTCCGTGGACTATGATGTTTACAGATGACATTGTGATCTGTAGTGAGAGTAGGGAACTGGTGGAAGAGACCTGGAAGAGGTGGAGATATGCTCTAGAGAGAACAGGAATGAAGGTCAGCAGGAATAAGACAGAATATATGTGTGTGAATGAGAGGGAGGATAGGGGAATGGTGAGGATGCAGGGAGTAGAGGTGGCGAAGGTGAATGAGTTTAAGTACTTGGGATCAACAGTTCAGAGTAATGGTGAGTGTGGAAGAGAGGTGAAGAAGAGAATACAGGCAGGATGGAATGGGTGGAGAAGAGTGTCAGGAGTGATTTGTGACAGGCGAGTACCAGTAAGAGTGAAAGGGAAGGTCTACAAGAGGGTAGTGAGACCAGCTATGTTATACGGGTTGGAGACAGTGGCATTGACAAAAAAGCAGGTGTCAGAGCTTGACGTGGCAGAGTTGAAGATGTTAAGATTTGCACTGGGTGTGATGAGGATGGACAGGATTAGGAATAAGTATATTAGAGGGTCAGCCCAGGTTGGAAGGTTTGGAGACAAAGCCAGAAAGGCAAGATTACGTTGGTTTGGACATGTGCTGAGGAGGGATGCAGAGTATATTGGGAAAAAGATGCTAAGGATGAAGCTGCCAGGTAACAGGAAAAGAGGAAGGCCTAAGATAAGGTTTATGGATGTGGTGAGAGAGGACACGCAGGCGGTTGGTGTGACAGAGCAAGATGCAGAGGACAGGAAGAAATGGAAACAGTTGATCTGCTGTGGCGACCCCTAATGGGAGCAGCCGAAAGAAGAAGAAGACTGACAAGTAGTACTGTAAGGCAAGTCAAAGGAATATGTCCTTTTCCCCACTGTAGTGCTATCCTGGTGTAGTATATATATATATATATATATATATATATATATATATATATATATATATATATATAGTTGGGGGTGTGGGGTTGTAGCCCCCCACATTGGGGTTGTGGGGGGCATAGTCCTCCACTTATTTTGCTTTTATGTTGTCTGATTTTGTTTTACATTATTTGGTAAAAGGCAACTAGGTGGGGGCTACGAACCCCACTCCCCCCAATGTGGGGGGCTGCACCCCTCACACCCCCTAACTATATATACTAACACCAGCATCGCACTACAGTGGGGAAAAGGACATACACCTTTGACTTGCCTTAGAGTACTACTTGTCAGTGAAATGAGTTTTAGGTGAAATGAACTTTAAGTGATTTGGTTTCAGTGAAATGAGTGACAGTGAAATGGTCATTAGGTGAAGTGATATGAATCCATTCACACACACTTTCATCTACCTTGCGTCTATGCTCATGAAACATTTTCCTACAAGCTTCAGGTGTTAAAGCACTCTAACAGACAATTTTTAACAGTATTATAATTTCAGTAATTGGTATCAGACAATTTAGAAATAGCAGTTACAGCTTTGCCATGGAGTAAGGGAGACAGGAACCATACCCAGAGCCCTTGGTCAGCATTATACTGTTTACATACCCTTTCAGACATATGAATGAAACTATTAAAATTATTCCCTTCTATAGACTGTGGTAAAAATGTACTGACCTTTGTGGCTTCTGGGGTTCAGTTACTCCCTTCCCCAGTACCTCCATGACCTGGTGAAGAGTCAGCATCTCCTTCTCATGTTGCTTCTGCCTCTTCTTCTCCTCAGCTTCCAGGCATTGCAGTTTCTCATTTTCCACAGCCTCCAGACATCTCACTTTCTCATTTTCCTCAGCCTCCAGACATCTTAGTCTCTCTACTGCTTCTATTTGCAAACATTTGGCCTCCGGTTCAAGCCTCCTTAACTCCAGATGGATTTTAAGTCCTCTGTGGAAATGTTGAACTGTCTGTTTTCTGAGAGTTGTACATCTCCAAGGCCAGTCTGATTGTCCTCCTGGTTACTGCTCTGTGATGCAGCTGTGACAGAGCTGCAATCATCTTAGCTTTAGTCAGGTTGGCATGCACCAGTCCTTTGTCTTGGCACATCTCAGCCAACTGGCTCCTTGTCAGCATGCCATACTCCTCTGCTGACACCCCTTCCTGCTCTCCCTGACTAACTAAGCTAACAAAAAAAAAATAAAACTATTGTGATGTGAAACTCTGAATGTTCACTGTGTGGCTGATTGAGAGTACAAACAACTTCTTCAGTGATCACTGACTACAGGCTACAGGAATTCAATATCCACACCACTGAATCCTAATATGTGGATATCCCAACACTGCCACCAATTGATATGTGACACCCCACCACTGGCCCAGTAATCAAAGAGACTCAGTCCTCACCATTGACAACCTTAGCTCCTGTTTGCTGCATGAATGCAGAAGGGCTCTGCGGCGGACATAGGCTTGTAATGCAATGGTACATAGAGTAGTGTGGTATAGCCATTAACCACTATTCCAGTCTTCACCTTAGGGAAGGGAAGTGTTTTTTTTTTAGTTTATAAGGGCTTGTTGTCCATTTTGGCACATGGACCACTGATGTAAGTTGCAGCTTTAGCTTTGCTACCAATAACACTGCATGAGTTTCACAGACTGTAATCAGTACTGCAGTTGTTTATACTTTAAATTATCACTCGACTCTGAAGGCATTTTTTTTAACAGCCCTTCCGATTGGTGGAAGCTGATGCTATGTATCTGGAGAGGAGTTAGAAAGACAATTTATTTTATTGTGTTTTATTTTTTTATTTGATAAGCATGTAGGTGTGCTGGTCTTCTCACCCCTTTTTAACCATGACCTGGGCCACAACAACACATAACAAGACAAGCAATAAACAGTTGTGTAGATACAAAGGTTAAACAACTCAAAGAATAAAACAAGTAATGCAGCTGTTATATGTAAACAATTAAAGCAGCCATGCAATAATTGCATACTTATAATGTGCAAATGTAGGCTGTACATTGTTTTTAAATAGGTGCTGTTTCAGTCATGTTTTAAAACCCTTTAGCCTTTGTTGAATTCTTAATTCCTTTGGCAAGTGATTCAATGTACCTAGAACAGCTATATAGAAGGCTCTTTCAACCATTGCATTCCCATAATGTGGCCTAATGAATGTGTTTGCTTCATTTTATTGTCTCTCAGAGAATATACATTGAGTGTCCTTTTAATTACTCTTATAAGAGATAAACAGTTGATCAAGTTTCCTGAAGGATTTATTTCTGCAGTAGCTGAGCTGCCTGTGGATATCCAGAGTATGTAAGATTCCTTCTCCTTTTTAGGTTTTGAAAAAAAAAAAACAGGGATATTAGGATTAGTTCTCAAAAAAGGGTAACCATTTGAAATGTTGGGACCCACTAGAGTGAGTCTAAGCTACGGAGACTGAATGACCAAAAGATCGGACTTGCATATATTAAGTCTGAGATGATATTTCTCAGAACATTCCCTTTTCTCCTAGGGATGGTCTCAGAGTTGATATATATAAGTTCAATGGGGGGGGGGTGCAGGGGGCTTCTTCCCCCACCCACCCACCGGCAAAAAGAAGTTTAAAAGAGAAGAGCTATTTTCGAGATTCACTCTTCTCCTGTGTTTTCAGTCTTTTTTTTCTGACTTGTTGGCACTCAGCATTTTGAGTGCCGACATTTCAGTAGGTAGTCTCAGAAAAAATCCTGTCCTTACAGAAAATGAGGTAGCATTATCAGAGTAATCAACAGTACAGTTTCTATGCTAAGCACCTCAAATTAACCTGATGATGTGGTTTAAATGGAAGAAGTTTCAACTTTCAAGCACAAAATGAAGATCCCAGGGAGGAGTCACATGTTTTCAAGGTTGGCTGATATATAAAACCCCTTTCAAAAACTGTTTGACTTGAATACAGGTAGAAACAGGAGATCTAAGGGCAGACAAGCAGAAATGAATGTAAGGTGAATCTCAATTGAATAATAAGAGAGGCCAGAGGATAACAACTCCCACAAATAATCAAGAACTATAAGCAACCAGGCCTTGAAAGGGCACCAAGTAGAAAATCTTTTCTATTTACGATCTTATATATCTTTTTATATCTTTTCTATAAACTAAACAAAATATGGGCCAAATGGAGAGCCTCTAAGAGCTCTGCAGACCACCTATTCTTTAAACAGCTAAGAAATGCAACCAAAAAGGACATTATCTTAGACAAAAAAAAACTATTATTTCAACCTTCAACAATCTCACGCTAATAACCCTCAAAAGTTCTGGGCAGGCATTAACAAACTTCTCCAACCAGGTCATACCAAAACTCCTGCCCCATCTTCAATTCCTCATAATAATCCTTTGCAAATAGCTGATGCCTTCAACAATTACTTCACTGAAACTATTCAAGCCCTTGCAAAGACAATATCTCCCATCTCCCCCAGCCCCTTACAAAACATAAGCAGTCAAGTGCCCTCCTTCCATATGCAACCTGTACCAACATCCTTTATCTGTAAACTCCTTCATAAACTAAAACCATGTACCCCTTCTGCTGGCCGCCTGCCAGCAGAATACCTTCAAATAGCTTCCAAAGTCATAGCATATCCCATATCCATCCTTATAAACCGAACGATCATAGAAGGTAACATCCCATCCATATGGAAAGTCTCCCACATTATCCCCTTACATAAAGGAGGCAAATCCACTCCAATTTCCGACCAATTGCATTACTCTCCCCACTGGCCAAAATAATGGAAAAATGTATTCGCCATCAACTACTTCAACACCTGCTCCACAATAACTTACTAGCCAACTGCCAGCACAGCTTTAGACCCTTTCATAGTACAACTACCGCCCTGCTAACTTTACTGACTGCATAAATAGGAATCGAAATAACAACTCTCTATCTTCCGCATTATTCATTGACTTATCAAAAGCTTTTGATATGGTTAACCACAACTTACTGATCAGTGCACTAAAACCACAATCTCTTGACCCACAAGCAATAATTTGGTTTACATCCTATCTAGAAAATAGACAACAAGCAGTGCTCTGGGACAATAATCTCTCCACACCCCTCCCCGTAAACATTGGAGTCCATCAAGGCTCTATCCTAGGCCCTCTTCTATTTTCCATTTTTATTAATGATCTCAGTACTATTTTTCCTCAAGCCACCTGCATACAATATGCCCATGACTCTACTTTAATCTGTACTTCTAAATCATCAATCTCTCTTCAGATGTTTACTCAAACAGTATTTAACACTGTTGAAAACTGGTTTACTGCCCATTGCCTCCTCCTAAACCCCCAAAAAACAAAATTGTTGCTTTTTGCTCCCACCCAAAAGTCTCCAGTGATCCACTTCACAATTACCTCTAACAATGGAACTACTATTTCCCCTGATACTACCACACGTCTCCTAGGCATCACTATAGATAACAACCTCAGCTATGGTGATCATATCAACAATACTATACAAACTGTCAATAAAAAAACTAGGCTCCCTGTATAGAATCAAACTCTACCTCACACCTCTAGCCAGAACCACCATGGCCCAGACTCACGCTCACATCTACCCTATTCTATGCTTCTGCTATATACACCAATCTATCAAAACACAATCTAAGCAAGCTTGAAACTAGCTATAACAATATAGCAAGATTTGCCACTGGTACCCCTTTTAGAACCCACCACTGTCACAACCTTAAACAACTCGGATGGTCAGAACTACATAACCATCTGCTGTATAATCAACTGGTGATCATACAAAAAATTCTTTATCACCCAAATAATACCCCATCCTCTCTAGCCTGATCTCCCCATACAAAAATCTTGCAGGACTTCGTTCAGCAAACAAGTTACTAATTTCCAATATTAAATCTAATAATAAAGCTGGGGACTCACTTTTTACTAACGTTGTGGGCAAAATCTGGAACAAGCTTCCTAGGACACTCACATCTCTCTCATCTACATCTCTCTTCAAGAAACACCTCAAAGAACATCTGAAAACTCATTGGCTTTGTCCCAGTTCTAAACCTGACCGAACCTTACTTTTCCCCTTATTTTCTCTTCTTGCTGTACTCCTTCCTTCTTGACCTTGTCCCCTCTGCAGCATTAATCTATAGACCCTAACTTTATTCTAGCCCTTGTGTATTTCTTTTACTACCTTTCTCACTTTTCTCCCTCTTTGACTTACAAATGACAACACTAGAACCTTAAGTGCACCTGTACTTCATTGTAACTTAAATCTATGCAAAGACTCTATGCTACCATTCTTATTAGACACATTGTAACTTAAACCTATGCAAAGACTCTATGCTACCATTCTTATTAGACACATTGTAACTTAAACCTATGCAAAGACTCTATGCTACCATTCTTCTTAGACACAATTTTTATTTTGTATTACAAACACTATTATTTCTCTTATGCAGCTGAACTTTAGTTCATTTTTAACTGTTGTATCTAGTAATTTTACTATGTTTGGAACCTATCTCCCTGTGAACTTAGTCATGTTTTAAGTATTGTATTTTGTAAATTTTTACTATTTTTGGAGCTTAACTCCCTGGGCCTCTACTGAAAATGGACATGTATCCAGCTAGACTAGCCCAGTCAACAAATGTAAAATAAAAAAAATAAATAAAATAAATAAATAAATAATGTATACATATGTGATGTTCTAGTAGCATTTTTTTGCCTCCTTTAATACCTGCTGTATTTCTCAAAAAAAAAAAGGTGTCTAAAAGTTATCAAAACTCTATCATCCAGACAGTCACCCTTGAAGTGTTTTTAGGTTGGTATGTGCCAAACAATGCTTCTCTTGTCTGGCTAAATCCAGTCTGTGGTGAAACTTGTGGTAAGTTCCAATTAATAATTTCGGAAAAAGAGCCACTGTTGCCTGGGCCAAAGGGGAGTCACCACCACAATCTTTGGAGGGTCCTTCTGAATCTTTTGAAGAACTATGGGTAAAAATGGAAAGTGTGGGAAGACATATAGGAATATTCACATCCACAAGAATGAGAAGGTATCTGTATTACAGGCCTGTTTACAAGGAGTGCTGGAACATTATTTCTTTAACTGTATGTCTTGAAAGGAGGATAACTGATATATGTCATATATTCCTCACCGTTAGATCAATTCCTGGAACATTCTCAGGTGTAATTTCCACTCATGAAGGTCTGTGCTGACCCTGCTCAACTTAGCTGCTACAAGAGTTTGCTCTGACAGAATGTATGAAGCCTGAAGATTCAGGCTGAGCTGAATTGCTACATGAATGGTCTGGAAAGCATCACAGAGAAGTTTGCATCACGTCATTGGTCTACCCTAGGTTGGAACTCGATTTTTATGTTGCATCTAGCTGGGATTTTTGAGGAAATTTTTGTTTTGTGTTTTAAATACTTGGTCCACATCCGAGCTTTTTTCCATCAATTTTATCTTTATTAACTTTTTTCAGTGTGTAATAAAAACAGCAAACAAATCAAGAAACAAACAACTGGTCCCCACAACTGAACTACACAAGGAAAACTTACACTAGTCAATTGAAAATAAATATTAAACAACTGACAAAGTATTTAAAACAGAAAGTAACAAGTTCTTCAAGAATTGTAAATGAATACAACACAAAAATACAGGTCCAACATAGGGTAGGCCTATAACATTTTCCAGTCCGTGATTTTTTTCATAAATTTGGGAGTTTGTATGCATTTAAATACTAGGTTATGCAGATGGAAAATCTTGTTAAGGAGATCTCTTGCTGGTTGCTTCACCGAGTTCTTATGTAGAACTCTACTAAAGCAGGTTGTGCTATAAACAATCATTTATTATCTTTACTTGTAGCAACGGTAGCATTGTTGCCTCACAGCAAGAGGTTCTCCCATCGATTCTCGGCTGGTGTGCGGGGAGTGCCTCCTGTGTGGAGTCTGCATGTCTTCCCCGCAGTTGGGTGGGCGTTCAAAAGACATGCGTAAATGGGCGTGCCTTTGTTGAAGGTTGAACTTGGAGCTGGCACCTTGGCATTCGTGAAAATCTACTGCCAATCATTAGCGGACCGGAGTTCCACTGTGGCGACCTCTAACTGGGAAAAGCCCAAAGACAACAACAACTTGTAAGCTGTAAAACAAACCTTAAGACACACTGTTGTCAGGACTAATTATAAACTAACAGCAAAATTAGCATAAGAATTACAAAATGAGTGAACAAAGGGTTTCCTTTTATGATGGGGTTGAATACCTCCGTGGTTCCAAGATAAAATGTATTTATTTGTTTGTTTGTTTGTTCAGTGGAAGAGAATCATAAATTTGTCCTGTATATACAAAATTGCATAAAAAATATCAAAAACTAGAGACACTTTATATAGCCAAAATTTTCTCACCAACACTTCTAATATTACATGTGTCACTACTTTCTCTCCTCACTATTTTGTGACATTCTCATCCTTACTAACTTCCAGGCATCATAAAAATCAAAACTTGAACAATGCTATAATAAAGTGGCTAAAGTTGCAGTAAATACCCCTTTCAGAGCTCACCATTGTATAACTCTAAAAAGCCTAAATTGGTTAAAACTACCCCATCAGCTAACATACAGTGAATATAAAAAGTCTACACACCCCTGTTAAAATGCCAGGTTTTTGTAATATAAAAAAATGAGACCACAATAAATAATTTAAAAACGTTTCCCATCTTTAATGTGACCTATAACCTGTACAATTCAATTGAAAAACAAATCTGGGAAAAATATAAAAAATTAAAAAAGTACAATAAGCTGGTTGCATAAGTGTGCACACGCTTAAACTAATACTTTGTTGAAGCACCTTTTGATTTAATTACAGCATTCAGTCTTCTTGGGTAGGAGTCTATCAACATGGCATATCTTAACTTGACAATATTTGCCCACTCTTCCTTGCAAAAGCTCTAAATGCCATTATACACAACTATTTTCCTAATGTTAAACAACCAAAAGAGAGGGAAGCTGAAAATTTCTCACCTTTACACATCAAACATATGATGACAAGGTGGATTATCTAGATGTTCTGCTTAGTAAGAAATCACAAGGGAGTTTTAAATCTAATATATACAGAAAGCCCACCTATTCGAACAGCTACATACATTTCAATAGCCTGCACCCGTTACATCAGAAAAAAAGTATTGTGAAGGGGCAATACGTTAGAATATCACGTATGACGTCAGAGGATGAAGACTTCCTCACGGAATGTCAGAAATTGATGTCCATGTTTCAGGAGAGGGGATATCCAGTAGAGTTCATTAGTCCCATACAAGAACAAGTCATTACTGGTAGAAAAGACAGATATGCCCCAGTGTTAGGGGTAGGAAATATTTTATCGGGACATGACAGGAATGAAAACACCAATGTATTTGAACACGCCTTTATTACAGAATATAGTAACAACTCTAATGACATTAAGAAAATTTTGGTACAGGAATGGGAAGCATTCCAGGCATTCACAGACTTGCCCCATTTGCAAGGCAAAGAAATTAAAACAGTTTTCAGTAGGGGTAGAAATATTAAGAGTTTGTTAGAACATGTCCCCTATCAGAACAAAACAACACGCTTGCGTAAGGGGACATACAAATGTGGTACTTGCTCACAATGCCCTTACATTATACAGGACGAACAAGTGATTATTACAGCTTTAAATAGAGTCATCAAAGCTAGAGAATATTCCAACTGTAACAGTCAAAGAGCAGTTTATCTGGCTATTTGCACACAATGTCCAGCATATTATGTGGGCAAAACGGAGCGTACACTCCGACGTAGAATATACGAACACATGTACGACATACAAAAAGCCAATATTAATAATGCTTTGTACAAACACACCTTGATATGTCCTACAGCCAGGTATAGATTTTTTGTATTGGAGAGTATAGAAAAGGATCTTAGGGGGGGACCATGGCAGGCGAGGTTGGAACAAAAGGAGACTCACTGGCAAATTTCCCTGGACTCTAATAAAAAACCGGGTTTAAACGACTACATTTCCATTAAGCCCATACTAAAACTTAAGGCCAGTACAGTATAGACATATTTTTATATTCAAAGTTTTTAACTAAGTTTTTAAGTATTACATAGTGTTATTTATAGGAGTATTTGTGACACTAGTTAGTGTTTTTTATATGCCATACAGGTTAACTGTGTGTATATGTATTTAGTATGTTTGTCCAATACAGTAGAACGCATGTTTAGTTACAGGATACAGCCTTTACAATGTATATAGCTTTAATTTTTAATTGGAAGAACATGTGATTATTATAGGTGTATTTAAACTGAGCATTTTTTAGCTTTCATTGTCTGAAGAAGTTGCACTCAGCAACGAAAACGTGTCTTATTGTTGGAAATTACAGCGTTAATAAAGAAGGTTGATTTTAGTGCTTTTCCATTTGGTTCTTGGATATTCATTGGCAACATCCCTGAAGCTGTTTTTGGTATTTTCCTAATGTTCCTACTCAGTCATTATGATACAAAGACCAAAAACTCCTCTCTGTCCACAAACCTACCAAATCTGCTGGAAATGATCTGTAATCATACCATATTACTAAGGCCTAGAACCCCTTGTCTGTATTCATCAGGTCAATAGCCTCCATCCAGTCCTTTAAAAACATTTTAAAAGGCTTCCTAGCCAAAAGCTAGCTTTGTTCTTGCTCAGCCCCTGGACTACATCCCTAAATATGAACAACTACCCGTTCTTGCCTGATATCTCCTTACTCCCCTTCTTCTGTCACTTCCTTACTTCAGTTTCTCTCCTATTTTTTATCACTTTATATTGCAATTCCTGTTTGCATTATGTTAATTTACCTTTAATTTCTCTAAACTGGCTAAAATGTTCTCTAAATATAAACTTATTCTCATATAAGTTGTATCTACTTTTAACCAATTTTGGCACATTATGCCTAATTTGGTATGATTACTTAAACTGTAGATGTTTTTATATTATTTTAGAATTATTGTTCTTAAATGTTTTTTGTAATACTTTGGAGTTTTTCTTCACAGACCTCCACTGAAAATGCCCACCTACCAAGTCAGACTTTCCCAGAAATTAAATATAAATAAATGAATAAACTCAAGAGATATTCAACAAAGTAATAGTAAGAGACGAACATTGCAAAGTGTCGATCGGTGTAGTAATACATTTTTAGTCTATGACTGAGTATCCAGCACAGATGCCACAATGCAATAGGTAGCATACAATTAGCTGGCTCAGGACTTCATGTGGTGGTTAATAACAACCGACAAAAATTCACAGGATTCTACAAGATAGATAGCACAATATATTAAATGTTACAAGAAATGGTAGGTATACAATAGGCACAGGTCCCACAACAGAGTACTTGAGATGTCAACATCAGGACAAGATAGCACTGTAATAAATATATTGCATAAAAGAAGTTATAATGCAACAATATGTGTGATACTTTAATATCAAGGATACAATATAGCTGGAAACTAAACAATGTGCCACAGTGACGGAATTCAGCAAGGAGCAGCAATTAACACTGCTGAATCCAACATCACTCCCAAACAGGAAGTGCCACAAACTGCCACCACAAGCAATCAGATACAACAAGATGCAAGTGAGCACAAGGAAGTTCATGTCCAGAGAATAAAGGCTGGCTGGAATAGAGCAGATACCAAGATGGGCTCCCTACTGAAATGTTGGGACTCACAATGCTGAGTCCAAAACACTAAAAAAAGGAATAAAAATACAGGATTAGAGCAGATATTGAACAATGCTCTTCTCTTTTAAACCTTTTTTTGCAGAGGATGCAAGCTTCCCCTGGACCTCCATTGTGGGGGCCAAGCCCCCATACCCCTCAAACTTACATCTACCAACTCCAAGATCATAATACCTCAGTTAAAAGAAATATTCTGAGATGTGGCAATCTTAGACTTAGCATATGTTAACATTCATATGCACGTTGTGTTGAATATTCCACTAGCCTACATAACACTTCTAAGATGTTGTGGGACTGTTTTTCAAGTCAAATTCAGTAGTAGATTTCAAGCTAGGTTGATCCTGTCACAGTTCAGTAAAGTAGACTAAGGGTGTCAGCAAACACAAGTTTAATCCTACCCGAACTGCAAAAGGTCATACAGCATGTCTTTTCCTCTGTTGAAACTTGGCTATCCGATGCCCAGTTAATACTCAACCCTAACAAAACTAAACTCCTCATCTTCGAACCCACTAAACATACTCAAAACAACTTTCACTTTATCATCACAGCAAAAGACAACACCACTATCCACCCAACAGATCACACCAAATTGCTAGGAGTTGAAATAGACAACAATCTCAAATTTGACATTCACATATCCATGACCATAAACAAAGTCCACTACAAACTAGGAGCCTTATACAGAAATAAGCAACTCCTCACCAAAGCAGCTAGGATTTCAGTTACAAATTCATACCTTATCTTATCTCCACCCTACTTTATGCCTCTTCAATATATACCAACCTAAGGTAATGCGATCTAAATAAACTCGAGACCTGCTACAACAAAATCGCCAAATTTGCCACCGGGGCATCCTACCACAGTCACCACTGTCTCTCACTTACTGAACTAGGCTGGCTAGAACTCCCTCACCTCCTTCAATGGTATCAACTTGCACTTGCCCACAAACTGGTTAACCATCCTCTAAAGGTCCCATCCCTCCAGTATCTACTCCAACCCTATCTCACCACCAGACCACTATGGTCCAGCAACAAAAATCAATTACAGGTTACTAGAGCCAATAACACTGCTGGAGAAGCACTATTCCCCAGCGCTTATAGCCAAATTATGTAACACCCCCCCCCACAATAACCTCTCTACCATCATGCACCCACTTCAAAGCATTACTTAAAGCGCACCTAAAAACATGATGGCTATGCCCTTGTAACACTCCCCTCTAACTTCTTCCACTCCATCTACCATCTACCCTCTACCTCTCTTCCACCCCACAAACTACCTTTGATACAGCAAGCTCTGATATGTCCATGCCTGCCTACTTATTATATGGCAGTAACTTCTTATTGTAACAATTGTTAATATCTGCTATGACTTTGTGGATAGAACAGATGCTAGTTATCTACTGAATGTAATATGTTCTTCATCTGTAACTATGTTTGTAATATTTCAATTGCTAGGATTCTTAATCTGTAAGTATGTCTGTAATATTTTAATTTGTGGAGCTTTTCTCCCCGGGCCGCCGCTGAAAATGGACCTGCTTCCAGTCGGACATTCCTGGTCAACAAATGTAAATAAATAATAAATAAATAATGAAGACAGAAAGAGCACACAGGCCAATTAAATCTAGAATTGCTATCTAACCAATAACAGTGCAAGCCAGGAAAAAAAAAACAGGAGTATATCTTTCTCTCACCATGGATGGGCTAGGGGTCCAGTATCAGACGCAAAATTACTGCAGTACGAAACAGGACTTTTAAATCAATATTAGTACATGGTAATGCATAAAATAGGTAAAGAAGTTACTTCCCAGATATTGTGAGAATGTTTTGCAAGGCAAGTCCAGAAGCAGAGTTCAAGGCAGGTTAGTCGGAACCATAGCCCAGCACATTTCCAAAACCACAAAGACATCCTTGATGCAGCACTGTAGACATGCACTGCAGACAAACCTCAGCAATACACTAGCACCCTATTCCATGTTACATATAACTTCATCTGCCACTGTAGATAAGAGTCAGCAGAGTGGTATGGCCAAGCCCTTCAAGCCGCAAGAATAGTGACTCAGCATGATGATGTGTTTGCTGTAGATGACTCCAGAATTACACACACACACACACACACACACACACACACACACACACACACACACACACACACACACACACACACACACACATGCCGAGCAAAGACAGGGTAACAGTCAGCTGCCTCTCAGATGATATTCTTAACAATATGGATTTATATATAATATATATATATATATATATATATATATATATATATATATATATATATATAAACATAACTCAATCTTTTAGCACAAGAAATGTGGAGAAACAAAAAATAATGGAGATGGGGAATAAAGGCTCAGAATCAGGGAGAGATTTTAAATGTTGTTCTTACAAGCTTACAACATTGATAGAATAGCAGTCTTGCCTTATCATGCATTTACTGAAGGATATGAAATCTGAAACCCATTGTCTGTCATTATTTTGTAACTTATATCCTCAGTGATTTGCTAGAGAAACATAACTTTTATGAGGAACAGTCCAAAAATATGAGGCATGTGTTTGTAAGTGAATGGCATAATGAATGAACATACTTTAATGCACTTTTTATGTCTCTTGTTCAACAATCATTTTATGTTATGGCCTAGGTGTAGACTTCATTAAATAGTTACTCATGTAAAAGTTTCTAGTTTTAGACACATTGCTTGGCCAGTGTGAGTATTTCATTTATCATGACTAGAGCATATCTGCTATACAGACATTAAAACACCATAGTAACCATTTTGTAAATGCAATTAGACTTCAAAAGAACATTACAAATAATGTAGGACCCTTAGACCTTTATATCAATGCAATATTATTAAATCATGATATACGATTTGCAGAACTAAATTTCCTGTTTTTAATTGCAGGAACACATCCTGTAATCATTAAAGATTAACTAAAATGTATATTTATTTACAGCCATGCCTTGTCCCAAGCCTGTAGCTCCACCTCATGGTCAAATTTCTCCAGCACAACAAAAATACATCTTTAAAGACAGATTCAGCATTTCCTGTGATACTGGGTATGAAATGATGCAGGTAGGTAGTTATATGTGATATGCACTGGCACTCTTGAAATTAACTAAAGTCTGTATGTTGTTGCAGATTAATTTTTGCAGTTGTTTTTATCCCTTGTTGAGATACTAGTGCATTTTTTATTAAAGTAAGAGCACATTATTTTATTTTTCCTTTTTTGCCAAAAAGCTACAAAGGATTTATAATATTTGCAGATGTAGCAGAGCAGGAAGAGGGGAGTCAGATGAGGAAGAAATGTTTGAGACCAAGTATCCATTCATCCACCCTCAACCCCTTTTCCCATTTTTGCACATGAGGTTGGTGTCACTTTCAGCAGTGACAATCACCTAGAACCAAGGCTTGCAGCACCAGGTGGCTAGCCCTGCTGCAGTATTTCTTCCACACCACAAACTCGCATGCACACTCATATGTATGGTCAGGTTACAGGGTCCAATCCACTGGCTACTGCATGTCTTTGGAATGTAGAAGGTAACTGGAGCACCCAGAAGAAATCCATGCAAACACTGGTAGGACATGCAGACTCCACACAGAAGGCACCTCAGCTGAGAATTTTCGCACGTAAAGCAACCTGAAACAGTATTACAGCACTGCACTGCAACCTGTTCATAGGTTAGTACTAAGCTAACTGCCCTTGTGAGCCATTTTAAGCCTAGCCAATTATCCGTTGTGAAACTCAAACCCTGCACCTTGTGTTTGTAAGGCAAGCACCTTAACCATTAGCCACCCTCCCAACCCTGACTATATACTGTACACAGTTTCTAAAAATAATAATAAATAAATAAAAAAGGGCACACAAACTACATGAGCAGTTACAAAAGGGCTCATGCTAATTAGTCACACTGTGTTATGTAATGCATTTATTTCATTCATGTGGCACATTACTCTGAAACCCATTCTAAAGTGTAACACAAAAGAAGATGAAGTGAGAAAAAGAAACACTATAAGACTCCTTAAACTGAATTAAATTGAGGTTCAGATAGTAATAGATTCCAGAAAATTCCTACTGTATCAGTAAGGAAGAGGCATCTGCTTAGCTGACACCAAAATGGTACGATGAAAGAAGACGTATGGGGATGGCTTAGCTGTGGACACAGTAAATGGGTATATCAATGTCAGTCAGTCTCAGCACAAGTGTGCTTTGGACCTGATGCAGATATACCTGTATAAGCCTGTAAGACGCAATGATCTATTTCTAGTGTCTCTGCTATGAAACTGCTACAAACACAAGGGGATGCTAACATTCCCATAGTCATTTATATGCCATGCTAATAGAGCCAGTGTGTACAAATTATAATATTTGCTAAATGGTTCTATTATATCCAGGTTTTGTGTACAATACAGCATTTTGATCATATCACAGCTGTGTTATCTGCACTTCCCCTCATTCTACTAAAGATTTATTGTATTAATAAGTTTCTTATTAGAGATATGAATCATTGAATAAATATTCAGCACCACCTAATTATGCATAAAACTTACAATTAAGGTCACAAACAGAAAAGGGATTTCTTCACCTGGATTATTAGTTTGTGTATGCTTTATATTCCAGTCACAGTATAGAATTTAACCCCATGATTAACTATATGATGTCACTGGGTCTGTTCCATGTGTTGTGTTTCTCTTTAACATATACATTTTACTTTCTGAATTAATATATATATATATATATATATATATATATATATATATATATGTGTGTGTGTGTGTGTGTGTGTGTGTGTGTGTGTGTGTCTGTGTGTGTGTGTGTGTTTATGTTGTCTTGCCTATAAGGTCCAGGTTTTGGGTGAAAGGGGTCCTTGGACCAGTTCACTTAGCCAGTTAAATATAATATAATATAATATAATATAATATAATATAATATAATATAATATAATTATAATATAATATAATACATGTATTGTTTATTTTTCATCACTCGTGTAACTTTGTTATAAAATAAGGATAAATAAACTATAATATAATATAACATAATATAACACACTTTATTATATTATATATATTGTTTATTATTCATCACTCTTGTGACTTTGTTATAAACTAAGGATAAATGAACTTGTATATAATATAATATAATATAATATATAATATAATATTTTCATGTATTGTTTAGTATTCATAACTCTTGTAGCTTTGTTATAAACTAAGGAAAAAATATAATGTAATATAATATAATATAATATAATATATTACATGGATTATTTATTATGCATCAATCTTGTGACCTTTTTATAAACTAAGGATAAACTACAATATAATATAGCAATATAATGTAATATAATATATATTACATTGTATTGTTTATTATTCCTCACTCTTGTGATTTAGTTATAAACTAAAGAAAAATGAACTAATAATATAATATAATATATTGCATGTATTGTTAATTATTCATCATCCTTGTAACTTTTTTGTAAACTAAGGATACATTATCATGTAATGTAAGATAATATAATATAATATAATATAATATAAGTATTGTTTATTATTCATCACTCTTATAACTTTGTTATAAGTTCAAGAAGTGTATATACATTTGCTCTAGAACATTACTAGTACACTTCCCATAGATGGGTGGGTGCTTTGACAGAAAAGTTTGTGAGTCATCTGTGTATAGTATCGAATGTACAGTGATAACTTTTACAGATGGATGTGAGAGGTTTGGAAAGAATGCAAAGGCTATTCTGTAGCAAGCAGAATAAAAGAGAGAAGATAGGAGAAGAAGTCAAAAGCTACACTAGAAAGGCGGAAGCAGGAAGGCAGAAGTTGATAGGATTAAGGTGAAATGGCAACTGTAAACTATGTGAGACATCAGAGCTAGACAGGCATGTGTGGCACGTTAATTACTTAGTATCTTAGGTAGTTATATCTGGCATTAGGTGCAGATGTGCTAGTACAATTTTACTTGTGTGTGTGTGTGTGTGTGTGTGTGTGTGTGTGTGTGTGTGTGTGTGTGTGTGTGTGTGTGTGTGTGTGTGTGCGAGCGTGTGTGTTTGTCACAGAACAAGATATGAATACTTATCACATGCAGAGGCTTACATGTACTTAAGTGGGACTGCAGCCACGGACTGGATAAATACCTGCAACAAACAAACCAGCTTTGGCTCGTGCAGTTTAGAAGTCTCATAAAAATCCATTTTCTGCTACATGTCATATTATACTCTGCTTAGGTAAAATATTTCATTTTCAATTAGATTTGAGAAAAGCATAAGTAATGAACATACAGTTCACAAATACTGCTAAAAATGTAGCAAAAGACAGAGACAAGCTATATGTATTTAATAGTGAAGTGATAATAAGGGCATGAGAACCTTTAAAGGGAGCAAATGCATTTTTTAACTATTTGCATAATACTGTCACAAGCCAAGGGCACACAAACAGATGTTTCCTACACATACAGGACTTCTTTAAACAAGGTAATGTCCTCGGGCAGGATTCTGAAACAATTACAGAGTACAACAGTCATATTTACTTGGCTCACACATATACACAGTGTTGGCAATTCACATGCAAGGTCTGCATAGGTATTAGGCTTTGTACAGCGTCCAGTACATTTAGAAAGAATGATAAGATATGCAAATGAGTAAGAAGACACAGGTAATGTCATTCAGAAGCACTGTGGACACAAGTTACTCACGTGTAAGGAATAAGTATATGGAAAAAATATCAGAGTGCATAGTAGATATGCACAGCTGATTAAACAGAAACAAATTCATAAGCATCACACTATGCAGAGACCTACTATGGCGAGACATGTTTTGCAGCAGCATCCACTTTAGTGTCCACAATTTTTATACCATGGCTTTAGATCACTGGTCAGGTCTGAGTGGACCATAAGTTGGTAAGATCTGTGTGAAGCATGTGCAACCTCTATATGGCAGCTGAAGGAATGCATGCTTACTAAGGCAGGTATTGCCTTAACTATTTCCAACACAGAGACCTTCCAGCATCCAAAAGAGAATGAAGGTGTCTTGGTAATCTAAACAGAGGATATTGGACATATTGCCTGTCGTGCTAATTCAGTATACAGAAGACCACATGTCATTCATCAGATTCACACAAGAGAGACACCACTATTCTTGCCCTCTGTGACTTTGCCATATTTCATCCAGTCCTGGGTGTCACTAATTGTATGCATGTTGCAATTAATGCAGTAGCGTGTTCACACAGAGATAACTATATTAATGGAAAGGCTAACAGTCTTTAAACTGTGAAGGGAAAGGTAATGCAAACATGCAAATGGCTTCACAATAAAGGTGTTCATTCACCATTCAGCATAATGGCAGTGTGAGTGTATGTGTATGTGTGTGTGTGTGTGTGTGTGTGTGTGTGTGTGTGTGTGTGTGTGTGTGTGTGTGTGTGTGTGTGAGAGAGAGAGAGAGAGAGAGTGAGAAAGAGAGATATCAGCATATGCAACAGTTCTGATCTCCATGGAGTCTTCACTGAGATGATTTTTCAGATGGGCATCTACTTGGTAAATGTGGAAATCATAAGGAGCTAATAATCCATATCTCATTCTGTTGGTGGCTGATGTAGAGTAACCCCTCTTCCACAAAGGTTCATGTATTATACTTGCCCATCATAATCTGGGAAGATGGAAGGTCAGCTGGGGGGTGGGGGGGGGGGTAAGCTCAGCTGTCTCAAGGGGAGGAAATGGGTCTGTGACACCACACTGTACCCCAGTGGATGCTGGAGAGCAGCATTAGTGACTCACATATATACTCTGAATGGGTGGGCTTAAGTTTACACACCGTGAGTGAGAATGCCCATAGGCATATGCTTACATCACTGCACATCCACCCCTCATGAGAATGCCAGCAAATACAAAAATACTAGGCTTTTGGCTCTATGGCCTTTATAAGTCTGGCCATGTTATACCCTTGTTCCCTTACTGACCAAATTGTATGGTCTATATTTGCAGTGTGTCTATGATCAGCACCGACTGCCCTTATCCAAGAGGGACATAGGTGACACCCCCAGATATTTACGGTCTCCCATCCAGTTGTCTAAGTTATGCTTAAATATGGTCATTGGGGAGCTCTGTTTTACGTGAATTGGAAGTTTGTTCCAGAGAAGTGGCAATCTCTGGGCGACATATCTGCCTCTCCAGCATGTTCTGTTAATGTTGCAGGCTAGGGAAGGATCCCTAGAACAAGTGAATCTTGTCCCATTTGACTTCCAGATGTGCAGCATTTCCATTAGGGTAAGGTCCGAGACTGCTCTTTAGGCCAGGCACAAGTTGCTTCTCAGCAGCCTATAAGATACAGTGGCAAGGCCTTCAGTCTGTCCATGTAGTTCATGTGTTGAACACCCTGAATTTTCATGGTGAGAAGCCTCTGAGGTCTCTCCAGCTGCTGCAGGTGTCTGGTGAGGTACATACAGAAGAGAGCATTGTATACTATTAGTGGTCTGATGAGGGATGAGTACAAGGGAGTTATAACATCCTTAGCTCTGAATGCGATGCCCTTTCTTATGAGATGTGCAACATAGAAGGCCTTCCTTACCACTGTGGGCACATGGTGATCAAAGTTAAGGTTGCTGTCAACCTTGGTTCCCAAATCTCTCACCACAGGGTTTGAGTTAAGTGGGGTAGTGTTAATATTGTAATTTGCAGGGACTTGCCTTTTGCCAAAAGGGCTGATGACTCATTGTTTTGTATTTAGTTTAAGTCCATGTCTTTGGCACTAATCATTTGTCTGTGTAAGCCCTTTTTGTAGTATGTCAGCATCATAGGGGGACTCAGTGATTGCACCCAATTTGCAGTCATCAGTGAACCTGGCAAGCCAAAGGCCATCTATTTGTGCCTGCACTTCTGAGGAATATATTCCAAACAGTAGAGGGCCCAGCACAGATCCTTGTGGTACACCACTGGTAACTGGTCTGCTGTTAGAGGTGGAATCCCCAACTTTCACTGTATGCGTTCTGTCAGTGAGACATTTGGCTCCCCCTCTAGTGACATATGGGTTAATGTCCCAGCTGGGGGAGTTTCTCAATGATGCCTGAGTGGGGGATTGTGTCAAAAGCCTTGGCTAAGTCAAGATAGGCTGTATGTACTGTTTTACCTTCATCCTGGGCTTTGGTGACATGCTTGAAGAAATCCACCAGGTTTAATAAGCATGATCTACCCTTAACGAAGCCAAATTGGGTTAGGTCAAGAGATTGAAGGTCACCTATGTCTTTGTTGATAAGGTCCATGATGATTCTTTCCATGGTCTTGCAAATAAGGCTGATTAGGCTTAGGTTCATAGGTTCATAGGTGGGTACTAGGCTATCTGCCCGAAGGCATTTATAAGCCTAGCCAGAATGTGTTGGCTTTCGCCATCCCCTTAGATTAGTTCCCTGTGCCTCTGTCCAGCAGAGCCACTGAAGTGATCCCCGGGGTAAACTTTCTGTTTCCCATCCACTCGTCAAGGTTTCTTTTGAAGAGTGTTAGCGAGGAGCTCTGCCTAATGTAGATTGGGATCTTGTTCCAAAGGATGGGAAGTCTCTGGGACATGAATCTATCCCTCCAGCATGTCCTATTTATTGTTGTGGTGAGGTTTAGATCCCTAGAGCGTGTGGCTCGAGGGGATAAGGTTTTCTTTAGGTGGAGCATGTCCATCAATTCTGGGTTGGACATGGCCTTGTATGTCAGGCAGAGATCACCTCTGAGTATGCGGTATGCAACCGAGTACAACTGTAGTTTCTTCAGTCAAGCTGCATAGGGCATCTGTTTGAAGCCATTGATCCTCTTGGTGAGGTACTTCTGTGGTCTTTCCAGCTGTTGCAGTTGTCTTGTAAGGTACATCCCAAATGGGGCATTGTACTCTAAGATGGGTCTGATGAGTGATGAGTAGAGGCGCACAATGACCTCTTTTAATCTGGATGTGAACCCTTTTGTGATTAGGTGGGCCACATAAAAGGATTTTCTAACCACTTTGTCAATGTGATTATCAAAGGTGAGATTACTATCTCCTTGGGTCCCCAGATCCCTTATTACGTCTTCTGTATTTAGGGGACTACCACCTATGTGGTAGTTTGTGGGTACTTTGTTTTTTTCCAAAGAGGATGACTATACACTTTTTGGCAGTTAGCTTGAGGCCATGATTTTGACACCAGGTATCCATCTCAGTGAGACCCTTTTGGAGGATGTCTGTGTCATCCGGAGAGTCAGTTATAGCCCCTAGTTTGCAGTCATCTACGAACTTGATCAGCCATTGTCCTCCTGTGCTTGCCTGTACCTCTGAGAAGTATATGCCGAACAGGAGGGGTCCTAGGACTGAGCCCTGGGGAATGCCACTTGTAACCGGTTTAGAGCCGGACCTAGCTCCCTCAACTCTCACCATGTGGGTTCTGTCCCTGAGCCAGTTGGCAACCCATCTTGTGATGTAGGGGTTTATGTTCAGGCTGGTGAGCTTGTCTTTAATACCAGAATGGGGAATGGTGTTGAAGGCCTTAGCGAGGTCTAGGTAGGCTGTGTGTACCACCTTTCCCTCGTCTATAGCCTTGGTAACTGTTTCAAAGAAGTCCACCAGGTTTAGGAGGCATGATCTGCCCTTAACAAAGCCAAACTGGGTAGGGTCCAGTGTTTGGAGGTTCCCAATGTCTCTGTTAATGAGTTCCATGATGATGCGCTCCATAGCCTTGCAGACCAAGCTAGTCAGGCTTATAGGTCCCAGGGTCTGTTGTGACTCCACCTTTGTGGAGTGGAATAACTGCTGCTGTGTGCCACTCTATGGGTATGCAGCCTGTGGAGAGGCTGAGTTTGGGCCCTTTTGGGGGTGAGAGGGAGGTGACATTTGCGCTGAACCTGTCTACCAGGATGTTGGCAATATCAGTCGGTTTAGTGTATTTTGTGCCATTCTGCACTAACTCCAAGCAGATCTGAGCATTGCCACTTAGATTCTTGACATAGCTAAAGAATGCCTTGTGGTTATCTTTGGAGTCCTTGGCAATTTTTCTTTCAAAGCTCGCCTTGGATGATTTTATGAGGGATCGTAGTTTCTTGCTGATACTGATCAGGGATGTCTTCCCTTCTTGGGATTTTACTCTTTTCTGTACTAGTTTCCTCCTTCTATTGTATAGCTTGTTTATGGCAGAAGTCCACCAGACTGGTTTCCTTTTCTTGGAGGAGTGAGTTTTGGTTTTGCTTGGGATGGCACGATCCATGCATTCTTGTAGCTGCCCATAGAATGCATTAGTAAAGGATTTTGCAGCTTGGACAGTGTTATCCTTCAGCATGGAGGTTTGAAACTTTCCACCTCGGTCTTAAGTAATGTGAATTTTCCTTTTGAAAAGTTTTTCATGGTGGCTTTCTTGTCTGGGGGGGGGTGGAATATGGATATCCAAAGTGATTTGTTTATGGTCAGATCTAACCAGCGAGGGGTTGACCTATGGTGTAGAACACTGGTCGCCCATGTTGGTGATGACCAGGTCCAATATGTTGTCACCTCTGGTGGGAGTGTTGACCAGTTGAACCAGGGCGTTTGAGTTTATAAATTCTAGGAAATGTTGGGCAAGGGAGTTAGTACTTGAGTAGTTCTCCCAGTTAATGTTTGGGTAATTGAAATCACCCAATATTAGGGTGTTTGGTAGGACCTTTATGTTTTCCAGTGTTTCCAGAAATGTGGAATGGGGGTCCTGGGACATGGTGGGTGATCTGTAGCAAGCTACAATTTGAATTGCAGTTTTTCCCATTGTTAGTTGCACGTGGATGATCTCTGAAGCATCGTGCTGTACCACTAACCTGGAGGTGTGGGTATCCTTGATGAATATGGATACACCACAGCCTTTTGTATTTCAGTTTGGGTTCTATGGTCGAAATGTATGGTATGAGTTGTAGCCTGGTAGTGCTGGGGTGCTCTCTGGAGCCTTACATCAGGTTTCTGTTACTGCACATATATTGATTTTCTCCATACTGAGGAGTGCCTCAAGTGCATGCATTTTGAGGTTTAGACTTCTGGCATTGAGTAGCATTACCCTCAGTTTTTTGTTACTTGTGCTATTTATGGCGGTGGGTTTGTCTTTTGAGCCTTGCCTAAAAAAGGCACTATGGGGGTGGCAAGAGCCTTGGCCAGTATTCAAAAGCCTAAGGGTGACAGGTGCAAGCCATCTCTAGCAAAGCAGCATGGCTTGTTGAGCATGTCATCCCAGGTGGACAGACACTGGATCCCCTTTGAATGACACCAGAAACTTAGCCAATTACTGAAATCGAGAATTTTTTCTTTATACCATGGTATCATTCTTGTCCTGTGGTGGTGGTGGTGCAGTAGCATTGTCACCTCACAGTAAGACGCTGTCCGGTTCGATTCTCAGCTAGAGTGTCTTCTGCGTGGAGACATGCGTGAATGGGCGCACCTTCGTTGAAGGTTGTGCATCAGGGCTGGTAATTCGGCATGTAAAAATCAACTACCAATCATTAGCAGACCGGAGTTCCGCTGTGGTGACCCCTAACTGGGAAAAGCCGAAAGACACAACAACAACAACAACCAATTTATCATTCCTGGTGAGGGCAGGATGCTACTCAGGGTCAGGGTCATACTGTCCTGGGCTACGTGATCAGAGAGCTTTTCCATGTCTCTTTTCATGTAGTCCAGGGAGGTATGGCTCAGGTCATTCACACCAACATGGATAATGACAGAGTCATATTTGTACTTGTTCTGGAGTGACCTGAGTGCTTGTGTTATGTGGCGGATCCTGGCAACCGACCCAACCAACCTGGCTTATGGGTCTATAGTTCCCAAAGTCAGTTGGTAGACCCCCTTTGTGCAAGGGGAATTATTGTTGCTGTTTTCCACTCTGCTGGGACAAAGCCAGTACTTAGACTGTGGTTGACGACAGTGCCAATTGGTTCTACTATGTCCTAATTTATACCATTTAGTAGCCAGCCTGGGAAAATAAGTACAGCTTATAGGTTGGTATTAGCCTTGCTGCCCCTGTAGACCATTTTAAGCCTAGCCAATTTCCCTTCAAAGGTGAGAACTAAACACTGCACTTTGTATCTGTGGAGTAAACACTTTAACCATTACGCCAAACCCTAAGCAATGTGTGCCACCTTATAAAAGGTTGCTGAGTTTGTCTGTTTGACATCCCTTACAAGTCAGTACCCAGTGCAATTGGGAGTGTGTGTTTTGTCAGTGGCAATGTCATTGAACACTTTTTCTGTAAAAATGTGTCATTGAAATCACTTTCAGCAATAGTGGAGAATTCCTTTTTCTCTACTATTAAGCAACCTCAAAGTAGGTATGTTCAAGTTCACAGGTGTATGGGCTGCAGGAAGGCTTGACCCCCACCCCACCCCATTTTCTGATCAATTGTTTGGCAAAATATTTTCACTAAAATATCATTTAGTGAAAGTGTTGTGATCGGGGTAGTTACCTCCTCTGTCCCACCTTTTCTAATGTTGTAGGTACTAGTATAGCTATCTGTGCAGCCCCACTACTTTTCTATCGATTTCTTTAGCTCTGTGTATTCTTACCTTCATCCTGTTTCCCTGTTTTGTAAATGCCTCACATCGAACTTTTTCTGTACTGATATTGCACATAGCCAAAATTCACATCAGTGCACATTGACATAAGATTCCTTCACAACATTCATTGCTACATGTGCATGAACTTTGCCTCATACTCTATCACATATACTGACCTTTGCTTCAGACTCACTGCATTAATCAGGTTGGCTACAATTTGTTAACTGTAAAACACTGCCTCCCAACTACATTCTAAATGATATTTCAGGAAACAATTTATCTTACTCCTAAGAGCACAAGGTTTGTGTCACAGAACAGCATGTCTTTGATTCCTGCTCAATATCTGTTTTATTAACCCTCCTTCGCATACACATCATTTTAGGTCAGTGCAAACAGGCAGGTGTGATCCACAATAAGCAGTTAATTAAATCTTGACTAAAAAAAGAGCTGCCACTTTGATGAAAAATTTGAGAACTATCATTCCAAATACAGTTTGTGGAATCCTCCCCTTCCTTTACATGGAGAGCAGATATGCACTTGACTTTAGTGATACAAATTGTTACATCACTTGTTTCCTCACAAGTTATTCCACTAGATGACCTTAAAGTTATTTTGTCTTCTGTTTCATTACACACATTGTATAATGTGGTACAAAAACTGATACTTTGTGTTTGTTTGTATTGTACATTTTTGATCACATGTTATGACTTTGTATTTTAACCATGTACCCAGGTCATGCTTGAAATAGTCCATTTTGTGTCAGGCCAACCCTACCCTGCAATAATTTCTTCATGTATTTATTTTCTTATACAAACCTTATCCTCTTCAGAGTCTCATGTAAGCCAAACCACATTCTGACAACTAAAGGGCATTAGGCAAAGAATCAGGCTCTTTAACACAGCAAAGCTTCCAGGTCAACAATGAAATTAGTTATTTATGCATACGCTGGTTTTATGTAATCAGCACATGCTAAATTCACATTCAGATTCAGATGCAAATTCAAATTTATTTAAACAGGATGTCAGTGAGCGTGCACATGCACATACACATGTGTATACACACACACACACACACACACACATACACACACACACGCACACACACACACACACACACACACACACACACACACACACACACACATACACACACAGTTTTGTTGGCATAATGTTTAAGGTGTTTACCTTACAAACAGATGCAGAGTTTGATTCTCATATGGGGTAATTGGCTAAGCTTAAAGCTTAAATGGCTCAAAAGGCCAGTTAGCCTAGTACTGATCTATAAGTAATTGTTTGGGTGTTGTAATTGTGGCCTTTCTCCCTTTTTCAATTTCGCCAAATCTTTTGGGTTTCTAATACCATGATATGAATGGACCCCATTCCTAAGTCAAATTATGATTAAAGTTCATGAAATTAGTATTCCTTCACTCTTTGATGTCAGCCAGAAGTGCTCTTCGCAGCACCCGCAATGTGCCCAGTACTGACGCTTTCTGTAATTCGTACGGAGTTACATGTATCGGTAACATATCTAAATATGATTGTAGACTCTTTTTTATAAGACCTGTTGCTCCTACTATTATTGGAACTGAGTATCTTTCTTCCACATTGTTCTCATTTCTCCTTGCAAATCCTGATATTTTATGACTTTGTGTCTCTCTGCGGGCAGGTCACTGGGTGTGGCAAGTTCAATGATCAATGTTACTTTTGTCTTCTTTTCATGGACCACTACATCTGGTTTTCTCGCATCTGTCTTTTGAACTGTTGGTAATGGATGATCCCATGTGATGTAGACGTCATCATTTTCTATGATGCTTTGTCGCTCATGTTTCCAGTGTTTTTCAGCCAATTCAGTACCATAATGTTTGCACAATCACCAGTACAGCAATCTCACCACATTATTATGCCTTTCAGTATACAGTCCTTCTGCAATTAGTATGTCACAACCAACAACGAGGTGTGCAACTGTTTCAAATTCTATTTTGCAAAACTTACATTTGTCTGTTTCTCCCACATGTTCAATGGACTTTGTAAACCAGTGTGCACGTAGCCCACTATCTTGGGCCACCAATATTAACCTTTCATCTCTTGGTCTGAATTCACCTCCCCTTAACCATTTCTGCATTCATTCCTGATCAACATGAGCTTCTTCCAGAAGTTCTCTATACTTGCAACTATATTTATGCTTTTTCCACATTTCTTGCCTTCTCATCTGCTCCTTCACCTCATATTCTTTCTTTTGTTTTTTTGCACATTCAGTTTCTCCCTGGTTTTTATCTACTTCTGGTTTGATTTCCATTCCTGCTTGACGCCGATATGCTTCTACTAGACTAAGCAGGGAAGTCATCTTAGATTTATTCTCCTCATGTTTCAAAACATTCACTATGTTTGGGTCTTGTGAGGACAGCAGATATGTGTGGAGTCCCACAATTGCAGATCTATACATGTAATCAATTTCAAGGAGGCCCATCCCTCCTTCAGAATGGGGAATATATAATCTTGGTATGCACTGATTTTTATAACTCATTTGGTGAGCATGAAGCATCCTTCTTGTGTTACTGTCTAATCTATCTAACACGTTTTGGGGCCAGTCAGTCACTCCAAAACTGCAAGTTAGGACAGGAAGAGCAAATTGGTTTATAGCTTGGATTTTGTTCCTAGATGTCAGTGCTGTTTTCAGAATTAATTTAAGTCTTCGGAAATATTCCTTACTAAGTTTTATTCACATTTGTTCATGTTTTATTGTTGATCCTTCATCAATTCCCATATATTTATATACTCACTCTTGCTCAAGTTCTTTTATATCACATCCCTCTCCCAAACTGATATTTTCCTGGTGTTGCAGTTTTCCTGCTTTAAATGTTGCTTTTGCACATTTAGCAAGACCAAATTACATTCTTATATCATCTGAAAAAGTTTTGACAACTTGCAGTTGTGCTTTTAGTTCCTCATCTGATGTGCTATACAATTTTAAATCATTGACAAAGAGAAGATGAGAAGTCTTTACACTTTCTTGTTTTCTAGGAGCCAAATTATAGCCATGGCCTAAGTTGTTAAGTAGACAGCTTAAGGGGTTAAGGGCAAGGCAGAATAGCAGCAGTGACAGAGAGTGACCCAGTAATATCCCCCTTTGAATTTTTATCCCTGGGATAATAATTTGTCCTTTATCATGGCTTAATTGCAAAGTGTTCTGCCACTGTTTCAAGGTCACTGTAATGTAGTCGATCAGTGTAGGATGTATCTTATACATTTTTAAGCACTCTTTTATCCATGAATGTGGGATACTATCAAATGCTTTTTTGTAGTCAATCCATGCCATACTTAGATTCTTCCCCTTTTTACAGTTCTCTACTATGACTTTATTTAACAACAAATGATCATTTCTTCAGTATGACTTTCTTTTATTGCCCTTTTTTGTACTGCCATAATTGAGTTTTCTTCTAAATAACTATAAACTTTCGGCATCAATTCCCATGTATAGTTTATATGTCATCAGAAGGAAAGTTATTAATCTGTAATTCTTAGGGTAGCTTGTAGGTTCACTCTTAAGTAGGAATATTGTTTTCCTGCTGTTAGTCAGGTTGGTGTCTGTTCAGGGTGTGCATATAAATAGTTCTTACTCATGGCTAAATCTTCATGCAAAGATATTAAATACTTTTAACCAGAAGTTAGGTACTGCATCTGGGCCTGAGGTTTTCCAATTAGGTTCATAGGTTCATAGGTTCATAGGTTCATACTAGGCTATCTGCCCGAGGGCATTTACAAGCCTAGCCCATAGTTTTGTGGCTTAAGCCACCCCTTTAGTATGGGGAACTATACCCATTATTTTGCTGTGCCTCTGTTGAGCAGTGACACTGAGGTAATCCCTGGGGTATATCTGTGATTAGAGGCTTTTCTTATTTTTGTTTCAGTCTCTCTGGTTGTTACTTCATCCCATTTCATATCCTGTATCTTTAAACTTCTTATTCTTTCTTTTACTTTTTCTGTCTAATTAGCATATTTATGTTCCACAAGATCTTCATAGATACTTTCTTTTCGGCTTTTCCCAGTTAGGGGTCACCACACCGGAACTCCGGTCTGCTAATGATTGGCAGTAGATTTTTTTATGGTGCCGAGTTGCCAGCCCGACGCCCGACCTTCAGCGAAGGCACACCTATTCATGCATGTCTTTCGGAGGCCACTCGACCGCGGGGAGGACATGCAGACTCCACACAGAAGGCACTCCAGACGTGAATTGAACAGGAGAACCTCTTGCTGTGAGGCAACAATGCTACTGCTGTACCACCGCGGCTTCCCCACAGGATCTTCATAGATACTTCTCTAAAATGTATCTATTTCTTCTTTTTTGGTGGTCTTCCAATTCCTTTTTACCTTACTTCCCAATTCTCTATAATACTTTTTTGGGTCATCAATAAATTGCTTATTTTGTACTTTTCCTTCATATTTCTCTATGTATCCTCTAAGTTTTTCCCCCTGTGCTGAGATTTTCAGTTTATTTGCGATAGTGTATGATAGATCTGGATCTGTTCTAATACCATACATTGCTTTAGCATGTCTATCTTTCTGAGTAGTTTTGTTGATCTGCTCCCTCTTCTATACTCTTCTAATAGCGACACTTCTTGTCTTAGTTAATTTATAGTTTTCTCTATTTGATACTTCCATGATGGTATTTGATTTCTCCCTTTCCTTTCCCTCACTACCCTGTGTTCTTGTGGTAGAACTTTATCAGTTATTAATTTAGCTGCACAATACTATATCCTGTTTACTTCTGTTATATTGCATGAATCTCTATGGACAGTCCTAATTACTGTGTTCATTTGTTTTATCATACATCTGCCTTTTTGGGGTTTTGTTGACCTTCTGCAGTCTATTTCTTTCATTGATCTTAATATGTCTATCTCTATTAAGTCAAGCAACTCCTCTTAGCTCGGTTTCTTCTAGACTGAGAGCACATTTTTTGTTTTCCAATCCCTGTGGGCATTCTATACAAAGTTCTATTGCATCTTCTTGTGGCACATTCTCTTCAATTTCATCCTGTGTCATCCGTTGCTCTGTCATATGAGAACTCACTGACCTATCACTCCTCAACATTAACTGCATCAGTTTCCACAATTTCCTGTTCCTTCCTTTGCTGTCCAACTTCAAGTGAATGTTTATACTGGTTTTCTGTGGAAGGCTCCAAAATATCTTCATATGGCACCTGACCAATTGCTTCCCATTCCACTGGTTTCCCCTTAATTTGGAGTCCCATTGATCTGTCCTTTTGTGGTGCTTTCTGAATTAGATTTTCTACACTGAATCCTTCACTTTGGAGGTACTTCATGACCTCAGTTTTATTTGTTTAACTTCTCCATTACTGATCTCCTTTTCTACTTTTCCTGTTTGTCTTCTTACTTTTTGTATTGTAAAGTTGTCCATATCTGGATTCCTTTACTTGTATTTCTCTTCAAATATCTTTGGTTCTGCTCTTTTTGTATTGATTAGTTTTGCTTTCTCCTTTGCATAGATATTACACCATATTAAATCTCTTTTTCTTTCCCATGTCCATATTTCTTCTTCATATGTTACCTGATCTTCCTTACTTTGGGGACTTGTTCCATCATGCTGTGATGTAATCTGTGTTAGACATTCTACATCAAATCCTTGACTCTGCAGGCATTCCATAACTTCAACTTCAATTGTAGCTGAGTGGTTAAGGTGATGGACTTGAAGCCCATTGGGGTTTCCCTGCACAGGTTCAAATCCTGTTGATTATATTGCATGCACACACACACACATTTATGTATTTGGGAGGATCACCACTTAATCTACCAGCATTTCTTTAAGATATAGTTGGAAACCAGAGTACCCAGCAAATGCCCACATGGAGGCAGGGGTAATAGGTGAATTCCACACATAGATGGTACCTAGTGCAGGATGCAAACTAGAGAACGAGGTACTGTGAGGCAACATTGTCGAGTGCTGAACTGTTGTCTATCCTGTTTGGTAACTGGACTTTAATAAATAAGAAACAGTTCCTGGGCATGCCTTCTGTATGGAGCCATACCTCTCAATCTCTAAACCATTTTACTTAACTATGTTCCCACTCAGTCATAATGATTTTTAATATTGTTCTTATAAACTTAGAAAGTTGCCAGAAAAACAGGTTTTGCATCAATATGCATTTTCTGAATAAGAAGTATGAAACTATAATATCTGGTATTATTGGCTGACTGTAATCCTCATTGATTTACCAGAAAATCTTAAATGTTATAAGGTACAGGGCAAAAAATATGAAGTACAATCAGGGGCGTTCTGCAAAATCAGAGACAATTGAGAGGTTATGTTTCCCTCTTACATCATAAACACATGCTGCTGCCACACCATTTAGATTAGATCAGTCTTGAGGACTCAAATTCACAGTCAATACATTATACAGGGAAAGTGGTTTTGGTTGATTGCTAGAGAAGGTGGAACTTTTGTAGGCTGTTTATACAGTCATTTATACCAAAACTGGGCAAAATCAAATGTCGGTTACTTATCCTTCTGCATTCCAGTTCGTGGTCAGGGGTTCTTATTCTACACAGCACTGACTGTGGTCAGGGGTTCTTACTCTACACATCAGTGACGTGGTCAGGGGTTCTTATGCTACACATCACTGATTGTGGTCAGGGGTTCTTACTCTACACATCACTGATTATGGTCATGGTTTCTTCTTCTACACATCACTGACTGTGGTCAGGGGTTCTTACTATACACATCACTGATTATGGTCATGGTTTCTTCCTCTACGCATCACTGACTGTGGTCAGGGGTTCTTACTCTACACATCAGTGACTGTGATCAGGGGTTCATATTCTACACATCACTGATTCTGGTCAGGAATTCTTATTCTACACTCCAGTTAGTGGTCAGGGGTTCTTATTCTACATAGCATTGATTGTGGTCAGGGGTTCTTCTTGTACACATCACTGACTGTGGTCAGGGGTTCTTATTCTACACATCACTGATTGTGGTCAGGGGTTCTTATTCTACACATCACTGATTGTGGTCAGGGGTTCATATTCTACACATCACTGATTGTGGACAGGGTTTCTTATTCTACACATCAATGATTGTGGTCAGGGGTTCTTATTCTACACATCACTAAATGTGGTCAGGGGTTCTTATTCTACACATCACTGATTCTGGTCAGGAATTCTTATTCTACACTCCAGTTAGTGGTCTGGGATTCTTATTCTACACATCACTGATTGTGGTCAGGGGTTCTTATTCTACATATCCTTGATTGTGGTCAGGGGTTCTGCTTGTACACATCACTGATTATGGTCAGGGGTTCTTATTGTACACATCACTAAATGTGGTCAGGGGTTCTTATTCTACACATCACTGATTCTGGTCAGGAATTCTTATTCTACACTCCAGTTAGTGGTCTGGGGTTCTTATTTTGCACATCACTGATTGTGGTCAGAGGTTCTTATTCTACACTCCAATTAGTGGTTAAGGGTTCTTATTCTACATATCACTGATTGTGGTCAAGGGTTCATATTCTACACATCACAGTTTGTGGTCAGGGGTTCTTATTCTACACATCACTGATTGTGGTCAGGGGTTCTTATTGTACATCTAGTTTGTAGTCAGAGGTTCTTATTCTACACATCTCTGATTGTGGTCAGGGGTACTTATTCTACACTCCAGTTTGTGGTCAGGGGCTCTTCTACACATCCCTGATTGTGGTCAGGGGTTCTTATTTTACACATCACTGAGTGTGGTCAGGGGTTCTTATTCTACACATCACTGAGTGTGGTCAGGGGTTCTTATTCTACGCATCGCTGATTCTGGTCAGGGGTTCTTATTCTACACATTACTGATTGTGGTCAAGGGTTCTTATTCTACACATCACCGATTGTGGTCAGGGGTTCTTATTCTATACATCACTAATTGTGGTCAGGGGTTCTTATTCTACACATCATTGACTGCGGTCAGGGGTTCTTATTCTACACATCACTGATTATGGTCAGGGGTTCTTATTCTACACATCACCGATTGTGGTCAGGGGTTCTTACTCTACACATCACTGATTGCGGTCATGGGTTCTTATTCTACACTCTAGTTTGTGGTCAGAGGTTCTTACTCTACACATCACTGATTGTGGTCAGGGGTTCTTATTCTACACTCCAGTTTGTGGTCAGGGGTTCTTATTGTACACATTACTGATCATTGTATAAACTGACATGAGCTGACTTTAGATAACAGACTTGACATTTACCACAATAGAACTCCAATATAGTTATTTTATTTGTTTATTTATTTTTATATTTTATTTTAACATTTGTTAACTGGGTAAGTAGACTGGTTCAAGTACCATTTTCGACCACAACCTGGGTTAAGGTGGCCAAAACAAGAAGCATGCATCAAAAAATGTAACAATAAATTATGAATTACATTGAAGAAATAGGTGTAATGCAAAGAGCAGACATTTACAAAATGCAATAATTACAGAAGGAAAGTTTACGTCTAAAACGTAATATTTAGTGTTAAACACATATGCTAATATAAGCCCCAATCATATTGCAGAATGATACAATCGGAATGGTTTGTTTACCATCGCACAGGCATGAGTACACCATAGAATGGATTATTATAAAATTAATAATAAAACAAACACATGCATAGTCAAAATGTTTCTTTCTATAAAGTATTTGTCAGAGCTGTTACTCCTCACAGCCTGGTATATATTTAGCATATTTTGGGGGGTGTCCACACTATTATCTGACCACAACTGACTCACTTGTTTCTCCATCAGGGTGAGAGCCCCCAACCAATTTTCTTCCAGCTGGAGGAAGAGTAAGATGTTAGACAGAGGCCCAGGTTGTAGAGTTTGCAGACTGTCCTATTCCCAGCCCCTCGGCAGCTTGCTCTCATCAATACAGCTGTTCTTGGGAAGTACATGCATGTCAGCACATGTATGCAACCTCATAGCAAGGAAGCACACTGCTGTGCAGCATGGGTATGATACGCTGCCTGCTGCAGGCAGTAAACCTGCACTTCTGCAGTTGTTGACAATGCAGCAAACTGACCAGTCTCCCACCCCTCCAATCCCCGCCCTCAGGATGGCAGAACTGGCATCAGCTGCTCACCGCCACCCTTACTTGCCCAGTCCCGCCAGTGCCCATGCCGCTAATCAAACACAGCTCTTTTGGAGTTCAGTTAGGGCTTTATCTGTCAGTGTGCCACAGGGACGGGTCTGCAGCTATGACAAAATATCCCAAGTTAAATAAAACTGAATCAGAATTTGAATTTGGCACACATTGCCTTAATAAGGCTTAGTGTGCACCAGTACCTCTTTTCAAAGATGTCTTGGAAGCTTTCTGTGTTGATGGGAAGCCTTCTAGCTTAATTTTGTTTCTTAGAACTAGCCGGTTGTTTAGTTTCAGTACTCAGATCTGTTTCTTTGAGCTCAGCACTTGTTCAGAACTCAATGTAAGTACTAAATAAGCTACAAATTACTACAGCACTCAACTTTCCTCACTTGTCTAGAGGAAAACAGTTTTTAGTACTTAATAAATAAGCACCTATCCAGGCATGTCTAAGGGTCAGCTCCCGATGTTTTCCCCTGTCTACCTGATGAATCTGGGCATCTTGGGGCAATGCAGCAATTGCCTTGTGTACACAGACAACCCTCTCCTCCTACCACCCAACACTACAGCCTGTGGGAGATGCACTTATATAGCCAAACTGGAAGCAAAGCTCTCTTCACCCAAGACTGGACTAGACAGTCAAGAGGAGAAGGTAAACACTTGCACCACACCACACTCATCACATAGTCCCTCAAAACCTACACCACCAAAATATACACATAGAAACAAAAAACACACACCTACATTCACGGAGGATCTCAATAAAACACTGCTCAAGTAACAGGGATCTCCAAAGCAGAAACACAAGCAACCTCCACCCCCCCAATACAACCCAAATGACACATAGCCCACAAACTCAGTGTGCCACTCAACCACAGCCCATAAGGCATAACAACGTACCCAACACTCTAGTCATAGGTGACTCTATAGTCAGCCAAAGTGATGTTCCACTCACCAGGCTAAACAAGGAGAAAGTTACTGTCAGCTGCCTGTCAGGTGCCAGGATCCATCACATAATGCACTCACTCAGGTCAATCAACAACAAGTACAAATATGACTGTCATTGTCCATGTTGGTGTGAATGACCTGAGATGTACCTCCCTGGACTACATGAAGAGAGACATGGAGGAGCTGTCCGATCTTGTAGCCCAAGCAGGTATGACCCTAGCCCTGAGTAGCATCCTGCCAACACTCAGAATGATACCACAGTACAAGGACAAAATGATTGACTTCAACAATTGGCTAAGCTTCTGGTGTCATTCTAAGGGGATCCAGTATCTGTCTGCCTGGGATGACATGATCGACAAACCACGATGCTTTGCCAGAGATGGCCTGCACCTGTCTCCCTTGGGATTCCGTTTACTGGCAAAGGCTCTTGTCAACCCTATACTGCCTTTTTAGGCAAGGTTCAAATGACAAATTCACCACCGTAACAGGTACAAGCAAGCAAAATCTGAGGGTAATGCTATTCAATGCTAGAAGTCTAAACCTCAAAATGCACTCACTCAAGGCACTCCTTAAAATGGAGAACATCGATAACTGTGCAGTGACAGAGACCTGGTTCAAGGCTCCAGAGAGCACCCATGCATTACCAGGCTATAATTCATACCACACCTTTCAGCCACTTAACCTGGACCGAAACACTAAAGGCAGAGGCGTGTCATATTCATTAAGGATATCCAAACTTCCAGGCTAGTTGCTCAGCATAATGCATCCAAGATTATCCAAGTGCAACTAACTCTGGGCATGATGGCAATCAAAATTGTAGCTTGCTACAGATCCCCCACCATGCCCCAGATTCCCACTCCTCATTTCTTGATACACTGGAAAATATTAGGGTACAACCTAACACCGTAATAATGGGCAATTACAACTACCCCACCATTAACTGGGAAAACTATTCATGTACCAACTGTTGTGCTCAACATTTTCTAGAATTCATAAATTCCAATGCCTTGGATCAACTTATCCACACCCCCACCAGGGGCAGCAATATCCTAGACCTGGTCATTACCAACATGGGCAACCGGTGTTCCACACCAGAGTTCAATTCCTCATTGGTCAGATCCGACCACAAGCTAATCACCCTAGACATCCACATCCCGCCCCCACTCCCCATTAGGGAAACCACCGTACAAAATTTCTCCAAAGCCAACTTCATGCTTCTTAAGACAGAAGTGGCAAACTTCATGACACCCATGCTAATGGACAGTACAGGTACAACTGCTGAATCCTACACAAATGCACTTTATACGCACTTACACAAGTGCATGGATCATGCAATCCCTAACAGAACCAAGATGCTATCCTCCAAAAAAAGAAAGCCAATCTGGTGGTCCCCTGCCATAAACAAACTGTACAATAGAAGAAAGAAACTGCTGCAAAAAAGAGTAAAATCCCATGATTATAGGAACTCCCTGGTCAGCCTCAGTAAGAAGCTGAGATCCCTCATAAAATCCACCAAAACTAGTTATGAAAACAAAATTGCCACTGATTCTAAAGACAACCACAAAGCATTCTATAGCTATGCCAAGAATCTCAATGGCAGCACTCAGATCTGCTCTAAGTTACAACACAATAGCACTAAATATACAAAACCAACTGATATTGCCAACATCCTGGTGTATAGGTTCAGTGCTAACTTTACTCCCCCTCTCATCCCCTAAAGGGCCCATCTCTATACTTGAAGAATGCAAAGTTCTTGTAATCATGGCTGCACAGGTAAAAAATGCACTCTCCAAAGCCAAGAACACAGCATCCATGGGACATGACAACATCCCAGGCTGTGTTCTACACAAACTACAGAACAAACTGGCACCCCACCTAAGTGCCATGTTCAATCATAGCCTCACCTCAGACTTTGTACCCAATGAATGGCACACAGTGATGGTTATCCCACTCCACAAAGGGGGATCCACCATGGACCATGGGAACTACCGCCCCATTAGCCTGATGAGCCTGCTCTGCAATGCTATGGAACATATCATCATGGAACGTACAAACAATGACATTGGTAATCTTCAAACTCTGGACCCCACCCAGTTTGGGTTTGTAAAAGGCAGATCATATCTCCTAAACCTGATAGACATCTTTGAAGTGGTCACCAAAGCCATAGATGAGGGTAAGGTGGTTCACACATCCATCTAGATCTCGCCAAGGCTTTCAACACCATCCCCCACTCTGGAATTATAGATAAACTCACTAAACTAGGTATAAATCCCTATGTCACAAGATGGGTTGCCAACTGGCTCACTGACAGAACCCACACTGTGAAAGTAGCAGACTCCAAATCCAACTTCAGACCAGTGACAAGTGGAGTACAACAGGGTTCAGTCCTGGGTCCTCTCCTGTTTGGTATCTACTTCTCTGAAGTACAGGCTAACAAAGAAGGTCTTTGGCTAACAAAGTTCACAGATGACTGCAAACTAGGAGCCATAATCAAAACTCCTAATGATGTGGACATCCTACAAAAGGGCCTCACTGAGACAGATACCTGGTGTCAAAGCCATGGCCACAAGCTCAATGCCAAAAAGTGCATTGTCATCCCTTTTGGAAAAAGCTCTGTACCCATGAACTACCACATAGATGGTAGTCTACTTAACAACGAAAGTGTGATAAGAGACCTTGGGACACAGGTGGACAGCAGTCTCTTCTTTAATAATCACATCGCCACAGCAGTCAGGAAATCCTTCTACGTGGCACACTTCATCACAAAAGGTTTCTCATCCAGGAAAAAAGAGGTCATTGTTCCCCTCTACTTGTCACTCATTAGACCCATTAGAGAATACAGTGCCCCTTTTGGTATGTACCTCACAAGACATCTACAACAACTGGAAAGGCCGCAGAAATATTTCACAAAGAGGATTACTGGCCTCAAACCGATGCCCTACACAGACTGTCTCAAAAAACTCCAGCTTTACTTCGTAGCATATCGCCTACTCAGAAGTGATCTCTGCCTAACATACAAAGCTATGTCAAACCCAGAGCTGTTGGACATGCTCCACTTAAAGAAATCTCAATCCCTCTGAGCTACACACTCTGTGGACCTAAACCTTGTCACCACAATAAGCAGAACATTCTGGAGGGATAGATTCCTGTCCCAGAGACTTTGCATACTCTGGAACAAACTACCTATCTATATCAAACAAAGCTTCTAATTATCACTCTTCAAGAAAAATCTTGATGATGGGATGGGAGATAGGAAATTCACCATGGGAATCACTTCTGTGGCTCTGCTCGACAGGGGCACAGGAAAATAATTTTCTTTGGTGGCGAAAGCCAGGGTACCTTTTAGCTAGGCTTATATAGGCCCTAGGGCCAATAGCCTAGTACCTACCTATGAACCTATGAACCTAAGGTTAAGAGACTTAAAAAAAAAGTCACACAGTATCCAGTCACCGGCAGCAGGAGTCAACATGTTAACCAGATAAAGCTTATCTGCAGGACACTGCCTTAAGTCACTTTGCTATGCTGCCAGTTACAATGCAGCTTCAGCTTCTGTCTTAAGATGTACATCAAATGTACTCCCCCTGTTCTCCCTTTTCTACCACTTTGACGTTTTTTTCTCTTTCTTTTCCTTTGTACTTAAATGGCATATGCCAACAGCAGGGCTAACATCATACTAGGTTTTTATTTTTGCTTTTTCTGTCAGCTTATTTACTTTTTTTTTTTTTTTTTCAGTTGCATCATTCTTTCACTTTTCTGAAAGGTTTCATGCTGCATAATCCATATTGTTAATTGTTTAATAGACATATCACACTTTTATAAGCTGTTTTAGAGTAATAAAAAAGCTTTACAGTATGTAGTGAATTGTTAACGACATTCATCTCATGTAAGTATTGACATCTGTTGTGATAATTATTTAACAAATTACTGCATTGTTATAGATATTTTTTCATAGCTAGTGTTACAAAATGTAGCTCAGACCAAACATCACACACAGGGATGACTGTACAAAAGTTGTGAGTTGCTGACATATCAGCTGTGCCACAGCCATGTTAATAGGTTAGGTATCCTCAAGACCATATTTGTATATTCCAATTATTACAGTGCACTTCATAGGCCTGTAACAACCCTCAAACTCTGCTTCATATTTAAAGAGGATAACAAGGAAATAGCTTCAATTTCAAACCCATGGTTTATATCTTCTTTATCATAATGACATATTCAGTATTTAGATACTCCCCCATCACTAATTACCTAAGTTTGTTAGGAGTTCCGCCTCCCATTTGATAAAAAGGATTGCCAGTGAGTTAGCACTAAGTAAACATACTGTATGCTGTCAGGGGCAGCTCATGCAGCAGATTAATAGAAAGACGCAGAGAGTGCTTTAGTAACTGTGGGCTTGTGGGTGGGATGGAGGTACAATGCCATCTCATGTGAAACAAACTAAAAAGACTACACAGTGAATAAATTTGGTATTTCTTTGTCACAAAAATTAAACTGAAAGGAATATCATTCAACATGTACACTATTTCAGTCTGTAAAGGAAACTGTACACATACTTGGTAGGAGAAATTCAAAGAATACTAGACATTATTTACCTCTTACTATGGCGATAAGAAACTTAGTGGTAGAATTGTTTTCTGCAGGCAGACTGGGATGGGTGGTGTTAATGCATCCCTCAGCAAATAATATTACTTGCTTTTGTCCTATGGAGATATTTTTACAGCAGTAATATCAGAGTTGTGGCAGCATGCACCTATGGTATGCCCTACATCAGTTATGTCAGGGTTATGGCAGTGAGCACCTATAGTATGCCCTTCACCAGTGATATCAGAGTTGTGGCAGCATGCACCTATGGTATGCCCTACATCAGTTATGTCAGGGTTATGGCAGTGAGCACCTATAGTATGCCCTTCACCAGTGATATCAGAGTTGTGGCAGCATGCACCTATGGTATGCCCTACATCAGTTATGTCAGGGTTATGGCAGTGAGCACCTATAGTATGCCCTTCAACAGTGATATCAGAGTTGTGGCAGTATGCACCTATGGTATGTCCTACATCAGTTATGTCAGGGTTATGGCAGTGAGCACCTATAGTATGCCCTTCACCAGTGATATCAGAGTTGTGGCAGCATGCACCTATGGTATGCCCTACATCAGTTATGTCAGGGTTATGGCAGTGAGCACCAATAGTATGCCCTTCACCAGTGATATCAGAGTTGTGGCAGCATGCACCTATGCTATGCCCTACATCAGTTATGTCAGGGTTATGGCAGTGTGCACCTATAGTATGCCCTTCACCAGTGATATCAGAGTTGTGGCAGCATGCACCTATGGTATGCCCTACATCAGTTATGTCAGGGTTATGGCAGTGAGCACCTATAGTATGCCCTTCACCAGTGATATCAGAGTTGTGGCAGTATGCACCTATGGTATGCCCTACATCAGTTATGTCAGGGTTATGGCAGTGAGCACCTATAGTATGCCCTTCACCAGTGATATCAGAGTTGTGGCAGCATGCACCTATGCTATGCCCTACATCAGTTATGTCAGGGTTATGGCAGTGTGCACCTATAGTATGCCCTTCACCAGTGATATCAGAGTTGTGGCAGTATGCACCTATGCTATGCCCTACATCAGTTATGTCAGGGTTATGGCAGTGAGCACCTATAGTATGCCCTTCACCAGTGATATCAGAGTTGTGGCAGCATGCACCTCTGGTATGCCCTACATCAGTTATGTCAGGGTTATGGCAGTGAGCACCTATAGTATGCCCTTCACCAGTGATATCAGAGTTGTGGCAGCATGCACCTATGGTATGCCCTACATCAGTTATGTCAGGGTTATGGCAGTGAGCACCTATAGTATGCCCTTCACCAGTGATATCAGAGTTGTGGCAGCATGCACCTATGCTATGCCCTACATCAGTTATGTCAGGGTTATGGCAGTGAGCACCTATAGTATGCCCTTCACCAGTGATAACAGAGTTGTGGCAGCATGCACCTATGGTATGCCCTACATCAGTTATGTCAGGGTTATGGCAGTGTGCACTTGTGATATGCTATAAAGCAATGGTGTCAGGGTTGTTGCAGTGTGTGCTTAAGGTATGCCCTATGACAGTGATGTCAGGGTTGCGGCAGTCTGTACCTGTGGTATGCCCTACAACAGCTATGTCAGGATTTTGCCAGTATACACCTATGGCATGCTCTACAGCAATGATATCAGGCTTGGGATAGTGTGCACCTATAATATGCACATATATAGTATGCATTACATCAGTACTATCTAGATTATGGCAGTGTGCACTTGTGGTATGCCCTACATCAGTTATGTAAGGGTTGGAGCAATGGGCACATATACTATTCACTACATAGGTTCATAGGTTCGTAGGAGTATACTAAACTAATGACCACTAGTGCACATATAAACCTAGCAGTACAACCCTAATGTGACCCACAAATTTGATTTATATAGGTGGTGATTTACTGACTGTCCCTTTCCTTCAGACACAGGCGCCAGACAAGGTGTGAATTACCGATTACTCATTCGTTGGTCCATGATGCACTTAAATAGAATGAGGAGGAACTCTGCTTCACATGGATGGGGAGCCGGTTCCAGGAAAAATAGGAATTCTCTGATAAATATGTCTCTCTCTCCAACATGTCCTATTTATGTCATAAGCACAATTTAGGTCTTTTAATCTAGTAGTTCTGATGCTGTTTGTTTCATGGATGTGCAAAAGGTTCATCAAAACAGGGTCCAGGGATGTCTTGCATGTATACCTCTCAACTTATTAGAGCAGGAAATGTAGACAAAGCCATGAATAAAAGTGGGACAAATGCCATAAAATAGCAACAATTTTTAACTATTGCCCTTACAAACTTAGAAAGTTGATAGAATAACAGGTTTTGCATTAGCATAAATTTTCCGAAGGGTATGAAGTCTGAAATTCAAACGTCTGTCATTATCTTCTAACTTTAGTGTTTAATGATTTGCTATTAATTTGCTAGAAAACTGCAATTTTATGAAAAATGGACCAAAAATATGAGGCACAAATCTGGACATTCTGTGAAAATCTGTACAGTTGAGAGGTATGTGGGTTGCATGCCAGGCAAAGATCACCTCTCAGAAGTCTATATGTTACCGGATAAAGTGATATGGCTTTGAGGCGATCATAATAGGACATTGTGTTTACTCCCTGTATTCTTTTTTGTAAGGAAACTTTGTGGAAGTTCCACTTGCTGCATGTGTCTGGTCAGGTGAATACTGAAGGGGGCATTATACTCTATGATAAGTCTAATGAGGGCAGTGGTACGACGGCCTCTCTGGACCCAGATGCCATGCCCTTACTTATAAGCTCAGCAACATAGAAGGATTTTCTTACTACTTTGGACACAGTCGAAGGCTAGGTTACTATTTACATATCCCTGACAAGTGAATCAACTTTTACAGGTATCTTATTGATGACACAGTAACCTAGGCGACCATCTTCCCAAATGGTACAATAAAGCATTTCTTGGTATTGAGTTTTAAGCCATGGTTTCAACACCAAACTTTTTTTTCTGTGTTAGAGCTTCCTGTAGGATATTCTTGTTCTAACCTCGTTGGTCTTATAAGTGAGCCAGCAAGCTATCCAGTGTGCTCTGAAGAGGTTTATATCTAGTTCTAGAGCTTTATTGACAATGTCTGAGTGGGTTATTTGCTTAAATACTTTGGCCAGATCTAGGTAGGTAGTATGCAGTTTTCCCGTCAGCCATTGCCTTAGTTACCTCGTCAAAGAAGTCCTCCAATTTCAGTAAGCATGACTTTCCTTTAACAAAGCCAAACTGGGATGGATCCAGTATCCGGAGGCCTCTTTTGTCCTTGTTGATCATTTCCATGACAATTCTTTTCGTGGTTGGAAAAAATGAGACTAGTCAGACCAATGGGCCTGTAGTTTCCAGGATCTGCTGAACATCCTCCCTTATGAAGGAGGATGATTGTTGCAGTCCTCCATCATGTGGCACAAAGCTTGTTTTAAGATTATTTAAATAATGACTCCAGGGGTCCTGAGAAGTACTGTTCCGGAAGCATCCCTGGGATGTTATCAAGGCACATTGAGGCTATGTTCTTGGCTTCAGGGAGTAAAACCACTAAATCCTCTGTGGTTATAGTTGGACGGTTTATGTTTGTGGGTATCTCTTGGGGAATGGCAGAGGGGTGAGAGGGGAGTAAATGTGGAACAGAATTTGTCTACTAACAGGTTCACTATATGTCCAGGCTCGGTGAATGTGGCACCATAAACCACCAGTTAACACATTGCTGTGTGCTGTCCTTGAAGTTTCAGAAGAGCTGAAGAAGGCCTTATGGTTATCTTTTACCTGGGAGGTGATCTTAACCTCAAATGTGGCTTCTTTTGAGCCAATTAGCCCTCTTAGTTGCCTAGTTAGTAAGATGAGAGTGTTTTTGTCTTTAAGAAAATTACCCTTCCTAATTTTTGCAATATTTTTTTCCTTTTGTTGTATATCGAATTTAATTTAGGATGGCAGCAGGGTGGTTTCTTCCTAGGGCCTGCTCTGGGCCTACTTCTGGTAGTCACAGTAGCCTGTAGGCAGCCATTGGCATGGTTGTATAGAGTTTCTGAGAGCAATTCAGAATAGGCTGCTGTGTTCTCAGAGTTTGGGGGGCATTACAGTTTGAGAAATCATCATAGAATAAGTGGTAATTTGCCTTGGAATAGTTCCTGTTATTGGTTTTACTGGGATTAAAGAGCTGATTTTGATTTCAAAGGAGACAGCTTTATGGTCGGACCTTACCAGGAGGACATGGGGGGTGCAGCATTGTAGCATTTTTGTGAGTACAAGTTCCAGTATTTTGGAGCCTCTAGTGTGCATATTCACTATTTGGTCAAGGGTGTTTTTTGTTAATGAAGTCCAGCAATCTCTGTGCCTGTAGAGTTGAGGCAATGTAAGATTCCCAGTCTATGGTGGGGTAATTAAAGTCTTCCATGAGCAGAGTGGTAGGTTGGGTGGTAAGTGTTTCCAGTAGATCAAAGTATGCATTGCGAGCTTCTTAGGACACGGAAGGTGATTTATAACTGGCTAGGATATGTTGCATGATTTTGTCTGTGTTGATCTGCATGTGGAGGAACTCCAGCACATCATCCACATGTAGAGATATGCTTGTTATTGATGTATATTGAGACATCCCCACCTTTAGCCATTGTCTGTGCAATTACTGGTCTAAAACTGTGGAAGGCACTGAAACCTTGCATTGCTGGAGTACTCGCTTCTGCTTTAAACCACGGCTGGTAACTGCACAGATGTCTGTATTCTTGAGTGTGAGAGGGGCTTGCAGGGAGTGCAGTTTTTTTTGTTGTTATTTATTTATTTATTTGTTTATTTATTTATTTATTTATTTATTTATTGCATTTGTTAACCGGGAATGTCTACTGGGCCTCAGTGAGCCTATTTTCAGTAGTGGCCTGGGGAGAAAAGCTGCACATACATTAATAGTACAAACAAGAAAAAGCACAATATACAGTGCATATACAGTCTCAATGTATGAAAATAAATATAAACACAATGGTACAAGTTATTTACAAACATTACACATCAACACTGTGCACAATTGGATCATTAAAGATGGAGTTAGTCGGGTAGGGTAGCAGTTTTTATTGTTAATTGTTGGAGTTTTATAGGCATAAGCAGTTGAATTCAGTAAGTCAGAGAGACCTCCTAAGTAGTGATATTGTAGAGGGATGCAGTACTGAATCAGGTTTTAGGAGGTACTATTTTGTCACAAGTACATTGCCAGAGAGAACAGAGGTGTGTTCTGAGAGACTTCTTAAAGAGAGCACGATTACTAATTGTTCTGATAGAAAGGTGGGAGGGCATTCCATAGTTTTGAGACGGTAAAAGAGTACAGCATTTGACCAGCCGCAAGGTTTGTTTTTTCAACTTTCAGCATCATTATGTTTTCCGATCTTAGTGGCCTGGTAGGGTGATATGTAATCAATAAGGAGGAGAGGGAGGGGCAAGTTAAAGGTTTGTATATGAGCTATGTGCAGTGGTTAATTGTGAATAAGTGAGGTAGTATGGAAGTTTGAGCCAATTTAGATAATGTAGAGATAAGCAATGGTGTGCTGAGTTTTTTTTTAATTTGTTACAAATTTTGCAATCTTATTGTAATATGAGACCAGTTTGGTTTTCAGGGAGGACTGGATATTGGTGAGGCTCGGGGCACCATATAGTAGAGATGGTAGCAGAAAGGATGAGGCTAGAGCTTTTTTAGCAATGAAATTAAGGTTGTATTTGTGTATATAGAGGGTACCTAATTGTTGATGTTTGTCTGATGTTGCTATGGATATGAAGGTCGAATGTTAGATTTTCATCGATAATAACCCCTAGCAGTTTAGTACTTGGAACGACTTCAATGAGAGTATTATTATCAGGGGTATTATCAGTATTAGGGATACTGTATATAATACAGTTATTATATATTATATAATATATTAAATTATATAATAATACCGTAATTAGGTATACAGTATAAGGTTGTATTTGTGTATATAGAGGGTACCTAACTGTTGATGTTTGTTTGATGTTGCTATGGATATGAAGGTCAAATGTTAGATTTTCATCGATAATAAACCCTAGCAGTTTAGTACTCAGAATGACTTCAATGAGAGTATTATTATCAGGGGTATTATCAGTATTATGTTATTAGGGGTTCTTTAAATTTATAGTCTCCCACCAGGACACAAGTGCTCTTCAGCAATTACATTCTGCTTGCTGAGCATACTCAAGCAAATCTGCAGTCTGCGGCTACCACTCCATCCATACAGTATAACAAGGAATCAGTACTGCAAACTAAACAATGATATACATTTCTGAGCCTCAAGAGCAGGAGCACACTCAAGCAGATCTGGAGTCTGCGGCTACCACTCCACCCATATGGTATAAGAAGGAATCAGTACTGCAAACTAAACAAGGATATACATTTTGAGCCTCAAGAGCAGGCTTAGTCCACCCAGGCATTCTACTTGTATGTTTTATGAAAGTGAAGCTATTACATTAGCAGTATTTCTTAGTAGTTCTCAGCGTGCTAATAAAACTGACTGTTGTAGCCTTGTGTCCCCCCTCCCAGCTAGTACAGTAATCCTAACTGTCCAACAGACAGTATACATTTAATTCAGATCCCTGTGATTAATTAACCATCAAGCAGCCCTCTCAGTGCTTTCTGCCTTAGTTTGTATCACTTGGAGGCCCACCTGTTTATTTGCATCTCTATACATTCCCCTTCATTGCTAATGTCATGCTAATGTCACATAGGCGGTAGTCTACTTAACACCGAAAGTGTGATAAGAGACCTTGGGACACAGGTGGACAGTAGTCTCTCTTTTGATAATCACATCGCCAAAGTGGTCAGGAAATCCTTCTTCGTGGCACACCTCATCACAAAAGGTTTCTCATCCAGAAAAACAGAGGTCATTGTTCCCCTCTACTCATCACTCATTTGACCCATTATAGAGTACAATGCCCATTTTGGTATGTACCTCACAAGTCATCTACAATAACTGAAAAGGCCACAAAAATACCTCGCAAAGAGGATTACTGGCCTCAAACAGATGCCTTACGCAGACCATCTCAAAAAACTCCTGCTTTACTCCATCGCATATCGCCTACTCAGAGACGATCTCTGACTAACATACAAAGCTATGTCAAACCCAGAGCTGTTGGACATGCTCCACTTAAAGAAATCCCAATCCCTTCGAGCTACACGCTCTAGGGACCTAAACCTTGTCACCACAATAAACAGAACTTGCTGGAGGGATAGATTCCTGTCCCAGAGACTTCCCATACTCTGGAACAGACTACCTACCTATGTCAAACAGAGCTCCTCATTAGCACTCTTCAAGAAAAACCCAGGGATCACTTCTGTGGTTCTGCTTGACAGGGGCACAGGAAAATAATTATCTTGGGTGGCGAAAGCCAGGGTACCTTTTTGGCTAGGCTTGTACAGGCCCTTAGGGCCAATAGCCTAGTACTTACCTGTGAACTTATGAACCTGTGCATCTCCCTACTCTAATCTGTGCACAAACTGGTTACTAATCAGCAAGTCAATGTGAAGACACACTCCCAATCTTAATAAACTGTGCTGTCTCTTCTCTCCTTCACTTTACAGGTAGTTTTAATTATTGCTTACCCCTCTAAGGCCTACACTGATTTCCACTGATTGCCTCTCTGGTTTCTTTGCATTCCACCTGGTTTAAACCCCTTGTGCTATCTCCCTCCCCCAATACAAAGTCTATATTAGAATCCTGCTGAGCATGGAGCCATCTTTAAATTTCTAGTCTCCCACCAGGACACAAGTGCTCTTCAGCAATTACATTCTGCTTGCTGGTAAGCCATTAGACCTCAGGAATTTGCTTAAAGTGTTCAGATTTGTAAAGTAATACTTACTTTTTTTTCTTTCTTGGTGGGCTCTGCCCTGCTCTGTTTGCCCTTGCTAACGCTCGGGCTCTCTCCACTCCCCTGCCCCTATTCCCTCCCACCCCCACTACCTCTACATTTATAGTAATCACAGCCACACCCACAGCTCACCCTCACATCACCTCCACCAATCACAGCTCCTCAAGTCATATCACATTATACCACACCAGCTTGCTCCACACAAAATACTCCCAATCACTCTCATTCCCACTAGGCATTTTCTACATCACCCACACTACTTCCCCATCCACATATAGTGCAACCCTATAATTCCTATTCAGACCCCCCACCTAGAACCAACTTAAACTTTATAACAATGACTATCACACAACTAAGTCTAGCCTGTCTTCTCATAATTCTTTACAACACCACAAGTTATCACTCTAGCAATATCCCTAAACTTAGTAGCACAACACTACATTATGCACTCTCATATACAGACACCACACATTATAATAATATCTGCCCACAATTGTTCAAGAACTACATAACAGACCAATTCAGAACTAAACACATCTGCTCTCATTCCTACTCCAAAAAAACATAATACTTTCTCACACTCCTCACCAAACTCCAATATCTGTATCACCATTTTAACATCAGGCTCACCATAAGTGGGGATATCCACCCCAACCCAGGCCCAAATCCATCCTGTCCAATACAAACTGCTCCAACACAAATGTCAGAACATAACACCCCCACTATCTTCATCCCTGGGCAAATCAACAACAGCAGCAAAACCAACCATCTTTTAATGCTAAATATTAATATTAGAAGTATCAAAAATAAAATACCTGAACTCCAGGCCACAATAGCACACTACTACCCAGACATAGTTGCCTTAACAGAAACCTGGCTAAATAAAAACATAGCTAACTCAGAAGTTCTCCCTACCGGCTATAACATCATTAGATAAGACAGACCACTTCATAAAGGGGGGGTGGAACTGTCTTACTGTACAAGTCCAACTTAACTGTACATCAATTACCAACCACCTACCCATCACCCAATAATTGGGACATACTTATCTCGCAACTTCAACTTCACCCTAAAAAGGTCATCACCACAATTGTGATCTATATTCCACCTAGTAATACACCTGCTAGCCTTGAAGACTTCTTATCCTGCTGTTCTTCCACATACTCACAAGAAACCCTTATTCTGGGGGACTTCAACCTAGATTGGTTCACCTGTATATCAGAACCACCAAGTAATCTAATAAATCTCCATGGCTACCAGCAGCTAGTCCAAATTCCAACTAGATGTGATAAAAAAATCTAAAAGGGAATCCATCCTTGACTTTGTCCTAACTAACAACCCCACATTGTACCATCACAGTCTCCCAGACACCTTAAGTGACCACAACATAATATACTTTATACGTAGTAGAACAAGAATATGCAAAACCACTAACTATATACTGACTAGAAACACAAAAAAATTCTCTCCTGAGGTCCTCAACACTTTACTCTGTAACTGTGACTGGACCACCCTAAAAACCCTCCCACTTGACCAGGCTGTAGCATATTTCAACAAAACATTTCTACAACACCTAGACACTGTTGCTCCATTGCACAAAATCAAGGTTAGAACCTCTACAAACCCCTGGCTCAGTAAAGAAACCAAACAAATCCTCAAGTCTAGAGACACTGCCTGGCTTTACAATAAAAAAAACAAAGAAACACAAAGCCTAACTAAGTACCAAGAACTGCGCAACCGTGCAAAAAAATGCATTAGGCTGGACAAGAAATCCTACTACACAACATTACAAACTAAATGCCAACACTACCCCCAAAAATTTTGGAAAAATGTAAACCAGCTACTAAAGTCCACCCAAAAGGCTACCCCCAAACCAACCACCCCTGACACTAAAGTTCCCATCGAAACACAATTCACCTCCCACTTTGTGAACTCAATTCTATCCTTAGTATCACAGGACAGTTCCTTCCTCACTATCCCCCCCCAACACAAATGACACTAATACAAGCTTTACCCTCAAAACAGTTTCCACCACTTCAATCAAAAGCATGCTCTCCAAACTAAAAACCTCATCAACAGCAGCCAACATACTCCCCAGCTATTTCTTGAAATGCACAGCAGATGCTATTGCTATCCCAGTCTCCACTCTCATAAACAGATCAGTTGTAGAAAACTATGTGCCCAATCTCTGGAAAATATCCTATGTTGCACCTATACATAAAGGCGGGACCTCCACTGAACTTAATAACTACAGACCCATTGCTTTGCTCTCCCCCCTGACCAAAATCCTAGAAAAATGCATCCATACCCAGATGCTAAAATATCTCTTAGACAGCAACATCCTGTCACCTACTCAGCATGGTTTCAGGCCTGCCCATAGTACCACTACAGCCCTCCTCTGCTTCGCAGACACAGTAAACCATCTCAAAAATGAAGGTCTACAGGTGTCAACTCTTTTTTTGGATATGTCCAAAGCATTTGACACAGTCTCACACCAAATCCTGCTAAACAAATTAAACCAATATCACCTATCAAATTCCACTCTTACCTGGTTCCAAAGCTACTTAACTGACAGGTACCAAGCTGTGAAATGGGAAAATTCTCTCTCTCCTCAGCTGCCCATATATAGGAGTCCCACAGGGTTCTTTCTTAGGACCACTACTAATAAATCATCACAAATGACCTCCATACCTCTACACAGCATGCATCTATCATTCAGTATGCAGATGACACTACCTTAATCTGTGCTGCACAAAACATTTCCACCCTCCTGCAAAGAACTCAGCTAGCATTCTCTGATGTTGAAAACTACCTTATCAAAGCCCAACTTATCCTCAATCCAAAGAAAACTCAGCTTATGATTATAATCAGTTCTAACAAAAACACTGATTACAAAAAACTCACAGCTTTACTCTGTAGCATATCGCCTACTCCGAGGTGATCTCTGCCTAACATATAAAGCTATGTCAAACCCAGAGCTGTTGGACATGCTACACCTAAAGTAATCCCAATCCCTCTGAGCTACATGCTCTAGGGACCTAAACCTTGTCACCACAATAAACAGGACATGCTGGAGGGATAGATTCCTGTCCCAGAAACTTCCTATACTCTGGAACAAGCTACCCATCTATGTCAAGCAAAGTTCTTCATTAGCACACTTCAAGAAAAATCTTGATGAGCGGATGGGAAATAGGAAATACACACCGGGGATCACGTCTGTGTCTCTGCTGGACAGTGGCACAGGAAAATAACTTTCTTGGGTGGCGTAAGCTATGGTACCTTGCTGGCTTATGTAAGCCCTTGGTCCAACAGCCTAGTACCTACCTATGAACCTATGAACAGTCAATTCACTATCTACTCCATAAATGCCACTCCAATCACTCCAGTGGCACAGGCTAAGCTATTAGGAATAACCATAGACTCCCACTTAAAATTTGATAGTCATCTCAACTTAACTATTAAAAAAGTACATGCCAAACTGGGATCACTCTACCGTATCAAACCATTTCTTACCAACAACACAAGATCAGCCATTGCTCGCTCCCAACTTCTATCCACCCTACTCTATGCATCTCCCATTCTGACTAATCTCAACAAAACTGAACTAAGCAAAATAGAAGCCTGCTATAACAGAATTGCCCCATCTGCTGCAAATTGCTCATATAGAACTCATAACTGTACTGCTTTGAGACAGCTCCACTGGCTTGAACTGCCCAACCTCCTAACCTACAATCAGCTCTGTCTCTATCATTGGATCTATTACCGCCCCAATAAGTGTCCTGCCCTCAAAAACCTAGTACAACATCACTCAGCCAAAAGGTCTTTTAGATCATCAAGCAAACTACTACTAGAAGTCACCAACAGCTACAATAGATTTGGATATGTGCTATATAGTAGTTCAGTGGTTACAAAATGGAACTCTGTCCCCACTAGCATTCAAAACACATCATCCAAAGCCTCCTTTAAAGACTTCATCAGGCAACATCTCAAGCAAAGTTGGCAGTGCCATGATTGCTCCCCAGTCTACTGAAAGTAGATAAGGTATACATACTAAATCTAGAGTACTTGATAACAGTTTTCAATCTTACTCACAAACACTGGCTAATCTACAATGTATGTACTGTACCTGTGTACTATGTATGTATTCTACCTATGTTCCAAATTTCAGCTGTACACCACAAATCTATCAATTACCTTTATTTTTAAATTAATATTTTTTGTTTGTTCTCTCCACTGTAACTGTTAATGTGCTGCATACCACTGTAAAAACATGTCTTTTGTAATTTGTGTATATACTGATCATGTCTAAATAACTAAATGTATCTGTAATTTTTCTTTGTGGAGCTTTTCTCCCCAGGCCTCTGCTGAAAAAGAGCCTTTTCGGATCAGTCAGCCACCCCCGGTTAACAAATGTAAAATAAAATAAATAAATAAATAAATTATGAGATTGGACAAAAAATCATTCTTGTTCAGAGCAGTAGTTTTTTTTTTTGGGGGGGGGGGTATTAGAAGTTTAGTTTTATTGGGATTTAGAGCAAGATGGTTGTTTGACATCCAAGTTTTGGTTGAAGTGAAAGCGTTTTGGGTAAGACGTAACTCAGATATGAGTTTGGCAGTACAGATGATTGTCGAATCATCTGCATATTGTATATCTGTGCCATGGGTAAGGGTGATGTGGAAGTTATTAATGAATATACTGAAAAGGAGGGGACCTAGTATAGATCCTTGAGGCACACCTGTAGTTGTGTTGAGAAAAGGTGAGAGTGTTGCCATTTGGTGGATTGCTGCCTATTGGTGAGATAGTCCGAGAACCAGTTAAGGTAGGGGGTGAGAGACCTTAGTTGGTGAGTTTTGTGAGCAGAAGGTGATGTGAAACCATGTTGAAGACCTTAGACCTAGGAACAGTGAAGAGACTATGTAACCAGAATCACAAGCCCTGTTTACTGTGTCCATAAAGGATATGACAGCAGTGCAGGTACTATGACCTGGAATGAAGCCGTGCTGTGTGGAGGAAAGTATCTGGTTTTGAACAAGATGGTTAGGAAATTGAGTGGGAATACATTTTTTCTAATATTTTTGAGATGGGAGAGAGGATAGAGATGGGTCAGAAATTACAGATGTTAGAGTTGTTGCCACCTTTATGGAGTGGAAGAACAAATGCTTTCTTCAATATGTTTGGTATACTGGACTCCTGAATAGATCTGTTGAGGAGTATGCTGATAGGATAGGCAATGAAGTTTGCAGATAGTTGTAGAAATTCAACAGGTAAATTGTCTGGTGCATTAGTACAAGGTTTGAGTTTATGATGTTGTTGTTGTTTACTCCTGACATTGAGCAGTAACATCTTGAAGTTCACTTAAGCTGACTTTGCTATGTTGGTAGGTTTGTCAATTTGGCATTGCCTAAAAAAGGCACTATTAGTGTGGATACAGTTTTAGCCAATATTCAAAAGCCTAGATGGGACAGGTGCAGACCATCCTTGACAAAGCAACATGATCTGATAACCATGTCCTCCCAAGTTTACAAATACTGGATGCCCTTAGAATGACATCAGCAAGACACCCAGTTGTTGAACTAAAACATTTTTGCATATGTTGTGGCATTATCCTCACTGATGGTAATATGCTGCTCAGTGGCAGGCTCATACCAGCCAGAGACATATAGTCTGAGAGCTTTATAATGTCTCTCTTCATATAATCCAGGGAGGTGTGTCTAAGTCATTTACATCTACATGAACTATGATGGAATCATATTGGTATCTGTGGTGCAATGTCTGGAATATGTGTATGATTTGGCTGATCCTGGCTCCAGATAAGCAACTAACTGTTATCTTCTTGTTCAGCCTTGTTATAGGACCACCAGTACATCTTACAATGGAGTCCCCATGACATGGGTTCAGTAAAGTGTGTTTACTTGTCTTAGGAACAAGACTGAGACTGACTGTATGTTTGGTGTTAGATGTTTTTTTTCTGAGTGCCCTTGGGCTTGCTAAGGGAATAGTTTTGGTAACGGGTGGTCTAGGTGATTTTTGTTGTTTAGAAATATTGCTTTTAAGTGCCTCAACATATGTTACTCTCTCTATTGGTGCATTGTGTGCAATGTGATGTGTGTGTTGCATTTGTGGTTTCAACAATGTGATGTGTGCTTGCATGTGAGAGTTTAGCCTCCAGTGTCATTGTGAAAGCACACTTCTTCCATGCTGCGTCTGCTTCTTTAGGGATTAAGTGGTTGCTGATAAACAAGAGACTTTGTCTCAAGATGCCCATATCCACCAAGCTGGTTACAGACAAGTAAGGAAATTGCATATCCATGCTGTCCAGTCATTTGATTGGTGAGCTACAAGGGGTGGCATATTGGACTTGGATGTGACAATCTCTGGGAGATAATATCTGTCTCTCCAACATGTTTTGTTAATGCCACAGGTTAGGTTGAGATCCCTGGAATAAGTGGCTCTTGTCCCATTTGATTTGTGAATGTCCAGCACTTCCATTAGGGCAGAGTCAGAGACTGCTCTGTAGGTCAGGTCACCTCTCAGCAGTCTGTATGATACAGCATCCAGTGACAGGGCATTCAGTCTTTTCATGTAAGTCACATTTTGGAAACTCTGGATTCTCTTAGTTAGAAACCTCTGCGGTCTCTCCAGTTGCTGTAGGTGTCTGGTAAGGGGTCTACTTCAATTTATTGAATCCCATTTCGTCGAAATTTCATTTCACTGAAAGTTCATTACATCGCCAAGCATTTGCCCCCTTCCCCAATGTTGTCCGACCCTGGAGTTGATATATATAGTAGGGGGGGTGTGGGGGGCACAGCCCCCCACATCAGGGTGTGTGGGGGGGTGAAGCCCCCCACCTAAAATGCTTGTCGATGTAATGAACTTTCAGTGAAATGAAAGTTTGATGAAATGAGATTCAATGAATTGAAGTAGACCCCTGGTAAGATACATACAGAAGGGAGCATTGTACTCGATTAGTGGTCTGATAAGGGTTGAGTACAGTGGCATTATAACTTCCTTAGTCTTGTATGCAATGCCCTTATTTATTAGATGTGCACTATAGAAGGTTTTCCTTACCACTATGGACTCATGGTGATCAAAGTTTGGATTGCTATCAACCTGTGTTCCCAAGTTTCACATCACTGGGTTTGAGATTAGAGGGGTGCTATCTACATCATAATTAGCAGGGCTACTTCTTTGGCAAAGGTGATAATGAGGCATTTTTTTGCATTCAGTTTTAGTCCGTGACTTTGACACCAGTCATTTGTCTGGGTCAGCCCCTTCTGTAATATGTTTACATCATTGGGGGAGTCAGTGATTGCACCCAGTTTGCAGTCATCTGCAGACCTGGTAAGCCACAGTCCATTTACTTTTGCCTGGACCTCAGAGAAATAGATTCCAGACAGTAGAGGTTCAGGTGAGTTGATTTTGCTATGTTGGTAGGTCTATCAATTTGGCATTGCCTAAAAAAGGTACTACTGGGGTGGTTAAAGTTTTAGCTAGCATTCAAAACCATAGAGGGGACAAGTGCAGTCCATCCTTGACAAAGCAACATGGTCTGATAACCATGTCCTCCCAAGCTGACACATATCTGATCCCTTTAGACTGACAAAAAGAAAGACAGTCAATTGTTGAAATGTTTTGCACATGCTGTGGCATCATCCTCAGTGATGGTAATATGCTGTTGGTATCATCTTCAGTGATACATTGTATCATTGTATCATCCTCAGTGTGATACATTGTATCATTGTATCATTGTATCATTGTATCATCCTCAGTGATGGTAATATGCTGCTTAATGCTAGGCTCATAGCAGCTTGAGACACATAGTCTGAAAGCTTCATAATGTCTCAGGAAATTTACATCTACATGAACTATGATGGAATCATACTGGTACCTGTGGTGCAATGTCTTGAGTGTGTGATTTGGCAGATCCTGGGTCCAGGTAAGCAACTAACTGTTATTGTCTCCTTGTTCAGCCTGGTTATAGGGGCATCATTAATGTCTTACAATGGAGTCCCCTATGACAAGAGTCCTGGAAAGTGTGTTTGCTTGCCTTAGGGGCTTAGTGTTTCTTGCTCGACTGAGACTGACTCTATGTGTGATGTTAGGTGCTGTTTTTTCTGAGTGCCTTTCTGCTTGCTAAGGCATAACTTTGCAAACAAGCAGTCTAGGTGATCTTTGTTGTTTAGCATATGTTAGTCGATTTGTGTGTTGTGGGCTATGTGAGGTGGGTGTTTTGTGTGTGTGTGTGTGTGTGTGTGTGTGTGTGTGTGTGTGTGTGTGTGTGTGTGTGTGTGTGTGTATGTGTGTGTGTGTGTGTATGCGTGTGTGCGTGGTTTCGACAACCTAATGTGTGCTTGTATGCGAGAGTTTATCCTCCAGTGTCATTGTGTAAGCACACTTCTTCCATGCTGCGTCTGCTTCTTTAGGGATTAAGTGGTTGTTGGTAAACATGAGGCATTGTCTCAAGATGCCCATATCCACCAAGCTGGTTACAGAGAAGTTAGGAAATTGCATATCCATGCTGTCCAGTCACTTCATTTGTGAGCCACAAAGGGTGATGTATTGGCTTTAGAAGGCTATTAAAGGTACTTTGTTAGTGCAGACTAATAAGGATACTTTATTGGGCAGATTATGCTAAACAGTACCAAATTCTACTAACTTTAATGTTTATCCAATAATGACATGTACTACATCTATAGTTATTACCACTCAATGCCCAAATAGCTGCTCTAAGCTTGTCGGCATGCAAGGTATTTGCTCTGTTTTACTGCTTTACAGGGTAATGCTTTATTGACCATCCTATAGGCAAAATTTGCTTTCTAAGTGTTTGATGCTATATAGGGCACTGCTAACTGCTAGTGCTTGGTAAGCAGCTCTGAGCAAATGCTCCAGTTTTATGCCAGAAAAAAAAACTAATTAATGAGCCACTAAAATGGCTACACTATCAGCCCTTTTGTATGTTTCCCAACTCAGCTAGACCAGGCAAACATCTCCTGCTACAAGAAGAATAAATCCAGTCCTCCCAATGGAAAAACACAGTAGAAGAGACACAGAAGTGCAATGCTACTATAAACCAATTAAACAACTAGTTGGAAATCTCTTGCTGAAAGCAATTTCAACACAGTCTTACAGCAGTGATACTAGGGTTGTGGCCATGTGTGCCTAATGTATTCCTTACAGCAGTGGCATCAGGTTTGTGGGCAGCATATACTTAATTTATGCCCTATGCAATGTCATTTCTGCAACAGGTTGCACACTCACCATTGGTGCAGAAGCCTGTGGGTTCTATTCCCACACCAGGTAAATGGATTGCTGGCACTGCAGTACAGCATTATAGGGGTGTTGCACTCCTGAGTGTGTCATCCTTCAGACGAGGCATTATGCCTAGGTCCCACCTGCTTGAGTTGATGGTAGCTCAGGTGGCTATAAAGGATTCTACTGCAGCTATCAAGAAAACTAGAGGAGTTCTTGGACTGGCAAATTACTCCTAGTAGTATAAATACCTCCTTGTGTCTCCCATGAAAAAAAAGGCCACTAGCCTATTGGGACTAACCAGTCACAAAAGGGACAAATAAATTAAAAGTAGTATGTCTGACATTAGTGGTGTCAAGGTTGTGGCAGTGTACACCTATGGTATGCTCTACAACACTGATGTCAGGGTTGTGGCCAGTGATACTGGGACTTTGGTTGTGTGCTCCTATGGTATGTCCTACAGCACTGATGTCATAGTTGTGGTATTGTGCACCTATAGTAGTCCATACTGCAGTATGCACCTGTGGTATACCTTACAGCAGTGGTGTTAGGTCCATGATAGTGTGCACCTGCAATATGCACTATAACAGTGACATTACGGCTGTGGCACTGTGTACCTATAGTATACCCTGCACAAGTGTTATCAGATTTGTGGTAGTTTACACCTATAGTATGCCCTACAGCAGTGATATCAGGGTTGTGGCTGTGTACCAGGGTACCAACACCACTCAAAACTATTGTGAAGAATAACGAGGACACACCGTCAACCAGGAAGATGACACCAGCAAACAAAAACAGGAATTCAACCCAAAATAGTACGATGAAGAAATATCGACTCCAATAGTAAAACCAAAAGCAATTCCATTTATTGTAAAACAGACAAATGTTATTACTTAGGTTTCGTTCATAAACAAACTTCTTCAGATAACTACCCTGAATGAAGCACGTTCCTTAACTACAATGGCTTACACTCAATTACATCAATTACCAACAATTAAATATACTAATTAATGAATTAACTCTTAGTTTTAAAGTAATGACTGCTCTCATCTTATTGCATACACGGTATAACATTGTAACACACTGCTAAAACATAAAAAATAATAATAACAATAATAATTATAAATAATAATGATCAATGTTATATCACTAAAACCCTATTGTGTAACATAAATATAAATGTAAATATAAGTATATATATAAATACTAAAAATCATGATATGAAATTTGATATATACAAATATGATATTATAGTGTATGTATGTATGTATATTGAATAATCTATGTAAATTAATGTATGTGATCATGATTATGCTACTTAAATTTATATAAAAAGTCTATTATTTGTTGGGTTCCAAACCCTGTATATGATGAAAATAAATTCTTCCACATTCTGTTCACTTTAATTAATTATACATAAATTAAACTTTAATACTAATATATAAAACCCAAATACACAAAATGCACTATTGAAAAAATAAAATGGATATAAAAATCACATAACATGTGTATATATAGGAGATAAAAACCCCTGACTCAAAAATTAACTTATTTCCCTTTTATCCTATTGTTCTGTAATATGGGCTTTATAGTACAGCATTCGTTCAAGCCCAGTCTATTATATGCATCTAAGAATATCTGCCATTTCAGCTCTTTAATATCCAAATCATATTGAGTAGTTCTACCTTGTAAATCATATACTAAATGTTGGATGACACAAAATTTGAATTTATGTCTATCATTACCTTGTATATGTCTGGCAAGGGCATTGGTTGTTTTTAAATGTTGGATATCTAAAAGATGTTCCTTCACTCTATCTCTAAAGTGTCGACCAGTTTTTCCAACATAAAATGCATTGCAGTCCTGACATAGTGCAAGATATACTACATTCGATGTGTAACAATTAAAATGGCCTCTGATCTTAATGTTACAAGAATTCACAACTAAATTGCTATTTGTACAATAAATATAAGGGCACACAGAACATCGTCCACATTTAAAATTACCATCTGGTCTCTGTGAAGTTCCTATATTGTTCATGATGTCCTTTTCAAAAATATTTTTAAATGACAAATCTTTTTTGTGCACAAATTTAACGTGATCCTGGAAAAGATGTCCCCAATTCTTATCCCTACACAGAATTTCCCAATTCCTCTCAATAATATGTTTAATGACTTCAAAACAGTCATTAAATACAGATATATACAGAGGGATGTCATCTAACATAGGTTTGGCCATGATCTTACTGTTATTATTTCCTTGAATTGGAATACCTGAACTCAATATGGCTTGGTATATCCCTACTTGTCTTTTATGTACAATCTCGTTGTATATTTTTGTACATAATTGTTGGGGATAACCTCTGTTTTGAAATAGGTTTGACATGTAAACCAATTCCTTCACAAATTCCCCTTCATCACTCACCATTCTGGCTGCCCTGACCATTTGTCCTTTGACAATCGCTTTTTTCTGGTGGTCAGGGTGCCAGCTGTTGTAGTGCAAGTAGGAATTAGAGAACGTTGGTTTCCTATATATGTTTGATTTTAACCGACCCTGTTGTTTATCATAGGATAACCTAACGTCCAAATAAGTGATTTCTTCCTGATTGATTTCATAGGTAAATTTTAAAAATCTTACAGTATTATTAATATACAACAAGAATGAATCCAATGCCTTTTGATCTTCATCCCAAACAACAAATATATCATCAAGATATCTTGTGTATATTTTGATGTGCTTGTAATATTCCGTTTTAAAGATGTAATTATATTCCCAATAACTCATAATCAAATTGGCGTACATGGGGGCACAAGCTGCCCCCATTGCCACGCCTTTGACTTGTTGGTAATAGTTACCTTCGTAAAATAGAAAATTATTTTGTAGCACAATATCCATTAAATTGACTAGTGTATTGATCCTATCTTGATCATAAACACTAGTCTCATATAATTGTTCTTCCAACCATATCAGACCAATGTCATGAGGTATAGTTGTGAACAAATTACATACGTCCACCGTAACAAATGAATAGCCTTCTTTCATATCAAACTCCCTTACTTTCCCCAAGAAGTCCCACGAATCTTTAGTAATATACGGGAACTTGGACATACATCTCTTAAAGTGGTAATCCAAAAACTGGCTGATGAAGCAAGTCTTGCTCCTTTTCCCATCAACAATGGGTCGAAATTGCAAATTATTCAACCCCTTGTGTATTTTGGGTATACCAAATATCCCACTTATGACCGGATTTTCATTAACCAAAAAATTGTACTCTTTCTCAGAAATTTCCCCTTGATATACCATATCACTGAGTGATAGAGCTATCTTTTTATGTGCAATGTTTATTTCGTTGATACTAACTTCTATGTAAGAGTCTTCCTGTAACATACCTGTCATATAGGAAATGTAGTCATTGGTGTTAGTAATGACTACACCATTGCCCTTATCGGGTCTCATAATCCTAATATCTCGTATATTACGTATGCCCTTAAATATGTCTTGTTCTTCTTTAGACATATTGGAATATATTTGTCTTTTGTATGTTTTAAAAAAACTTCCTCATATCTATTTCACTCAGTTTTTCAAATATGGCAACCCTGTCATTCATTGGGGGATTAAATGTACTAGGCTTGATTAGTGTGTCATTTTCTACCCTATCTCTATTGTCTAAGCCATCATTAAACCAGGTTTTCAAATTCAATTTACGAGTGAATAGTTTTAAATCCAAGATAAAATCTACCAAGTTCCCTTTATTACATGGAACAAAATTAAAACCTTTTGCAAACAAATTAATTTGTTGTTCATCAATGGGTACCTTGGAATAGTTGAATAGCTTGAAATCACCTTCATTATTTATTGTAATTGTAGGATAACTTAAGACTGCATATTCTGAATTTTCTAAAACGTGGACATCACTTTTAACCATATTTTCTTCAAGCATGCCATCTATTTGCCCTTGATCATAGTATATTTCTGGGTTAAGATTAATAAAAAAGTTCACATGTATTGAATTGTCGTTATCTTGTATAAGTGGTACATTTTGTTCTATACCATAATTCCCACATACATTGTGGTTATCTATAACATGTGATATTTCTTGTTTCCCATTCTTGACAATATCCAATGTAATTTCATCACTTGCATAACCTATGTTAGATGACATCCTTCTATATATATCTGTATTTAATGACTGTTTTGAAGTCATTAAACATATTATTGAGAGGAATTGGGAAATTCTGTGTAGGGATAAGAATTGGGGACATCTTTTCCAGGATCACGTTAAATTTGTGTACAAAAAAGATTTGTCATTTAAAAATATTTTTGAAAAGGACATCATGAACAATATAGGAACTTCACAGAGACCAGATGGTAATTTTAAATGTGGACGATGTTCTGTGTGCCCTTATATTTATTGTACAAATAGCAATTTAGTTGTGAATTCTTGTAACATTAAGATCAGAGGCCATTTTAATTGTTACACATCGAATGTAGTATATCTTGCACTATGTCAGGACTGCAATGCATTTTATGTTGGAAAAACTGGTCGACACTTTAGAGATAGAGTGAAGGAACATCTTTTAGATATCCAACATTTAAAAACAACCAATGCCCTTGCCAGACATATACAAGGTAATGATAGACATAAATTCAAATTTTGTGTCATCCAACATTTAGTATATGATTTACAAGGTAGAACTACTCAATATGATTTGGATATTAAAGAGCTGAAATGGCAGATATTCTTAGACGCATATACTAGACCGGGCTTGAACGAATGCTGTACTATAAAGCCCATATTACAGAACAATAGGATAAAAGGGAAATAAGTTAATTTTTGAGTCAGGGGTTTTTATCTCCTATATATACACATGTTACGTGATTTTTATATCCATTTTATTTTTTCAATAGTGCATTTTGTGTATTTGGGTTTTATATATTAGTATTAAAGTTTAATTTATGTATAATTAATTAAAGTGAACAGAATGTGGAAGAATTTATTTTCATCATATACAGGGTTTGGAACCCAACAAATAATAGACTTTTTATATAAATTTAAGTAGCATAATCATGATCACATACATTAATTTACATAGATTATTCAATATACATACATACATACACTATAATATCATATTTGTATATATCAAATTTCATATCATGATTTTTAGTATTTATATATATATACTTATATTTACATTTATATTTATGTTACACAATAGGGTTTTAGTGATATAACATTGATCATTATTATTAATAATTATTATTGTTATTATTATTGTTTATGTTTTAGCAGTGTGTTACAATGTTATACTGTGCATGCAATAAGATGAGAGCAGTCATTACTTTAAAACTAAGAGTTAATTCATTAATTAGTATATTTAATTGTTGGTAATTAATGTAATTGAGTGTAAGCCATTGTACTTAAGGAACGTGCTTCATTCAGGGTAGTTATCTGAAGAAGTTCGTTTATGAACGAAACCTAGGTAATAACATTCGTCTGTTTTACAATAAATGGAATTGCTTTTGGTTTTACTATTGGAGTCGATATTTCTTCATTGTACTATTTTGGGTTGAATTCGTGTTTTTGTTTGCTGGTGTCATCTTCCTGGTTGACGGTGTGTCCTCGTTATTCTTCACAATTGTGGCTGTGTACACCTATAGTAAATCTTACAGTAGTGATGTCAGCATTGCAGCAGCATGCACCTATGGTATGCCCTACATCAGTGATGTCAGGGTTATGGGAATGTGCACCTGTGGTATGCCCTATAGCAATGATGTCAGGTTTGTGGCAGTGTGCATCTAAATTATGCCCTGTAACAGTGATGTCAAGATTGTGGCAGTGTGTGTCTAACGTATGCTCTACAACAGTGATGTCCATATTGTAAGCAGTGTGAACCTAAGGTATGCACTCTACAAAGTCAGTGGTCCACACTCGCCTTGGGGTAGAAGACTATGTTTTTTTTCCTACACCAGACAGATGGATTGCTGACACTGCAGTGCAACATGGGAGGAGGGGATCTACTCCTGAGTGTGTCATCCTTTGGATGAGATGTTAAGCCAAGGTCCCATCTGCCTGAGTTAGTGGTAACTCAGGTGGCTGTAAAAGATCCCACTGCATCTATCAAAATGAGTAGTGTTTATTATTGATATATACATTACATATTGTGTACATATTTACATCTATTTACAAATCTCCATATATTATAAACTTCAATTTAAGCATCCCCCCCACTCTTTTATCCACAATCAAAACATTATTTTTTCCAAAATCTTTGTCAAAGTCCATTTTCCATTGTATTTAATTTCATTTAGTCTCTTATTCCAGATAGTCCATGAAGCATAAAATATTACTCAGTCCATTTTCTTCACTTCTTCCTGTTTACATGCACCATAATAACCAAATTCTATTATGTCTATATTTATTTGTTCAAATTTTAACAAACTTTTCACCCTATTATCTTTACATATTGCTTTCCACAAATTATTAAGTCTTTCACATTTCAAAAACACATGTTCAGTAGTCTCAAACTCTCTACATTTATTACATATTATATCTTGCTTTTTTTGTATGGCATATTTGTCTTAACTGGCAATTTTCTAATAGACAATATCCATAAAAATCATTGCATTCTTTAATCTTTTTATAGTTATTATATTTTATCATTATGGCTTTTTTCTTATCTATTTCTAAATCTTTCCATGGATCAATACAATAAAATGCTTTCATAATACTTAAGTACCATTCATTTCTATTTGTGTCACATATATTCTTTTTATTTTCCATAACACGGTTTTGTTTTGGTACTCTTTCATGTCTTCATTCACAGAGCTTTTACTTTGTTTTTTTAATTTCCATTCCTTCTCATGATTCTTTGTATTTATAATATATAATTTCTATCAAGTTTTTATTTTCCTTCATAATTCCTTTTAATACCTTATATAAAATTAAAGATGCTGCATGTACTATTGGGTTTATTAAACCCAAACCTCCTTGCTCTTTTCTCATATATATAATCCCTCTTTTGACTGGATTTAGTCTAGAGCTCCATATAAAAAAGAATATAATCATCATTAATTTCTTTTCATACTTAACAGGAATCATATAGCTGTTAGCAACATAAGCAATTTTTCCTATCACCATGGTGTTCAACAAGTGCACTTTTTTCTATATGAAAATCTATATGATTTCCAAAAATTAGTCATATCCTTTACTTCTTTGAGTACATTATCTCATTGTTGTTGTCTGTATTCATTCCTTCCCGATGTTATTTCTAATATATTTATATATTTTTCATTTAACTCAACACCTCCTATCATACCTTCAAAACCAAATCCTTTGCTTTTCTCCTTATAAAGCCTTAAACCAATTTTTTAAATTTATACTTAATTTTTCATTTACTTTTTTCCATCCAGACTTTATTTTTAACAATTAATACAATATCATCCACATAATTATACATTATTGGCAATTGTACTTCCTTCATCATTTTGTATCCACCACTACATGACATTTTATTAATTTTCTTCACTATTACATTCATGACGAATGAGAAAATTGCACGACTAGCTGGGCAGCCCTGCTTTATTCCACATTCTATTTTTATTTCTTCCCTAATCCAGTCATTTACTTTTAGTTTCACATAGTTCCTTTCATAATCTGCTATTACTTGTAATATTTTTTGCTTACAATATATGCCTACAAAATTCCTCATAATGATTTATATTGAATATTATCATAAACTTTACTTATATCCCTGATCATAACCTTCACTTTTACATTTTTATTTATGATATCATTAGTTATTGCTCTTATTATCCGTTATAACTCTTGACTTCCTTTCCCCTTTCTTCTGAATACATTTTGGTCACATATTCTATCTATTTTTGGTAACTTTTTTGTTAATATTATCCATTTTTTATCTCCTTTTTTTAAATATAAAATTTATAACTCCTGTACATATATCTTTCTCTTTAATTCCAGTTTCTAACCATTCAGTCATAACTTCTATAAAAATAGTTTTTGCCACTCTTTCATTTCTTTATACATACCATATTCAATTCTATCCAGTCCTGTTGCAGAATTCATGTTAATATCTTTTAAAATTTTATTAATTTCTTTGTTCTAAATACTCATTATCTTCCTTATTTAAATTTTCACCTTTATAAATTTGTTCTATGTTTTCTTCTCTTTTAACAAATAATTCCAATACATATTCTTTAATTATTTTGTATATTCCTTCTTGCTGTTTTCTTGGCTTACCTTCCTTATTTTTTTATTCTGTTATTTGTTGTTAATTTTAATTTGATGCATGTTGTATATTTCTCTTTCTTTTCCATGAAAGGAATTTTTCTTCTCTAATAAGTTTCTAAATGTTTCTTGACTTAATATCTTATATCTCTCTTTTTCTTTTCTTCTTTTCTTCCTTATACATTCTAAAAATACTTTTTATACTTTTTATATTTCTCTTTAAAATTAAGCCACCAAACAGTCCAGTTCTCATATAACTCTCTCCTATTCAATGATTTTTCCATAACTCCACAAGTTCTTTTTTCTTTTAAATCGAATCCATTTTCATTAATTCTCTTTATTCCTTTTTCTATTTTTAGATATTCTTCATTTTCCTGTACTTTAACACATGATCTGAAAAACCGGGATACTCACTTCCTTTTTTATAATTTTTAAGCCATCAAATATTAAAAAATAATCAATTTCTGTAATAATTTCATTCCTTTTATGGGTCCAGTAGTTATTCTTCCATACATACAAACCATATTGACATATTGACATACTGACATACACTTAACTTTCTATTTCTCATAATTTCTTTAGCCATTTTAACATAACAGTTGCTCTTATTTTTCCTTAAATTACAATTAAAATCACCCACCACTACAATATCCATATTTACACAAACAGATTTTAAACATCATTTCTGTCTCTTTTTTGTTTTATATGCATATAAAGCCATAATTCTATACACACATATTTTCTGTCTTATGCCTATTACCATAATTTTGTACATTTTCTTGTATAACACATTTTACTCTATCTTTCTCCTTTATAACTTCATTTTCATTTTCTTGCACATTCATTTCACATTCTAGCCATGAATGACCAGTATTGCCACTTTTTTTTTCATTTTAAATCACAGTGTTTGCATTATGCCCAGTTTTGCCGCATAAATAACTTTTTTTTTATCATATTCACGGATTAAATGATAATTTTTTTCCACAAAAATAACACATTTTGGTTGAACCCTGTATTTCACAAAACCCCTATAACAATGAACATTAATAATACTAGGTACATGCATAACATTATCATTTTCCATTTTCAGTATTACTCCACATTCCCATCCCCCAGTCCATAGTCCTCTTTCATCATATATTTTTGTAGTATCCATTACTTATTTACATATAGTTAACAAATGTTTTTTTTTCAGTTCTTTTGCTTCAGCCTTAGTTCTAAACTGGATCATTATTCTTTTTTGTTTGTTGGTAAAAAACTTGCACATATATTCTGACCACGGATATATATATATATATATATATATATATATTTTTTTTTTTTTTTTTTTTTTTTTTTGTTCATATGCCCCCAAAAACTTTCCATGGCCTGCCCATTCTCAAGTATCAAGTCACAATGATGTCACTCCATGAAATTGCTGCGCCACTTTCTGGCTCACTTTGGTTTACCATTTTTTCCAAATAATCATCACACACACAACCTATTGGAGGATTATAATTATGCATTTCCCAGAGGTAACTGTCTCTCCTTCAAACAATCTCCTCTGAAAGTCTTCCTCTGAGTCCATCTCTGTTACAATTTCAGTCTCCTTTTCCTCCAATGTCACTGTTTTTTCTGCACCCACAGCATCAGAAAAAAAAAAAAACTTCTGGTAGTGATTCTACCATTTCAACTATATTTTCAGCAACTTTCACTTCATTTTCAGCCAAAGCTAAACCAGCCATGTTTTCTCCATGTTCCTCCTGGCTGCCTCCATGCCTGAACAAGAAACAGGAATCAGGATGTGTAACACACAAAGCCTTCCCCAACTACCAGGAGTAGGGGAAGTTCCCTGATGCCCTTAGCCAAATTTCCCTCAATAATTAAATACCACCTTGCATCTCTGCTGAAAAGAGGCTTCTAGCCTAATGGGACTTACATGGTCAACAAAGGATAAATAAATAAGAAAAATAGCATGTCCTACAACAGTAATGTCAGAATTGTGACAGTGTACACATTTGGCATGCCATAGAGCAGTGATTTCAGGGTTTTGGCAGCATGCATCTATGGTATGGCCGTTATGTCATGGTTGTTGCACTGTGTACCTAAGGTATGCCTTACAGCGATGATGTCACGGTTGTGGCAACAGGCACCTCTTGTATGCCCTACAGCAGTGGTGTGAAGGTCATGGCAGCAGGCACCTCTCATATGCCCTATAGCAGAGGTGTGAGGGTCAGGGCAGCAGTCACCTCTCATATGCCGTATAGCAGTGGTTTGAGGGGTATGACAGCAGGCACCTCTTGTATGCCCTATAGCAGTGATGTGAGGGTCATGGCAGCAGGCACCTCTTATATGCCCTGTAGCAGTGGTGTGAGGGTCATGGCAATGTGCACCTCTCGTATGCCCCATAGCAGTGGTGTGAGGGACATAGCAGCAGGAACCTCTTGTATGTCCTAAAGCAGTGGTGTGAGGGCATGGCAGCAGGCACCTCTTATATGCCCTATAGCAGTGGTGTCAGGGTCATGACAGAAGGCACCTCTTGTATGTCCTATAGCAGTGGTGTGGGGTCATGGCAGCAGGCACTTCTCATATGCCCTATAGCAATGGTGTCAGGGTGATGGCAGCAGGTACCTCTTGTATGTCCTAGAACAGTGGTGTGGGGTCATGGTAGCAGGCACCTCTCGTATGCCCTCTAGCAGTGGTGTGAGTGTCATGGCAGCAGGCACCGCTTGTATGCACTATGGCAGTGGTGTGAGGGTCATGGCAGCATGCACCTATGTTATGCTCTGTAGCAGTGGTGTGACAGTCATGGCAACATGCATCTGCATTATACCCCCACAGCCCCATGCTACTATTGTCACTTTTATGATGCATGGCTGGTGAAAGCTTTCCCTAGTAGTACTGTCTGTGCTTGCCACTGATCATTTTATTCCCTGTAAACCAACAAGGTATATATGAAAATTATGACTGATTAGTAATGTTAAAAATTATACTGTACAGTTCATTCTTATGTCAGATATGAAAAAATGTGTCAGCTTTGAATATTCTCTCACAATAAAGAACTTTAGGCAATAATACACCCCTTAGGATTTTCAGACTGCACATTAACTGCATTGCTAGAATGGAAGCACTAGTTATATCTAACCAGCAGCATGCAATTCAGTGTGAAGTATTGCAGAAGCATATTTCCAGCTGAACTGCATTTGTAGTTTGTTACAGCTTTATTGGACAGGCTAGAAGAGAAACATAGGTTGAAAGCTTGTCAACAGGTATCTAGGGTAATGGAGTAAATGTGGTGTATCCAAGACCATACTGCCAAGGCAGACACATATTGCAGAAACATAGCAGTCAAAATAACATGCATTATTGATTTTCTTATTTCTAAATGTTAAAAATAAATACAGACACCACTAATCTGGAGTAACCACAAAACTTAAAACCAAAAACCACAAATAAGCCAGAAATGAGAAGTTTTATTGAAAACTTTTTATTTTCTTCCTCAATTCAAGCAGACTTCCTCAGAATGAAAAACACCATGAATATGACTCATTTATATAATTATAAAAAAATTCAGGGGACAAAATCATGTGACAGTACAGAAACAGACAAAAGAAACACACTATAACATACAATAATTATTTACATTATTAATTAAAAACTAAAATATTAATAGTTATAATTTCCTTATAGACATCACTTAAAACCTGTTTGTATTTATAGTCACATTTAGTCCTGTAGTCTCAACTGCCAGACAGTCTTCATGGATACAAATGTTTTTATAGCCCCCACTGTTAAATCAAGCGGTACATCTCCACTGTTGAAGTGACACCTTTACCCCATATGCAAAAATGGGAGAAAAAGGGTCATGGGTGGATTGTTAATACTTTAACTTGGATTGCATAATAATGCCCTTTGATTCCTTCTGAAAGCTTTATTTTTGTTATACATTCTACGTAAAAGTATTAACAATATGAGCATATGTTAAAGATTAAGAGGATACACATATGGTTCTTTTTAACCGTGCTAGATTGACAAATGGACCACCTAAAATATACTTACAAGTAGAACAATCACAACATTAACAGGTACCTTTTAGTTTATTATTATCAGGATATTTGATCAGTGTGGAATCTTTGTAACAGGCTTTTCAGGGAGGTGTTCTTTTATAGGAAAAGATGGATTGTTCTCCTAACAGCATTACCAACTCAGAATTACCCAATTTATCATTCCAGTTCTGAGTTAGAACATTCATAATACTTGGAATATTAAGAGTCATGTCCATGGTAAAGGTATTCATTTTACATGTTGTTCAGTTTAAATTTCTAATATTCCCCTTACTAAGCATCTTTTGAAAAAAAAATCTCTCTTTTTTTCAAAAACTTACTTTGCTATTTTGTTTGAATATCCATGAGTATACGTACCCTCTTTCTACAAACGAATGAAAAATGTCATCTCATTAATCAAGTTGTCAAATTTACTTTTAGTGTAGACAGTCACATCATCTGCCTACATGAGATATTATTTATTTTTAATAAAGACGAGATAATTACTTGTAAAATGTAAACAGTTATTCTCAAAGGCGATTTACTTGTACATTATTTATTATTACATTTTTATTAGTTTTCAGATCTGCGGTTGTTATGGTCCATTTCTAAATATCATGATTTACGATTTGTAAATTTGGGGATATCTGTATATGTTGGATGTAGTATTTGTTAAAGCTGAAAGGAAATGAGGAATAAAAGTCGAAAATGCACGAAGAACACAAATAAGTAAGGAGGGAAGAAACAACTGAAGAAAATGACGCTGTTTCTGCAAGAATAGAAAAGAAAGGGTGATGAAATGAAACAAGAGAGATGAAGGGCTAGCACCAGATCCACTGAACTACAAAAATCAAAGATAGAACTATAAAGATACTGTGGTGATAACAGATGAAAGACACTTCATTGTTTTGTCATAAACACTGTAGGACAGGAAGACACCCCTTACTCCAACACTATCAGTGATACCAAATGAATGGTTCGTTTTAGTCACGATCTTACTTTCTGCAACATTTATAATTGTGGCAGACATGTAAACTACCAATAAAATGTGGAAGGCCAAAAATTGGATATGGAAAAATAATGCAGAGGTGTGTGGAAAATTCTGCAACACAGTAACTGTTCCTACAGAATCCTTGCTAAAATAGCCCAATAGCAAATAAGCACTGTAAATAGTATTATTTGACTAGACCTTTGTAGGTAGGATGTCACCTCTTGTAATGTTTTCAGTTGAGGGACTATACAAAGAAGCAGAGTGTTTGTGTGTGTGTGTGTGTGTGTGTGTGTGTGTGTGTGTGTGTGTGTGTGTGTGTGTGTGTGTGTGTGTGTGTACCCGTATCCTTACAAAAGACACTAGAGGCGTGATAGAGTCCTCCATTGTGTCCTGTGGTATTATGTGGCTAATGGAAGATATGCAAGGTCTTACCTGTTGCAGTGAGGCATTCAGTTCCATTGAGTCTTGGCTCACCAACAACCATTTGCTACTTAACCAGAAAAAAAAAAACTACACTTCTACTATTTTCACCAAAACGTTTTTCTCCAGATACCTCTAACTTTGCTATTACTTCTCTGAATAATACTTCAGTCACTGTCACATACAAAACTGTTAGGTGTATCTATTGACAACAGTCTTAAGTTTGACCTACATATCAGCAACAACATAAAAAAAAATAATCAAAAATTGGGCATGATGTATAGGGTTAAGACATTCATCTCTAATTCCACAAGAGTAACCCTTCCCAACACTTATCTCCTACCCTCCCTTCTATATGCTTCACCTATTCTAACCAATCTTCACTCTTTGCTCATAGCAAAATGTAGTCATTGTTATAATAAAATAGATAAATCTGCCAGAGGGCAGGCCCACTACTCTCACCATTGCTCTGCTCTGAAGTCCCTAAATTGGCTTGAACCACCCCACCTTCTCACCTTTAATCAACTAACATTAACTCACAAAATACTGTGCAGCTCTTCATTTTCTCAAAATACATAATCACTACTTCAACACTATATTCCATTTCATGACCTGCGCTCTTCTCACAAGTATCTACTACCTATTTAAAAACCTCAAAGATCTAGCGGTGTTAGTCTGTAGTCTCACTATATTCCATCTCGTGACCTGCGCTCTTCTCACAAGTATCTACTACCAATTTACAAATCTCAAAGATCTAGTGGTGCTAGTCTGTACTCTCACTATATTCCATCTCGTGACCTGCACTCTTCTCACAAGTATCTACTACCTATTTACAAACCTCAAAGATCTAGCGGTGCTAGTCTGTACTCTCACTATATTCCATCTTGTGACCTGCACTCTTCTCACAAGTATCTACTACCTATTTACAAACCTCAAAGATCTAGCGGTGTTAGTCTATACTCTCACTATATTCCATCTCGTGACCTGCACTCTTCTCACAAGTATCTACTACCTACTTACAAACCTCAAAGCTCTAGCAGTGCTAGTCTGTACTCTCACTATGTTGCCAAATCATGGAATGGCATTCCAGAAGCAATCAGACTTATACCCCACTACTATTCCTTCAAGTCTAGGCTGAAAGAACTTCTAACCAATAATTGGATCTGCCCATGCTCCATGCCATCTTCATACTCTCTTCTGTTCCCTTCTTCCCCATTGTTAATAGACTTTCTCTTGATATAGCCTAATTCCATTCCTGCATTACCTACGTTCTAGCCTCACCTCTCTTTAATTCCTTAACATTCCTTTCTTTAGTCTGCAGTCCTTTCTTTATATTCTTAAACTAACCTTTATCTACTGTATCCCAGAATTTGATTGAAATTTACTACATAGTTCTCCTGCCAGAATAAGTATATGGGTTTTACCACCTATTAAAATAAGCACAAACTGAAAAACCAAGCAACGAAAACAGAGCAGGAAAGACGGTACTTCAAACGGACAAAAAATAAAATGGAATAATTTATTGAAATAAAGCGCTTTTAGTTTGGTTTAATAACACAAACTTCTTCAGACCAGTCTGAAGATGTTTGTGTTATTAAACCAGACTAAAAGCGCTTTATTTCAATAAATTATTCCATTTTATTTTTTGTCCGTTTGAAGTACCGTCTTTCCTGCTCTGTTTTCGTTGTTTGGTTTTTACCACCTATTACTTATTCTGATGAAAGATAATACCGGACAGTCCCAATAGAATCCTCCAGTCAAACGAAAAAACGATATAGTAAAATAACACTGCAGGATTCAACACCCGGAGAAATGAAAGAGTCTTCAATATTCCATATACGAACTTCTTTATTTGAAAAGACAGACAAGCGCTTTCACGCACCAAAGTGCGCTTCTTCAGATCTTCACATATAACTGCAGTTTACCAAGGGTATATATACCTGAATAATTATAACTAATTTGTCAATTAGTGCTCAATTCATTAATTAAGATTAAAATTGATTATCTGAATCTTCATTAAAAATGCAAGCAAAGTCAATTAATTAGTTAAAAAAACTATTTTTTAAGACACATTTTAAAACACATTTTAGAACCACTGAAATACGCTTATTAAATGTATGTAATGATAGTAGTGTTGTTTGTTCAGGTTACATTTATATTACATCGGAAGATATATATACTGTAGGAGTTACATTTAATTACTTGTTCATTGAATCATTTTTAACATGTATAAGAATATAAAAGATATGGAAATATATATATATAAATATTCTTAAGACCTATAAATATTTATAAACTATTCATTAAAATATTATAAAATATTTTAAAAAAATTGTGAAATTCTTGTTCTAAAAGATTTTTTATTTTAAAAGATTTTTTACTTTACGTAATGTGAATATAAATATAAATATAGACATAAATATTTATCTCATTAATTATAATAATAAATAGTAAACAAATAAATATGTAAATAAATAGATGAATAAATATATATATAAACAGATGCAAAAAGATGAACATATAAACAAAAACAGATGATAAAACAACATAGTTAATGAATAAAAAGATGTTAACTCTCTATCTATACATCCTACCATCTAATACAGGTTTAATACAGATGCTCTGATTTAGACCTGGGTGTAAATGTGCTCCTAACCTTAAGATCCATGTTAATTCAATATTAGCTAAAGCGTTCACATTGTTACCCATCTTTTATTCAAACCTACCAACTGCAGTACTTTAAATTTAAAGCTATGTTCTCTAAATTCATTAACATGCTTAGCCAGTAATTAAGTAATTAAGTAAACAAGTAATTAAATGCAACTCCTACAGTATATATATCTTCCGATGTAATATAAATGTAACCTGAACAAACAACACTACTATCATTGCATGCATTTAATAAGCGTATTTCAGTGGTTCTAAAATGTGTTTTAAAATGTGTCTTAAAAAATTGTTTTTTTAACTAATTAATTGACTTAGTACTGATTGCATTTTTAATGAAGATTCAGATAATCAATTTTAATCTTAATTAATGAATTGAGCACTAATTGACAAATTAGTTATAATTATTCGGGTGTATATACCCTTGGTAAACTGCAGTTATATGTGAAGATCTGAAGAAGCGCACTTTGGTGCGTGAAAGCGCTTGTCTGTCTTTTCAAATAAAGAAGTTCGTATATGGAATATTGAAGACTCTTTCATTTCTCCGGGTGTTGAATCCTGCAGTGTTATTTTACTATATCGTTTTTTCGTTTGACTGGAGGATTCTATTGGGACTGTCCGGTATTATCTTTCATTTGTCTTCAAAAAATTTTTTACCAGAGGCTCCACACCATGGAGGGGATACCAATAGAACTTGACTACAACCCGGTGACAAGGGATAGTCAGCGTGCCTGGGAGAATCTCATTTATCCACGAGACAATCCCTTACTATCCTTGGATTTACAGGTATCTACTGATGTGCCATTATTACCAATGAAACAAATAATTTGACTGAATTTAACACATTATTAAAGCAGCTTGAGAATGACATGTACAGACTGCAACGGTATTCCTGGCAACGTAAGCACTTAGAGGCTTGCATACACTTCAAGGTAATACCGAGAGGTATGCGAGTGCTATGTATGCCGACATATGGCGAACAACATCCCACTCTACTCAAAAAATGGCAAGACCTGAATATTAATATTGGCTTTAGTTCTATCAATTTACTACTTGAGTACTTTCTACCAATAGAACTGGAACTACAGAAAAAAGTGGAGACACTTCGTAAAGACTTATATGAGTGCTTTACCTCCAATTCTTGTATCAGGAAACTTGATAGCGTTCATTCCCAATTAAATATCTATAGTGAAAAATTAAAATTGATCAAGCAACGGAAATTGTGCAGGGATCATAATGACTTTTCTCTAGGTAATATCTTTGTCTGGCCAAGGACACAATATGGTGTACACTCAGACGCAACCGTGATGATGGAAGGAGGAGTGCATGATGTCATGACGCCAACAACTTATGTGTCGGACCGACTTGGTCGGAACAAGGAGCGGAGTGAGGTAGAAGGTACTTCTGGCGTTGTCTCTAATGAAAAACCTTTTTCAAATGCTTCCAGAGCAACGAATGCTATCACTGATGTATATACACCACCTCCTAACCAACAGGCTCCCGGAGGAGCTTTCAGAGATGTGGAGCCAGTCGTTCGCCCCAAAGTCATTAATGCAGAGGAAACACGTTTTTTACCATACCCCATAAAACAAACGAACTATGTGAGAGGTCGTTCGTTAAGCAAAGGTCCGAGAAAGAGAAAATTCTTGGAAGAGAGGTATGGACAGAGAAAAAACACAAGGAACTGAATTGTTTAGTGTTTGATTTTTCTAACAGTAACATTAATGAGACTGATTTGGCTGTTTTAAATAAAGGACTGGGTTTTATACCTTCGCAACCCAGTAAGGTTAATGATGTACTAACTGATTTGCGACTGTTTGGTAGGTTAGTTGCATTGAAAGCCTATTTTTACAATAATATGACATCGTTTGACACTGGAAGTGTATATAAACTAAGAAAGAAAAGTAATTTTATTCCCCCTATACCGAGTAGTGTTGATTGCTTTACTAAAATGTGTGAAAATGATTTCTATAGATATAATTCGGGAGGTGATAGAAAGAAAAACAGATTCTATAATATGTCTAGCTTGGAAGTTGCCTCTCTAACGAAGTTAAAAGGTGATGCCACGTTAACTATAAAACCAGCTGACAAAGGGGGGGGTATAGTACTTATGGATACGCCTGATTACATGGAAAGTATGTATATGTTATTAAATGATACCAGAACGTACAGTGTTTTGGCTGATACTGACGTAACTAAGATTATACAGAATGTACATGACAATATTTATGACCTTCTAATGTGTAGACAAATTGATAAAGAAACATATGATTTTTTGAATATTGATCTACCATTAATTCCCTGCATGAAAGGATTGCCTAAAGTACACAAAGAAGTATTTCCACTTCCAATGCGTCCTATAGTTTCAGGTAGGGGTTGGGTTACCTCCAATATATCTGTATACTTAGAGTCTATGCTAAGACCTATAGTCGATTCAATTCCAACCATTCTCAAGGATACCTATCACCTGTTGAATGATATTAAATGTATTAATTTAGAACATACACTTACAGTAGAACAATGCATTTTGGTAACCCTTGATGTTAAAAACCTTTTTACCAGCATACCAAATGGATATGGCATGCAAGCCATGAGGGAAGTATTAAACATTGATACTGATTTTGATACAAATGAACAGATTTTGTTATGCCATCTCTTAGAGATGGTTCTTGAAAATAATGTATTCATGTTTGCAGACAAGTACTATTTGCAGCAATGGGGAGTTGCCATGGGCACCCCCGTTGCCTATACTTATGCTAATCTTGTAGCTTTTAATTGGGAGAAAAATAATTTGTTCAATAATAATATTTACCAGAAGAAGGTCAGAATGTATAGAAGATTTGTAGACGACGTTCTGATCCTTTGGGAAGGAACTCATGATGAGTTTAAAGACTTTTTAATATACTTAGAATCTACTACTGAATTCTTAAAGTTTACCATGGAATGGTCCAATACCCAGATCAGTTTTTTAGACTTTAACATCTCTATTACTAATGGAAATTGTTTAGGAACCACTTTGTACAGAAAGCCATGTTGGAAAAATACGCTTTTGCATTATAATAGTATGCATCCCAGACATGTCTTCCTGGGCATTGTTAAGAGCCAGTATATCAGGATCAAAAGATTATGTGACAATGAAGACATATTAAGCAAGGAAGCAGATAATATGGAAAATTTTTGATATCAGTGAAAAATCAGAATGTAAAGTTTGAAAGGCTTGTAATAAGCCTTTAGCCAAACCCAGCCAATTGTCTCTGTTTACCCCATATGATACAAGAGAAGAAAAACTCCAAACATAATTTTTTCTTTTTCTGGAAGACCCCCCCCCCCCAGAAGAAGGCCAACCTGACAAATGGTCCTTTCCCTGGAAATCAAGCTCCTTAGCTAACCTTCACAGGAGAGCATTGTCTTCTCCCTCCTCTAATATTGACAAATGTGGTTCTCCTTGTCCAAAGAGGACAGCTGTACAGCCATAGAGGATGAGTCTGTCTGTCAGTTCTTAGTGCCATCTGATGGAGTAACACCAGGAAGTCCATGAAAAGTGATGAATGTTCCATGGTACTTAAACTGGCACCAGAAGAGTCACTCATTGTTGACTGAGGTGAAGGGGAAGTTGGCTTGAAGACTGAAGACTCTCCTACAACTTTTTTCTTCTTGTGGATTGGGAAGGAGAAACATACAGCCATAAGTATGTCCCATGTCTCTACCAAATAAAACATGTCTGATAAACATATAGTAAAGCCTTTGATAGTTGATGGGACATCTGACAAAAAAAGTAAATTTACAGAAACAATTGTCAGTGACAACCCCCCCCCCACACACACACACACACACACACACACACACACACACACACACACACACACACACACACACACACACACACACACACACCACTAGTACTAGCCCCTGGCTATAGATTTTGAGTAAAACATAAAATTTTTCCTCACAAAAAATAATCATTTGAAAGGAATTTCCTAATAGGGTTCCCCCGATTAAAAATGTGCATTTTCAGGTAAACATTTTTAGTAACGATTACTGAAAAACATAGTTCTAGCCTCCAGCAATAATTTATGACAGAAAAGGTAAACTTGTCTTCAAAAAAAAGAAAAAAATTGATAAAGTGAAAGGTATTCTTCACTGGAGTATTTATCTGCCCAGCCTTGTAGAAGTGACAGACAACCATCAATCATTCAAAGCCCTCCGCTGAGAGCACACTTCAACGGCAACAAAGTTCTGAAGGTTTGGTGGGCAAACCACCCAATTTATGCCAATCTCCTTGAGTTGTTCAGTGTTTAGAGAGCATAGGAGGTGCACTTAAACTCTGGAAGCTGACCAGTTGTCATGTCGCTGGCAAGATATATCCCATATAACTTAGGATATTGCAGCAGTGATATAATGATGCACATCAATATTTCTTCTGCCTACCCAGTCTACAACTATTTCAACTATTGTGCGAAACCACTGAGCTATTGTGTCAGATATAGAATGGAGCACTTCCGTAAAGCTAATTCAGTACAGCATCACATTACATATACATCAAATGTATTCCATCTCAGAACTTTGGTGTGGTATGTTTCTTAGAGTGGACAGTAGATACTGATTGGAAAGGTGTTAGCTATATGCGGGGGGCATATGCCAGACACACACACGCGCGCGCGCGTGCACACACATTACGGTATGAAGTGTGACATCTGGGATTCAGGGCATGGTGTACCTATACTAGGGACACCTTTTACTTGTGGAGGTTTTGGACAGGCACCTGCTAAGGGGGATTGACAGACAGGCACAACTGACAATATTACTACACTACTATATTGGCATGCACCACTAAATTGTATGTACCTAGCAAAGGAAGCTGAAATTGTACTGATTCAGATAGAATCAGTAGCCGAGATCATATTGTTACACAAGGACTACTTTCTTCCTGATTTGCATATACTGCCAGAAGAAGCATTAAGCCTTCTTTCAGAAACACCTATGTCTGTAAGGCCTTCACAAGCTCAGGTTAGTGCATTTCCCCAAGCATAACTTATTGTGGATTTCAGCCAAATATCTGTTTAATCAACATGTTAATAAATAAAAAATAAGATGTATGGTTGCATTAAGGTTCAGTAATACTGCAGATGTTTCTATTTATTTATTTATTGGTGTCTCTATTCTGTATCTTCCAGCTGACTAGCTACTGTTTTCTTCTGCTAGTACTCCTGACTATGGTGTTCCTAATACTACCTTCTGGGGATGGGATGGCATCAGATGCATTGTACATAATGTTGTACAGTGGGCTCCTGTGCCATTACTGTACTGTATGGCATGACATAGCAGAAAATGTACTAGATGTCCTGCACTGTGCTGTACTCTGACATCATCCATGATGGCAATTCATAAAGATATCATAGCCATTATGCATGATGGGGGAGCAAAACTCATTCACATAATATGGAAATAAAGGGAGACGGTGGTGTGCGACCTCCCATTGCTGGGAGATTGCCAGCATCATTAGGTAGGAGCACCAAAAGTTTTTGGGTGGTAGCTGATTTGCATGCACCATAGAGAACTCCATTGCCAGTAGGGATTTGCCTGCCTTTGACAGCACTACGATGTTCATCAGTAGGAGTGTGGATTGCTGCAATGGCAAGTAGAGCACCAATGCTCAGCACACACTTGCTGTCTCATAGGTTACCACACTGGGATCAGCTGTCACCTCCATGTTGCTACATATTACACCTTGTATGACTGGGAGGGGATGGTGTGCATATGTACTCTGTGCATGTAGTGCACTTTTTACACAGAGGGGTATGTCCTCGCATGTGGTCGTGCACAGTTGTGTAAAACTCTTTATGAATCACTAAGCATTGTGTTGTGCAGGTGCCATGTATATCATTCCTGCTGTATCACATGACAAAACTAGGAAGAGAGCCATCTGTTTTTAAACAACACTAGGAATGGCTAGGAACTCTTATCTTCCCACCTCATACATAAACCTTTCTATTTCTTCCACTTTGACTATAATTACTTCCTCTTGTACTTACCCTCCAGATTTTTCTCCTACTTCCCTGTCCTCTAAAATTTCACCATCTACCCTGTGTTTTACACCTTACATTACCTTTTTATTCACCTTTTATAACCTTTTTATAGCAATTCAAAGACACATTCTTACCCTTTATACTAATATTGAATGATCTATCCCTTTCTCTTGGTCATAATACTGCATTCTACCTTATTAACCTACTACTCACAATCTGTTTATTTTTAGTTTCTATATAACCTAAGCTGATGGAGAAATTTTATTTACTTTACATATTGCATGTATCCTTTTATGTATTGTGTTTTTTTTTTTGTATTGTCTTGATTTTATCTAGTTTAAAAGTGGAGCTTTTCTCCCCGGGCCTCCACTGAAAATGGACATATATCCAGTTGGACTAGCCCGGTCAACAAATGTAAAATAAATAAAAATAAAAATAAAAATGGTGTTCCATTAAAAAAAATAATAATGTAAACAAAAATAAGTATTTGTTGGAAACACATCTTCCCAAATTATTGAATAAGTTGTAATTTAATGGATTTTTTATTGACATATACCAATTCATATAGTATAAGCATGTATTTTAAGTCTATTTGTGGTTCCTTCCTGTCATATGATCTGTAACCATAGGCCAGGCAGAACCCCACAGATTTAATTTGTTACCCTCAGAGCCAGTACTGACCCTAGTGTAACTGAGTACAGTAAGATGAGTTTTAGCACATATTAATGCAGAACCAGAAGTTAGGCTGCCTATCTAGGCTGCCACATACACAGAGAGAAGACTTAATGATTAGGACTAATCTCTATTTTCTGGCAGAAAGTACCCTCTATATGCAGTGCATGCAATACAAGGAATAGGCATATACTTGTTTCCATAAACAGGATACTTCTCAGACAAAAAGCTAGTGATCTCACCCAGGCCTAGTTAATTAGCCATACATGGTGATTCCCTAAGCTAAGGTGATGTTCCTGCAAAGGTAGATCCCTGTGCCATCTTCACAAGGAAGGTGAGCTAGCAATCAGCATATCAATCTATTTCTTGCTACCTGACTCTCTCTCTCTCTTGGCCTGTTAATCAGAAGTAGGTTGTGACAGTGTAGTTAGAGTCAAAGTCTTCTATATCAGTAGGTTTGCCAACATGGACAGTAAATTATGACTTTCAAGCATGACTACAGAGTGTAAAACATTAAGAAGATGTAATTCTTGCATTATTTCAGTCACCACTTTTTTCCTAGCACATCAACATAACTTTACTGGCCTTAATATCAAGAAAGAAATATGTAATACTTTACAGCAAGCTTGTGTTCACAAAGTGTTTTACCCAGACAGCTTTCAAACAGACTGTGAGTTTCCAAAAGTGCTACATGTGAGGTAGAACATTTGGATGGTGTACCTATACTAGGGACTCCTTTTACCCATAGGGGTGTTAGGTACCCTCATGAGTCCTTAAGTCACATAGGCTAATGAGGATTTGCAGAGCCCTATGACCAGATCCATATTGGGATCTGGACTCATTACATCACACTTAGAATTTTTACACTGATACTAAATACCACTGTAAAACCTTAGATTAGAGTAGCCCATTGAAGTTAATGTACTGTAGTGGCATAGCAAGAGCTCTACCTGTGGATAGGAACTGAGATTGCAGACATTACATGGTGGTACACCCATCCCTCTGCAGTATCAGGCTCCAATTATGAGGGGACCTGTACTTCAAAATAAGGGGAGCCAGTGGGTTGGAAAGGCAAGGCATGTGCTCATGCATGTTAGATGTTTTACAGAGGCTGTTACATTTCAACAAAACCAAGCCAACGGTGGAGCCAAGAGGTTGATGCTGTGGGCAAAACTATTAAGGGACATGATCTGATATTGGCAATGTGGAAGTGGAATATTGGCATTCTGCATTCCTATCAATCGTTTAAACAGCTGTGGTTGTACAGCTGTTAAAGTCAGTGAATGGTGTAATATAAAACAGTGGAAGAGTAAGGAAGCAAGAAGGAGCCAAGTAAAGTTTTTTTTTCTCCTCAACTTTAGTTTGAGGGGTTGCCAGTCTGAGGACTGCCCAGGGTTCCAATTTAGTTATAGTTCACCATGTCTGTCTGGGATGACTAACACATAACATCTTCAGTTTATAGGGGTTGCACTACAATATGTACCATTGTCATCTCAAATGTGACAGATTTCCATGTAGTAGAGTTCTGTGCTGTCTTCTCATGCCTCCATTCTTAGGTCTAACATACAAGTGGTGCTTGGTTCTTTAAAGCTTTGAGGACTTGCAGCTACACCTGTATAGGTTCATAGGTAAGTACTAGGCAATCAATCTGCAGACCATTTCAAGCCTTGCCAAAAAAACCTTACTTAAAATGTCCCTCTTCCCTCTAGATAGACCAGTAGAGAATTTGAGTCTGCATATCCAATTATCTAGGTTTACCTTGAGGGTGGCAAGAGTGCTACTCTGCTTGACATAGTGGAAGTTTGTTCTAGAGGTGAGAAATATGTTGGGATATCAATGTAAAATGCCAACATGTCTTATTTATCTGCTAATGAAGGCTTAGTTCCTTTAAATGAGTATTTGATGTACCATTAGTTCTGCAAAGGAATAGGAGATCTAATAGGGTTGGATCTTTTATGACATGAAAGGTTAGACATAGATCTCCATTCAGGAGTCTGTAAGATACTGACCTCAGAGAAAGGGCTTCTCTCCTGCTAACTAAGATTTTTGAGGTCCCTGATCTTTTTAGTTATGAATCTGTGAAGACTCTCAAATTGTGTGATATGTTTACATAAATACATGCCAAAAGGTGCGTTATATTCAATAATGGGTCTGATAAGGTATGAGTAAAGGGGAATTAAGTCTTCCTTGCATCTAGTACAGATGCCTTGGAAATTAGAAAGGCCAGATAAAAGGCCTTCCAAAATACTGTGGAGACATGATGGTCAAATAATAAGGAATTATCAACAAGAGTACCCAGATCCCCTACAACAGTGTCTTTTTGGAAAGGCACAATCTCGTATACGGTAAGTGAAACTGTTTTGTTTACCAAAATGAACTAGGCTACATTTTCTACATTTAATTTGAGATCTCTGACCACTTGAATAATAAGTCATGTGGTTTCTTAACAGAGAATATTAATTAATCTGGTTATCTGCTCTTCATGTATTATCAGGGTAGCGTTGCAGGATGCAGGAGTCCGTCTATTTTGCCACCCTCTACTTTTTAGAATGAAGCCCTGAATTAAATATCGATAGTGCAGTAGCAAAAGTTTTGTGCAGCATTCTGGATGTAGTCATTCAACCACAAAATTATTTATTTATTTATTATTATTTATTTTATATTTGTTTACCGGGATGGTCCGACTGGACATGGGTCCTTTTTCAGCGGAGGCCCGGGGAGAAAAGCTCCACATAAACAGTAATCAGTGTTTAACATAAACAGTAGTAAATAAACAATGTTTACAGAATAACAGTATAACATAACATAACATTACAATCTTTGCTTGACATTGGTTCCTTGGGATATTTAGCACATTATGCATTATCACCTAGTTTGCAACATTCACAGCAAAAAAGCAATGACAAGTAACTGCGGCAAATCAATGACGACAGATACTCTAGCGGACAGATAGATAGTTTAGCATAAGGCTTAACATTATAAGATGTCTCGTACAACTTTTGTCTCCAGTTTATACACAATGATAAATACATATAGTTGTACAGTGCTGATAAAGAACTACTGTTTGGTATGTGGCCTATCAATATCTGATGTAACTAGATCTATTTCTTTTAACAGGTACTGGTGTTGCAATTCAGCATCTTCCAGTCAGTAACTTGGTGGCGTGAAGTAGCTGAGTAGAACTGTAGGAGATGTGAGGAGTATAGGAGAATTAAATGGAGGGGGACTGGTGGATATATATGTGTAAAGTAATAGATTGGGGGGGGTTGTTGCTTGCATTAACCTGGGTGTTGCAGTTGCAGAGTCAAGAGTTCATCAAATGGGTTTTTAGGGACCTTTTAAATTCATTTGTGGAGGATATGGCTGTGATGAAAGGGGGAAGTTTATTCCACTTCTTGGCTATTGTATTAGAATAGAGGGATGAGCCAGAGATATTGTTATCTTTAGATGCTTTGAGGAGTAGTTTGTTGTTTGAGCCGAGATTTCTGGTTGACGAGTAAGGTATTATCACATCTTGAAGTAAAGGGTTTTTTGGGGGATGAAAACAAATCTGATGTGACAGGAGTTGATTATATAAAAGCAGGTGAGGAAGTTCCAACCATTTGAGCTGTTTGAGTGCTACACAATGGTGGGATCTGTAGGAGCAGTTGGTGGCAAATTTGGCAATTTTATTGTAGCATCGTAGTTTGGTTAATTCTGACTTTTTAAGGTTGGTGAGGATTGGAGAAGCATATAGTGTAGAGACAAGATTTGTACAGGCAATTGTGGCCCTAGTAGTGTTTGTTAGGAGATGTTTGTTCCTAGTATTTTATGGACTTTCTTTATGGTGAGAGAGATATGGGTGTCAAACTTCATTTTACAGTCAATCACAACCCCAAGTGGCTTAGTGTGGGTAACGGGAGATATGATGGTCTTGTTATGGGACTGGATGTTAAAAGAAAGATTGGGATTGTTATGTTGTGTGGGTCGTAAGATGATAAGTTTTGTTTTGTTTGGGTTAAGTATTAGCTGGTGGTCAGTTAGCCATGATTCATCAGAGAAAAAGGATAATTAAGTTTGATTATGTAGTTCCTGTGGGGAGGAGCAGGCGCAGATTAATGTTGAGTCATCCACATACTGGATGACTATGGAGTGGAGAGTAGAGGTGTAGAGGATATTGGTGATAGTAGTGAACAACAGTGGTCCAAGAATGGAGCCCTGTGGAACTCCTAATGTTACTGGGAGCAGGGGTAATAGCTGTTGGCCCCACTTTATTGCCTGCTGTCTCTCTGTTAGATAATTATGAAACTATGTTAGAGTGGCCTGGCTGAGATTAAGTTCTGATAGAGCATTTATTAGCTTGTTATGGCTGACCATATCAAAGGCCTTGGAGAGGTCTAGGAAGATAGCTGAAATGTATTTACCATTGTTTCTATAGGGGTTAACTATGTGAGTGAATGACATGAGGGCTGTGGTTATGCTATGGTGAGGTCCGAACCCGTGTTGAGTGCTTGTCAGCAGATTCTGTGTGTTGAGGTGTTCCATAATTTGTAATTGAATACACTTTTCTAGTATTTTTGAGGGGGGACAGTATGGTTGTGGGTCGGTTATTTGTTAGTTCATTTGAGTTGCTTCCTTTATGAAGAGGAATAATATGTGATATCTTCCAGAGGTTTGGTACTATTTTTTCACAGATGGAGCAGTTGATAAGGATGGTGGCAGGGTAAGCTATTGCATTAGCAGCAATTTTTAAAAATTCTGCTGGGAGTTTGTCTGCAGCCATAGTGGTTAGTTTTAGCTTTTTGAGTAATTTTTTTAATCAGGCTAACAGACACTGGTTGAAGGGTGAAGCTGCCTTCATTAGCATGGGGTTTATCCTCTACATCAGGGACAGGGTAGGTTTGAGAATTTGCTAGTGCCAGTATGGATTTGGTAAAAAATATATTAAATTGGGGTTGCAATACTAGTTGAGGTGTCTGAAGTAGTGGAGGGAGGGGTTTTGAACTTAGCTGGTTAGAGGACATTACTGATGGATGTGCAAAACAATCTAGCGTTATGCTGATGTTTTATTTGGCTGTTATGGTAGTAATTTATTTTGTCTGCTTTGATCTTTTTTTGGCTTTGTTTCTTAGTTCTAGGCATGTTTGTTTTGATTGAATTGTTTTTCTTTGTTAAACTTAGAACAGACTTTATCTCTTGCAAGAAGCAGAGACCTGGTTTCCTTGGTCATCCAGGGTGCAAAGTTAGATTTGATTCTAATGGTTCTATGAGGGTCATGGGTGTTTATTATGTTTAGGAATGTGGAGTTAAAGTATGCAGTGGCTTCATTTAGGTTGAGTTGCTTGATGGGTTTCCAATTGCAGGCTTTTAAAGCTGAGATGAAGTTGGCTGGGATTAAGTTCTTTTTATTACATATTTGTTGATAGGTAGTTGGTTTCTCTAAAGTTGGTTGGTGTCAAATTATATAGGTAGTCATATGGTCACTCAGGCTGTCAGATAGGCAGGTGGATTGACTTAACTGGGATGGTTTGTTTGTCAGTATCCAATCTAGGATAGACTGTCTGTTTGTTGCTTTGTCTGTTCTGGTAGGTGTTTTGATTACTTGGGTAAATCCATGGAGACTGATATGGGTAGTAGGTATATTAGACTTGCATTGTGACCAATCAGTGTTAAAGTCCCCCAGAATAATGGTTTCTTGAGGTAGTGCCTCTGATGCCCAGTGGAGTAAGTATTCAAGGGTGGTTATATTGTTGTTACTGGGCGGAAAGTAGCAACCAATTAAGTTAATAGATGTTCTACTGTTAAGTTTTAGTTTAGAAAGTAAAATCTCAACAGCATCTAGGGATGGACTTGGTATGTCTAGTGTTGTGATGTTTAGATGGTCTTTGAATAACATTGCAACACCACCTCCTTTTTTGTTTATTTTGTCTTTGCGTAATAGGTTATAGCCTGGAGCAGTAATTTCATTGTTGGTGGTGTCTGGCTTCAGCCAATTTTTGGTTAGTTGTACTATCTCTGGCGAATATAAGGAAAGGTTAGCATGGAGGTCATGGAGTTTGTTGGATACACTTCTAATATTAATATTTAGTAATAGTAGATCAGTTGTACTTCTGGAGAGATAGGGTATTTTGTAAGGTGTAGTTGTTGTGTCAGGGTTACTAGAAGAAGTAAAAGGGCCTGGGTTTGGGAGAATGTCTCCACAGAGTGTCAGCCTGGATGCAATCTGTGCAATTAACTTAATAAATTTGGTGATATACTTATTGTATAGTAAGGATGGTTTGTTTGAGTAGGTGTATGGTAGGAGTTTTATTTCTATATTGTGATGGATCGCTACGTGAAAGAGACCAGGGTGTATGCAGTGTTTGAATGGAGTGGATTGTGTAGTATAGGGAGTAGATGTGATATGGTGGGGAGCAGACTTTGGATTAGTGTGGTGATAGGATGTAATGTGTGTAAGTAAAGTGAGTGTTGAGAGTGTAAGTAAGTGAGAGAGGAACATGTTGTGGCCCTGTAATTTAGTTCTGAGGGGTTTGTGGGATTACATATGTGAGAGCTGTGGTGCTGTTCTTAATTATCTATGCCTGAATATTAGGTTGAATGTGTGAGTAGTCTAAGTGGGGATGGGTTGCAGTTAGTGGTTAGTTATAAAGGTAGTGTGTAGGCTTGTTAGTGTGATTATTGGTCTATTTAGAGTATAGAGCACAGGATAGGGGTTGGGAGGTGTGTCTAGGGTATACCATGATAGGTTGAGCTTAATTGATAGGCATGGCTTAGAGGGTATAACCTTAAGGAAAGTGAGGGTAGGTGGGAATGGGGGTAGGGTAAGGGAGCGGAGTGAGTCTGAGCGAAGCAAGAGGCAACAGAGCAGGTCGCACCAGACTGGGTTACTCGCAGGTTTGAAGAAAAACTATCAGTGAGTTACTTTTAGAATTCTTGCCTTCTACTACTATCAGTAGGTGTCCTCTAGCAGATATCCTATAAGTACAAGTTTAGGAGTGTAAGGCCAGTTGGTTTGGGTCACTTCACTGTGGGTAAAAAGTTTTATCACTGCCAAAAGTCTGTCACTATCAAACGCTACTGGGTATTAAGAGGTTTATTTCTGAAAGAAATTGTAACAGGCCAAACTGTGTGTTTTTTATCAGAAAAGGTTGACAAGCTATAGCAGTGGCCACTTGGGAGCAGGTAGTAGAGTATCAGATAGCAGAACAAGCGTTTATCACCACATGCAGTTGTAAGTCTTCTGCAACACTGTATATGGGCATAGCAATATTGTAAAGCATTGTAATTGGGTATAAGAGATTGAAATTAATGGGGGGGGGGGTAATTCCTTGCTGCCAACCCTGGCTAAGTAAGGTACCATATTGTGGAACAGTTTGGCTAGAATCAGGGCTGTTAAATAAATAAGAAATAAAAAAAAAACTACAGTTAGGGAGTCTAGATAGCGTTTGCATTTCACAAGAGGCTCAGTTGCTGTTTGGTATCACCTGGGAGGTTACTATTTCCAAACAATGCCTTCTTGGGCTTAAACTGCGAGGGCTGTTTAGTGGGAATTTGCAGCCCGGAGCGATGTTAGTGAGGGGAGGTCTTAGTCGCTGAAGGGTTGCAGGCAGCAAGGAAAGAGTTTGAAAATGGAACAATAATGGAACAAAATGGAACAATAAACTACAAAGGTCTCTGAATATGTGATAAGATGGAGTAAAGAAAATCTATAATTACTTATATTACTACTACATGCTACACACATGTATCTACATCAGTCATTCTGAAGAATATTGGTGTAATTATTCAAGTAAATGCAAAGCTATATATGTCATTTGAAAAACACTGTAATATTTAATATAAAAAATGCAAAAGTAAGCATACAAATATAGCACATAAAGAAGGTAGCAAGAAACAGAGGGGAAAAGTAGAAAATAGAAAACACAAAATGAGACATACCACATGGAAACAGTAATGAGCAACAGCTGCAAACAGCAAGCAACATATAACAACTAGCCACACAGCAAAAAGCAAAAATGTTGGCAGTGGCATACCCCAGGGCCCAGTGTTGAGTCCTCTTCTATTCAGCATCTATTTCTCAGACCTTCAGACCAACACTCCTGGTCTATAGTTATCAATGTTTGCAAATGCTGGTAAATTCTGTCTCACAACTGTACCTGTATGGGATAGACCATGTTAACAATAAATGTGAGGATAACAGTTTTAAAGTAAATATGAGAAGTTGTACACTTCATAATGGTAAACAAAACAAGTTCACATATCATACAGGTGACACACACCTCCAATCAGACACTATCATAAGGAATCTACGCACCATAATATATGCTCACAATACAGATTCATGAAGGTGTTACATACAGGTCTATATTAGTTCGTAGGTTCATAGGTAAGTACTAGGCTATCTGCCCAAGGGCATTTATAAGCCTAGCCGGAGTGTGTTGGCTTTCGCCACCACCTTAGATTAGTTCCCTGTGCCTCTGACCAGCAGAGCCGTTAGTTCCCTGCACCTCTGTCCAGCAGAGCCACTGCAGTGATCCCCGGGGTAAATTTTCTGTTTCCCATCCACCCATCAAGGTTTCACTTGAAGAGTGCTAGTGAGGGGCTCTGCATGATGTATATTGGAATCTTGTTCCAAACATGGGGAGTCTCTGGGTCAGGAATCTATCCCTCCAACACATCCTATTTATCGTTGTAGTAAGGTTTATATCCCTAGAGTGTGTGGCTCTCAGGGATTTGTTTTTTTTTAGGTGGAGCATATCTATCAATTCTGGGTTGGACATGGCCTTGTATGTCAAGCAGAGATCACCTCTAAGTAAGCGGTATGCAACTGATTATAGCTGGACTTTCTTTAGTCGGGCTGCATAGGTCATCTGTTTGAAGCCAGTAATCCTCTTGGTGAGGTACTTTTGTGGTCTTTCCAGCTGCTGCAGGTGTCTTGTAAGGTACATCCCAAATGGCGCGTTGTATTTTATAATGGGTCTAATAAGTGATGAGTAGAGAGGCACAGTAACCTCCTTTGTTCTGGATGCGAACCTTTTTGAGATTAGGTGGGCCATATAGAAGGATTTTCTAACCACCTTGGCAATATGATTATCAAAGGAGAGATTGCTATCTACTTGGGTCCCCAGATCCCTTATTACTTTTTCTGTATTTAGGGGACTACCACCTATGTGGTAGTTCGCGGGTACTTCATTTTTTCCAAAGGGGATGACTATGCACTTTTTGGCATTCAGCTTGAGGCCATGATTTTGACACCAGGTATCCGTCTCAGTGAGACCCTTCTGGAGGGTGTCTGCATCAGCGAGAGAGTCAATTATGGCCCCTAGTTTGCAGTCGTCTGTGAACTTGGTCAGCCAATGTCCTCCTGTGCTTGCCTGTACATCTGAGAAGTATATACCGAACAGGAGGGGTCCTAGGACTGAGCCCTGGGGGACGGCACTTGTAACCGGTTTAGAGTCGGACCTAGAATCTGCAACTCTCACCATGTGGGTTCTGTCCGTGAGCAAATTTGCAACCCATCTCGTGACACAGGGGTTAATGTTCAGGTTGGTGAGTTTGTCTGTAATACCAGAATGGGGAATGGTGTCGAAAGCCTTTGCAAGGTCTAGGTAGGCTGTGTGGACCTCTTTACCCTCATCTAATGCCTTGGTAACTGTCTCAAAGAAGTCCACCAGGTTTAGGAGGCATGATCTGCCCTTAACAAAGCCAAACTGAGTGGGGTCCAAAGTTTGGAGGTTCCTAATGTCTCTGTTAATGAATTCCATGATGCTGCACTCCATAGCCTTGCAGACCAGGCTAGTCAAGCTTATAGGGCAATAGTCCTCGGGTTCCGTTGTGGTGCCACCTTTGTGGAGTGGGATAACTGTTACTGTGCGCCACTCTGTGGGTATGTAGCCTGTAGAGAGGCTGAGTTTGAACAGTGTGTTTAGGTGAGGGGTAAGTTCATTTTGGAGCTCTTGTAAGACACAGCCTGGGACCCCGTCCAGTCCCATTGAGGCTGTGTTTTTGGCTTTGGATAGGGCTGTTTTAACCTGTGTGTCGGTGATTGCCAGGGCCTTACATTCTTCTGGTATGGTTATGGGCCCTTTAGGGGGTGAGAGGGGTGTGAAGTTTGCACTGAACCTGTCTGCCAAAATATTGGCAATATCAGTTGGTTCAGTGTATTTTGTGCCATTCTGCACCAACTCAGAGCAGATCTGAGAGTTTCCACTTAGGTTCTTGACATAGCTAAAGAACGCTTTGTGGTTATCTTTGGAGTCCTTGGCAATTTTTCTTTTGAAGCTAGCCTTGGATGATTTAATGAGGGATCATAGTTTCTTGCTGATACTGATCAGGGATGTCTTTCCTTCTAGGGATTTTACTCTTATCTGCACTAGTTTCCTCCTTCTATTGTAGAGCCTGTTTATGGCAAGGGTCCACCAGACTGGTTTCCTTTTCTTGGAGGAGTGAGTCTTAGTTTTACTTGGGATAGCATGATCCATGCATTCCTGCAGATGATCATAGAGTGCTTTTGTATAGGTTTCAGCAGCTTGGACAACATTGTCCATTGGTGTGGGGGCTGTGAACCTTTCCACATCGGTCTTAAGCAATGTGAAGTTTGCTTTTGAAAAGTTTTTCATGGTGGTTTCCTTGATTGGGGTTGGGGACGGAATGTGAATATCCAGAGTGATTAGTCTATGGTCAGATCTAACCAGCGAGGGGTTGACGTCAGGTGTGGAACACCAGTCGCCCATGTTGGTGATGACCAGGTCCAATATGTTGTTCCCTCTGGTGGGGGTGTTGACCAGTTGATCCAGGGCATTCGAGTTTATAAATTCTAGGAAGCATTGGGCAAGGGAGTTAGTACTTGTGTAGTTCTCCCAGTTAATGTTTGGTTAGTTGAAATCACCCAGTATTAGGATGTTTGGTAGGACCTTCATATTTCCCAGAGTCTCCAGAAATGCGGAATGGGGGTCCTGGGTCATGGTAGGTGATCTGTAGTAAGCTACAATTTAGACTGTAGTTTTGCCCATTGTTAGTTGCACTTGGATGATCTCTGATGCATCATGCTATGCCACTAACCTGGAGGTGTGAGTATCCTTGATGAATATGGATACACCCCCACCTTTTGTGATTCGGTCCGGGTTCTGTGGCCGAAAGGTATGGTATGAGTTATAGCCTGTTAGTGCTGGGGTGCTCTCTGGAGCCTTAAACCAGGTTTCTGTTACTGCACAGATATCGATGTTCTCCATACTGAGGAGTGCCTTGAGTGCGTGCATTTTGAGGTTTAGACTTCTGGTGTTGAGTAGCATTACCCTCAGTTTTTGGTTACTTGTACTATTTACGGTAGTGGGTTTGTCTTTTGAGCCTTGCCTAAAAAAGGCACTATGGGGGTGGCAAGAGCCTTTGCCAGTATTCAAAAGCCTAAGGGTGACAGGTGCAAGCCATCCCTTGCGAAGCAATGTGGCTTGTAGAGCATGTCATCCCAGGCAGACAGATACTGGATCCCCTTTGAATGACACCAGAAACTTAGCCAATTGTTGAAGTTGATCATTTTTTCTTTATACTGTGTCATCATTCTTGGTGAGGGCAGGATGCTACTCAGGGTCAGGGTCAGGGTCATACCTGCCTGGGCTACATGATCAGAGAGCTCTTCCATGTCTCTTTTCATGTAGTTCAGGGAGGTACGTTTCAGGTCATTCACACCAACATGTACAATGACAGAGTCGTATTTGTACTTGTTCTGGAGTGAACTGAGTGCTTGTGTTATGTGGCAGATCCTGGCACCCAACAGGCAGCTAATTGTAACCTTCTCCTTGTCCAGCCTAGTTAGTGGGACATTGGTGTGCCTGACTATAGAGTCGCCTATCACTACTGTGTTGGGTATGTTATTTTGCCTTAAAGGCTGTGATTGCATGGCACACTGATTATGTGTAGTATGTGTTTCATGGTTTGTGATGGGGTGTGGAGGTTACTTGGATGTCTGCTTTGGAGGTCTTTGTTGCTTTTGCAGATTTTTATTTAGAGCCTCCAAGTATGTTTTCGTGTATTTATGTGTGTTATTTACCTGTGTTGGTTTGTTAGGTCTATGTGAGACTGATGGTATGTTGCAAGTATTAGCCTTCTCCTCTTGACAGTCAGTTACAGTCTGGGGTTGAGAGAGCTTTGCCTCCAGTCTGGCTGTATAATTGCATATCTCGCATATATTAGTGTTTGGTGGTAGGAGGAGAGGGTTGTCTGTGTACATGAGGCAGTTGTAACATTGCCTCAAAATGCCCAGATTCACCAGTTGGACTGTAGAGTACATCGGAAACTGCCCTTTGGACATGCCTGAATAGGTAGAGTGAGCTGTACTTCTGATTGACTGGTGGGGACGAATAGAGAGCCTTGTCCTTCTGGACAGTATAAGGGGGGCTAGTGCTAGGGGTATTTAGTGCTTGTTATGAGTTTTAAGCAAGTGCTGGGCTGTAAAATGAATGGTTTGAGTGCTAAAGTTGAAGGTTTGTCTAGTTCCAAGGGAAAAACTGAAGAGTAGACTTCGTGGAGTTGGGAATAGTTTAACCCTAGCTAACCAGTGCTGCCTGGCGCGCAAAACCGCACAAATGTGTTTTTTATATCAAAAAGATTAAAGAGATAAAAATTAGCCCAAAATGGCCAATAAAACTACAATTTCTGGGCAGAAACCACTCCTCCAAGTGCAGGTAGGCTGTTCAGAGCTCCCCACTCTCACTGGTGAACAAAGAAACTTCCTTTTTGCCCAAGTAAGATATGGCCAAACACAGAAGCTTAAACACAGTCCAGCAGGTATCTGAAACTGGACTTTTCTAGCTTAGTAAGGCGGGAAAATAGCAAGATTTTTTTTTTTTTTTTTCAAGAACACATTAGAAACAAATGCAAAAACACTTTTATAGTGCAGTAATGGCTGTCGCACTTGAGTGGGAAGCCAGTAACAGTTAAAAATACAATTTACAACAAAAAACTAATTTTAAAGTGCAGGCACAAATAAATGCAATTTCAGTGTAAAATGAGCGTTCTGAGAAGCAATAAATGCCAGAAAATGAGCATTTAGGCGGAAACAGCAATAAGAACAAAGAAAAACAAATGGTACTCCAAAGTCTCTCCTTTTGTCTCTCTGGCATTGTAGGTCTCTGCAGGACACCTGGGCAGGATCTGCTGAGCTTATACAAACACAAAAACTGCGCAAATGTGGTTGAAAACTAACTTCAGCAGATGGCCATTTACTGAACATAAATCAGTGAACGGCTGTTCATCAAACGTTCACGTCAGCGAACATTTTTCACAGGACATTGAGTTACTTGGCCAACATACTGACCATCACACACACACTACAATGTATCAAACCCACTAAGTTGTGGGGGCTATGACCCCACATCCCCACACCCCCCCTACATATATATACACCAAGTCCAAGTTCGCACCACAGTGGGGAAAAGAAAATTTCCTAACGCTAGCCAAGTAACTCACTGCCCTGTGAAAAACATTCACTGACATGAATGTTCGATGAACGGATGTTCACTGGTTTAAGTTTGATGAATGGCCATTCCCTGAAGTTAGATTTCAATGAACTAATATAGACCTGTTACACACTTACTACTAAATTATGTACTAATATAACAATGTATATCTGCATTCAGACATTCATGAAAGCATTTGTCTGTACTATTAATTTAAGTAATATTCATTTAAATATGGCAGAAACATTAACCATACAGCATATATATAATATAATATAATATAATATAATATAATATAATATAATATAATATAATATAATATAATATAATATAATATAGAAAGTGAACATACCGAAATGTCAGCTTTCAAAAGAGCAAGACCACAGCATCAACTCTCATATCATTGAGCAATAAAACATTGAAACTAGAAAGATCGACTATTTCTGGCAGCATGCAACAGAATATAGCTCCCACACAAAACTAAGAAAATACCTGTACATATAACAGCATTTTCCCAGTGGGACTTGCCCCCCCGCAGTAATTATATATACTAATTCCAAGATCACACAATCCCCAGGGAAAGAGCATATTCCCCTTCCCCACAGGACTATCAGTTGCAAAACACCTCTCTACTTACTTTTGTGCAGTTGTTGAAGTGAGCAGTCAATGTTGTGATCTCACGTTTTCAAAATTCAATGCTATGCTACGTCAATGTTCTCACTGAGACCCATATAATATACAAGAACTACGATACATTAGCATCACAGTATGCTCTGAATGGACAATGTTATAATATAATAAAATGTATATTACATTATTTTAGCATCACAGCTTGCCTTGAATATACAATACAGTACAGTTATATGATGTTAATGGCTTATACAGAGTACAAGTATGTAACAAGACATTATGGTTTCATGCCTCAATAAATGGAGAAAGGCAACAGTCATCCCTCTGCACAAAGGTTGGTCATCTACAAACCCTGGAAACTACAGACCCATAAGTCTCACTAGTGTTATATGTAAAGCCATGGAAAGAATTATCATGGAGATGATCAATAGAGATACAGTAAACCTCCAGACACTGAACCCAACCCAATTTGGTTTCGTCAAGGGCAGATCATGTCTACTCAAACTGGTGGATATCTTTGAGAAGATCACCAAAGCAATGGATGAGGGCAAAATCATTCACATTCCCTATCTTGACCTGGCCAAGGCATTTGACACAATACCCCACTTGGAGAATGCTGACAAACTAAAGAGGTTAGGTACAAACCCATATGTCACCCGGTGGATAGCCAACTGGCTCACAGACAGGACCCATGAAGTTAGAAGTGGGGAGTCCATCACTTGTGGAGTCTCTCAGGGATCAGTCCTGGACCGCTCCTTTTTGGCATTTACTTCTCAGAAGCCAAGGTCAATGTCAGTGGTCTCTGGCTGACTAAATTTGTGGATGATTGCAAACTAGGAGCTGTCATTGAATCTCACACTGACACAAATGTTCTCCAGGAGGGGCTGATGCAGACAAACAACTGGTGTCAGAGCCATGGATTAAAACTAAATGCCAAGAAATGCATAATAGTATCCTTTGGGAGGTCATCCATGCCTGGTAACTATCATATTGACAACACACCCCTTAGAGTTGACCCAGTCAGTCAGGGACTTAGGGACACACATAGATAGTAATCTTGCCTTTGACCATCATGTGTCTACAGTGGTGAGGAAATCATTCTATGTTGCACAACTTATAAACAAAGGCATGGCATCTAAGTCCTGGGAAGTCATTGCTCCACTGTATTCGGCATTCATTAGACCTATCATTGAGTACAATGCTCCCTTTGGTATATACCTAATCAGGCACATTCAACAATTGGAACATCCACAGATTTTCCTCACTAAAAGGTTACAAGGTGTAAGTAAAATGTCCTATGCAGACCGCCTCAAGGCCCTATCCCTGTATTCTGTCTCCTACAGGCTTTTGAGGGGAGATCTATGCCTGGCAAGAGGGCATTGTCACACCCCACTCTAATGGACCTCCTGCATATCCAGAAAACAAACAGCACTGGAATTACCCATACTAAAGATTTAAACCATGCCTGTGATATAAATAGGACTGTTGGAGAGATAGGTATGCATCTCAGAGACTACCCCATCTATGGAACAGGCTCCCCATCCATGTGAAGCAGAGTTCCTCCCTAACTCAATTCAAGTGCAACTCGGACAATTGGATGGGAAACCAGAAATTCAGTCCTGGTTTAGCACCTATGTCTCTAATGGACACAGGAAACCTGCAAATGGTTCATCTCCCAGGCCCATGCTTACAATTATCAAGGGTATCAAAACTTGTCAGAGATTTGGGATGCATGGCTAGGCTTAAAAAGACCCTTGTGATAGTTAGCCTAGTAAACACCTATGAACCTATGGGCAATATACAGATCACAGATAAATATATAACTGTTTTATGTCTGCATCTGTTAAGCATGTCCCAAATAGTATAAATATTCTTCTGTACAGGTCTAAGTTAATGAGTGGCATGCATTTTCTTTACTTAATAAGATACACCTTCAGATGTACACATTACAACTACTAGATTTCAATGTCTAAATGATCCTAAAACAAAGAACAGAATACTGCAGCTTTCTAGTACATATGCTTTACAACCATCATTCGGTATTTTGGCAACAGAACAGCATCATACCACATCTGCTCAACTCTACATTTGCAAGCATCCTACCATAGACAACATTACCAAGCAAATAAAATATATACTATAGCCTCCACACTAGATATATGAGTGTATGTAATATTCAAGGCACATCTGATCACTAAACTGTATGATTATAAAGAATGTGGAACTATATAATACTACAGTCATGCATGTCTTATACATATATTACCTGTACGTACCAATGTAGTATATATATCATGCATCACAACAGTTCTTATGTATTCATATAACCTTTCCTGCAGTTACACAATAAGTACTGTTACAGCTTCATAGCAAGTAGTAGGCAAGCTACTTTGCAGGATATTTTAAGCCTAGCCAATTTCCCTTTTGGTGCATGAATTAATGTGATGGCACCCATGAGTGGGATAAAACATTTAGGATCTGCCTATCTACATCAGTAGGACAGCAGGCAGCTCTGGGATAAATTTTCTATTACCAATCCATAAATCCAAGATGCACTTAAATATGGACAGGAATGAGTTCTGTATGTCCATAGATCCAAGATGTGCTTAAATATGGACAGGAGTGAGTTCTGTATGTGGATGGAGAGTCTGTTCTACAGCAGTGGTATCCTTTCCAAGATATATCTGTTCTTCCAAATTATTGTGTTAATGTTGCAGGAGGTGTGGATCCTTAGACTGATTATTTCTAATGCCATGTGACTTGCTGATGTGCAGTAGGTCCATCAGTATTGGGTCAGAGGAAGCCTTTTATGTCAGACATAGGTCACTTCTTAGCAGTTTGTAGGATGCCGACTACAATGACAGGGTTTTGAGTCAGTTCAGGTAACACATATTGTTTAGGTCTTGTATCCTTTCAGTAAGGTGCCTCTGTGGGCATTCCATTTGTTACACAGATACATGCCAAAGGAGGCATTATACTCAGCGATTATCCTAATGAGGGAGCGTGGAGCATTTCTCCCCAGGCCTCCACTGAAAATTGGCTTTGTTCCAAGTCAGACTTTCCCGGTAAGCAAATGTTAAATAAATAAATGTAATGAGGAAACAATGACATGCCTAGATCTAAACACAATATGTTTGTTTATAAACTGTACAATATAAAAGGACTTTCTAATGACAGTGGACACATGTTGCACATGTTGGTCAAAAGTTAAATCATTGTCCACATAGGTTCTCAAATCCTGAACAACTGGGTCAATTCTTAAGAGCATACCCTTGGCTGATATATTAATCACAGCTCTGAATACTATTTTCTCAGATCTCTGCCTGTATAACTACATTTTCCAACTTTCCACAACAGTATACAGTACTGAAGAGTAGTAAAGTATAAGAGAGGTGTATGACTGCATTGTTACAATTAACAGTGTATAATGTTGTAGTACTATTGGCTAGCTGTTGCACACCACTTTACAGTGCAGAATATAAAAAAGATGCACACATACGCTCATACTTCCAGCTGCACATGTTAGAAGACAACAGCTGGATGTATATTCCAGCATGATCCTACTGGGATAAACTTTAGCTAACTGCTGTGTTTAAGGCATATCTGCAAAGTGATGACACTTCTCCTGATCTAAGCAAAAAGAAAATGTCACAAACTCAAAAGAAGCCATAAACTTTATTAAAACACACACATGCTTTTGCACATCTTGAGCTTTGTCAAGCATCTAATGGCTTGAAAATCAGATGAGATTTTAAAATAAGGTGACAGATGATATGATTACATTCAACCAATTACAATAAAAAAGCAATACAGAGGTAATAATAAAGCATGATATAACATAATGGAACACGATAAACAAGATACATTTTTATATTATTTATTTATTCATTTATTTATTTTGTTTTGTTTACTGGGCAAGTGTGGATGGGTTTAGCATAAACACCTTTTCAGTGGAGGCCTAGGGAAAAAAGTTCCATATATTGAATAGAAACTAAAATATTTATTTATTTATTTATTTATTTATTTATTTATTTATTTATTTATTTATTTATTTGACATTTGTTTACTGAGAAAACCTGACTGGGCTAAAATGTGTCAATCTTCAGCGGAGGCCTGGGGAGAAATGCTCCACAATCACAGTCTTTCAAAAATCAAATACAGATATTTTAAATCCCAAAGTATCATGTAACATTACAAAACACAGGAGTGAAAAAAACGTTATGAGAAAAAACATAGAACACACGTTTCATAGTAGGGTTCAAGGAAAAACAATAACATGAGTTGGATAAAATATGTGGAGAAAACTCGTTAGTGATATTATTTGTTACATAGATTAGTAAGTGATAAAAATGAAACAACTCTAATAAGATATTTAAAAGAATTATCAGAGATTACAGGACTGAAGACAGAGAAAGTTGGCGTCTTTGTATGAGATAGGGTGTTCTTATTAGGGTTATAAGGGAAGTAAGAGTGGAGGAAAAAAAGGAGATTATTAGAATAGATCACGGTAGGGTGTCTTCATGTAGCTCAGGTGAATAGGGAGGAAAGAAAAAGCATTAGATGAAAAGTCTGCAGAGAAAAAGTGGATGGGGTAAGGTAGTGGGAAAACCAAAAGAAAGGACTGGGGTGATAGGTTGGAGAGGGTTATGAAGTGTGATTTACGTTAAAGGGGCGAGTGAAGTATAGTGAGTAAGATCAGCCAGGATTGGTACAGGAGCAGGTCTATGGTTTTATAAAGTATTCTTTTAGGAAGCATTTAAAGGTGGGTAAGTTAGAAATAGTTCTGGTGTTAGAGGTAGAGAGTTCCATTCCATAAAACAATCATGAAAGTTTAAACACAATTTGGGCAATTATATACAGTAGAAGATTAGACATAAAAGAGATTAAACCAAAACAAGTCAGACGTTATATACAGTAGAAGAATCCACTTGTGATATGTACAACACATAGGGTCTATGTTCGGATACTGAAAAGGATAAAACTTAAATGGCTAAATTTTGAACGGGACACAGTGAAACAGAAAATTAGCAAACAACGAGAACATTAAAAATAAATGCATCAAATGGCCATAGTTGGCCAACAACCAGGAAGTAATCCAATGCATAAGGTAACTGAAAGGAAACCTTTTAAATTTGCCCTATTCCCCACTGTAATGCAATCTTGGAGTTGGTATATATAGTTGGGAGGGATGTGTGGTCAGTTGTGTTGATGATGTTGGCCGACTATGGCAATTTGATGCATTTATTTTTGTTGTTGTCATTCGTCTCTGACTTTCCTTTTCTCAGTGTCGAAATTTAGCTATTCAAGGTTTATCCTTTTCAGTAGCCAAATATAGACCCCATCACGTACATATAAGAAGGAGATATTTATACTGAGAAACAGTTTATGAGCAGGAATGAGTTTACTTAATGGGAATACATTAGCCTCAATATAGGTCCTTCACGCAGAAAAATCATTTTTTTGTAAAAAAAAATACTTCTAAGAGGAGAGAGAGAGAGAGAGTACATTAGGAAGATAGTAACTGCAAGAAAGATATAGTTAAGTGGGCGTAGAAGGAAATAATTCTAATGGAAATCAGAAGTGAGGAAAGCACTACAGTCAGGATTTTGTCTAGAGTTGAAAAAGAATGAAATATGTTGGCACAATGGCAATCAGCCTGATGAGATGTAGGAGCAGATCCATTTTTTTCTCAGTAGACACTTTAATTGTTTTGCAGGATTTTCACTGTTGGTCTGTTTTAGTGCTAGATGGATGGAGTTCCACATTTTTGAAATTTTGTTTGAGTGTAGGGAGTCTCCTGTAAAATTATAAGATTTTGTTATGTCCAGCAGAGATTTGTATTTTGGTCTTAGTTGTCTTTCAGGAGAATAGAGTTTTATTATGTTTTTATGGTTGGTTAGTTGTCTAGTTTTTGTAAGATTTTTTGTACAGTAGCAAGTTGAGATAACAATGGGTAGTTTGGTAGTTCAAGCCAATTAAGTGCCGTGAGTGATAAACAGTGGTGTGACCGGTAGTGATGTTTTGTGGCAAGTCGATTTTGTTATAATATTGTTCTAGCATTGCCAACAATCTGTCCTGCAGGTTGCTGAAAATGTGGAAAGCACACAGTAGAGAAGGCAGTAAGCAGATGCTATATGTTTTCTGGCTTCATCACTGAGGAATAGTTTTACTCTGCACATAGAGCCTAGCTTCTGATGTGTTTTCTTTATGGCTGTTAATGTGCTGATCAGATTTCAACTGGTCATCAACAATGACACAGGAGTTTAGTCTGATGAATTTGTTCAATCTTAATGCTATTAGCACAGATTATCGTAAAATATGTCATTTGGTTTGAAACGGGTTTGGGAGTAAATAATTGTTGTACTGGGATTTAGTAGGAGTTGAGATTTCTTTAGTCAAGATTCAATAGAGAAGAATGCATGCTGGCTTATATGTTGAAGTTCTTTTTTTTTTTTTTTTTAATTCTTTTGGTACCCCTTGGGACATCACCCAGCTGTGCTTGCCCCCAGTGTGCCATGTCCAGGCTGAGTTCTACCAGCTCATCTTCTTACCCCTGGATTTACTCTAGTATTGCTCAGGACTGGTTGTGGGTTCTAAGGGCATCCTGAAGGGTTAGCCATCTCCACTTCTGTCTGGGTGGTCATTACGAGGGGGTTCTGAAAAGTTCTAAGCCTGACCAAGAAGGGAATGACGTGCATCCATAAAACTTATAAATTACTCAACATATTCTCCCTGAAATTCAACACACTTGACACATCATGTCTGAAGTTTCTGTAACCCTGCCAAAAAAAGTCACTGAAATACTAATCCCATGCTGCAATCATCTGTGAATCACTTGAAAATTGCCTCCCTTTCAAACTCTTTTTAAGGTCTGGAAATAGGAAATCATCAGATGGAGCAAGATCTGGTGAGTAGGGTGGATGTTCTATGCACACAAACCCCAATTTCATCAAAACATACATTGTTTTGCCAGCCTTGAGAACAGGCGCATTGTCTTGCAAAAAGAGAACGCCTTTCCACAGCTTCCATCTCCTTTTTTCTTTCAATGCCTCCTTTAATCAGCGCAGCACATTACAGTAGTGTATTCTGCATTAACTGTTTGGACCCTTGGAAGATCGTCATTCATTGCAACACCTTCCTGATCCCAAAACACTGTTGCCATGACCTTTCCTGCTGACATTTGGGTCTTGAACTTCTTTGGCTTGGTGAACCTGAGTGCCACCACTGCATGCACTGTTGTTTTGTCTCGGTATCACAGTGGTATAACCATGCTTCATCAACAATAACTAGCTGTTCCAAAAAATTATCACCACCTCAACAAAAATGCTGCAAAATCAATTTGGAAGTGTTCGTTCAATGTTTTTTCTCATCAGCATTCAAACATTTGGGTATCCATTTGTCTGACAGCTTCTGCATACTTAGCTATTTGTGGATTATAAACCCAACACATTCCCTGGAAATCTCAGCAATCGTTTTAGCAGATATTCGGCGATCTGCCAAAATCAGGTCATGGACATGGTCAACAATTTCAGGAGTTTACACCGTTTGAGGCCACCCAGACCTTGATTCATCTTCTGTCTGGAAATCTCAACTCTGAAAGTTTGCTTGTCACTCAGTGTTCATACATTCATCGATTTTCTTTGGAGTTTTCTTCTGCAGGAATAGGAATTTCATGATGGCTCAGATTTCCACACTTGAAAATTCCACACTTTTTGTTGACATGGATCATCGTGTGGATGATTGGATGGAAGAAAGGAAATTCACTCCAGGGATCACGTCAGTCGCCCTGCTAGACAGGGGTCCAGGGAAGTAAATAGTGTGGGAAGAAATAGCCAGGGAATTGTTATGGCTAGGCTTGTAAAGGCCCTACGGCCAATAGCTTAGTACCAACCTATGAACCTATGAAAATGGTTCAATCAATGATCTGAGTCAATGACAAAACATAGTGTTACAATTCTGCAAGATGAAATAACCCTCTTTTCAGCTATAAAGGCAAAATTACGCTCAAAATTTAGAAAGTTGGTCAGGCTTAGAACTTTTCAGCATCCCCTCATATATCCTCTACCCACTTCCCATGCTCATTGATCATGTCTGGAAATAATGCCCCTCTTTGGACCATGGCTCCCTGAAGGACCATCATCAATGAATGCACTCCCATCCAGGACAGGCATGCCTATTCCTCCCTGTGACTCCATCAATCGCCCAAGCCGCTAATTGAACCTGGGTCGACTTTGCCCCCTATACCACCAGAGTGTATTGATTATGTGTTGAAGTTTTGTTAGTGATTTTGCTGAGCAGGTCAGGGAAGTATGATCAGCACACTGCACTATAGTGGCTTGTTTGTTGGCAGTATGAATATCATTAATAAAGAGGTTAAAGAGCAGTAGACCTAATATAGACCATTGTGGGACTCCTATTTTTAATGGGAGGGAAGTAGAGGTATCATTATTACATTTGACTAATGCCTTGTTGGATAGGTAACTATGGCACCAATGTAGAGAAGTATTGGCTATTATATTAGAAAGTTGGACTAAGTTTTTCAAGGAATATAGTATCAAAGACTTTAGACAAGTCCAAGAAAAGTGTAGAGATTAGATGACCTTCATTTCTTTGAGTGTTTACAGTAGAAATTAAATGAAACACATCAGTAGTAGTGCTATGATAAGACCTAAAGTCATGCTGGGTAGGGTAGAGTTGTAGATTTTTTCTTGGGTAGTTGAGAAGCTGAGCATGTATGCATTTCTCCAGTATCTTACATATGAGGGCTAGAATGGCTATTGGTCTATAATTAGGGAGTTCCGTTGAGGCAAGACAGGGTAGTATAAAATATTTTTCCATATGGATGGGATAACATTTTTAAAGATGGACTGATTTATCTGAATGGAGATGGGATAGGCTATAGCATCAGCTGCCATTTTAAGGTACTCACTTGGTAGGTTGTCAAGTGCAGGTGTGGTGAGTTTCAGTTTTAGAATAAGTTTTTTGATAGTTGTAGTAGGGACTGTTTGGAAAAAGAAATGGTTAGGCAAATGTAGACTTTGTGGTGGAGGTTTAATTTTGTCTGGTGGGTTGCTGATTATACATTTGACTATTTTAATGAAATTGGTGTTAAACTGATTGGCGATATGACTGTTTTATGTTTGCAAGTTTAGGGTTAGCTGTGTGGCTTGTTCTGGTTATAATACCTTGTTAATGGAGTTCTAGAATGTTTTTGGATTGCTGAAGTTTGAGTTTTGAAGCATGGAGTAGCAGCTTTGCTTGTCAATTTAATTAGGTGCTTAGTTTGGTTTCTTAGTTGTCTAAAGTTTTGGAAAATGACAGTTGTTTTGTTTCTTGCCCAGACTTTCCAAGAATAGTCTATGCCTCATTTTATGCAGAGTTTCTATTAAAAACCATGGGGAATGAGTTGGATTTGACTCTCCTAGTTCTGGTTGGGACTAGTAAGTCAAGTATACTTATGAAAAACATTGTTGAATGCTGCTACCAAATCTTCTATTGGAAGAAAAAGTATGTTTGGTGAAATAAATTACTTTTTGTACCTGTATAAAGAGATGTATTTTAGAGCTAGTCTTTGAAGCTCTGATTTTTTTAAATTTCTCCAAGTCTTTTGGGTTTCTAATACCATGACGGGAGTGGACCCCATTCCTAAGTGAAAGTATTATTAAAGTTCATGAAATTAGTATTGTTTCAGTCTATGATATTTGCCTGAAGTGCTCTGCACAGCACCCACAATGTGCCCAGTAATGAATCCTTCTGCAATTTGTATGGCGTTACATGCAATGGTAACATATCTAGGAATGATTGTAAAGTCCCTTCTATAAGACACGTTGCTGCTACTGTTATTGGAAATGTCTGGGTATCGTTCTTCCACATTCCCTCATTTCTGCCTGTGAATCCTGGTATTTTATTACTTTGTGCCTGTCTGTACGTAAGACACTACAATCACTGGATGTAGCAATTTCAATGATCAATGCTACTTTTGTCTTCTTTTCATGGACTACTATATCTGGTTTTCTCGCATCTATTTTTTGAACCGTTGGTAATGAGTGATCCCATGTGATATAAACTTCATCATTTTCTATGATGCTTTGTGGCTCATGTTTCCAGTGTTTTTCAGCTACTTCAACATTATAATGTTTGCACAATCCCCAATGCAACGGTCTTGCCACATTATTATTCCTTTCAGTATACAGTTCTTCTGCCATTAGTATATCACAACCAGCAACAAGGTATGCAACTGTTTCCAATTCTGTTTTACAAAACCTACATTTATCTTTTTCTTCCATATATTCAATGGACTTTGTAAATCAATGTGTACGTAGTCCACTATCTTGTGCCGCCAATATTAACCTTTCATGTTTTGGCTTAAATTCCCCTCTCCTTAACCATTCTTGCATTCGATCCTGATCAACATGAGGTTGTTCGAAGAGCTTTCTATACTTGCAACTATGTTTATGCATTTTCCACATTTCTTGTCTTCTCATCTGATCCATCATCTTATGTCCATTGTTTTGTTTTTAGCACATTCAGTTACTGCCTGAGTTTTATCTACTTCTGGTTTGATTTCCATTCCCGCTTGATGTTGATATGCTTCTGCTAAGGAGGTCATCAAGTGGGAATCTTAGAGTTATTCTCCTCATGTTTAAAACTTTCACTGTATTTAGGTTCATAGGTTCACAGGTGTGTACCAGGCCAATGGCTCTGGTGCCTTTACAAGCCTAGCCCATAGAAGTGCCCTGGCATCATGCCGCCATTAGTTCCTGGTGCCTCTATCAAGTAGAGCCACTGGAGTGATCCCAGTGTGAACTTTCTATTTCCCATCCACTCATCAAGATTTTTCTTGAAAAGGGCCAGTGAGGTGCTCTGCTTAACATGTATGGGAAGTCTATTCCAGAGCATGGGAAGTCTCTGGGTTATGAAGTTGTCTCTCCAGCATGTTCTGTTGATTGTGGTAATTAGGTTAAGGTCCCTGGAGCACGTGGTGTGGAGGGATTGGGATTTCTTTAGGTGTAACATTTCTAACAGGGCTGGGTCAGACATGGCTTTATAAGTCAAGCAGAGATCACCTCTTAATAGATGATATGGAGTTTTTTGAGTCTGTCCATGTAGGGCATGTGTTTAAGGCCTAGGATCCTCCCCGTGAGGTGTTTTTTCGGCCTTTCCAGCTGTTGCAGGTGTTTAGTGAGTTACATGCCAAATGGGGCATTATACTCAGATTGGTCTAATGAGGGAAGAGTAGAGAGAGATGATGACCTCTTTCTTTCTGGATGCAAAACCTTTGGTAATAAAATGTGCCACATAGAACGACTTTCTTACCACAGTGGCAATGCGGTGGTCGAAGGAGAGGTTGCTGTCAACCTATGTCCCCTGATCTCTTATAATGCCTTCAGTGTTCAGTGAGATATCATTAATGTGGTAATTAGTGGGAAATGAGTTTTTCCCAAAGGGAATGACGACGCATTTTTTGGCATTAAGCTTAAGGCCATGGTTTTGACACCAGTCGTTGGTCTCAGTGAGGCCTTTCTGTAAGAAGTCTACATCACTTGGGGAGTTAATAATGGCTCCCAGCTTGCAATTGTCTGTGAATTTGGTCAACTAGAGTCCCTCTGTGTTGGCCTGGACTTCTGAGAAGTAGATGCCAAACAGGAGAGGACCCTAGACCGATCCCTGTGGGACTCCACTTGTGACTGGTCAGCAGTCTGACTTGGAGTCTGCTACTTTCACACTGTGGGTTCTATCTGTGAGCCAATTTGCAACCCACCTAGTGATATAGGGGTTGGTATCAAAGGCCTTGGCCAGATCAAGACAGGCTGCATGAACTTCCTTGCCTCATCCACATCTCTGGTGACTGACTCAAAGAAGTCAACCAGGTTGAGCAGGCATGATCTACCATTAACAAAACCAATTTGTGTGGGATCCAGAGTTTGGAGATTCTCTATATCCTTGTTAATTAGGTCCATGATGATGCGCTCCATAGCCTTACATATCAGACTCGTCAGGCTAATGGGACGATAATTCCCAGGGTCTGTAGTCGCTCCCCCTTTATGAAGAGGGATGACTGTAGTAGTGTGCCACTCTGTAGGGACAAAGCCTGAGGTGAGGCTGTGATTGAACAGGGCACACAGGTGTGGTGCCAGTTCACTTTGTAGTTCATGTAGAACACAGCTAGGGATATTGTTGAGTCCCATGGAAGCTGTATTCTTGGTCTTGTACAATGCAACTTTAACCTGTGCTGCAGTAATAATGGGTGCCTGGCATTCTTCTGGTATTGTGACTGGTTCTTTGGGGGCAGGGGTAAAGTTAGCACTGAATCTGTCGGCCAGTATGTTGGCAATATCTGTTGGCTCAGTATAGGAGGTACCATTGTGCAGTAACTCAGAGCAAATCTGGGTATTGGCATGGAGATTCTTGATATAACTGTAGTAGGCTTTGTGGGTGCTTTTAGTGTCTGCTGCAATTCTGCCTTCATAGCTAGCTTTAGAGGTTTTGATGAGAGATCTCAACTTTTTGTTGAGGCTAATAGGGGAGTTTTTCTAGTCTTGGGACTTCACCTTTTTCTGCAACAGTTTCTTCCTTCTGTTATAGATTTGTTAATGGCAGGGGACCACCAGATTGGCTTTCTATTTTTGGAGGAGAGCATCTTGGTTCTTTTGGGTATGGCTAGTTCCATGCATTTATGCACATGTTCGTACAGTGCATTGGTGTATGATTCGGTGGTCATGCACCTATTTTCCATTTGCATGGGTGCAGTGAAGTTAGCCACTTCTGTTTTTAGGACCCCAAAGTCAGCTTTGGAGAAGTTTTTCATGGTGGTTACCTTTGCTTGTGGTGTAGGTGAGATGTAGATTACCATGGTAATTAGTTTGTGGTGGGATCTAACCAGGGAGAAATTGACTATTGGTGTTGAGCAATGATCTTGTGAGGTCAGTACATATGTATGCAGTCCCACGATTGCAGATCTATACATGTAATCAATTCTGAGGAGGCCCATACATCCTTCAGAACTGGGAATATACAGTCTTGATATGCACTGATTTTTATAAATCATTCGATGAGCATGAATCACCCTTCTTGTTTTCCTGTCCAATCTATCCAACTCCTATCCAACTCCTTTTGTTCCAGTTGTTGTATCTTTTGGCTTTTCCCGGTTAGGGGTCGCCACAGTGGAACTCCGGTCCGCTAATGATTGGCAGTAGATTTTTACGTGTCGAGTTGCCAGCTCTGATGCACAATCTTCAATGAAGGCATGCCCATTCATGCATGTCTGCACACAGAAGACGCTTTAGCTGAGAATCGAACAGGACAACGTCTTACTGTGAGGCGACAACGCTACTGCAGCACCACCACTGCAGTGCCAGTTAATCACTCCAAAACCGTACGTTAGGATTGGAAGAACAAATCGGTTTATAGCTTGGACTTTGTTCCTAGATTTCAACACTGTTTTCAGTATTAACTTAAGTATTCTAAAATTCCTTACTAAGTTTTATTTGCATTTGTTCATGTTTTATTGTTGATCCATCATCAATTTCCAAATATTTATACACTTCCTCTTGCTCAAGTCCTTTTATATCACATTTGTGTCCCAAGCTGATGTTTTCTTGGTGCTGCAGTTTTCCTGCTTTAAAGGTTGCTTTTGCACATTTATTAAGACCAAATTACATTCTTATATAATCTGAAAAAGTTTTGACCACATGCAGTTGTGCTTTCAGTTCCTTATCTGATGAACTATATGGTTTTAAATCATCCACACAAAGAAGATGAAAAGTCTTTGCACTTTGTTGTTTTCTGGGAGCCAAATTGTAGCCATGAGCTAATCTGTTAAGTAGACTGCTTAATGGGTTAAGGGCAAGACCAAAGAACAGTGATGGCAGAGTCACCCTGTAATATCCCCCTTTGGATTTTTTCCCCTGGAATAATAATTTGTCCTTTATCATGGCTTAACTGCAAAGTGTTTGCCACTGTTTCATGGTTACTGTAATGTAATAGACTAGAGACAATATAAATTGTCAGATAATGTGCCAGAGTCTGAGACTAGATCTATGGAAGATGTTAGAATTCAGTCTAGGGTATATTGTCTGCTTGTAGCTTTATTATATCAAGTTGGGGTCATTCAATGGGTAAAGGTGTAGAACTGTATAATGTTAGTAGGATTGTCAGAGTGTATTGTTTGCCCATATATATTTATATCACCTAGTATGATGGGATTCTGGATGAGGTCCAGGATAGCATTTCCTTGGGGGGGAGGCTATATTGTTGCCTGGTGGGATATATGTACCTATGATTACCTAGTTCTTATGTTTGTTTATTTGGAGTAGTGTTATAAGGGTTTCTGAGTTAGAAAATGCTGGAATTGGGTGTGGGTATAGAGAAGGTGGATGGTATTTCTATCTAAAATGGCAAGACTGCCTGTTTCTTTTTCTTTACCAACCCAATCTATTACTATAGATACTCCTCAGGCAGATGTGGAAGAGACAATAACCAGGGGGACAGGGTGGCTTTGGTTGTGATGAGAAACACATATAGAAGGTAAGGAGTTACCATTAGGGCCAGGGTGACTAGGGCTTCAATTTGGGTGTATATCACCACTGAGAGTTAGGGTGATGAACATATGATGTGGTGGGTATTTATATTTAAGTTCTGGTTTTGAATTTGATATTTGGGTACAGGGATAGAGCCTTTTATAGTTGTATTTTAATAAATTAACGTAAAAATCAACTGCCAATCATTAGCGGACCGGAGTTCCGCTGTGGCGACCCCTAACCGGGAAAAGCCGAAAGACATAAACAAACAAACAATGCAAGATGGTTGGTATAAGTATGGGGTTACTAGGAAATTAATAATGGAGATTCTGTGAGAGCTACTTAGTATGTGCAGATTGTTGGGGCTTTTGAAATAAAAAATGATTTCTTTAATGTACATAATTTCAAAGCAGGTTTAATATTAACACAAGTACTGATTTTATGTTTTATTTCAGAATAATGTTCTCATACTTTTTTATTTTTTTTATAAACATTTACTTATATAAAATGATGAACATAAATAACATCTATCATATAAATAACATTTTTAATATCATAAGTATTAGAAACATTCAAGTTGTGAGTGTCTTTTTAGTTAAAAGTGAACTAATAATGATCCTAGGAAATATATTTACAATATGTTCAGTTAAAGTATTTTCTTGTTCATGTCCCACCAACTGTCAAATGTCTATTATTTTTTTGTTCTTTATAATAAAAAATTTTTTTTTTCATATTTGTGGATTGTTTAGAAATTAATCTTGGTTGTTCTTAGATAACATTATTAAGCATATTAAAGGGTTGCAAAATGATCCAATGTTTCCTATTATGTCACTTGTAAACATCTACTTTATCTGTTTTATGCAACAGAAAATATTAATATTCTTACTAGTATACAGCTGCTGTATTCCAGTTGTAAATTTATATAAATTCCAATTAGTTTTACTAAGAATTGGTTTAGTTTTAGTATCTCTCTCAAGAACTACCTTTAACTTAATGTCAATCAGTTGGGTTCTAGCATATCTCCTCACACTAAAATTCATCAACTAATACATGCAGTTGTCTCTCACAATAAACCTAGTCAGTTGTTCTGGAAGTATATAATATTTGAAAATAATGGCTCAGATGCATACTTTTTCTATATAAGTAGGTTACCTTCTTCATGTCCTTCCTATAAATACCTGCTACCGAGGTATTCCTCACAAAGCAAAAATGTATATCAAGAAATTAATCTCAGTGTGTGACAATAATTTAAATTTTTAAAAAAGTTGTTGTAGTAGTTGTAATGATAATTATATCATAATATTTTTTTTTCAATTGTCAAGTCCCATTGCGTAGCACAAAAATGTCATCAACAAAGTGTATCGGGCAGTACAGTGGTGTAGCAGTTAGCATTCTCACCTCACAGCAAGAGCTTTCCTGGTTTGATTCTTGGCTGGGGTGCCTTCTGTGCAGAGTCTGCATGCCCTCCCTGCATTCATATGGGTTTTTTTTCCTGGTGCCCTGGTTTCCTCCAACATTCCAAAGACATGTGTCTGGAGCATTTCTCCCTGGGCATCCACTGAAAATGGGCTCCCAGCTGGACTTTCCTGGTAAACAAATAATAAATAAAATAATAAATAAATAAATAAATAAAAGAAATTCTCCTATTGAATGGCTTTTCATTAGAAAAGATTAACTGCTAATCCTATATAGACACTACTATATTCATATATATATATATATGTATATATATATATATATATATATATATATATATATATGTCAGCCATGGTTGCACTTATAGCCACACTAGAACATTGATGGTGCAATTCTTTATTGAAAATAAACACATTATTTTCCAACATGGGTGCCGAAAGCCAAACACACTCTGGCTAGGCTTACAAATGCCCTAGGGCAGATAGCCTAATATGAACCTATGAACCTATGAACAATAATGTACAAGCACACATTTAGTATTAAAACACATCTGATTTAAGTTACTATACTCTGTTAAATGCATTCTAATTGCTTCTGTGCCATATTCATAGGTTCATGGGTATATACTAGGCTAATGACCACCAGGGACTTTATAAGTCTAGCCATGCAACCCAACCCAATTGCATCCCTTGGTAATATGTGCATCTTAATTGGAGGTGCATGTTAGTTAGGAGGATGCTAAAAAGTTATGTGTGGGGGTATGTTAGTAAATGTTTACTGTTGACATAAGGGCGAGCCCAGGGATGAATTTATGATTACCTATCCAATATTATTTAGGGAATGTTTACTGCTTTCCTCTTTCTATAAGAGAGATTGGGGCCAGCCCAGGGATGATTTTGCTATTTATATACAACGGTCAAGGTTACATTTGAATAGAGTTAGGGATGGACTCTGCTTCACATGGATAGGGAGCCTATTCCAGGGCATGGAGATCCTTTGAGTCACATATCTGTCTCCAATGTAAAAGCGCTCTGCACGTATGGCAATGCAGGGCCAAATAGAATGAGGAACCAGTCACAAATGGCCAGCATCCAGGTGAAAAAAGGCAGAAAAACAAGACAAATAGAACTAAACCATGCCATAAAAATGGCTATTGTAGTTTTATTTTCCATACCATTTCGGCAAAACAGCCTTCATCAGTGGAATACCTTTACACAATGAAACTCCTTCTTCCATAAATAGAGCCATCCACCAATGAGAAAGACAGCCCCCCCCCCCCCCCACAAACACAAATTAACAACATCACTTCCTTCAGTTAAGTAGGAATAAATGATAATTAAGAATACATACAGGAAAAAAGTTAAGCACTATAAATGATCATTTAGTCCAGGTGGAAAAAGCCCCCCCCCCAGCTTAATAATCCAAATTTTTTCTTACCTATTCAGAATGCTATGCCATCCCTGCATGTTATTCCTGTTACCAGCAATTCTGTCAATTCTGTCAATTATCAAAAAATGAAATTCTGCATTTGTGTGCACCAGGCAGTGCCTGTATAAAGCATTCTTGTCACGTTTATTGCGTATGTCACTATGATGTTATGTCATATACTTTACTGGTGTTTTTGCTAGTAAATTGAGTTTACACACATATCAGCATGAAGAGCAATGTCCACAAGGGAAAGTGCCAAAAAGAGTATCCCCAGACAGGGTGAGTTGTTGGTATATAGCACCCCCACTACTGGTATGTTTAAAGTGGGAAAAGTGGGAACCCAAAGTTTTACCTTTCCTGAAGGAAAATTGACACCTCGTCCCTAATATTGGTCGCAAAATGTCATTAGCCAAAAGGATATTCCAATGTTTGTGAATAGTGTCCTTGATAATACTGGTGTTTCTCCCATACATTGTTATGAGCCTGATGGTATCACTGGTCTCTACCCTAGTCTTGGCCTTATATTTCAATAAGGACATGCTGTCTTGATTATTAGCCCAATTACTGGCAGAAAAAATGTCAGAGTCCCTGTATCCCCTATTCTGAAATCTTTGGCAGAGGTCCTGCTGGGAAGAGTTATATTCATCTTGAGTGGAATTAATTCTCTTCATACGAAGAAACTGGGATTTCGGGATGTTGCAGATGGTATGGCTGGGGTATAATCTGGTAGCATGAAGCAAATTGTTATATTGAGGATATTTCCGGAAAACTTTAGTACTCAGAGTATTGTCCAGGTTTCTCCGGATAGTAACATCCTAAAAATTAATTTTGTTAATATCCGAGTTCAGAGAGAACTCAATACCCCACTTACTGTCATTAAGGTATTGAACAAACTCAAGAAGGAAACCCATATCCGCCCAACATACCATCCAGCAATTATCCAGATATCTCCACCAGATGTCAGTTTCTTCTATGTATATGTTATGAGAGGAATCATATTAGTTGCTCTTCCAAAAAGGCCATGAACAAATCCACATAGACCAGTACAAATGATGCACCCATAGCGGTGCCCTGAATCTGCCAGTAACATTCCCCCTGAAAATAGAAGACATTTTTATTCAGCACATGCTCAGCCATACATAGGAGTAAAGTATTAAATCCAGCTGGATATAAGTTGGCACGATCCAGCCAGAATTGTAAGGCTTGAAGACCAGCACAGTGGAGGATGTTGGTATACAGGGCCTTGACATCTAATGTACAAAGGAGCCACCCAAGTTGTAGTTGTGTATCCGACAAGATTTTCAAAAACTGTGTAGTGTCTTGTATGCGTACCCTGATTAGATTCAAAAGAGGTTTTAAATATTGGGTCAAAAGAGCCAAGAGAGGTTCGGTCAATGTACCTATCCCCGAAACAATGGGCCGGCCAGGTGATTTGGTCAAAGATTTGTGAATTTGGGGCAAAAGGTACATAATTTGCTTCTGGGAATCCCTAACAGTTAGATGGGATTTGACCATCTCTGTAACAATACCCTCCTCCACAGCTTCACTCAAAAAAGAATCAATGTCTTTCTTAAAATTTAATGTGGGATCCAAAGGCATAGCCATATAGTGACGTGGGTTGGACAACTGTCCCTTACCCTCATCAAGATAATAATCCATGTCCAATATGACTACTGCCCCTCCTTTGTCTGCAGGTACAATGACAATCCTATGATTTCCTTAAGCTCCTGTAAAGCTTTACTTTCTCCAATGGTTAGATTATGACCCAATACCAGAGACACACCAGTGTTGAAGTGTAAATCTTTGAGCACAGCCTGTAAAAAGATGGACACATGTTTATTCATTGGTGGCTGGAAATTTGACTTGAGGAATCTGAACTCAGTAGACATTTGAGAATTGTCGCCGGAAAAAAACAATTTCAAGATTAAGTCTACGGCAAAAATAATATGTCAGATACCAGACAAGTTTCATCCACAAAAAAGCCGGGCACAAAGTTCAAACCTTTACTGAGGAGCTGTTTCTGCTCTTCTGTTAAAATTACACTGGATATATTCAAAACATTATGACAATTGTTAATTAATGTGTCATTGGAGTCTGTAATAGTCCATACATTGTAACTATTCCTGATCATATTCCTGTGTTTCCTGCCAGCTCACCTCACACTACATCTAAAGGGTGATCCACATTGCGTTGTTTTTTGGGGGTGGGTGATTCCCGGGTGCTGGCACTATCAATGTCAGTGACTGAAGATTCCTCTTTTGGCTAAAGACAGTTTGCGACCAATATTAGGGACGAGGTGTCAATTTTCATTCAGGAAAGGTAAAACTTTGGGTTCCCACTTTTCCCACTTTAAACATACCAACAGTGGGGGTGCTATATACCAAGAATTCACCCTGTCTGGGGATACGCTTTTTGGCACTTTCCATTGTGGACATTGCTCTTCATGCCGATATGTGTGTAAACTCAAACAGTTTACTAGCAAAAACACCAGTAAAGTGTATGACATAAAATTTTTTGTGAATTGTGGAACAGAGTGGATTGTCTATTTGGCTTCCTGTAAATGTTCAGCCTTTTATGTTGGTCAGACATCTCGTCCACTAAGAATACGTATGTCAGAACATCGTAGTGACATACACAATAAACATGACACAAATGCTTTATACAGGCACTGCCTGACACACACGAATGCAGAATTTCATTTTTTGATAATTGACAAAATTGCTGGTAACAGGAATAACATGCAGGAATGGCATAGCATTCTGAATAGGAAAGAAAAAATTTGGATTATTGAGCTGGGGGGGCTTTTCCCAGCTGGACTAAATGATCATTTATAGTGCTTAACTTTTTTCCTGTATGTATTCCTAATTATTATCATTTATTCCTACTTAATTGAAGGAAGTGATGTTGTTAATTTGTGTTTGTGTGTGTGTGTGTGGGGGGGCTGTCTTTCTCATTGGTGGATGGGTCTATTTATGGAAGAAGGAATTTCATTGTGTAAAGGTATTCCACTGATGAAGGCTGTTTTGCCGAAACTGGTATGGAAAATAAAACTACAATAGCCATTTTTATGGCATGATTTAGTTCTATTTGTCTTGTTTTTTGCCTTTTTTCACCTGAATGCTGACCATTTGTGACTGGTTCCTCATTTGGTTTGGCCCAGCATTGCCATACGTGCAGAGCACTTTTACATTGCAGTCTGCTTCTGTTCTGCTGTTGGCTGGGTATTAGCACTATTAAGATTGGTAAACTGTGTATTCATCACATCAGCGTGTTTTTTTCAGTCCTTCTGTTTGGATTAAGGTCAGTTGGCCCTGTTGGAATGTATATATTTATATTTTTTATCAACTTCCTTCTCAAATAAGCACCAGCATTTTCTTTTTGGATTACATCTTGTTTATACACGGAATTTCTCCTTGCGGCCATTGCGACTTCAAGATGGCGGAGCGAGCTGTTTCATTTTCAACATTTCCCGGCTTGTTCTTCTTTGCGATATTATATCTGTGAGGAACATTTACAAATCTAAGTGTGTACTGCTTATGTTATGTGCAGGTACTGTTTGTTTATTCTTTATAAGAGCAGCGTGGAAGCATTAATTTGGAACTAACAGTCAGGCTGAATCGGGCCTAGGAAGTCCGTTGTAATCGTAGGTGGTACAATTAGTTTCCTTATGGACACCATCTTGTATGTATATTGATTAGAGGCTAGCAGTCATTGGAACTACCAGTTGGCGAAGTAAGCCACATTTTGGGACTCTTCATTATTTTCTTGTTCATTTTATTTTATTTTTTGGGACATCACATTTGTGAGGACTATCTACATACATAGGTATTTTTGCTTATGTTGTGTGTAGGTACTGTGTTTAAACTGGTTACTGGGACAGTTTGGAAACGTTCATTTGGAAGCCTGAGGATTCGTTGTACTTGTGCTTGGTGCATCATTCCGTTCTGGTATCTGGGGCTCCTGTTTGGCGGCATTTTGACACTATAATATTTTTGGAATCTTCCAATTTTATTTGGGTTTGGATACGGCAAAAATTCAACATTATGATTTTGATGTTTTTTGGACTATAGGTTGCCTATGGGTTATCGACAATTCTACTGTACTTATGCCTAGTCCTATTTGTATAAGGATTCTTTTTTTATTCATGGGGCCATGAACAATTATCTAACAGAATTTCTGAATCGGGTACGTGTGTTGCTTGAGTCATGATTTGTGGCTACACACACACGTGTTCCATATTACTGTGTTTTACCATCTGGCTTCAATGACTATAATGGTATAATACTTTGAACATTTTATAACTCGGTCAGAGATTTATATTAAACTGTTATGTTTATGCAGACATATTTGGTTATGTGTTCCCTGTTTATTTAATTTAATGGAATACACACACATGATCTCCTTTTGGCATTGCAGTAACATCTTTAAGGCATTCGTAGATATTAATACAACTTATAGGATGTTATGGTATGCTGGTCACCTATAACAATTTCTCATTTTGCCATTCTAGGAGAATTGTTTTAGGGGTGTGTATAGGATTTGGAAAAACTTCATGTAATTGCATTTTTTTTGTTTTTCAATAATTTTTGGATAACGGACCTTAGTGTTTAAGAGGCTGATTGGATCAGAATCAGTGTCGGCCCTGGTACGGGTTGTTTTGTAGCAACAGTGTGGCTAGGTCCCTACTATTTTTACAATATACATTTAGGCGCAGGTTTTCTGAATAACTGGCCAGTTTACAATTATAGGAAGTTGGTGAGGGGGACGCCTTTTCTATAGTTGTGATTGATATTTATTAGGGATTATTACATTGGGTTGGCAGTTGAATTTGTTAGTAGTAGGAATGTTCATTTGATAACCCTCCAGTCTATACGTTGTGTGTTTTTCCTATCTGTGTGCAAACCATAATACCACCTGTAGGGTCCGCTATTGGGCCTTTTGATACTTGAACCTATTTTGGTTTCACAAAGTTTTTCCACATTTTTCAATAACCTATATGGTGATTAAGTGGATATATTGGATGGACCATTGATTCAGGTAGGCTAGTGCTTTTGGTCATTAATCTCATTATCGGATTGGAATTCTATTATATATTATTTATAACATTTATTACACCAATTGGCCAATTGGAAAGGGCCCTTGTGGCTCTAATAACAATATATTGAGAGTATTGGTTGGCCTTTCATGATTCAGTATTGAACCCATGGTCAGCCTTTGCCAACTTGCATCTGGAATTCTGGTCTCAACAAGTCTCTTTTAGGTATTGTTTTACCCAGTTTGGGATTACTTTCCCTATTGAATTGTCATATTGTGTTCCCTTTTGGAGGTTCTTTATATTTTTTTGGGAAATATATATTTGTATATTGCTTGAATCAGGGTCTCCTTTGGTGGCATTGTTCGGACAGTTTACTGAGCCTCTGGTGGGATTCTGGATCACTATTTTTCACTGAAATATTATTTGGTTGGATTGTGAGCTTATTGTCATGGATCTTGAAACTATTTTGAATAGCCTATGTGCCGATAAAAATGACATAAGAGAGTTTGGGATTTCTAATGAGAATGGCACTGACAAGGATGCTCCTAATACGAATCCAGTTGATGGCTGCAATCTGGCATTCAACAAGCTTGGTAGGGAGATGAAAACCCTCAGAATGAATATTTAGCATCTGAAACTTCTCAGAGCCTATCAGAACAAGGATATTATGCCCAGAGGACTCAGGGTTCACATTCAGCCCCTAGTGGGCAAGATGGATGATAAGTTACTTAAGGATTGGAACCTGGCACTCCAGCAGGCTTCCATGTCCTTTGTACACATCCTGAGCTCATATTATGAGCAGATTGTTGATACGAACATTGCGGAAGTAAAAATTCTTTGTGAAGAATCCAAAAGATATGAGGGTCAACCTCAATATGCTGCTTGTCTGAACAATTTATCAAAGGAACTTCTTACTTTTGAGAAACAAACACAGGATAAAAAATATTGAAAATTCAATAGGGATGTAATGGACTACCATAGGGGTAAACCTTTTGAGGTGTCCAAAAATGTGAAATTTGTTGAGACCAGTAGACCAGTTGGGGCCATTAGTAGGAAGAGACCCAGATCCATTTTAAAAAGGACAGATACATATTATAACAGTACCTTGGCTAAGGAATCTTCAGTCACTGACATTGATAGTGCCAGCACCCGGGAATCACCCACCCCCAAAAAACAACGCAATGTGGATCACCCTTTAGATGTAGTGTGAGGCGAGCTGGCAGGAAACACGGGAATAGGAACAGGAATAGTTACAATGGATGGACTATTACAGACTCTAATGACACACTAGTTAACAATTGTCATAATGTTTTGAATATATCCAGTGTAATTTTAACAGAAGAGCAGAAACAGCTCCTCAGTAAAGGTTTGAACTTTGTGCCCGGCTTTTTTGTGGATGAAACTTATATGGTATCTGACTTATATGATGTTTGCCATAGACTTAATCTGAAATTGTTTTTTTCTGGTGACAATTCTCAAAGGTCTACTGAGTACAGATTCCTCAAGTCTAATTTCCAGCCACCAATGAATAAACATGTGTCCATCTTTTTACAGGCTGTGCTCGAAGATTTACACTTCAACACTGGTGAGTCTCTGGTATTGGGCCATACTCTAACCACTGGAGAAAGTAAAGCTTTACAGGAGCTTAAGAACAATTATAGGATTGTCAATGTACCTGTGGATAAGGGAGGGCAGTAGTCATATTGGACATGGATTATTATCTTGACGCGGGTAAGGGACAGTTGTCCAACCCACATCACTATATGGCTATGCCTTTGGATCCCACACTCAATTTTAAGAATGATCATTTATAGTGCTTAACTTTTTTCCTGTATGTATTCTTAATTATAATTGAAGGAACTGATGTTGTTAATTTGTGTTTGTGTGTGGGGGGGGTCTGTCTTTCTCATTGGTGGATGGGTCTATTTATGGAAGAAAGAGTTTCATTGTGTAAAGGTATTCCTCTGATGAAGGCTGTTTTGCCGAAACCAGTCTGGAAAATAAAACTACAATAGCCATTTTTATGGCATGAGTTAGTTCTATCTGTCTTGTTTTTTGCCTTTTTTCACCTGAATGCTGGCCATTTATGACTGGTTTCATATATCTGTCTCACCAGTGTGTTCTATTTATGTCACAAGCAAAGTTCAAATCCCTCGATCTAGTGTTTTTGGTGCTGCTCATTTTGCAAATGTGCAGAAGTGCCATTATTTACTTATTTATTTACATTTGTTGACCGGGAGTATCCGACTGGATGTAGGTCCATTTTCAGCAGAGGCCTGGGGAGAAAAGCTCCACAATTAAAATATACAGACAGTAGTTACATTGGATTACATAGTGATTAACAATTTAACATAGCAATTAATTACAAACATAGTTACAGATGAAGAACATAGTACATCAGTAGACAACTAGAATACCTGATTGACTTCTTTGAAGCAGTCAACAAAGCTACACAATCCCCCACTCTGGAATTATAGATAAGCTCACTAAACTAGGTATAAATCCCTATGTCACAAGATGGGTTGCCAACTGGCTCACGGACAGAACCAACACTGTGAAAGTAGCGGATTCCAAATCTGACTTCAGACAAATGACAAGTGGAGTACCACAGGGTTCAGTCCTGGGTCCTCTCCTGTTTGGTATCTACTTCTCTGAAGTGCAGGCTAACACAGAAGGTCTTTGGCTAACAAAGTTTGCAGATGACTGAAAACTAGGAGCCATAATCGAAATTTCCTAACGATGTGGACAAACTACAAAAGGGCCTCACTGAGACAGATACCTGGTGTCAAAGCCATGGCCTGAAGCTCAATGCCAAAAAGTGTATTGTCATCCCCTTTGGTAAAAACTCTGTACCCATGAACTACCACATAGCTGGTAGTCTACTTAATGCCGAAAATGTGATGAGACCTTGGGACACAGGTGGACAGCACTCTCTCCTTTGATAATCACATCACCACAGTGGTCAGGAAATTCTTCTACGTGGCTCATCTCATCACAAAAGGATTCTCATCCAGAAAAAAAGAGGTCATTGTTCCCCTCTACTCATCACTCATTAGACCCATTATAGAGTACAACGCCCCTTTTGGTATGTACCTCACAAGACATCAACAACTGGAAAGACCACAGAAATACCTCACAAAGAGGATTACCGGCCTCAAACAGATGCCCTATGCAGACCGTCTCAAAAAACTACAGCTTTACTCTGTCACATATCGCCTACTCAGAGGTGATCTCTGCCTAACATATAAAGCTATGTCAAACCCAGAGCTGTTGGACATGCTCCACTTAAAGAAATCCCAATCCCTTCAAGCTACACGCTCTAGGGACCTAAACCTTGTCACCACAATAAACCAAACATGCTGGAGGGATAGATTCCTGTCCCAGAGACTTCCCATACTCTGGAACAGACTACCTATCTATGTCAAACAGAGCTCCTCATTAGCACTCTTCAAGAAAAATCTTGATGATTGGATGGGAATTGGGAAATTCACCCCAGGGATCACTTCTGTGGCTCTGCTCAACAGGGGCACAGGAAAATAATTTTCTTGGATGGCGAAAGCCAGGGTACATTTTTTGGCTAGGCTTATATAGGCCCTAGGGCCAATAGCCTAGTACCTACCTATGAACCTATGAACCCATGAATCTTTATCATCTGCGAAGTACATAACAGACATTAACAATTGTTACAATAAGAAGTTTCTGCTGTATAATAAGTAGTTAGGCTTATGAGCATCTGAGCTTGGTATAATCAAGGTAGTTAGTGGGGTTGAAAGAAAGGTAGTGAGTGGATGGGGTGGGGGATATTAGAGGGGGAGTTGCAAGTGCATAGCCAGTATGTTTTTAGGTGCGCTTTTAGTATAGTTTTGAAGTGGGTGCATGATGGCACAGAGGTAAATGTGGGTGGGAGGGAGTTCCATAATTTGGCTATGGCACAAGAGAATAGTGCTTCTCCAGCAGAGTTATTGGCTTTAGTGATCTGTAAGTGATTTATGTTGGTGGATCTTAGTGGTCTGGTGGTGCGATAGAGTTGGAGTAGACTCTGAAGGGATGGGACTTTTAGTGGATGGTTTACTAGTTTGTGGGTGAGTGCGAGTTGATATCATTGAAGGAGGTGAGGGCCATTAGGGATGAATTTAAGAATGCTTTATATGCTAAGCAAAGATCGCCTCTCAACAATATGTAGGAGACCGAGTACAGAGCCTGGGCTCTAAGATGATTTATATAGGACAGTGTGCTAATACCCTGGATTGTTTTGGTGAGGAAAATCTGTGGGCATTCCAGCCATTTTATATAAATGAAAACAAAATGTGAGCACACCATTTTATATGCATACTGAGGTACACACCAAAGAGGGCATTCTACACAACAAGGAATCTGATAAAGAGAAAAGTAGAGTTATACTATAACATCCTTGGACCTGGATGTCATCCCCTTACTTACAAGCTGGGCAACATAGAATGATTTTCTTACTACCTTGGCAGGGTGTTGGTCAAAGGCCAAATTACTGTCTACATGTTACCAAATCTCTAACAACCAGATCAGAGTATAGGATTATGTTATAAGTGGAGTAATTTGCCTGGGTAGATGTCTTCCCAAAAGGCACTATAATGCACTTCTTTGTACTCCTTTTTATTCCATGGCTTGGCACTAGTAATTTGTCTGTGTCAGACCCCCCTTTGCAGAATGTCAGTGCCATGGGAAGAATGTATGCTAGTTCCCAATTTGCAATTGTTTGTGAACTTGGGAGAGCCAGAGGTCCTTAACATTAGCTATGACCTCATTAGGTACATCAGCAAATGACTCAATATCCATTGTACAAACATAACTTGTTGATTGGCATGTATTTCAGTCCACTCATATGGTAATTTTAAGAAGTTATCACTGCCTGTAATGTAACTTGTAATGGCCACTAGATACTATTTCAATACTAATTCAAGATACTAAGATATGGGCTTGGTAGGCCATTTCCTATAAGAAGCAATAGACCTCAAATGGGGATGGTTAGGATCCTTCTGTATTTTAGAAAGCCCATCAAATACAGAAGCAATACAATATTCAACATGAAAAAATAGGCTAGCACTTGTATATCAATTAACATGCAAATTAAATATACAAGAATTCACATGTATGACAATATGATTAACATCAGACATAGAACTACATTCATGGGTCATCCCATCATTCAAAATTACTAAACTGGCAGCAATGTTATCAACCTTACTAAGACTCATTGGGGGATAGTTAGGATCCTTATGTATCTTAAGTAGCCCATAAAATACAGAAACAATAAGGCATTCATCATGAAAAAATTAGGATATAACTTGTTAAATATTAATTAACAAGTACATTTACTATACTAGATTTCACATACATAACAATATAATAAACATCAAACACAGAAATGGATTTATGGAACATCCTATCATTCAAAAGTACTAAACTGGTAGCAACATAGTCAACCTTATTTTTTATTGCTAAAGGCCCTTCCGTCAGCATTTTTAACAACAGTGTCTTGGTTATTGCTTTTTTGGCAGCCACCAGAATTAAATGTAACAAGGCCTTACTATGTCTGGGCAATTAAATTTAACAAGACCTTACTATGTCTGGGCAATTCAGATCCTGTATCCCAGCTCAAAAAATGATTTCCTTTGTTACATCCATTTGCTTGCTCAGTATTTCTGATATAATACTCTGTAAATTTTTAAAGACTGACAATTCTTTACACTCTCAAAGCATAAGTTCCCAGTTACCTCTTTTTCCCCATCAGACCTCCATCATTTGCCATCTCCTGGAGGAAAAATTCTTTGGAGTCTGCTTGGGATATAAAAATACCTACGCAGACACTTCCGAGTAAACGTCCTAAATCTTCTACACTTTGTTATGTATTTGGGAACTATACATATGTCCTTCCATTCTTTCTTTGTGAATTGCTTATCCAATCTCTCTTCCCAATCTTTCTAAGTTTCTTTAATAGATTCCTAAAATTATCATACAATAGATTATGTCCTGGTAATTATCCCTTTTTTAACAGCAGTTTCTGTTCTAGATTCAACTAAAAACTCTACCAGTGCAGGTTTTTCAGTTAGGATTCCCCTATCCCTTTCTCTTTGCCTATAGTCTGATATCAATCCCTGATAGTCTGTAATCTAAATGTTTTATTGGCCTCTTCCCATTCTATTGGCATTCCCACTCTAATTATTTGTTCCCAATACCTTGGTTCCTTTCCCAGCTTCCTCCAGCAAATTCTAGCCCCCTCTTGCCTATTCTATGTACCCATAATTGCAGTCACCTCTATTGGAATAATCTCCTCTATCCATTCCCATGTTGACTTAGTTTTTAGAATACTTTTTGTTACTTTATGACTATAATATCTTGCTTTAATTTCTCCAAATCTTTTCGGTTTCTAATACCAAGACAGGAATGGGCCCCATTCCTAAGTCAAATTATGATTAAAGTTCATGAAATTTGTATTGTTTCAAATTATTAATAATCTGTATGACTGTTGTTATTATCCTTAAGGATCTGCGCCCAAAATCCCACTTTCACCTTTTTTCTTGAATTTCCCCCTGCTTCATCATCACCTCTTTATACTTTGAATTGTAGCTTTCTGCTTATGTTATGTGTAAAAGCATTAACTGTGTACCTCTAAAATATCCCTTCAAATCAGGTAAGTCTAAACCTCATTGCTTTATTGGAAGAATCAGTTTATCCCACTTGACTCTTGCCTCTTCCCCTCCCAGATAAAATCCTTCAAATCTTTATTAATTACTATCTGCAACATCTCCTCTGGTTGATAAAAATATGCCTGACCTCTGCATAAAACTAATGGGACTATAATATTTTTACTGCTTGCATCTTGCTATCCATATCTATAGACAAGAGCTTCCGTTTCTTAGTTTTTGTATCATATATTGTTTTGTCTCTTCCTACATATCATTAGCTGCCATAACAGAATCCTTTTAACCCATATTCCTAAATACTTCATTTAATCATACCCCCATAAATATGGGTATTGATGTACCAGTGTACCAGTTCATGTGTGGGTACATAGTTTACTACCATAGCCTTAGTTTTATCTTCATTAATTTTATCTCCCGAAAAACTTGAAACTGTCTCAGAATGATCCACAACACTGAGATGTCCTTTTCTGGTTTTATCAGGTACAAAATAACATTGTCTGAAATAAAGCCAACTTTTCTTGATTAGCATATCAATTATATCCTTAAATTTCTGAGTCCTTTATTTTCTTTGCCAATGGTACTAAATAGAATGCAAATAACAAAGAGGAAAGAAGACACCCCTGCCTGATTCCTCTGTTTAGGTACAACTTATCAGAGAGGAACCCGCCTACTTTTACTTTTGCCTCCAAACATTCATATATCCTCCTAAGAAACCTTGTTGTGTCAGGGAATGCAAATGCTTCCATTGGCCTACTCATAAAATCCCAGCTTGCTCTGTAAAATGCTTTCTCTGCATTAAGACACATCAACAGCAGTAGTGTATGCTTATATTCTAACTCCCTCTGGATCATCATTGTTCTATTAATGCTGTTAATTTAATTGCTTGCCTTCCCCCACAAAACCACATTGATCAATATATTTCAGTCTTGGCAACATCTTTGCCATTATTTTAGCCATTATAGACATAAACACTCTTGTAACCATGACTTAAAATTGAAATGGGCCTATACAAAGCTGGATCCGATGGGTCTTTACCATCTTTAGGTATTACAGCCACCACATCTTTTTTCCAAATGTTGGTGGTTCCCCAAAACCTGTTAATGAAATACAAATACATAAAAATATGAACATCTTCATATAATGAAGTTTAACCCTCCTAGGAACAATTGTTATAAATAGACAGTGGCAGATACAGACACTATCTGAAATAAATTTATGGTTATCCATGCTAAGATGCATATTATTGCCTGTTCTACTACCTACACTAATTGCTGTCTGTTTCTATTTTATCTTTACTCCCCTCCAAGATGTGAAAAACAACTTGCAGGCTTTCAGAAAACATTAACTTTTAGGCTTAAAGAAACCAATGTTCTGGCTTTTTAGTGCCCTATAATCAAATTAAAATGACTTGCAAGGGCAGTTAGCTTAGCACTAATCTATGAACCTATGCAAAGGAAAGAAAAAAACACAGATAAACTATGTTATGATCTGTGTACTTTTACATCCTATCCCTCAACCTTAACAACCCACGATTACAGCATATTAACTTTATTGTCCTTTTGCCCAGCCCTTTTTTTGTCTCTTTTTGCATTGTAATGCCTACATTTCTTAATACTAAAAAAAGAATAAAAAAGAAAAAAGGCATCAAGTTTACATTAGTAACTTTATCACATACAACAGCTGAAAATGCTTTACTATATAACATGTAAAAAGAAGATATGCTTTACCATAACATTCCAACTGTGTTGTTGATCTTCATTCATTCATTACTGATGGGTGGTGGTTCCGTCCTTGGAACCAAGTCAGCCGTTATAACAAGCTCGCGTCAGCCAAAAAACTCTCGAGCTAAGTCTTACCCATAGTGCCCCTCTCTATATTTCCTCAGTTAAAGTTTGCCCATGAAGAAAGAAAGAAAGAAAGAAAGAAAGAAAGAAAGAAAGAAAGAAAGAAAGAAAGTGGAGGCTTTATCTGAGCAATTTCCCCATCATAGGCTAGGACCATATCCAAACTTCCAGGAGTCTTTCAGCGGGGGATGGCAGATGGGTTGTAATGAGTGAATGAAGATCAACAACACAGATGGCATGTTATGATAAGAGCATAACTTCTTTATCTGATGTTAATGTTCATTCATTCCTTACTGATGGGACAGAGTCCCTAGCTACTTTGTTATTTGGGAGGCCCTATGGAAGAGTATTCCTGAGTACCATTGAACCAATGAAAGCTCTCCCCTGAAGACCATATCCAATTTGTAATGAGTGATAAAGGTATGAGGGGTAGACCATGTTGCTGTCGCACAAATGTCATCCATAGAAGCTTTTGCATGGAAAGCAACAGACATTGCAACTGATCTTGTGGAATGCGCTTTGACTTTAGATGGTAATGAGGCTTTGTTCCATTGATAAATGAAGCAAATACAGTCTCTCAACCATTTAGACGAAGTAACTTTGGAAACAGGTCTCCCCAATCTTGGTTTTGAGAATGACACAAATAACTGGTCAGATTTTCATAGTGACTTAGTTCTGTTGAGATAAAAACGCAATTGTCTATGCACATCAAGCAAATGTAGTGAATATTCTCTTTGTTAGAAAAATGTGGAAAGAAAACTGGTAGATTTATGGTTTGATTAATAGTAACGTCCGAAATAACTTTGAGTAAAAAGGAGATGTTGGTCCAGAGTGATACTCTGTCCTTATGGAACACTATGTAAGGACGTTTTATGCACAAAGCTTGCAACTCAAAAATTCATCTTGCTGAGGTAATGGCCACCAAGAACAAAGTCTTCCAGGATAAGAATTTCAGATTGCAGTTGTCAGCAGATTCAAAGGGAGGAAGAGTCAAGGACTGTAAAACTAAAGTTAAATTTGAGGGCTAGATCGGTGGTTTGAAGGGGGGCCTAATGTGTGTATCTCCTTTCAAAAATCTTTTACAGGGGCAGTGTGAAATCAAGGAAGAATCCTTGAAACCACTATAAAAATTGGATATTGCTGCCAAGTGTACTCGAATACTTGAAGCTGCAATTCCTGAGTGAAGGAGGTTAGATATGTAATCTAGCATCATAGAAAATGGGGCCAAAAAAGGGTTTACTCCATTTTTATGAGACCAAATTAAGAATCTTTTCCACTTGCTTAGATAAAGTTTCCTGGTGAATGGTTTGTGGGAAGCCAGAAGAATGTGGCAGACAGGGGAGGACAGGTTGTTTTGCCTGGCAATTACTGGAAGTGGAGGAGCCAAGCTGTGAGCTTGAGGCTCGATATGTTCGAATAAACCAACTCCTGTGGGTGTGACAGCAATTCTGGAGTTGGATCCAGAATCCATGGTTGATGTACTAGGTGAGGCCAAAGAAAGGGAAACTAAATTTGTTGGAACCAGTAGGGTGCAATGAGGATTACTCTGCTTTTCAACCTAAGACCCTTCTTCAAAAATTGTGGGGGAATTAGGGCAAAGTAGTTGCTGCATTTGTGATTTGCAGAGGATGCAAACAGATTGCAGCAAGGCTGGCCCCAGCAACTAAAGATTTCCGCCACTACAACAGGATTGAGGGACCAGTCATGAGGCAGGACAATACATCTGCTCAATTTGTCTGCAATTATTTTGGAATCCCCAGGAACGTGTGTTGCTATCAGAAAGTGATTGGAAGCTGTCGCCCATTGCCAAATTCTCATGGCCTCTCAACAGAATGAGTAGGACTTGGTTCCCCCTTGTTTGCTGATGTACCAGACTACTGACATGTTGTCGGACTGGATGGCAATCATTCCTGAAGGGAGAACAGGTGGAAATGCTTGCAATGCTAGAAGCACTGCCTTCAGTTCTAGACACTGATATGCAGGATGGCCTCCAATGGTGGCCGACTGATTGGACTGTCCTTCCCTGGAAATGCCCCCCCAACCAATCAGGGAGGCATCCATGGTCACTATGGCTCTGGGCTGAGAGGGGGAGAAAGGGCAACTCCATAGGTCATCCTCTTTTTTCATCCACCAAATTAAATCTTGTTTGCACCGATTTGTTATCCTGATTTGAAAGGACATAGGGTGAGTCAAAGTGGAAGGAAGGGGCGAAAGTGAATTCCATCATGGAAATATCAAATAGAGAAAACTATAAAACAGCTAAGACAAGAAGTATCACTGTTAGAAGATTATAGAAGAGGGAACAGATCAACAAAAATACTAAGAAAGATAGATGTGATAAATGCAGAGTTTATAGTCATTTAGAAGAAAACTCAGTTATGGCAGTAGAACAAAAGGGCAATAAAAGAAAGTCATATGGAACAAAGGATCATTTGTTGTTAAACAAAGTTATAGTGGAGAACTGTAAGAAGGGGAAGAATCTAAGTATGGCATGGACTGACTACAAAAAAGGATTTGATAGTATCCAACATTCATGGATAAAAGAGTGCTTAAAAAATGAATAAGATACACCCTACACTGATTGACTACATTACAGTAACCATGCAACAGTGGCAGACTACTTTGCAATTAAGCCACGATAAAGGACAGATTATTATCCTAGAGATAAAAATTCAAAGGGGGATATTCCAAGGTGACTCTCTGTCACCGTTGCTATTCTGCCTTGCCATTAATCCATTGAGCTGTTTACTTAACAGCTTAGGCCATGGCTACAAATTGGCTTCTAGAAAACAACAAAGTCTAATGACTTCTCATCTTCTCTTTGTCGAAGATTTAAAACTGTATAGCTCATCAGATGAGAAACTGAAAGCACAGCTGCAATTGTCAAAACTTTTTCAGATGATATTGGAATGTCATTTGGTCTTGATAAATGTGCAAAAGCAACCTTTAAAAAAGGAAAACTGCAGCACCAGGAAAACATCAGTTTGGGATAATAATGTGATATAAAAGAACTTAAGCAAGAGGGATTGTACAAATACTTGGGAATTGATGAAGGATCAACAACAAAACATGAACAAATGTGAATAAAGCTCAGTAAGGAGTACTTTAGAAGTCTTAAATTAATCCTGAAAACAGCCTTGACATCTAGGACAAGATCCAAGCCATAAATCAATTTGCTCTTTCTGTCCTAACTTATAGTTTTGCAGTGATTGACTGGCCCAAAAAGTGTTGGAAAGGTTGGATATTAAAACAAGAAGGATACTTCATGCTCACCAAATGATTTATAAAACTCAGTGTATATAGTGTATATCATGATTATATATTCCCCGTTCCAAAGGATGGATGGGCTTCCTTGAAATTGATTATATGTCTAGATCTGCAGTCGTGGGACTCCACATATATCTACTGACCTCACAAGATCCAAATGTAGTGAAAGTTTTGAAACATGAGGAGAATAAATCTAAGATGATGTCTCTGCTTAATTTCTCAAAAGTCCAAAAACTAAAGAATGGCAAACAAAAGGCATAGGACAAAGTCAATTCATTCTATAAACTTTTACTAAAAAAATACACGATAAACATGAACCGCTTTTCGTCTTGTTAAATACAAATACTTCTTTGTATTTAACAAGACAAAAAGTGCTTCGTGTTTATCGTGTATTTTTTTAGTAAAAGTTTATAGAGTGAATTTACTTTGTCCTCTGCCTTTTGTTTGCCATTCTTTGGTTTTTGGACTTTTGAGAAGTTTGTTTTGTTTGCCTATTCTCTGGTTAATTTAGCATAAGCATATCGACGTCAAGCAGGAATGGAAATCAAACCAGAAGTGGATAAAAACCAGGCAGCAACTGAATGTTCCAAAAAACAAAAGAAAGAATATAAGGTGAAGGATCAGATGAGAAGGCAAGAAATGTGGAAAAAACATAAATATAGTTGCAAGTATAGAAAACTTCTGGGAGAGCCTCATGTTGATCAAGAACGAAAGCAGGAATGGTTAAGGAGAGGCGAATTTAAACCAAGAAATGAAAGGTTAATATTGGCAGCCCAAGATAGTGGGCTACATACACGCTGGTTTACAAAGTTCATTGAACATGTGGGAGAAACAGACAAATGTAGGTTTTGTAGAACCGAACTGGAAACAGTCACACATCTTGTTGCTGGTTGTGACGCACTAATGGCAGAGGGACTGTATACTGAAAGGAATAATAATGTGGTGAGACTGTTACACTGGAAATTGTGCAAACATTATGGTATCGAAGTGGCTGCAAAACACTAGAAATGTGCCGCAAAGAATCATAGAAAATTATGAAGTTTATATAACATGGGATCACCCATTACCAACAGTTCAAAAGATAGATCCTAGAAAACCGGATATAGTGGTCCAAGAAAAGAAGACAAAAGTAGCACTGATCATTGAAATTGCCATGCCCAGTGACTACAGTGTCTTACATACAGAGAGACACAAAGTCATAAAATACCTTGATCTGCAGGCAGAAATGAGAGCCATGTGGAAGAAAGATACCCAGACAGTTCAAATAGTAGTAGGAGCAACCGGTCTTATAAAAAAGAATTTACAATCGTATTTAGATATGTTACCTGTTCATGTAACCCCGTACAAATTGCAGAAGGAGTCATTACTGGACACATTGCGGGTGCTGCAAAGAGCACTTTTGACTGACATCAAGGAGTGAAACAATACTGATTTCATGAACTTTAATCATACTTTGACTTAGGAATGGGGTCCATTCCCGTCATGGTATTAGAAACCCAAAAAACTTGAAGAAATTAAAAAAGCAGAGACCATTGCATTAGTAAAAGCCAGTGTAGTAGTCTCTTGTGCAGTCTTGCTAGTGTAACTATTGTTATCGATGCTGCCATTGACCCTAATAGTTGGAGGATTGCCCGAGCCAGAGGTTTGTCCTGACAGAGTATCACCCGGAGTTGAAATCTGAGTCTTTCCAGCCTGTGGAGTGGGAGGGAGACTAGGCAAGACTGAGTGTTGAAATTTGCTCCTATGAACTCCAGTCTTTGAGAAGAAGTCAAGTTGCATTTGTCTTTGTTTACTGTTATCCCCAAGTGTTCCAGTAGTTGTAGAGTGTAATGAGTGGCTGAAACCAGTAGATGCTTGGTTGGGGCAATGAGGAGCCAGTCATCTAAATATGGACACACCCGGAATCCTTGCAGTCTCAAGTGAGTTGTTACCACTGCCATGCATTTGGTGAACACACTGGGGGCAGTAGAGAGAGACAAAAGGGCAGTGCTTGGAATTGGTAGTGATTGGATCCCAGCCAGATGCAGAGGAATCTTCTGGAGTGTTTGTCCATTTTTATGTGGTAATACGTATCATGAAGATCTATCGAGCACATCCAATCATCCTTCTCCAGAAAAGGAAGTATAGACTGAACCATGACTTTCCGGAATCACATTTGTTTGGCAAATTTGTTTAGGATGATGAGGTCCAGAATTGGTCTCCAGAACCTGTCTTTTTTGGCACTAAAAAGAACCTCGAGTAGAATCTGGATCCTATCTGGTCTGGTGGGACTGTTTGGATGGCCCTCTTTTGAAGCAGCTTTCAGATTTCTTGAGCTGCTACTTCCCTTTGACTGGGTGGAACATCAGGAATATGTGTTAGCAGACTTGAGTAAAGGTTGAAAGGGATGTGGTAACCTCTGGCAATTATTGTCCGCACCCAAAGATCTGTGGTTATTGTTTGCCAGGCAAGGTGGTGCAGAGAAAATTGTCCCCTGACTGCTTCCAGAGGTAAGCAGTCATGCCACTCTTCAGGAGTGCTGATAGGGTTGTCCAGAGAAGGAATCTCTGGATCCCTGATTATGCGGACCCCCTCTGCCTCTAAAGGGGCATCTTCTAGCTGAGTTCTCCCATCTGCCCCGGGGGGAAAACTCACCACATGTGTCATGGAAAGGACACTGGGATTTCTTATACCACATTTTTCCACTTCTCTGACTCCTAGAATAGGATCATTGGGAGGGGTGGAAAAACATATGCCTACTGCAGAAAAGGTCTTACCGTCCTTTTCACATCTGGCTAAAGTGTCTTTTAACTTAGGGCCAAAAAGTGAAGAGGCCTCTATGGGAGCATTCAGGAAGGAAGACTTAAAGGGATCCACAAAATCACATAAGCTCATCCAGGTGTGACGTCTCATGGCAACGCCTGTACCCACCACTCTAGCCGACCCTTTGGCAAAATGAGAAATCAACCACATGGAGGACTGGTGGCAAGCTGGGAGGCAACTTTGTCATGTACCCCATCAGCATTTGCGCCTGCAAGTGTTTCAGAGAGTTCTGAGATTAGACCTCTCTGAAGCCAGGTAAAGTGTGCCAGACAGTTCAGTGACCAGATGGCGAAGGTTGCTGAAGAGTACACCCACTTCCCAAGTTTGTCTATCACCCAAGACTCCCTGTTAGGGGAATGGACATTAGAGCTTTCCTCAGCTAGCTCTTTCTTAGTGGCTGCTGCCACAACCATAGCATCGACTGGCAGGCCCTTGGGCCAGTGTGGACTGTCCTCTAGAGGAGAAAGAATTTTGTCTGGTCTCCAGGGGATGTGATTCAGTGGTATCAGGATTCTTCCAGGCATGCTGCACTATGAGCTAAACCAGGTCATCTGCAGGTGGGGTCAACCAGGAAGTAGAGGGCCGGACACAGAAAGCCTGCAAGAAGGTGGACTTCCAGTTCCCCCGCTGCTTCAGGATCTCCAGTATGTCTCCAAAGGAGACATCCTCAGGGGGGTGACCATGGGGACCCTTCCCCTCCATCGTAGTCTGTATCTTTGGTGAGGGATTCTTCATGGGAATCCACATACTTCCTCTTGTATGATCTCTTGTGAGGTACCTCCTCTATTGGGACATCTGAGGAGGACTTTGCAGAGTTTGTAACTTGTGGAGGGATGTTTTGATATTCCTGTGCCCGGTGTCCTTGAGTAGTGGGTTGTGTCAACTATGGCTCAGAGGAAAGGTATATATGGGTCTCCAGCACTGAAGGTATCAGCTGGAAGCTTGGCAAGGCAAGTGCCCTCTCCATCACCTGGAAAGCAGGTCCTCCAAAGGGGGATGGGAGCCCAGAATGAAGAAAGAAAATTTCAGGACCGGGTTCACACCCCACTCTGATGAACCCACTCCAAGGGAAGGAGCCACGGGAGGATCCAGTTCCACCAAAGCAACCAGAGCTATAGTAGATGGAGCCGAGGAAAAAACAGGTGCCACACTAGGGACCACGGTGCCAACAGACCAGTGTCAATCCCGATGATGGCCCAGCTCCAGATGAATCAAAGACCAAAGGGTAGACTCCAGAGCCATGATAAGGTCTACCAATGGAGCTGAAGAAGCTGGAACCGGGGTTAGCATTGGTGTCAAAGGCTCTGATACTCCAGGGAGGTCAAGGAGGAAAGTATGTATGAGTCCATGGAGAAAAATCCTCAGCTTCAGGTGGGAGGGAGGATTTGGAGGGTGTTGGAAAACCTCTGCCCACCAGTAGCTGATCCACAAGCCTCACTACGTCCAGTTCTGAAAGGTTCCTGGAGGAGTGCGTGGATATCCCCGACAGGAAGTCAGGAAGCTCTAAGAAGGGGCTACATTGTTAACCAAAAAAATGGATCCACCAAAGGGGAATATCCATTCCGAGGGGTTATTTCACCTTTTGGCACCAAGGTCGAAGGACCAGCATGATGTACAGGTAGGGGGGAAGTGACCGGTGTTGGAATGACTATTTTTGGTGCCAAAAGGGAAGTTGGTAATGTTATCACAATCAGTGTCGAAGTCAGAGTTTGAGGAATAGGTGCCAAGGGTGGCACTGTAGCCAGCTGCTGAGGTGCCGGAACTGAAGACAGCACCATGGAAGGGGTTTGAGGCCCCGGTGTTGAGAATGTTGGTGCCAGTTTAGAGATTTTTGCCTTTGGCTTTGAAGATTTGGACTCACTAGTGTGAGAAGAAAAAGAAGGTAAAAATTTGCCTCTCTTTTTGTGTTCTTTCTTTGGAGGGGATGAGCCCTCCTCCTCAGAAATATCCTCCGCAAATGGAGATTTAAGAAGACCTTTGAGCATGCATTTATTTTGGCATTCTGCCAACGTCGGGAGCTAAAAGATTTACAAATGTCACATGGGGATTTTACAGATATGTGTGGTACCCCAAGACAGTTAACACAGTATGTATGGCTAGCAGCATTAGGCATTTTCCTGTCACATTCTTCACAGCACTTAAACCCAATAGTACTCTTTTTCTCAAACATAGTAGCACAACAATTATGCAATTTAAAGATGTAGCACTGTTAGAAATCAAAGTCAAGGAAATGAGAATCTTTCTAAAAACAGATTTAATGAGTACACCAGATATAACAAAACAAAACAAAAAACAAAACATCCACTGATTTAGCGCTTTCGTCTCCCTCCGGAGACTTCCTCAGAATCAGTTAATTGACAGATTTTAACATTATTTATAAGCCTATATATGGGCATCATTATTCAAATATCAATATTTATTTTTGAATACAAAGGTTCATATTTGTAGATGTTTGAAAAGATAGATTAAGACAGCACGGAATTGCCATTATTTCGGTGGAACATGTTGTCTTGGATTATTTTACTAAACTGTGGTGTTATACTATTCCTTTATAGTATGAATTCACTGTTTTTTTAAAAGGTCAACCTATCATGTCAACTTATTTTTGATGGCCTAGTATGTATAGTAGGTCTTTAAGAGACAATCAATCAATTAATTAATTAATCTTTATTGCCAGGCCAGTTTGTATATAAGATGTTAAAATCTGTCAGTTAACTAATTCTGAGGAAGTCTCCGGAGGGAGAAGAAAGCGTTAAATCAGTGGATGTTTTGTTTTTTGTTTTGTTTTGTTATATCTGGTGTACTCATTAAATCTGTTTTTAGAAACATCTTTATTGGACTATATTTTGTGTTTTTAGACAATCATATTTGGCATTGAGAAGACAGCCTTCATTGTCACCGGAACTATACTGTTTTTGTTTTAGTTTCACTGCTCTTTGTGCTTGGTTACCAAATGAGAATCTTTCCTAGGAAATGGATAAATAATCCTTGGGAGAAAGCTATCTCCCTAATTGAGACACTTAAAACAGACACAACTTTACCTTCATAAGAGGAGAGGAAGTAAAAAGTCAATTTTTTGTTTTGGTTTTAATGTATAATATTTGTTTGTGTATCTACGATTGTGTTCCTTTTGTCATTATTTGATTTGAGACCATTGTACATTTTGTAAATAGTTTATTCAGCTTATTCTTACTTGATCTGTAAACTTTATTAATTATTGGTTTGAAAAATTGAATAAAAATACTTGAACAAAAAAAATATATACAATTTAGCCACAAAAGATAAAACACACTCAATCACAAAGTAGAAGAAAGGATGTTTTTTTTTTTAATGCAGTAAATGGGAGAAAGAAAAAGAGAATACCAACAATGGTATTGGGAATTACCTCACAGGTAAGGGAAGGCCTGTACCAGCAATGGTACAAAGAGTATCAAACTTGGTAAAAAGGGAGAAAAGAGAGGGAGGGACACTTACACAAATAATCAAAAAGTATGCGACTAACAGTAGGCTAGCTAGGTATATGCAAAAAAGAAAGAAGAAGCTTTAACAATAGACAAAATGTGAACATTTATAAATGACATAGCTGAGAGCCAGCCTGACACGTCTTTATTCAGTATGCGGCAGACGAGATCTGAGGTAATATAGAGAGGGGCACTATGGCTAAGACAGCTCAAGATTTTTTTGAGCTGGTGTGAGCTTGTTATAACGGCCGTCTCGGTTCAGAGGACAGAACCGACACCCATCAATAAGGAATGAATGAAGATTAACAACATCCGATTTTATATCATGAAGGGTTTAATAGAAATACGGTTAAGAATAGAAAGTGTTTTACTTACAGTTACCATTTTCCTTCTTCTTCCCTTCCCATTAGTCTCCTTCTAAACAGCAATGACGTGAAATGAGGCAAATGCCTTTCAGTCCCTAACAAGTTTAACAAAGTCAACAAACATCAATGCATTCCACTGTTCCTGGCACAGCCATATTTCACAAATGTGATTGATGCTTTGTAATCTCAAATGTATTGACTAATTTTCATGTTGCTGGTCTTTCTGTTCATCTCCATTTTCCAAGGTACCGATTTTCTAGTCAACTCCTGTGCTTTTTCCTGACTCGCAAGCATTTTCCTTTGGAACACTGTAAAAGGTTTCACTGGCAAAGTCTCTCTATGAACTTTATTATCTGAAGAATGAGAAGCAGAGGTCCCTTCTGCTTGATAACTCACTTTTTGTTGGACAAACCTTTGTATTTTCTCCTTAGCCTGTTCTGCATCAAAAATGACTTTGATCCTCCAGGAAAAATATTCTTAAGACAGCTTGAATTTTACACCTGCCTCTGAACATTCCCTTATTGCTGGAATAAAATTGCTTCTCTTCTGCCTGGTGTACAGTTGCTTCTCTTCTGCCTGGTGTACAGTGAATAATAATTTTCCAAAACCACTCTACTATCTCCAACTTTTAATACTTTGCCCATCTGTCATTGTTTTGTCTGGATCAGCTATTTCTGCTGCTATAATTGCAGCTTTACTAATACAAGTATTGGCTGTTTTCTCATGGCCAGATTTGGAGCATACACAAAACGTGCCCTTTCAGTTAACAAATACTGCTGTGGAATTCCAGTCCACTTGCTTATGTGTGTCTTCATAAAATGAATACAGTTTGTTCCTTACAGTTCTTCTGGTACAACAGAAAGCCTTTGTTTTTCCCTGAGAACTCTGTCCTCTAATTCTACCATTTTTGAAACATCTCTTCTTGAGCACTTTCATACTCAGCCAACCTTTTCTTCATTTCAGCACTTAATTTATGCAGTTTTATGAGTTCATCTGAATATCTGTTTAAAGCTTCTTCCATTTTTTTCTATCTTTTGTTATTTGAATTGATATACTCCTACAATATTTATTTTATTTTAATCAACTCTGAACACATTTGATTTATTTTTACCCTAGATTACTGGAAGCCAAATCTTGCACTAAAGTGGAAGCTTGGACTGTTTTTTCTGAACAACTGCAAGATTTTTTCCCAGTCAGTGTTTTCTCTTCAGCTTTTCTACTTGATTTTCTTTAAGGCTCTCTAAGTGTCTTCATTGCTGGCATTCAGGCAGTGTGCTTAGTAGCCAGTAACTGAACTTATTAAAACTGGCAGAGTTCCTGGCCCTTATCTTTCAGTTTTTATTTTAAACTGAAAGAGCTGAAGTTAAGCTGTTGATCAGTGTGCAGCCATCGTGGAAGTCCCATTTTGAGCTAAGTCTTATCTGAAAATGAGTTTTCAGTCTTACAAATGTTACAGTTATACCTATGACATCTAGTAAGATAATTGATATTCCATCCTTTGGATGCGGCATTAAGCTGAGGTCTCACCTGCATGAGGTGGTGGTTGCTTGGGTGGATGTAAAATATCCCATGGCACTTATTGAAAAAAGTAGAGGAATTTCACCAGTGCCCTGGACAAATTTCCTCTAATTAGTATAAATACTGCCTGTGGGGTCACCCAAAAAGAGAATATTGACTTAGTGGGGTGAACCTGGTCAACACAGAATAAATACATAAAGTAAATGTTCTTCTTTCGTCTTTTCCTGGTTAAGGGTCACCACAGCGGAACTCCGGTCCGCTAATGATTGGCAGTAGATTTTTATGGTGCCGAGGTGCCAGCCCAATGCCCAACCTTCAACAAAGGCACGCCGATTTACGCATGTCTTTTGAATGCCACTCGACCATGGGGAGGACATGCAGACTCCACACAGAAGGCACTCCAGCCGAGAATCAAACGGGAGAACCTCTTGCTATGAAGCGACAACGCTACCGCTGCACCACCGCAGCTACAAATACATAAAGTAAATAAGTAAAATAAGTTAAATTCAGACTAAGTTAATATTATTGGATGGGAATCTTAATTTCAGACTGGTGTTATAAGAAGGTTCTGGTAAAAGGGACAATTTTAAAAAGCCAGCCATTTATGCAGTATCTATTATTTGGAGGAGCTGGCATCTGGCAAGACAGTGTGATGTCATATAACTTAGCAAGGAGTCAGACAGCATGGTTTTAGTTTTACTTTAAATCATGTGAAGTCACTCACCAAGCAGCCAGCTATCTCTGATATCCTTAAGTCCTCCTGTGATCTCTGATAAGTCCTGTGAAGGCATTGTCAGAGTGTAATACAGTATTCTGCACATGTTGGACAAAATTGACAGAGTTAACAGCAATAGGAAATAAGGCAAGTCCAAGATCCAAGCATTTAGGAATAACACTGACAGCAATGGAAAAGGAATGGGTGGCATTTATCTTCAGTTCACAGTCAAGTTCAGTACATTTTATTTATTTATTTAACATTTATTTACCAGGAAAGTTCAACTTGGAATGAGCCAATTTTCAGCTGAGGCCCAGGGAAAAATGCTCCAGACGCATGGGAAGAAAACGGAGCACCCAGAGAAAACTCACACGAATGCAGGGAGGACATGCAGACTCCACACAGAAGACAACCCAGTCGAGAATCAAACTGGAGAACCTCTTGCTGTGAGGTAACAACGTTAACCGTTGCACCACTGCACCGTCCAAATACATTGTCTTGAATCAGGTAATATTGGAGGTCCTAATCACCCACATTCATGTACAAGATGGGGGGATGGAAGACATTACTGAAAAATATGAATACACAAACACTGCAACTTGTACATATCAGTTTTCTGGATCTGGACTCCCTACATCTGAGAATGTTGTCACTGAGAAATAAAGTATTTAGGACGTTCTGCATGGCTTGTGAGACTGTTTAAAAATTTTAATTCATTGCAAGCAAGTAAAACATGATTTAGGTGTTGTATTGTATTTTTTCTGATAGCATATAACATGGAAAGGGAAAGTGTATGATATTAGAATACACAAATACAACATGCATAGTAAATTGTTAAGCTTATTTTTCAGGGTAGCAGCACCTTGACATCATTCACAACAGAATGCAGAAAAGATGGAACTTGGGATAAACAGCCACCTCTATGTGAAAGTGAGTTGATTCAGTTTTGTTCCTTTCTTTCCTTTTGTTTGAAAGAAACCACACTTTTCTAGTTTGCAATTAAGATTTTAAATATCAGTACTTATTAAATTATGTTTTACAGATGCAAAGCTAGAAGTTCAGTATATTTTCTCTGTCATCCAGGAATAAGATTAACACAAGTGTTTATTTCATGCTTATGTTTGCAGTTTCATCAAACAGACAAACTCACTATATGCAGTAAGTGCATTCCAGACATGCTCACAGTAGAAAAAAAGGTGCATACAGTGTACAAATATGTCACTGCAACAGTCTTCTTAAAGACACATTGGGAAATTATATTGATGTGCTGCATTTTCATTGCTACATTAGCAAACTGGATTTTATTTAGCCTTTGTTAACCAGATTAGTTCCCCTAGCCCAGTAGCCTCTTTTCAGGGATGACCCAAGGTGGTATTTACACTACTAGGAGGCATTTCGCAGGGGCATCAGGGAACTTCACCTACTCCTTTTGATGAGTGCCATTGGGTCTTTTACATCCATCTGAGTTATCACCAACTCAAGCAGACAGAACCTTGGTTTAATGTCTAATCTGAAGGACAGCACTTTCAGGAGTGCAGCACTTCATTGTCAGTAATACAATCACCTGGGTTAGGAATAGAACCCACAGCCTTCTGGTTGTTCAGCACCAAAGGTGAGTGTGGTGCCAGCTTCACAAGTGACACTTTTTAAACCTTTAATGAGTCTGTGTACATGTGCTACAATGTGACATATCTTTCATATCCGATGTTGTCTATTTTCGACTGATTTAACTGGTGGGACAGATTCCCTAGCTACGTTCTCTCCAGGTGGCCTCCTAGAAGGATATTCCTGAGCACAGAAGAGCCAAAAGATGAGCAAAGTCTGGATTATACAGTCAGATGATAATGAGACACAAAGGTATGAACTGTAGATCATGTTGCTGCAGCACAAATTTTATCAACTGCCAAATTTATTTGAAAAACTGCTGCTGTCGCCACTGACCTAGCTAAATGAGCTGTATGTTTTTTGAGTAACTGTAAACCAAGTTTATCATAAACAAACAAAATGCAATTTGACAACCATCTAGAAAGAGTAGCCTTAGATACATCATAACCATATACCGCTCAACTGTACAGATTTCTGCAGAATGTCCAAATTTCTGCCTCATATTTATGGTTCATTTCTCATATGAGTTTATAAATATTTAACCATGGCCTAAAGCTAAATGCTAAAAAGTGCATAGTCATCCCCTTTGGGAAAAACAAGGTGCCCACAAATTACCACATAGGTGGTAATCCATTAAGTACGGAAGAAGTAATTAGAGATTTGGGGACCAACGTAGATAATAATCTCTCCTTTGATAATCACATTGCCAAAGTGGTTAGAAAGGCCTTCTATATAGCCCATCTTATCACAAAAGGGTTTGCATCTAGATCAAGAGAGGTCATTGTGCCCCTCTACTCGTCACACATCACGCCCATAATTGAATACAATGCCCCTTTTGGGATGTACCTTACCCGACACCTGCAGCAACTGGAGAGACCCCAAAAGTACCTCACCAAGAGGATCATGGGCTACAAACAGATGTCCTATGCAGCTCGACTAAAGAAACTCCAGCTATACTCAGTTGCTTACTGCCTACTCAGAGGCGATCTATGCCTGACGTACAAAGCCATGTCAAACCCAGAATTAATGGACATGCTCCACCTCAAAAAATCCAAGTCCCTTACAGCTACACGCTCCAGGGACCTAAACCTCAGCACAAAAATAAATAGGACATGCTGGAGGGACAGATTCATTTCCCAGAGGCTCCCCTCACTCTGGAATAGAATCCCAATTCATGTTAGACATAGCCCCTCGCTGACCCTCTTCAAGCGAAATTTGGACGCGTGGATGGGAAATCGCAAATTCACCCCTGGGATCTCTCCTGTGTCCCTGCTAGACAGAGGCACAGTAAACTAATCTTAAAAGGGTACCTTCTGTGACCTACTTTACAGAGGCACAGTAGATTAATCTAATAGGGAGGCAGAAGCCAAATATACTCTGGCTAGGCTTATAAATGCCCTAGGGCAGATAGCCTAGTATCTACCTATGAACCTATGAGTGTCGTTTTCTAGCAAATCATTGGCAGATCACTCAGGGTTTAAGTCAGGGGATAATGACAGACATTTGAGTTTCAGACTTCATACCCTTCAGAAAATCTGTGCAAATGCAAAACCTGTTATTCTATAAGCTTTTCAAGTTTGTATGAGCAATATTTAAAAAGTGTCCCTATTTGTGAGCCTTTGTCCCCTCATTATTTATGGCTCTGTACAGATTTCTTGTTCTAGGAGGTTGAGAGCTATGATCATAACTTAATCAAGCTTGGGAAAAAGCCAGAAACAATTGATCAGATTTTCTGTAGTTTTTTGTTCTATGAAGATAAAATCTGAGCTGTCTGTGAACATCAGATGCAAAGTATATTCTCCTTTGTTCGAACACTTTGGGAAGAATACCGGAAGATTAATGAATTGATTGATGTTATATTCAGATTCCAACTTAGGGATAAAATAAGGGTTTGGTTCAAGAAAACTTTCTTTGTGAAAAAAAAAAAACAGACATGGATGTTTACAAGAAATAGCTTGCAATTCTGAAATTCTTTTGGCTGAACTAACTGCTACCAAGAAGATTATTTCCCAAATCAAGAACTTAATATCCACTGAATTTGCTGGTTCAAAAGGAGATTTTGTGAGGGCTTGAAACATTATTGTGATATCCCACGGGGGAACTGGGTCCTTATTCCATGTCTAAGAAGAAATGTTTCTCTAAGAAAAGCTTTCAAAACTCTCAGTGCAGCTATAGGTTTGTGGTTATGGCCAATATGAAACTTAGAAATAGCTGTCAGTTGCACTTTTATAGTGAAGAAGTTAGAGCCTTTTCTGATAGCATATAAAATGGAAAAATGTGTTGTATTAAAATACAATTCTGAAAGGAAGTTTAATATATAAGGGAGAGAAGCAGAAAAGGGATCTAATCCTTTATCTGTGACGCAGAATGAAATCTTTTCCAAGTACTTCTATAAAGTTTCCTGGTGCTAGCCTACTGAGAAGCTTTCAGGATGTGTGGTAGTTCTTCTGAAAACCTGGCATCTCTGGCCATCATCAAAACTGGAGAAACCAAGCAGTTAGGTTTAGGGTGTCCAGGTTCAGGAGAGGATACCCAGAAGGATGTGATAGGTGATATGGACTATTAACCCGTGTCCAGGGAGGACATATTAGATAAGACCATAGACATAGGCTCATAGGTTCATACTAGGCTAACTGCCCTTGCGAGCCATTGGAAGCCTAGCCAATTATCCCTTGTGAGACTCAAACCCTGCACCTTGTGTTTGTAAGGCAAACACCTTTACCATTAGGCCACCCTCCCAACTCATGGGAAACAAATCTGTCGGGGCCAATAAGGAGCAATGAGGATCACTTTCACCTTGCACCTCTTGGCTTTCTGAATGAATTTCATCATTAAGGGAAAAGGAAGAAAGGCATAATGAAGCCCCGGGAACACATTGTGGACTAGAGAGCTCCTCTGTGGCTAACACTGTGGAGGCAAAGTAACTGTTGCACTTGTTGTTCAGGTGAGAAGCAAACAGATTGCAGCAAGATCGACCCCAGCAGCAGGATATTTTGTTTACCACTGACTGATTGAAAGATCACTCATGAGGCAAAATAATGTTTCTTTTTAGCCTGCCTGGTAGCACATTTGAAGTCCCCAGGATGTGTGTTCATATAAGAAAGCAATGGGAAGACATCACCCATTGCCACACTCTCACTGCTTCCTGACACAGTGGATAACAAGTGGTCCACCCCTACTTGTTTATGAACCAGACTACTGAATATTTAATCTGTCTGAATTGAAAACAAACCTTCTGGAAGAGAGTCTTGAAAAGTCTGGAACGCTAAAAGGACTGCTGTCATCTCTAGAACATTGATGTGTAGGTTGGCCTCTAACAGTGTTCTGGCACCTTGAACAGTCCTTCCATCATAATGCTCCCCTCACCCTAAAAGGGAAGCACCTGTTGTAACCACTGCTACCAGAGATGGAGGACAAAAGGAGCAATCTTCATAAAGAATGGGGGAGGATATCCACCAGCTGACATGTGACTTGTATACTGGAGTAAGCTTGATCAGGGTACTCAATGGGTGATGTTCCTGTGACCACTGGACTGACAATATCCACTTGAAAACTTTCATGTAGAATTGTGAAAGGGGTATCAGAGTGATTGTAGAAGCTATGAGACCTAGAAGCATTAGAATTAGTTGTGCCGGTGGAGGAGGGGGGATATGACTTGGCTGACTACTATTTGAAGGTTCAGGATTCTGGAGTGTGGTAGAAGAACCTTCTGATTCAAGGTATCAGGCTGGCATCTGATAAATTCTATGGATTGTTTGGGAGTCAGTTGACTCTTGGAGAGATGTACAGTGATCCCTAGATTGTGAAGTAACTGGAGTAAAGTGTCCCACCTTCTGATAAGGAGAACCTTGGCTGGAGCAGTTAAGAGCCAGTCATCCAAATAGGGAAACATCTGGAATCCTTGCAAGCTGAGATGGGCTGTGACTACTGCCATGCATTTGGTGAACCTTGGGGGTCTATGGTGAGCCCAAAAGGCAGAGCCCTGAACAGATAATGACTGGCTCCCAGCCTGAAGTGGAGAAATTTCCTTGATTGTTTGTGTCTCTTCACATGATATAAGCATCCTGGAAAACTGTTTAGCACATCTAGCTATCCTTCCTCAGAAAAGATAGAATGGCTTGAACCATGACCACCTGAAACTCTGTCTGCTTCAGAAATAGGTTTAAGTTCGAACATCATATGGTCGACACCATATGATCGAACTTTTAAAAGTTTGAAAATGTAATAAAAAAAATAAACCAAAGAAAAAACCTACCTGAATGGTTTAAGCAGGGGGGGGCGACCACCCTGCACCCCCCAATCCCTCTCTCTTGAAATATACCAATTCTGAGTTCGCACTACAGTGCAGAAAGGGAAATTTTCCCATTCTATACTGTATGGAGATTTCTGTTGAAACATTCAAACTTTTAAAAGTTCAATCATATGTTGGATCATATGACATTCGAACTTTTAAAAGTTCGACAACGTGATATAGACCCGGTTTAAGTGACTGAGGTCCAATATGGGCCTTAAGTCCCCTGTTTTCTTTGGTACTAAAAAGAATCTGGAGTAGATACCAGATACTTGTTGGATTGTTGAGACCTTTTGGATGGCTCTTTTACCTATCAATGTGTATTCTCTGGTGATTATCCACAGCACCCAAGAATCCATAGTAAGGGCCTGCCAGGTTTTGTGGATACAGCAATAAGAGCCCCTAGACACCCTCCAGAGAGCGGCAGCTGAGCAAACCTTCAGGAAAACTGAAAGGATTTCTCCAAAATGGGTCTGTAAAATCCTTGGTTTTGCAGAACAGTTCTGCCTCTAGGACGATGTCAATTGAAGTTACCCCCCCCCCAACAACCACCAAAGGAGGGTTTATCTGAAGAAGCACTCTGGTTAAAACCCTGCGATTTTCTGAAGGTCTTTTGAGGAGTAGAGAAGTGGATTCCCATGGCAGACAGAGTCCTACCGTCATGTTCACTTTTAGCTAGTATGTCTTTGATCTTGGGTACAAAAACAGTAAAACCATCAAATGGAGCATTAATGAAGGCTGTCTTAATGCATTTCACAAAATTATAAAACTACATTCAGTCATGGCAATGAATAGCTATGCCTGTCCTTGCAGCTTTTGACATCCCACCAGCTACATTTCAGAGCAGTCACATGGAAACACTGGAAAGAGATATAGAGTAGACAGCTGTAATTCCACTTATTCTGGATATCACTGCCAAGTTACCCAAGAGAGAATCTGTAAGTTCTTTGATCAGTCTTCTCTGAAAACATAGGATCATAGGATCATAGGAGGTTACTAGGCTATTAGTCCTAAGGCCCTTATAAGCCTAGCCAAGAGTTTAGCCCATGTTTAGACAAATCAGCACCCAGAGCCCCTGTCCAGCAGGGACACAGGTGGAATCCCAGGAGTGTATTTTCTGTTTCCCATCCAGTTATCCAGGTTGCACATAAAAAGGGATAATAAGACATTCTGCCTGATGTGAAGAGGAAGTCTATTCCACAGATGGGGGAGACTCTGGGACACAAATCTGTCCCATCAACAAGTCTTATTGATATCACAGACCAGGTTGAAGTCGTGAGTATGGGTTGCTTGAGTGGAGCTTGACTTGCGGATATGCAGCAGTCCAATCAAGGTGGGGTCTGAGACTGCTTTGTATGCCATACAGAGGTCACCTCTGAGGAGTCTGTATAAAACTGAGTAGAGGGACAGAGCTTTTAGCCTATCTGTGTAGGGTAGGTGTTTGAAGCCCTGGATTCTCCTGGTGAGGAACCTCTGTGGTCTCTCCAGCTGCTGCATGTGCTTTGTGAGATACATGCCAAAGGGGGCCTTGTACTCAATAATTGGCCTTATAAGGGAAGAATACAGGGCTCTTATGACTTCTTTGTCCATGGATGAGATACCCTTACTTATGAGGTGGGCCATGTAGAAAGCTTTCCGTACAATGGAAGCAACATGGTGGTTAAAAGTCAGGTTGGTATCAACCTGGGAACCCAAATTCCTCACTACTGACTGTGTACTACAAATAGTCACACACAGTTGCCTGTGCTGAAATTAGAACCCCTACCTATCTAGTTATTTGTACTATAGTGCTACATAGTTATCACATGCACCACGGAGCTTATAAAGATATAACTGCAAAGTCTTGACCCCAGGACCCTGTGCACTAGAGTCAGAGCAACACACCACTAAGTCAAATCAGCTGTATCAACATATGGCATGAGCCAAGTAAAGCGCTCTGAGTGAAAAGGTCGCTGAAGCATAAGTCCATTTTTAAAATGTGTCCAGAGTCTTTGATTTCCTGTTGGAGAGAGTGAAAAGATGTGCTATCTTCAGAGAGTACCTTCTTAGTGGCCACCACTATGACCATAGCATCCAATGGGAGACCTTCACTGTAGTGTGTACAATTCTTGGGAGCAGCTAATATTTTGTCTGCCTTCTTTGGAATGGACTCCACTGTGCCAGGTTTGTTCCAGGCTCTCTGAGCCAGAAAATCAATAATGGTGTCAGGAAGAGGAGTCAGCCACAAAAGCCTCCAGAAACATGGTTACTTCCTCAGAAAGTGTCAGTGGACCAACCCCCTCTTCGGTTGCATTAATTCCAGGATTTCACTAAAATTATGTGCCCAAAGGGAGATCTAGGGGAACCTTTCCCTTCATCCAAATCCATGTCTTCAGTAACAGATTCAGGCAATGAATCTAAGTGCCTCTGTTTACACCGCTGTTTCCTATGGATATGACATTTGGGCATATCAAACGATGGATCTGAATCAGAATGGGAACTCAAAACTGATACTACGTTGAGATTTTTTGGAGCTGACTTTCCCTGTTGATGAGAAGGAGCAGAGGTCAATACAGAAAAAGAAAGAGGTCAGGATGTATCTGAATGGGAAGGACACACCCCTTCTCTTGAAACATGAGCTCTCTTGATGGCCTTGAATGCTGAGCCTGAAATTGGAGTCAAGAAAAATTCCTGAGGAATTGGATCCAAAAATCCTCCCTCAACACCAACACATCCTGGGTCCGATGCCAGCATCAGAGCCAAGCTATCTAGAACCAAGGCTCTGAGAGGCAGAGACTGCCCCGTCAGCTTCAAACTCAACCTGTTCTCAGCAACCCTGGTACTAATGGGCTCTGATTCCCTTCTGGATCTAACAGTGTTGTCAAAAAGGAGTGGAGTAAAGCTGAATCTGAAGAAACAAGGTCTATCGGCACCATTGTAGGTGCTTTGAGTAAACTGGAATCCGTGGGTCTTGGATACAAAGGTTAGATCGAGGTCAGAGTCCTGAGTGGAGAGGGTGAGGGGGCTGTTCTCAAGTCAGTCTGTGTAGATGGTGCCAAGATAACCCCTAAATGGATCTGCTGTCAAAGGATACATTCACATCAATCTACCGATGTCAGTTTCAGTATGACTTATCAAAGAATGGGCAGACCTGGCTGAGGAAGATACTGAAGAACACCTCAATAGTCTTTATTCCTGTAGTTTTAGAGAGTGCAATCAAGGGCTAACTGGATCTAGAGAGAACCTTAACAGACGAGACGATCAGATCCATCCAGGCTTCATAACTGAATACTTAGAAATTTTAGGTGCCAAAGCTAGGTGGCTGGCAGGTCTGGAGTCCTTTTTCTAGATTTATCAGCAGCCTTCTCAGGAGTCTTGCTTCTCTGCAGTTTAGGAAGATACTTTTTTTTTTTGCAAAGTTTTTTTTTTGAAAGTTGATAGATACTGTGTAAATTAAAATGCTTTTCCCCAATATACTGTGTGTACAGTGAAAGGAAATGTGCAAGGCCAAACAGCAGTTTTCAAAATAATATGCTTGCTTTGCAAGAACAGTTATGTTCAGCTTAGATATTAATAACATATAGCTGTGGGCATTACTGTAAATGCATCCTGTTATAGAAAAAAGGAAGTTGACTTTCTTGGCTTTCAGATGCAGAATTAAATAAATAAAATGCAGACAGGCCAAGTGACACAAAGATGATGTGGAGATACTTTTGTGAAGGTTTCAGATACAGAGAGGACCAAAAAAGGGCATGAAATAACCATGGACTTTTTCATGACACAGACAGAAACCAGAAGAATAAGTCACAAGGACATTAAAAATAACATTGGTTGAAAAGAGTATATAAACTGGACAGTATGTTTCATTCAGTGGGTGACGTTTTAGACTAAGTGTGCCTTGATCTATTCATCTGTCGAGCTGTGTTATAATATAATTGAAATAGCTCTGACAAAATTAACTGTTTGGCAAGAATTTGTTCTGAGACAAATAAAGTATAACAGACACAGTAGTACGGAGATTGTCTGGTCTATTTTTGGACACTTTCTTCAGTGGTGACATTTCTTCAGAGGCAAAATAAAGACCTCTGCTTGACATTTCTTCAGAAAAGAAAGAGATACATTTCTTCAAAAGTTTTGAAGGGGATGTGGAAGAAGAACTTGGCTGAGCTAGCAGCAATTCTTTCAATATTAGTCTTTCCTGTTCTGAAGTTGATTATGTCCAAAGTAGGCACAAGTCTCACAGCTAGTGTCCAAGTGGGCTGCTCCTAAACAGTAGAGGCACAGAGCATTAGGGTCCTGTGGAGGGATCTTATGGTCATACATGGAGCACTCCTTTAAATTTTTATCAGACATCCTGTCTGAAAAAGAAGAAAAAGCACTGTACATAATAAGGTTAGATATGAAAAATGGGCCCAAAGGGCAAACACCTTAAATGATAGCAACCGGAATACATGAATGACAAAGCTTAACATGACACCTATAAGACATCTGACTATCCTAAAAAACTAAATATCCATGATTAAAAAATATATATATATATATATATATATATATATATATATATATATATATATATATATATATATAAATAACACTTAAAGTAGGGGTAGAAAAGGGAGTACACCTAAATTTAATATCAGAAGAAGAAGAAGAAAAATGAAGCTTGACTTACACTCACACCAAAAAGATGGAGATTAGAGCCCTGAAAAAAAAACATGACCATTTAATCATGTGGCAAATGAGATCTAAGGTATTCAGAGGGTGGAAGATAGGGATTATGAATAGGGGAAGAGTCTGAACCCCATCAGTTGAATCAGATGAAAAAAGGACAACACTGGATCAGGCTAGGTACGAATGGGAGTAGACTTTCTTGGCTTTCAGATGCAGAATTAAATAAATAAAATGCAGACAGGTAAGAATGGGAGTAGGGAGGGGAAAGAATACACTTTTTTGTAAGGTCAGGTGCTCACTTTTCGTGGAGAAGTAAAGATGGAAAAGGATGTGAGGTTAAGACAAAGGATGGAAAGAGAGAGAGAGAAAGGTTTGGAAGTAGGAGCACACAAAGAAACATAAAACATGGACAAAGACTTACGTAGGAGGTACTGACACTTGGGGGTGTGACAGTGTAATTAGAGACATACAGATAATGGGATTACATTGGTGATGGGGAGGACTGGACAACACACAGGGGAGAGAGGTGACACACAAGGAAAGAGAACATCAGAATAGGGGATACTGTAGATATAATCCTATTTTTCCCAATAGGGGATAGTGTGGATATAATCCTATTTTTCCCAATAGGAGATAGTGTAGATATAATCCTCTTTTTCCCATACTGCCTGGGGTAGACCAAGGGAAATGTTAGTCAGCAGCCTGACCATCTTCTACCTTGGACCCCTTTTGAGGTAGGGAAAGCAGAGCCATGCAGTGGTGTGACTCTTTAAGCCATATATATAACCTCTCCAGGTAGCTGAAGGAAGCTCTAGCTTTTGGTCTAGCAACTCCCCTATCATCTCTGCCAAATCCCACCATGTGACAAATTGTGCACCCCTAACAGTGCCACCTGAGGGAACAATAGGCTGCCCCCATTACACCCAAAAAGGAAGCAGGCCTGGAGCCATGTGAAGGTCTGGTAGGAGAAGGCTGTACCCGGGGGGGGCATAGCCATAGCAGATGCTGTGGAGAGAAATTAAAGAAAAAAACACCACATAACAATGAAACTGAAGAATGATGATAAATACAAGGAGAGAGAAGAGAAGAGGATAGGAAATATTACTATTAGGTATGTGACATATAACCCATAATAAACAAGCATGACATGCCAATACTTCTGCCTACCTGCATTATTACATGGCTGTATGGTAGGATGGGCAAGAATGTGTGGCTGTGTCATAGGTCCCAATACCTTCACTGTGTGCACAAGTGTGTATGTTGAGTGGCGTGCTAGTATTGTGCACAAAATACTGTAGCCTCTATGTGAATTATTGTGGCTGTAGACTCCACACATACTATATAGGAAGCAGTACCCAGCAGCACACATGACAAGGTCATATTTTAATACAAACATGGGTATGGACAGGGAATGTATGACCAACAGTTACATCTGTCAGACAGAAGTATAGCAAAATGTACTCAACAGGATCAGATCCAGCAATCAGTGTGAGGCCCCAGATAAATAACCGCCCCAAAATGATACCCCCCATAAACAAAAAGCTGCAACCCACAATAACTGCATGTCCATGACGAACGCCAGTTTCCACTAAGAATTACACAGCCCCTTTCCCCAAAAATGTACACACACACATATATATGTATATATACATATAACATTTGTTTATCGGGAAAGCCAACTGGGGCAGAGCCCATTTTCAGCGGAGGCCTGTGGAGGAACAGTTCCAGATACATGTCTTTGGAATGCGGGAAGAAACACACATGAATGCAGGAAGGACATGCACACTTGCACAGAAGGCACCCCAGCCGAGCATCAAACTGGAGAACTTCTTGCTGTGAGGTGACAACACTAACCTCTGCACCACTGCACTGCTATATGTATGTTTGTTTGTGTCTTTCGGCTTTTCCCCGGTTAGGGGTCGCCACAGCAGAACTCTGGTCCGCTAATGATTGGCAGTAGATTTTTACGTACTGGCTTGCTGGGCCTAATGCACAACCTTCAATGAAGGAATGCCCATTCACGCATATCGCTACACAGAAGACACTCTAACTGAGAATCGAATGGGCAACATCTAACTGTGAGGCAACAACGCTACCGCAGCACCACCACTGCAGTTTGTATGTGTGTGTGTGTGTGTGTGTGTGTGTGTGTGTGTGTGTGTGTATATATATATATATATATATATATATATATATATATATATATCATCATCTTCTTTCGGCTGTTCCCGTTAGGGGTCGCGACAGCGGATCACCTGTTTCCATTTCTTCCTGTCTTCTGCATCTTGCTCTGTCACACCAACCATCTGCATGTCCTCTCTCACTACATCCATAAACCTTATCTTAGGCCTTCCTCTTTTCCTGTTACCTGGTAGCTTCATCCTTAGCATCTTTTTCCCAATATACTCCACATCCCTTCTCAGCACATGTCCAAACCAATGTAATCTTGCCTCTCTGGCTTTGTCTCCAAACCTTCCAACCTGGGCTGACACTCTAATTATTCCTAATCCTGTCCACCCTCGTCACACCCAGTGCAAATCTTAACATCTTTAACTCTGCCACATCCAGCTCAAACTCCTGCCTTTTTGTCAATGCCACTGACTCCAACCCCATATAACATAGCTGGTCTCACTACCCTCTTGTAGACCTTCCCTTTCACTCTTACAGGTACTCGTCTGTCACAAATCACTCCTGACACTCTTCTCCATGCACTCCATCCTGCCTGTACTCTCTTCTTCACCTCTCTTCCACACTCACCGTTACTCTGAACTATTGACCCCAAGTATTTAAACTCATCCACCTTCACCACCTCTACTCCCTGCATCCTCACCATTCCTCTATCCTCCCTCTCATTCACACAAATATATTCTGTCTTAGTCCTGCTGACCTTCATTCCTCTTCTCTCTAGAGCATATCTCCATCTCTCCAGGATCTCCTCCACCTGTTCCCTACTCTCACTACAGATCACAATGTCATCTGCAAACATCATAGTCCATGGGGACTCCTGTCTGATCTCATCTGTCAACCTGTCCATCACCATTGCAAATAAGAAAGGGCTCAGAGCTGATCCTTGATATAACCCCACCTCCACCTTAAACGCATCTTTCACTCCCACCGCAGACCTCACGGCTGTCACACTATCCTCGTACATATCCTGTACCACTCTTACATACTTCTCTGACACTCCTGACTTCCTCATACAATACCACAACTCCTCTCTAGGCACCCTGTCATATGCCTTCTCCAAGTCTGCAAAAACACAATGCAACTCCTTCTGACATTCTCTGTACTTCTCCATCAACACTCTCAGAGCAAACATCGCATCTGCAGTGCTCTTTCCCGGCATGAAACCATACTGCTGTTCACTAATCATCACATCCCTTCTTAACCTAGCTTCCACTACTCTTTCCCATAACTTCATGCTGCGACTGATCAATTTAATCCCTCTGTAGTTACTACAGCTCTGCACATCACCCTTATTCTTAAAAATCGGCACCAAACACTTTTTCTCCATTCCTCAGGCATCCTCTCACTTTCCAAGATCTCATTAAACAATCTGGTTAAAAACTCCACTGCCATTTCACCTAAACACCTCCATGTTTCCACAGGTATGTCATCTGGGCCAACAGCCTTCCCATTCTTCATTCTCTTCATAGCTATCCTTACTTCCTCCTTGCTAATCCATTGTACTTCATGATTCACTATCCCTACATCATCCAACCTTCTCTCCCTCTCATTCTCTTCATTCATCAACCCCTCAAAGTACTCTTTCCATCTCCTCAACACACTCTCCTCACTTGTGAGTATGTTTCCCTCATTATCCTTTATCACCTTTACCTGCTGCACATCTTTCTTAGCTGGGTCCCTCTGTCTAGCCAATCAGTACAGGCCCTTTTCTCCCTTCTTAGTGTCCAACCTTTCATACAACTCTTCATATGCCTTATCCTTAGCCTTCGCCACCTCTCTCTTTGCCATACACCTCATCTCCTTATACTCCTGTCTACTTTCATCTCTCTGACAATCCCACTTCTTCTTTGCCAACCTCTTTGCCTGTATACTCTTCTGTACTTCCTCATTCCACCACCATGTCTCCTTGTCGTCCTTCCTCTGTCCCGATGTGACAGCAAGCACCTTTGTAGCCATCTCCCTTAATAGCTCTGCTGTAGTTACCCAGCTATTTGGTAACTCTTCACTGCCACCCAGTGCCTGTCTTAACTCATCCCTGAACTCCACCTCACAATTACCCCTTTTCAATTTCCACCATTTGATCCTTGGTGCTGCCCTCACACTCCTCCTCCTCTTCTTGATCACCAGCATCATCCTACAAACCACCATCCTATGCTGCCTAACTACACTTTCTCCGGCCACCACTTTACAGTATCCAATCTCCTTCAAACTGGCCCTCCTACATAAGATATAATCCACCTGTGTACATCTTCCTCCACTCTTGTATGTCACCCTATGCTCCTCCCTCTTGTTAAAATACGTATTCACCACAGCCATCTCCATCCTTTTCGCAAAATCCACTACCATCTGACCTTTTGCATTCCTTTGTTTAACACCATACCTACCCATCACTTCCTCATCCCCACTCTTTCCTTCACCAACATGCCCATTTAAATCTGCTCCAATCACCACTCTCTCACCCTTGGGTACAGTCATGACCACTTCATCCAATTCACTCCAAAATTTTTCTTTCTCATCCATTGCACACCCAACTTGTGGAGCATATGCACTAACAGCATTAATCATTACACCATCAATTTCCAGCTTCATAAACATCACTCTATCTGACACCCTTTTCACCTCCAAAACACTCTTCGCATACTGTTCCTTCAGAATAACTCCTACGCCATTTCTCCTCCCATCCACACCATGATAAAACAATTTGAACCCACCTCCGATACACCTAGCCTTACTCCCCTTCCATCTGGTCTCTTGCACACACAATATACCAACCTTCATTCTGTCCATCATATCAGCTAGATCTCTCCATATACCAGTCATACTGCCAACATTCAAAGTTCCAACCCTAACTACCACAGTCCTAGTCTTTCTCCTCTCTTCCTGCCTTCGGCCATGCCTTCCGCCTCTTCTCCTCCTTCAGCCAACAGTAGCCCAATTTTCACCAGCACCCTGTTGGCTAACAGTACTGGTGGTGGTCATTGTTAACCCGGGCCTCGACTAATCCGGTATGGAAATATTAACTGGTGACTGCATGAAAAGATTTGGTGAAGTTTTACGCCGGATGCCCTTCCTGATGTAACCCTCCCCATTTATCCGGGCTTGGGACCGGCACAAAGAAATGCACTGGCTTGTGCATCCCCAGTGGCTGGGTATATATATATATATATATATATATATATATATATATATATATATATATAGACAGATAGAGATATACAAACATCAACACAGGCAGTGTGCTTGGATGCTGCATGCAACATTTATCAGGCCACTGACCAACAGATCCCCTACATTAGGGCAGATGGGCCCATGTCAGTAAGAGTAAGTGCCTGTGTAACCTATGACTGTGTGTCATATGCCCTACTTGGGATTATGTGAAGAGCCCTACCTTCAAGTGCAATACTTTGTTTTTCCAGTTCTAAAGATGTTACAACATCAAGAAGTTATACAACCATTATGACACCTGCCACTGCTTACCCAAATTCATATTTACAAACCAAGCAGTGCATATCTTCATATAATATGTACACTTACCCCAACCGGTAATATGTAGGATGCAATAACCTACCTAAACAATACCACTTCCACAGGTACCTGCTTTTGCACTGTGAAAACATAACTGGCAGCTATATTAATGAATATTACTGAATATGTCACAACATCAAATGCACTCCTCTACCAGGAGAGTTGCTCCATTCTCATCAGAGAAATAGCAGAGTTCTTCAAGAGTTTCTCCTCAGCTGCAACAGAATGACAAAAAAATAAAGAAATCCTAAATTAGAACACCAATCCAAACATATATAACTTACATGAAATTTAAAAACAGCAAACTATTAAAAGTACTTAAAATACATCTCGGGGACCCTTGATCGGATGTCTTCCCAACAGCTAAGAATAGGTTCCTTTTCTGGTCACTTTAATGGTGCTGATGCTGCTCACCAGAGCGGGTATGCCAGTGACATGTGAAACCACCCTGGCAAGACTGTTCCAGTCATATATTTTATATTGGGGATAGTTATCCCTCATCAGGTTGTCCCAGAGTATTCTATGTAGCAGGTAGATGAAGATTTGTACTTCTTTCGGCACCACCTGGGAACCTTGTCAAAATCTATGCCATTGAAAACCATAGTCATTCAGAAAGTCACATTCCAGAGGACTGTGGTATCCCTCTTATGGTCATGCACTTTGACTTTGCATGTGATGGAAAACACTGGGCAGCTAGTTAGTCTGGTGCCACCTTTGCTGTGTACACATGTGGATGGTGTGGCATAATGGTGTTAGGGTGTGAACTCCGGTATGGAAACTGTACTAGCTTCATTTCACCTAAGTGTAATAGCAGTCTTGCTCTTTAGCACCTACAAAGACTACAAAACTAAACTAGACATCTCTATATTCCCAAGGGGATCAATGACCCTCCCACACATGTTCAGTGCACATTGCAGTTGTTCATGTGAGTGTATGTAGGAGAACGAGCCTGTCTGCACAGCATTAGTCATTGCTGCAATGAGGAAGGCATGCTTTTCAGGTATATTTATGGCCTTTTGCCTCATTAGCATGATAGCCAAGCTAGAAGCTTCAAAAACTGCTCAAAATAAGATCCTACATCTGCAATGGACTTTATTGTACTATGGAAGACTGCAAAAGCACAACAAACCAATCTAGTAAAAAACATTAAAAAGCCAAACGTCTAACTACAGCAACTATTAATGTGCTGAAATCAGTTATCACTTATCTCCTTATGTGGTACCTTGACTGTTTGTGTCCTTCCACAGCAGGGAAATGGGGAGTGGGGTTACTGTAGGGTGGCAGATTGATTTTAAATGCATTTATGATTCCTACATGTTTGTGTGTTGATACAGTCAATATATGGCTATAGGCCAAGCACAGAGCATTCAGTGTGTAATGATATGAGAGATGTCTGAGGGTGTACACAGTTTTTAACTTTCAACAAAAGATGCTACAGTACTGACGTGTGTGTGTGTGTGTGTGTGTGTGTGTGTGTGTGTGTGTGTGTGTGTGTGTGCGTGCGTGCGTGTGTGTGTGTGTGTGTGTGTGTGTGTGTGTGTGTGTGTGTGTGTGTGTGTGTGTGTGTGTGTGTGTGTGTGTGTGTGTGTGTGTGTGTGTGTGTGTGTGTGTGTGTGTGTGTGTGTGTTGAAAATATTATTAAGTGAGGCACCTGGAACAAGATACAGTATAGTACGGTAAGAGGCTCTTGTAAGTTGATGCCTCTAGATAGTAATGAGGATTGTGTGTTTGCCAGTAGGTGGTGGGTGAAGAGAATAGTATACATAGAACTTTATGCAGCAAACAAGTTGACACTAAAAAATTACAGTTTTGTTCCTACACAACCCACTTCCTACCACCAGTCAATATGTTCCTGGCATTTTTCTCAATCAACTGTGATATTACTAAATTATATAGGGTCTTGGTAGGGTGTATTAGATGTGTTTTTGGTTTACCCTACTGTACAGATATAAAAAAATTCCCAAATACACTAGTTTGGCTTGAAACATGTATGCCTTGAGGGTGCTTTCTCTCACAGGTCTGTGGCCATAGTGGTGCAGTGACTAGTATTGTCATCTCACAGCAAGAGATTTTCTGGTTTGATTCTTGGCTGGGGTGCCTACTGTGTGGAGTCTGCATGTCCTCCCCATGTCACTTGGGTTTCCTCCAGGTGGTCCAGTTTCCTCCCACATTCCAAAGACATGCAGTAGGTGGATTGGACACTCTAAATTGGCTGTAGGTGCGAGTGTGTGTGCAAGTGAGTGGTATGGATGAACTACCATGGCAGTATATACCTTGGCTCAAGATGATTGTCACTAATTGACACCCCGACCGCATGTACAAAATGAGAAAAGGGGTTAAGGATGGATGTCTGTATAACAGTTATGCTCCTCAGCTGTTAAATAGTGTGAGAGGGCATTACTTGTCCGGTCTATGCAGCTTCACTGTTTTTGGAGAGGGTGGCTGGTGAGACTTAATCAATCCCACCTTTGCATGCATACCCCATATATTAATGAGTGGTCACCCATATGCATGCCAATGCTACATGGTTCTTGCACACCTGTCCCTAGACTTTGAAGTTGTGTAGGTAGCAATATATCTGTGAGGAACATAACATTCCTTACAGACATATTTATATTTCAGAAAACAATGAAACAACATAGGAAACAGAAAAGTTCTCCAAGCAGAGAATGACATCTTGCTACAAGCCCACTTGTCCCCATGATTGGCAGATGATCAGCCAAATGTGAATGGCCCTTCTGCAACCATGCCTAGTGAGATGTCATTAATGACATAAATGCTGTCAGTGGCCAGAACAATGAGCCATCAACATGATCAGTGCAGCCAAATGCCAGGCAAAACATATGGCACAAGAGGAAAGGGCAGTAGGAGACAGTCCTCTGACTAAACCACCATTAACAGAGCTGAAGGAGTTTCTGACATCTCTGCATGGTGATTCAAACAGTACCTTAATCCAAAGTGGACTCCTAGTTATCAATGCAGAAATAACAAGGCCACAAGAAATATAGCACAATTGTCTAAGTAAACTTTCTATAACAGTAGATGTTTGAATGATCACTGTTGCAGCAACTTTAGCTATAGGGATTATATCGTTCCAAGGATATAACAGCCAGCCAGCTTTGAAAGCTTCAGGGTACCTTCTACACACCCAAATTGTCAGGCAGCTTCAGCTGAGTGACTAAAAGACAAGTTTGGTTGACAATCACTTCACAGCTTTCCTGCCAGCAGGGAGTTGGAGGCTGAGCCCTGAAGGGAGAATTCTAGAAAGAAAAACATAAATAACCACACCCTGGTATAAGCAACACACCAAAAAAAGGAAGCTGGAGGAAGGGAGCAGCTATTGCAGTAGTGATCATTTGAACATCTACTGTTATGATAAGTTTACTTACACACCTGTACTGTGTTCATCATATTGATCACTGCTGCAGTAACCTTAGCTATATGGGTAGATTACCCTAGCTTACTACAACTGGGAGGTGGAAGGAGAAGAGTCCAGGAGCCCCTGGAAAATGGTCCTTGCAAAGCCTGATCTAGACCTAGAAGGAATCAAGCATATAGTGCTTTATAAAAGTATGTACTAAGGGTTTACTATCATAAATTCGAAAATCAGAACAAAACATGTCTGCATTTTCGAATTTATACATCGGAAATGAACATTTCCGAATTTTCCTAATGTCGAAAATAGCTGTGTATTGTCGAAAATGTCGCTCGCAACATTTTCAGCAATAAACAGCACTCCCACCCATCCCGTAACTACCTACATAACTAGCCTAAACACACAGTTATGCAGGGGGGCTGTGCCCCCCTGCACCCCCCCCTGTGGGGAGCTGTGCCCCCCAACACCCCCCAACTTAATATTCCAACTCCGAGATCGCACTACAGTGAGGAAAGGGATGTATTTCCCTAACCGCACTGTACCACGATCCCCTCACATGAGCGAACGTTAGAATTGCGAATGCACAGTCCATTCGCAATGGTAACATTCGCTCACATCACCTGCCGAAATATGAAGTATTCGAACATCTGTTGTTCGAATACTTCATAGCCGTGCAAGTGCAGGTCGGCATTGTGATAGTAAACCTGTACCAAGACCAAGTTGCAGCTTCTAGAATATTTCTAGAGTCCAACCATTTCCAAATAGCCATAGATGAAGCCAAGGCCCTGGTAGAGCAGACTTTGACCCTGCCTGGAATAGTTCTGTTGTAGTAAGTATAATAGAAAGTAATGGCCTTAGAAAACCATTTGGGAATGGTCTGTTTTAACACAGGTTGTGGTTCTTCCTCTTACCTTCACAAAAGTGAACAATTTATCTGAATATCTGAAAGATTTAGTTATGCCAATATAGTACCTGAATTGTCTGTGGACATCCAAGGTGTGCAGTGTCTTCCTCCCTAATTGTGGGGATCAGGAAAGATAATGGGGAGATGGATAGTTTGGAGTATACTCAGATACCACTTTAGGCATAAAAAAGGATTAGTTCTCAAAGAAACCCTGTCCCTGTGGAAAATCAGATAGGGCTGTCACCCCATAAGAGCTTACAACTCAGATACCCTTCTTGCAGAAGTCAAAGTAATCAGTAAAACTGTTTTCCATGTTAAGAACCTCAAGTCAGCCAGGTTAACTGGTTCAAATGGAGAAAGTGTTAACATCTCTAACATAAAATTAAGATCCTAAACAGGGGCCACTAGTTTTCTTGGAGGCCTGTGATGCAAAACCCAAAACATTTTGACATGAGAATTCATTGAAAGAGGATGATCCATGGGCAGATATGCTGAGGTGGCTGATAAATTAACCTTGATAGAGAAGTAAGAAAGGCCATAGGATAGTGTCTCACACAAATATTGTAAAAGGTGCTGGTTATGTTGTTGATACCAACTAGAAAACCTTTTCCATTTGCTAATATATGATTTTTCTAGTAGCAGACTTTCTTGCCTCCATTAGTGTCTGCTGCACATCCTCAGTAAACAAGTGCCCAAAAGGAATTTAGACACTATCATCCAGGCAGTCAACTGAAGTTGACTGGTGCAGCAAACACCCCTTTTTGTATGTGAGTAGATCCAGTCTGTGAGGAAGCTTATGGTAATTTTCCCTGACCACTTCCAAAAGAAGGGAAAACCAAAGTTGCCTGGGCCAGAAGGGAATCACCACAATGATCTTGGGAGATTCCTTCTGAATCTTCAGAAGTACCCTGGGTATTAGTGGAAAGGGTGGAAAAGCTTACAGGAGTATTACTGTCCAAGGAAGAGAAAAGGCATCAGTCTTCCAGACCTTCTTGCATGGTTTCCTAGAGCAGAACCTTGCCAGCTAAGTGTTCAGACAGAAGGCAAAGAGGTTTACTTGAGAAACTCCCCACAGATGGATGAAATCTTGAAAGACCCGCTATTCTAGTTTCCATTCATGAGAGTCTGCCCTTGTCTTTCTCAGCTCATCTGCCACACAGTTTTGCTCTGACAAAATGTAGGATGCCTGTAGAGGGAGACTGTGCTGTGAAGCTATACTCCAAGCTAAAATTGCTAGCTTTCAGCGGGTGGCTTATGACCTGGTTCCTCCTTACTTGTTGATGTACCATATGACTGTGGTATTGTCTATAAAAACATAAAGATGTCCTGGTGACCAAAGATGATTCAGAGAGTTAAGTACTTTGATCGGGACATGCATCTCTTTTATATGTATATGCTTGCATCAGTCATTGGTGTCCCACATACCTTGCACTTTTATCCATCTTGAAACTGCTCCCCAAGCAAAGTCTGAGGCATCTGTGGTGACTGAGTGCTTTGGAACAATGGAGGAGAAGGGAAGACCTGTATTTAGGGATATATATTGTCTCCATCAAGTGATTTCTCTTCCCATGAACCCCAGCACTAGGATCTGAAAAGGCAAGGAGTGTTGGTGCTGGAACCAAACAAACTGCAGATATGACTATATCTAGCTCACTTGGAGTCTTGCCAGGGGAATCATGAGAATAAACAGAAGCTATGAGAATCAAAACTCTGAGGTATTCTCTCACAGTGACTGAAATTTGAGTGAAAAAACATAGAAATAGATCTAGATCTACTAAACTACTATGTAAAAATGTCCTAGGAAGTATAATCACATAGTACTGTAGATTCTTATTAATTCTTCTATATTTGCTTTGTATACTACTGTATTGTTTGTATGTTACTGCATTGTATGTAAAATGGAGCTTTTCTCCTCGGGCCTCCGCTGTAAATGGACATGTGTCCAGTCTGACCTTCCCGGTCAACAAATATAAAATAAATAAATAAATAGTTTTTCCTGTGAAAGAAATGCACTTTGAACTTTGGTGTCTATTTGACATCCCAGAAACACAATCCTATGAGAAGGAGTCAAGAAAGACTTTTGAATGTTCTCCTGGAATCTGAGCTTGTGTAAGAAATCTCTCACCCACGAAAGAGATTCCTGACAAAGATAAACATGCTGTCTAAATATGGAAAACTATGGATACTCTGTAGTCTGCAATGGGATATAACTGGAGCAAGACACTTTGTGAACATTCTTGGGGCAGTGGATAGTCCAAAGGTAAGGCAGAGAACTGATAATGTGATCTAAACACTTAAAACCTTAAGAAACACTTGAAGCATGGATGAAAGTGAATGTGATGATTATCATTTTTAAATCTACTTTTACCAGGAAACTTGAATGAAGAAGAAAATGTAACAGGTTGTGAAGTTACATCATTTTGAATTTGGGCACTATCACAAACAAGTTTAGCAAAGAAAGATCCAGAAATGGTCTCCAAGCATCTTCTTTTTTTATACTAAAAACATCTTTGAATAAAAACCCTTTCCCACCTGGGAAGGGTGAACTATTTTTATCACTCCCTGGAACAGCACATGATAAAGCACTGGTGAAAAAAAGTGTCTGCTCTGGAGGATGAGGAACTACCCCTTGGAAAGGAGGAATTTCCTCCCATTGCCATTTTAACCTTGATGGATGATCTCCAGAACCCATTTGTCTGATCCTATTTGTTGCCAAACAGAAAAGTGGAGATTTAGACTTTCTGGAAGAAAAAAGGGGCTGTCATGGTGGTGGTGGTGGGGATAAAGTTTCTTAAAGAGTTATTCTGACTTACTGGACTGTCCCTGGTTATGGGAGTTTCCAGAATTTTTCTTGGAACTTCCTTGCCATTTCTTCTTAAACAGCTGTTTACCCAGATTTTGTTGAAACATTTTATTTTGTTTCTTATCACAACTGGATGAGGAGTTAAAGAATCCCTTGGAAATTTTGGAACAGAAGGGCTGAAAAATCTTAGAGATTCCTTTAATCAGTTTACCCATTTCATCACACTTTTTGATCACCTATACAAAAGAGGAGCCAACAACTAAATCTTTAGCCAAAGAAGAATTTAAAATCTCAAGTAGCATCATCTGGGAGGTTCTGAGATTACAACCTCCTCAAAACAGTACCAGTGGCCATAGCCCTTGGAGTATCAACAGAGTCATAAACACATTATATACAATGAGTAGTGATTTGAACAACTAAAGAAATTAAATTATTTAAAGGTGATTTTTCCTCAGAAGAAGAAACTGCAGACAGAACATTCCCCATACTTTCACAATTAATCAGGACAAACCTTAACATATGAGCCTGACTATTAAAAATTCTGAAAATCAAAGTTGCAGAGGCATATACTTTTTTTTCTCCAGAGTTACCAATAATCTTTCCATCCTTATCAGAAACAGTAGGATTGGAAATAACCAAATGTTTAGCAGAAGAATGATTAACTAAAGCTATAACTGGTGGATCAAGATTGGGAAGGTTGTATAAAAACTTGAAAAAAGATTGAGGAGTTTTATATATCCTATCTGCCTTTTTAGGGGCAACTGGTTGACTGTCAGGAAAATTGCAAACAGTAGCACACACATCCTCCAAAGCTGAATGAACTGCCAAAATTGATGCAGGTTCTGGAAGTTCTGTTTGTAACAGCCAGCATTTTCTTATGAAATGAGAAACCTCAGTGTTCTCTCACTGAAAACAATGGCCCATTCTAAAATAATCACAGAGAAAGAGAACATCCCCACAATGAGGGTCAGAAACTGAATTCTCCTCTGAGTCTGAATCAGAAATATGAGGGAAAAAATGTATCTGCCCTTTCATTCTCCTGTCCAGATTCAGAATCTTGAATCTCTTCAGTAAAGGAGGTGTCCCTCTTTCTTTCACCAGAAGCTACTTTATAAGAAGGTTCAACAGCCTGAATTAAACCCTAAGCCACATCCAGTAAACTACTCCTGTCTAAGGATATTTGAGGAGGAGTAGATATACATTGTTTTCTGTTTCTTTTTGACAGGAAAATGGGGCCAATAATGTTATTAATTGCAGCAGCAGCTTTCCCTGGGATGGGCACAACACTCTGAATAAATAGGGAAGCCTTCTCTGGTCCATCTCCCAGAACTGACAAGAGTGGCTCTTCCTTGCCAACTGAGGGGACCCCATACAGCCACAGAGCACATGGCTAACCCCCACTCCATAGTAGCTGTAGGTGCTACACGAGGAGGATCTGTGGTAAAAAATGAGTGGTCTGAGGTACAACTAATGCCTACAGAGTCACCCACCTGCAGCTGAGATAAATTGTTAACCTGCTGTGATGGCAAAGTTCTTTTTCTTTTTGTGGCTAGAAGTACCCACCATGGGACAGATTGTTCCATGGTCAAGCTGAAAATGGTGCCTCTTCCCCAGGAAAAAAAAGTTGTAAATGCCAGTAAAAACAGAAAGTCTTTAAAGTCACTTTTTCACAAACACAATAAAAAGCACCATAAAATACTTTACAGCCCAACAAAGTAAAATAACCACAAATTCCCCACTATTACTTTAAATGACTTTTAAACTGAAAGGAAGAAGAGCTCCTATTTACAAGTACAGTGCAGTCTCATGACAATCCATTAAAACACAAACTCTGTTTTAAAATAACCTTCCCTGAAGAGGAAAGTATCAGTAATAAATGGAATTATTAACTGGAAGTTTTTTCCCAAAGGGAACATATTTGCCCAGCAAAGAAAAAGTACAAGCAGACTGTCGATCCTTGAACGCTCACAGGAGTGTACTGTTCATTGACAGTAAAGTTCTGAAGGGCTTTGCACCTGATGTCTTTTAGTCTGCTGCCTGACAGTTTGAGTGTATGTAAGGTGCCCTGAAGCTTTTGAAGCTGGCCGTCTGTTATATCCTTGGTAGGATATAATCCATATAGCTAGGGCAACTGCAGCAGAGATTGATATGAGGAACATCCCTTGGAGATGCCCCAAGTGAGTATGTCTTAACATGGTAAGTACCTGCTATACTACCTCAGTGTGTGGTTTAGTGGAACTACAACACTGAAAACTTCATTTTGCAAGAACATCTAAGCTTCAACGGCAAGAGGCCATCACTATAAGGTATGTTACCTATTTTTTCCTATAAAATTATATTAAATAGTAGTAGTTTATTCACTGGACTACTGGTAGAGAATCTTACTTAATTTGGGTGAATTATTTTCTCATTTTCACAGGCAATGTGTTTTTCAGTGTCCATCACCATAGGCGTATAGCTGGCCAATGCTGGGGATCTGTCAATCTATGATGATGAGAGCAGCCAAACCAGTCAGGGGTCAGAATGTCAGTGTTAGATCTGGGCAATACACCACCCGTTACATGGACACAGCTTCTGTGCCTGTGCAACCCACCCTATACACCCAGGATGACACTCAAAGCCAAGAAGAAGATGCAGACAGAATTACCAGGGAGAGATGTCATCACTCACAGAGCAATCCACATTGGTTAGCACAACAGCCAAACCAGGGATGAATTTCCAGTTTCCCATCCAATTGTCTAAGTTGCATTTGAATTGGGTTAGGGAAGAACTCTGCTTCACATGGAAGGGGAGCCTGATACACCCAAACAGTGGAAGCAGGCCTTCATCGGGCCAAATACACGTTCAGCGATGACACAGATCTGTGGCAGGGCATTGTTGAAGCCTTTCTCTGCCACAATTTGGAGTTTTCTAATGGGCATAATTAAACATGGCATCAGAGCATATCCAGTATCACCAATAAGATGTCTCTGGGTAAAATCCTCTCACACAAATTGCCAATATAGATCACATGTGTACCTGTTACTATACCTTCTTTCCTGATACCCAGGTGAGGCATTTAATGCAAAGTAGGTGCAGTGTATAGCCCCCCAGTACCCCACAGCAATGGGTCATATAATTAAAAGACTGCATGGTGTTGGCTGTCTCTTCTGTGCTATGTGAAAACCACTTATGCTCCCTTATGTGCTGTAGCATGGCATTAAGGAACTGGTGAAGTCTCCTTAAGGCTGCTGCCTGCAATACACCCACTGCTTTCCCTGTTGGTCACTGAAAAGCCCTTGTAGCTGGCATTTTCAAAGCCACACATACCTTGGTGTCCACAGGAATAGGTACTCCACACATCCCAAGGGTCTGCATATGAGGGTGACACATCTCAACCATCCCCTGTATGCTATCTGTGTCCACATAGTAATTATCCACAATTTTGCTGTCATGGAGGGCATGACATGTTAGGTACAGATGAATGACTCCTCAGTGCTAAGGTAACAAAGCATAACACCATGACCAGCAGTAATAGCAGCCTCTTACAAATTTACTAGTGCAGTGACTACTGCATGCATGTTTTCGTAGTCCAGCTTCCATAACTCTAAGTTTTAGCTGTAGTCACTCTAAAGTTAGTGTATCTCAGTGTAAAGGTATATATGTTGCTGAATCACTCAACCATATTGTTTACTCTCATTTACAATTGTGGTTATTCTCATTTTAATATCATTGCTCATTACCATGTCATTATGATGACAGAGTTTCTTGGGTTTCTGCTCTCATACTCACTGTATCCCTGAAGCACCTCCACCCTGCTCATGAGCACTCACCAAGCACACAGAAACTGTTTCTGAATCTCTGCTCGTGTATTTTTTAAGTGCCAGAGATTCTGAAACCTGGGAATATTTTGCAGTGGTTTCCATAAGCAAGCAACCAATCACATGAACTTTAGCTGACTAGAAAATGGTGCAGTCTGGATGAGTAAAATCAGGAAGATAGATCCTCATTGAAAGGACAATGTGTTGTGCTGAAAGCAGGATTGCCAGATTTCCAAAATCATAGGTAGGGACAGCCACCATTTTGAGCGACCAAAAAAAAGGTTATTTTCTTACCATCAGTATCATGTCCATTAAATTAATAGTAGCACTTTACAAAATAAATAGTAGTATGCAGAAATATACAGTATCCTAAGCCTGAAATGAACCCCTTCTCTTCCAGTATCATTTGTTGTAATATATACATTTCAACAGTTACAATAATACATGTATATTTCTTTTTCTATCTAGCAGGACACACTGTTGGTACATTTATAACACCGGCAGCTTTACCAATTCCTTTTCAACACAAGCATCTGTACAAATCAGTTTGATATACAAATGCCATATAATTCTTTACAAAATTTCAGCTATCTGTGCTGGCATAGGTTACACATACACTGCCCTACTTTCCCTGGCATAGCTGGCAGTACCTTACATCTTCACAGCCCCCTTTCTGTATTACCATCTGTGAAACAATGTTTGAAGGGGGTTTTGCTTAAGACTCCTTCTTAGGACCTTAATTTAATACTTAAAAAAACACTAGTGATGTCTCCTGTTTAGTCTGCTCAGGAGGTGGACCTGAAGTGGTTCGTCAGACTAGTATTGGAGTTGTAGGCCTTATTGGTTAATCTTCCCATCTCATTTTTCATGGGAATGGGGTTTCCTTGGGAACTAACCCCTCTTTTATGACTAAAGGATTACATTTATTTCATTGAATTGCACTTCTTAATGCTTATAGCTGTGCTGTACAGCTAATCCACTACATTTCGCTCCATTATAAAGCTTTTTTTACTGTTTCACTGCATTTTTGTTCTGTTCTATACTGTTGTAACTGAATTTTCATTGCTAAATGGTGTTTCATTACTGTAATTGCATTTTTATTGAATTACTTAACTGCAAGCTGCTTTTTCATACTGAGAGTTGTAGTTTCTGTTTGTGATAGCTCTATCTGTGCTTTTCTGTGCATTTTTGTGAGGTTTCTATGTTCTGGTCAGGTAGCATAGTCTGCATAGAGGCCTGCTGTTATCCAGGCTTGGTTGTTTTGCTTGTTGAGTTTCCTGTGTTTCTGGAAAACATCTTCTGCTGGTAGTGTCTTGTCTTTGCTGTTAATGAGAGTAACAGGGTTGCCTGACCTTCTCTAGCACAAGTAACTGGTTGAAAGAGCAGGGGCTAGCAGGATTGGGTAGTAGTTCGAGCTTCTAGACTCTTCCATCTTTTCTGGTATTTATACCCTGTGTTTGCAGGGTGTTGCACTTGTTTGCTTGTTGTGCACTGCCGCTGTGCTGTTTTAACCCATTGCAAGGTATCTCAGTTGCATTTTTCCCTTACCAGCACCCCTGTGTAACTCACACCCTCCCTTGCAACTACTGTAATTTTATCCAGCCCTACTCACACCTATAGGTACTCTATTCTGATAGTACCCATTCTATCCTTCACCTCTCTTCCACAGATTCTGACAACCATGGATGGAAAATTTCCTGTGGTTTCCCCTGCTAGTCTTGTTGATATGGGCATCCTGAGACAGTGTAGCAACTGCCTCATGTATACAGACAACCCTCTTCTTCTACCACCTAGGAACACAATATGTGAGCGATGCAATTACATTAACAACTTAGAATCCTTGCTGTCTCAATCACAAGCCAGTACAACTGGCACTGAGAAGGTTGTCTGCACAAACACCACAAGTACCACACCTGTAACACCATCCACACCTGTACAGTACATTCCTACATATGTGGATGTTCTCAACAAAAACATACCTAAACAAAAGAGACCTCCGAGGCAAAAGCACACACGCACATCACAACTCACTGCACCAAGCACCACACATTGTACACATGCCTGTGTCTCACAGCCTCTAAGGCGCAGCCACATACCCAACATACTAGTCATAGTATGACTTGAAACTGTAGTTTTATTGGCCATTTTGGGTCAATTCCAAACTCCTTCATCTTCCTCTCTTAAAACCTGGTTGCCTCATGGTTTTGGCATCTTTTCAGGCTTGTTGGCTGTTGGTGAAGCACCCACCAAGAGGAGAAAACGCTGAGAGAAGAAAGGAGCCACTTTTGAGATTTTAAGTATTTTTCCTCTGTTTATTTGCTAAGTTTTTCTGCATAGCCGCCTATTTTGAGCATTTTCTGGCTTGTTAAACTTAATTTCTGCATTAGTAACTGTATTTAGAGCACAACCTAGAGCTGTTTACTGAATTTCCTGTTTGCACTTATTTTTAAAATCGCTTTTTTCTCAAAACTTGCATTTTATCTGTCTTTGGCCTAGCACTCTTGTGTGGGGTCATTTACTGCACTGTTATAACTTGTTGATACTTGTGAACCTCTGCTATCTCTGAAAAAAAAAAAACAAAAAAATCTTGCTTTTTTTCCCACTTTTCTGAGATTTCAAAAAGTTCAGTTACAGGCTTGCTGTTCTTGAACTGTTTGTAAGTTTCTTGGAGGCCATTTTTTGTTTGGGCTAAAGGGAAGTCTCTCTGTTGATCAGTGGCAGTGAAAAACATTGAGCAGCCTGCCTGCCCCTGTGGGAGTGGTTACTGACTTGAAACTGTAGTTTTATTGGCCATTTTGGGTCAATTCCAAACTCCTTCATCTTCCTCTCTTAGAACCTGGTTGCCTCGTGGTTTTGGCATCTTTTCAGGCTTGTTGGCTGTTGGTGAAGCACCCACCAGGAGGAGAAAATGCTGAGAGAAGAAAGGAGCCACTTTTGAGATTTTAAGTATTTTTCCTCTGTTTATTTGCTAAGTTTTTCTGCATAGCCACCTATCTTGAGCATTTTCTGGCTTGTTAAACTTGATTTCTGCATTAGTAACTGTATTTAGAGCACAACCTAGAGCTGTTTACTGAATTTCATGTTTGCACTTATTTTTAAAATAATTGTTTTCTCAAAACTTGCATTTTATCTGTCTTTGGCCTAGCACTCTTGTGTGGGGTCATTTACTGCACTGTTATAACTTGTTGATACTTGTGAACCTCTGCTATCTCTGAAAAAACAAAAAAACAAAAATCTTGCTTTTTTCCCACTTTTCTGAGATTTAAAAAAGTTCAGTTACAGGCTTGCTGTTCTTGAACTGTTTGTAAGTTTCTTGGAGGCCATTTTTTGCTTGGGCTAAAGGGAAGTCTCTCTGTTGATCAGTGGCAGTGAAAAACATTGAGCAGCCTGCCTGCCCCTGTGGGAGTGGTTACTGACTTGAAACTGTAGTTTTATTGGCCATTTTGGGTCAATTCCAAACTCCTTCATCTTCCTCTCTTAAAACCCTCTTTTGTGGTTTTCGTGTTTTGTGCATAGCACAACAGTGGGCAGCGCCGCCTAATTGGGTTTAAACTATTCCTGGCTCCACAAAGTCTGCTCGTCACTTTTTCCCTTAGAACTGCTCTATCTCTCAATTTAAACACCATATTCTCATTCTAAGGCCCTTCACTGGTCCAATTAAGTAATCCTACAAGTTAGCACTATTAAACCATAAGAACTACTTACTCTTATACTCTCTATGATTACCCTGTCCTCTATTGGTCCGTCTTAAATTCAGTTTCCCTATATTACTCTAGCATGTCCAAAGGTCAGTCAATGGTTTCCTTTCCAGTCCAGCTGGTGAATCTGGGAATTTTGAGGCAATGTTACAACTGTCTCATGTAGATGGACAACCCTCTCCTCCTCCAAACAGATTCAAATATATGTGAGAGATGCAACTATTTAGCCAAACTGGAGGCTTTGCTCTCTCATCTCAAAACTGGTGTAACCAGTCAGGAGGAGAAGGTAACCTCACACAACACAATTCCAGTATCACATAATCCCACCACATCAGCGAACCAAACACATAAATACACAAAAACATACTCGGAGGCTCTACCTAAGCAACAGAGACCTCCAAAGCAGACATCCAAGCAAACGCTACCTCAAAACAAAACACACACAACACATAGCCCACAAAGTCAGTGTGCCAAGCAGCCACAGCCCTTAAGGCTGAATAACACACCTGATACTCTTGTAATAGGTGACTCTATTGTCAGACACACTGACATCCTGCTCACCAGGCTGAATAAAGAGAAGGTCACGGTGAGCTGCCTGTCAGGTGCTAGGATCCGCCACATAACGCAAGCACTCAGGTCACTCCAAAGCAAATACAAATATGACTCAGTCATTGTACATGCTGGTGTGAATGGCCTGAGACGTACCTCCCTGGACTACATGAAAAGAGACATAGAGGAGCTCTCTGATCATGTAGCTCAGGCTGGTATGACCCTGACCTTGAGCAACATCTTACCCTCACCTAGAATGATGCCACAGTACAAAGACAAAATGATCGATTTTAAGAATTGGCTAAAATTTTGGTGTCATTCAAAGGGGATCCAGTGTCTGTCAGCCTGGGATGACATGCTCGACAAGCCACGTTGCTTCGCTAGGGACGGCTTGCACCTGTCACCACTGGGCTTTTGGATATTGGCAAAGGCTCTTGCCACCCCAATAGTGCCTTTTTTAGGCAAGGCTCAAAAGTCAAACCCACCCCCATAGACAGCACAAGGAACAAGAAACTAAGGGTAATGCTGCTTAACGCCAGAAGTCTTAACCTCAAGATGCACACACTCGAAGCTCTACTCAGTATGGAGAACATTGATATCTGTGCAGTGATAGAAACCTGGTTCAAGGCTCCAGAGAGCACCCCAGCACTACCAGGCTATACCTCATATCATGCTTTTCGGCCCCAAAACCCGGACCGAACCACAAAAGGAGGGGGAGTTTCCATATTTATCAATGATATCCACACCTCCAGGTTAGTGGCATTGCACGAAGTATCGGAGACCATCCATGTGCAACTAACAGTGGGCAAGACTGCTTTTCAGTTTATAGCATCCTACAGACCACCCTCTCAAAATCAGGAATCCCACTCGGCTTTCCTGAAAACATTGGAAAACATGAAGATCTCTCCGAACACCATTATATTGGGTGACTTCAACTACCCAAGCATTGACTGGGAGCACTACTCAAGCCCCAGCACCTTAGCCCAAAGGTTCCAGGAAATTATAAACTCAAATGCTATGGAACAACTAGTCACCACTCCCACAAGAGGGGACAACATACTAGACCTGATCACTACCAACATGGGGACTCTATGCTCCACACCAGAAGTATATCCCTCATTGGTAAGATCAGACCATAAATTAATTTCACTGGATGTCCACATCCCGACCCCACCTCCAGCCCAGAAAACCACAGTGAAAAACTTCTCAAAAGCGAACTTCTCACTTCTCAAAACCAAAGTGGAATCCTTCAAGGCCCCAGGGCCAGTGGAAACTACAGCCCAAACTGCAGAATCCTATATAAATGCATTCTACGGACATCTCCAGGAATGCATGGATCATGCTATCCCAAACAAAACCAAGACCCAATCATCCAAAGGCAGGCGTCCAGTCTGGTGGACCCCTGCCATAAATAAACTGTACAACAGAAGGAGGAAGCTACTACATGATAGAGCAAAATCCCTAATAGGGAAGGCATTTCTGATCAGTACTAGCAAAAAATTACGATCCCTCATAAAATCCTCCAAGGCCAGCTTCGAGAGAAAAATTGCACAGGACACCAAAGACAATCATAAGGCTTTTTCAGTTATGTTAGGAACCTGGGATGCAACTCCCAGACTTGTTTTGAGTTGATTCTAAATGACAAAAAATACACTGAACCCACAGACATCGCCAATATCCTGGCAGACAGGTTCAGTGCAAACTTCTCCACCCCCTCCCCCCCAAAAGAACAAGTATCTATCCCGGCAGAGGGCTGCCTCCCAAACATCTTTGATGCTCAGGTGAAGGCTGCCCTCTCCAAAGCAAAAAACACTGCTTCCATGGGACCAGATGGCGTCCCAGGTTGCGTCCTACATGAACTCCAAGAGGAACTAATCCCTCAAATAAAACAGCTATACAATCTCAGCCTCAGTACAGGATATGTGCCCACAAAATGGCATACAGCAACAGTGGTCCCACTCCACAAAGGTGGAGCCTCTACTGACCCTAGAAACTATCGCCCCATAAGCCTGACTAGCTTAGTCTGCAAGGCTATGGAGAGGATCATCATGGAGCTCATAAACAAAGACATTGGGGACCTACAGACACTAGATCCTACCCAGTTCGGTTTTGTCAAGGGCAGATCCTGCCTTTTGAACCTGGTTGACTTCTTCGAAACAGTCACCAAAGACATAGATGAAGGGAAGGTAGTCCATACAGCCTATCTGGACCTTGCAAAGGCATTTGACACAATACCCCACTCGGGCATCATAGATAAGCTATCCAGCTTAAATATAAACCCCTATGTCACAAGATGGGTCGCAAACTGGCTCAAAGACAGAACCCACAGAGTGAGAGTTGCTGGAGCCATGTCAGACTCAAAACCAGTCACAAGTGGCATCCCAAAGGTTTCTGTCCTGGGACCACTCTTGTTCGGTATATACTTTTCCGAGGTACAGGCAAACGTGGGAGGACTATGGCTCACCAAGTTCGCAGATGACTGCAAACTGGGAGCTATAATCGACTCTCCAGCTGACACAAACATCCTTCAAAAAGGTCTCACAGAGACAGATAACTGGTGCCAGCACCATGGTTTAAAGCTAAATGCCAAAAAATGTATAGTCATACCCTTTGGCACAAACAATGTGTCCACAAATTACCACATAGGCGGAAACCCATTAAGTACAGAGAAAGTTATTAGGGACCTGGGGACCCAAGTTGATAGCAAGACCTTCTACATAGCCCACCTCATCACGAAGGGTTTCACATCTAGATCAAGAGAGGTAATCATGCCCCTTTATTCATCCCTCACCAGGCCCATCATAGAATACAATGCCCCTTTTGGAATGTACCTTACCTGACACCTGCAGCAATTAGAAAGACCCCAAAAGTATCTCACCAAGAGGATCAAGGGTCTCAAACAGATGCCATATGCTGCTCGGTTAAAAAAACTCCAGCTCTACTCAGTTGCATACCGCCTACTTTGAGGCGATCTATGCCTGACATACAAAGCTATGTAAAATCCAGAATTAATGGACATGCTCCACCTCAGTAAATCTAAATCCCTTAGAGCCACACGCTCGAGGGACTTGAACCTCAGCACAGAAATAAATAGAACTTGCTGGAGGGACAGGTTCATAACCCAGAGGCTCCCTTCACTCTGGAATAGAATTCCAGTTCATGTGAGGCAGAGCACCTCACTGAATCTCTTCAAGAAGAATCTCGATAGTTGGATGGGGGATGGTAGGTTTGCCCCAGGGATTACTCCTGTGTCACTATTAGACAGAGGCACAGTCAACTAAACCTTAAAAATGGCACAGTATACTCAAATCAAGGGGTGGCGTAAGCCATACAGAATCGGACTAGGCTTATAATTGCCCCAGGGCAGATAGCCTAGTATGAACCTATGAACCTATGAACCTATAGGAAACTCTATCATGAGACACACAGATATGCCCCTCACTTGGCTAGACAAGTTGAAAGTCACGATAAGTTGCTTGTCAGGTGCTAGAATCTGCTATATCACTCATGCACTCAGGTGTCTCAACAATAGGTATAGTTATGACTCTGACACTGTCCATGTTGGCGTGAATGACTTGGGATGTACCTCTTTGGACTATATGAAGACAGACATGATTGAGCTCACAGAATACGTGTCCCAGGCAGGTATGTACCTAGCATTGAGCACCATTCTACTGTTTCCAAGGATGATGCCACAATACCAGCAGAAAATTATTGATTTTAACAATTGGCTTAGTTTCTGGTGTCATTCCATGGGGATCCAGTACTTGACAGCCTGGGAGGACATGATTGGCAGACCATGATGCTTTGCCAGAAATGGCCTTCATCTGTCTCCCCTGGGCATCAGGCTTTTGGCAAAGGTTTTTGCCTCCCCATACTGCCTTTTTTAGGCAAAGTCATGAGGACAAAATTACCAACGTGAAAAATTCTTCTAAATGAAATTTAAAGGTCATGCTGCTAAATGCTCCTTGGTAAGATCCGACCATAAAGCAATCACTTTCGAAGTCACCATCTCCCCTGATGCCCCTCCCCCCCACTTGCCAGGGTCAAACAAAAAAAATTTTTCCAAAGCTGACTACAACTTCCTGAGAGCAGGTATAAGCAGCTTCACAGCCACCATCCCTTCAGTTGAATCAACCACTAATGACCAAGCCTACACCCAAAAACTATATGAGCACCTATATAGTTGCATGGACTCAGCAATACCTGATAGGACCAAATCATTCCTCAAGGAAGAATAAATCAGTCAAGTGGACAGCAGCAATAAACAGACTATAATAAAAGGCAAAAAAAATGCTGTCCAGGAGCAAGAAAGATCAGGTGCCAAGTTGGAAGCAATCTCTCCTTTGTCTGAAGAAGCAAATAAGGTTACTGTTGAAATCCTCTAAGCCTAACTTCATGTCTAAATTGGCCACTTCAACTAAGAACAATCACAAGGCCTTCTTCGCATACGTCTGCAATCTCAAAGGTAACTTCCAAATCTGTTCTGAACTGGTGGTCAAGAATACCACATACACAAATGCCATAGATATAGCCAAACTGCTGGCAGACAAGTTTCACCCCCCTGTCCCTCCATCAGTAAACCAGGCCATCCCTAGCACCTGCTCCCCTCCCCTCATCACCAGGGAGCAAGTTATTAATGCCCTCTCAAAGGCAAAAAATACAGCCTCCATAGGACCTGACAACATCCCTGGCTGTGTCCTAGATGAACTCAGGCAAGAGCTCTCAGCACCACTAGGCACCCTATTCAGCCAAAGCCTGTGCACTGGCTTCATTCCAGCAGAAAGGAGGACAGCCACTGTCATCCCTCTGCACAAAGGTGGAGCATCCACCAACCCAGGCAATTATAGGCCCATCAGCCTAACTAGCCTGATCTGCAAGGCCATGGAATACATTATCATGGACCTTATAAACAAGGACATTGGCAACCTCTAAATGCTTGATCTCAAACAGTTTGGTTTTGTCAAAGGGAGATCATGCCTGTTAAACTTGGTTGCCTTCTTCAAAACAGTCACCAAAGCCATGGATGAGGGCAAGACAGTGCACACTACTACCTTGACCTAGCCAAAGCCTTCAGCACTATTCCCCACTGAGGCATAATAGAGAAACTCTACCAGCTAGGCCTCAACCCATATGTAAACAGATGGGAAGCTAAATGGCTCACTGATAGAACCCACTCAGTCAAAATAGGGGAAGCCACCTCTAGTAGTAGACCCATAACAAGCGGCATACCCCAAGGATCGGTCTTGGGGCTTCTACTGTTTGGGATATACTTTTCTGAGGTGCAAGCCAAAGCCAGTGGTCTGTGGCTGACCACGTTTTCAGATGACTGCAAGCTTGGCAATGTCATAAATTCCCCTAGTGATGTGAACATCCTCTAAGAGGGCCTTAACCAAACTAATAACTGGTGCCAGAAGCATGGCCTCAGATTGAATGCCAAGAAATGCATCATTATCCCCTTTGAGGAAAATGGTGTCCCCACTAATTATCACATTAATAATAATGTACTAAGCACCCAGTCAATCGGGAGGGACTTGGGCACCCAGGTTGATAGCAACCTGACTTTTGACCACCATGTTGAGTCCATTGTACAAAAGGCTTTCTACATGGCCCACCTCATAAGTAAGTGCATTTCATCCAGGAACATGGAGGTCATAACATCCCTGTACTCCTCCCCTATCAGACCCATTATTGAGTACAATGCCCCCTTTGGCATGTACCTTGCCAAGCACATGTAGCAGTTGGAGAGACCATAAAGGTTCCTAACCAGGAATATCCAGGGTCTCAAACACCTATCCTAGGTCCCTCTACTAGCCCTGACCCTCTACTCAGTCTCTTACAGACTGCTTAGAGGTGACCTGTGTCTGGCATACAAGGCCGTCTCAGACTCAGCCTTGATGGAGTTGCTGCACATCCGTAAGTCAAACTCCACTCGTGCAACCCACACGCAAGGTCTCACCCTAGTCGGTGACTTTAATAGAACTTGTTGGCAGGACAGATTTGTGCCCCAATGACTCCCTCATTTGTGGAATAGACTTCCTCTCCATGTGAAGCAGAGTACCTCACTAGCCCTCTTTAAGAGGAACCTGGACAAGTAGCTCAGAAACAGAAAATATACCGCTGGGATCCCACCTGTGTCCCTGCTGGACAGGGAAAACAGGTGCTGACTTTGTGGTCACATGGGTGAAATTCTTGGCTAGGCTTATAAGGACCTCTGGGCCAATAGCCAAGTATTGTCCTATGAACCTATGAACCTAAGTGGTGTCAGATTTTATGCGTAACCACGTCACTGATCTGGTTTTCTTTCCAGTACCTAAAGTTGGAAGCGAAAGGATTTGCCATACTTTATATGATCATAGGCAACTCAGATGCTATATTGATAGTACCAAATCCTTTGAACTTGCTGATTCTTAGGTTCATAGGTGTGTACTAGGCTAATGGCCCTGGTGTCTTTACATGCCTAGCCCATAGAAGTGCCCTGGCATTGTGTCACCCGACGTTGGTTCCCAGTACCTCTATCAAGTAGAGCCACTGCAGTGATCCCCGGGGTGAGCTTTCTCTTTCCCATTCACTCATCAAGATTTCTCTTGAAGTGGGCCAGTGAGGTGCTCTGCTTGACATGTATGGGAAGTCTATTCCATAGCATGGGCAGTCTCTGGGTTATGAACCTGTCCCTCCAGCATATTCAGTTGATTGTGGTAATAAGGATGAGGTCCCTGGAACATGTGGTGCAGAGGGATTTGGATTTCTTTAGGTGTAGCATTTGAGCTGGGTCAAACATGACTTTGTAAGTCAAGCAGAGATCACCTCTTAGTACAGAATATGAGACAGAGAATAGCTGGAGTTTTTTTTTAGTCTGTCTATGTAGGGCATGTGTTTAAGGCCTAGGATCCTCTTCATGAGGTACTTTTGTGGCCTTTCCAGCTGTTGCATGTGTCTAGTGAGGTACATGCCAAACAGGGCATTATACTCAATGATTGGCCTAATGAGGGAAGAGTAGAGAGAGAGAGATGATGACCTCTTTCTTCCTAGATGCAAAACTCTTGGTAATGAGATGTGCCACATAGAAGGACTTTCTGACCACAGTGGCAATGTGGTGGTTAAAGGAGAAGTTGCTGTCAACCTGTGTCTCCAGATCTCTTATAATGCCTTCAGTGTTCACTGGGCTCCCATCAATGTGGTAATTAGTGGGAACTGAGTTTTTCCCAAAGGGGATGATGACGCATTTTTTGGCATTAAGCTTAAGGTCATGATTTCAACACCAGTCATTGGTCTCAGTGAGGCTTTCTGTAGGATGTCTACATCACTTGGGGAGTTAATAATGGCTCCCAGCTTGCAGTTATCTGCAAAATTGGTCAGCCAGAGTCCTTCCATGTTGGCCTGGACTTCTGAGAATTAGATGCCAAACAGGAGAGGACCCAGGACCGAACCCTGTGGGACTCCACTCATGACTGGTCAGCAGTCTGACTTGGAGCCAGCTATTTTCACACTGTGGGTTCTATCTGTGAGCTAATTTGCAACCCACCTAGTGATATACAAGTTGATGCCTAGTTTGTTGAGTTTATCAATAATTCCTGAGTGGGGAATGGTATCAAAGGCCTTGGCCAGATTGAGGTAGGCTGTATGAACTGCCTTACCCTCATCCACGACGCTGGTGACTGACTGAAAGAAGTCAACCAGGTTGAGCAGGCATGATCTGCCTTTCACAAAACCAAATTGCGTGGGGTGGAGTACCTCAGGGTTCAGTCCTGGGGCCGCTCTTGTTTGGTTCATAGGTTCATAGGTTCATAGGCAAATACTAGGCTATCTGCCCTAGGGCATTTATAAGCCTAGCCAGAGTGTATTTGACTTCCGCCTCCCTATTAGATTAGCCTACTGTGCCTCTGTAAAGTAGGTCACAGAAGGTACCCTTTTAAGATTAGTTTTCTGTGCCTCTGTCTAGCAGGGACACAGTTGAGATCCCAGGGGTGAATTTGCGATTTCCCATCCACGCGTCCAAATTTCGCTTGAAGAGGGTCAGCGAGGGGCTATGTCTAACATGAATTGGGATTCTATTCCAGAGTGAGGGGAGCCTCTGGGAAATGAATCTGTCCCTCCAGCATTTCCTATTTATTTTTGTGCTGAGGTATAGGTCCCTGGAGCGTGTAGCTCTAAGGGACTTGGATTTTTTGAGGTGGAGCATGTCCATTAATTCTGGGTTTGACATGGCTTTGTACGTCAGGCATAGATCGCCTCTGAGTAGGCGGTAAGCAACTGAGTAGAGCTGGAGTTTCTTTAGTCGAGCTGCATAGGACATCTGTTTGTAGCCCATGATCCTCTTGGTGAGGTACTTTTGGGGTCTCTCCAGTTGCTGCAGGTGTTGGGTAAGGTACATCCCAAAAGGGACATTGTATTCAATTATGGGCCTGATGAGTGACGAGTAGAGGGGCACAATGACCTCTCTTGATCTAGATGCGAACCCTTTCGTGATAAGGTGGGCTATATAGAAGGTCTTTCTAACCACTTTGACAACGTGATTATCAAAGGAGAGATTACTATCTACATTGGTCCCCAAATCTCTAATTACTTCTTCCGTACTTAATGGATTACCAGCTATGTGGTAATTTGTGGGCACCTTGTTTTTCCCAAAGGGGATGACTATGCACTTTTTAGCATTTAGCTTGAGGCCGTGGCTCTGGCACCAAGCATCCGTCTCTGTGAGACCCTTTTGGAGGATGCTTGTGTCAGCTGGAGATTCGATTATGGCCCCCAGTTTGCAGTCATCTGCGAACTTTGTCAGCCATAATCCCCCGTGTTAGCCTGAACCTCAGAGAAGTATATACCAAACAAGAGAGGTCCCAGAACTGAGCCCTGTGGGATGCCACTTGTAACTGGTTTGGATTCGGACATGGTACCTGTGATTCTGACCATGTGGGTTCTATCTCTGAGCCAGTTTGCAACCCATCTTGTGATATAGGGGTTGATATTTAAGCTGGTAAGCTTATTTATGATGCCCAAGTGAGGTATTGTGTCGAAGGCTTTTGCGAGGTCCAGGTAGGCTGTGTGGGCTACCTTGCCCTCATCTATGGCTTTGGTAACTGTTTCAAAGAAATCAACTAGGTTTAAGAGGCACAATCTGCCCTTAACAAAGCCAAATTGGGTAGGGTCCAGGTCTGGAGGCTCCCAATGTCTTTGTTTATGAGTTCCATGATAATACGCTCCATACCTTTATAGACCAGACTAGTCAGGGTTATGGGGCGATAGTTTCCGGGGTCCATTGTGGCACCACCTTTGTGGAGTGGGACCACTGTAGCTGTATGCCATTCTTTGGTTACATATCCTGTAGTAAGGCTAAGTTTGAACAGTGACTTAATGTGAGGGTTCAGTTCTTCTTGGAGCTCATGTAAGACACAGCCTGGGACACTGTCCGGTCCCATAGATGCTGTGTTTTTTGCTTTGGAGAGGGCAGCTTTCACCTGTGCATCTGTGATGTCAGGGAGGTTACATTCAGTTGGGAATGGCATTTGCTCCTTTGGGGGGGAAGTGGGGGGGGGTTTGTGCCGAATCTGTCTGCCAGGATGTTGACTATGTCTGTAGGTTCGTTATATTTTGTACCGTTATGCAACAATTCAGAGCATATCTGGGAGTTTCTGCCCATGTTCCTGACATAACTAAGGAAGGCCTTGTGATTATCTTTAGTGTCTAGGGCAATTTTTCTTTCGAAACTGGCCTTTGATGATTTTATGAGGGATTGAAGTTTCTTGCTAATACTGATCAGAGATGTCTTCCCTTTTTGGGATTTTGCTCTGTCATGTAGTAGCTTCCTCCTTCTGTTGTATAGCTTATTTATGGCCGGGGTCCACCAGACCGGTCTCCTGTTTTTGGAGGAGTGAGTCTTGGTTTTATTTGGGATAGCACGATCCATGTATTCCTGCAGGTGCTCATAGAATGCATTTGTAAAGGATTCTGCGGATTGGGCTGTATTATCCTCTGGCCCAGGGGCATTGAAGGATTCCACCTCAGTCTTGAGAAGTGCAAAGTTGGCTTTTGAGAAATTCTTTACAGTGATTTCCTTGGCTGGGGGTGGGGATGGGATATGGATGTCCAGGGAAATTTGTTTATGGTCTGATCTTACCAATGAGGGGTGATGACCAGGTCCAATATGTTGTTCCCTCTTGTGGGAGTGGTGACCAGTTGTTGAATTGTGTTAGAGTTTATAAATTCAAGGAACCGTTGGGCGAGGGTGTTTGGGCTTGAGTAGTTTTCCCATTCAATGTTTGGGTAGTTGAAGTCACCCAATAACATAGTGTTTGGAGAGACCTTCATATTCTCCAGTGTTCTCAGGAATGCCAAGTGGGGTTCCTGTAATAGGGAGGGTGTTCTGTAGCAGGCTACAAACTGAAAGGCAGTTTTTCTCACTGTTAGTTGCACATAGATGGTTTCCGATGCTTCGTGCAGTGCCACTAACCTGGAGGTGTAGGTATCTTTGATGAATATAGATACTCCCCCTCCTTTTGTGCTTTGGTCCGAGTTTTGGGGACGAAACGCATGGTATGAGTTATAACCTGGTAGTGCTGGGGTGCTCTCAGGAGCCTTGAACCAAGTTTCTGTTACTGTACAGACATCGATTTTCTCTGAGGAGAGTCTCAAGTGCGTGCATCTTGAGGTTTAGACTTCTGGCATTGAGTAGCATTACCTTTAGTTTTTTTTATCTTTGGGTTGTCTATGGAGGTGTGTTTGTCCTTTGAGCCTTGCCTAAAAAAGGCACTATGGGGGTGGCAAGAGCCTTGGCCAGTATACGAAAGCCTAAGGGTGATAGGTGCAAGCCGTCCCTAATGAAGCAACGTGGCTTGTCGAGCATGTCATCCCAGGCTGACAGACACTGAATCCCCTTTGAATGACACCAATACTTTAGCCAATTGTTGAAACTGATCATTTTGTCTTTATACTGTGGCATCATTCTTGGTGAGGGCAAGATGCTACTCAAGGTCAGGGTCATACCAGCCTGGGCTACATGGTCAGAGAGCTCCTCTATGTCTCTTTTCATGTAGTCCAGGGAGGTACGTCTCAGGTCATTCACACCAGCATGGACAATGACAGAGTCATACTTGTACTTGCTTTGGAGTGACCTAAGTGCTTGCATTATGTGGCAGATCCTGGCACCTGACAGGCAGCTTACGTTGACCTTCTCCTTGTTCAGTCTGGTGAGTGGGACGTCAGTGTGCCGGACAGTAAAGTCCCCTATAACAAGTGTATTTGGTTTGTTGTTTGGCCTTAAAGACTGTGACTGAGAGGCACACTGATTTTGTGAGATATGTGACTTGTGGGTATTGTTGTGGATGGTCTACTTCTCTGAAGTACAGGCCAACACTAAGGGACTATGGCTAACAAAGTTTACAGATGACTGCAAACTGGGAGCCATTATTGAATCCCCAAATGATGTGGATACTCTACAAAAGAGCCTTACAGAAACAGATGCTTGGTGCCAGAGCCATGGGCTGAAGCTCAATGCCAAGAAATGTATAGTTATCCCCTTTGGGAAAAAAACATGTATCCGTGAATTACCATATAGGTGGCAGTACACTAAACACCGAAAGTGTGATAAGAGACTTAGGGACACAGGTGGACAGTGGTCTCACCTTCGATAACCACATCACCACAACAGTCAGGAAATCCTTCTATGTGGCACACCTCATCACTAAGGGCTTTTCATCCAGAAAATGAGGTCATTGTCCCACTGTACTCATCCCTCATTAGACCCATTATAGAATACAATGCCCCATTTAGTATGTACCTCTCAAGACATCTCAACAACTGGAAAGGCCACAGAAATACCTCACTAAAAAATCACAGGCCTAAAGCAGATGTTCTACGCTGGCCACCTTAAAAAACTCCAGCTATACTCTGTCGCATATCGTCTACTCAGAGGTGATCTCTGCTTAACATAAAAGGCCATGTCAAACCCAGAGCTGTTGGACATGCTACACTTAAAGAAATCCCAATCCCTCAGAGCCACACACTCCAGGGATCTAAACCTTGTCATCACAATAAACAAAACATGCTGGAGGGATAGGTTCCTGACCCAGAGACTCCCCAGACTATGGAATAGATTGCCCATACATGTCAAGCAGAGTGCCTCTTTGGCCCTCTTCAAAAGGAACCTTGACGACTGGATGGGAGAAAGGAAATTCACCCCGGGGATCATGTCAGTCGCCCTGCTAGACAGGGGTCCAGGGAAGTAAATAGTGTGGGAAGAAATAGCCAGGGAATTTTTATGGATAGGCTTGTATAGGCCCTAGGGCTGATAGCCTAGTACCAACCTATGAACCTATTTAGAGTTTGAAGATTCCATATATCCTTGTTAATTAGGTCCATGATGATGCACTCCATAGCCTTTCATATCAGACTCATCAGGCTAATGAGGCAATAATTCCCCTTTATGGAGTGGGATGAATTTAGCAGTGCGCCATTTGGTAGGGACAAAGCCTGAGGTGAGGCTGTGATTGAACAGGGCACACAGATGTGGTGCCAGTTCACTTTGTAGTTCATGTAGAACACATCCAGGGATATTGCCAGGTCCCATAGAAGCTGTATTCTTGGCCTTGGACAATGAAGTTTTAACCTGTGCTGCAGCAATGCTGGTTGCCTGGCATTCCTCCAGTATTGTGATTGGTCCTGGTGGGGGGGGGGGGGGGGGAGTAAAGTTGGCACTGAATCTGTCGGCCAATATGTTGGCAATATCTGTTGGCTCAGTATAGGAGGTACCATTGTGCAATAACTCAGAGCAAACCTGGGTATTGCCATGGAGATTCTTGATGTAACTATAGAAGGCTTTGTGGTTGTTTTTAGTGTCTGACCCAATTCTGCCTTCATAGCTGGCTTTAGAAGTTTTGATGAGGGATCTCAACTTTTTGTTGAGGCTAATAAGGGAGTTTTTCCAGTCTTGGGACTTCATCTTTTTCTACAACAGTTTCTTCCTTCTGTTGTAGAGTTTATTAATGGCAGGGGATCACCAGATTAGCTTCCTTTTTTTGGAGGAGAGCATCTTTGTTCTGTTGGGTATGGCTAGTTCCATGCATTTATGTACATGTTTGTACAGTGCATTGGTGTATGATTCGGCAGTCATACATCTGTTTTCCATTGACATGGGTGCTGTGAAGTTAGCCACCTCTGTTTTTAGGAGCCAAAGTCAGCTTTGCAGAAGTTTTTCATGGTGGTTACTTTTGCAGGGGTTGTGGGTGAAATGTGGATTTCCATGGTGATTAGCCTGTGGTCGGATCTAACCAGGGAGGAATTGATTATTGGTGTAGAGCAATGGTTGCCCATGTTAGTAATAACCAGGTCAAGGATGTTGCTTCCTCTAGCGGGGGTAAGAATGAGCTGGTCCAGGGCATTGCAATTGATGAATTCCAGGAAGCATTGGGGCAGTTTATTGGTGCATGAGTAATTTTCCCAGTTGAAGTAGGGGTAGTTGAAGTCACCTAGTATGAGAGTGTTGGGTTGGACCCTAATAGTTTCCAGGTTGCTTAGGAATGTGGAGTGAGAGCCTTGGGACATGGTTGGGAACCTATAGCAGGCTATGTCCTGAATCACCATCTTACCCAATGTTAGTTGTACCTGAAGTATCTCAGCTGCGTTATGCTGGGCTACTAGTCTGGAGGTGTGCATATCTTTTATGAATATGAAGACACCACTTCCTTGGGAGCTTTGGTTCATGTTCATGGGCCAAAAGGTGTGGAATGAGTTATAGCCTTGTAGTGCAGGGATGCTTTCTGCTGCTATAAACCAGGTCTCCATTACAACACAAATGTTGATGTTCTCCATTTTGAGGAGTGCTTTGAGCAAGTGCATCTTGAGATTTAGACTTCTAGTGTTGAGCAGCATGACCCTCAGATTGCATTTATTTATAGCTGTTATGGTGGTAATTTGGTCTCTGGGACATCACCTAAAAAAGGCACCATAGGGGTGTCAAGAGCCTTAGCCAGTATCTGGAAACCCAGGGGTGACAGATGCAGGCCATCTCTGGCAAAGCATCGAGGTCTGTCAATCATGTCATCCCAAGCAGACAGATACTGGATTCCCTTAGAATGACACCAGAAACTTAGCCAATTGTTGAAGTCAATCATTTTCTGCTTGTATTTTGGTATCATTCTGAGCGATGGTAGGATGCTCAGGAATAGGGTCATACCTGCCTGGGCCACATAATCCAAGTGCTCCTCCATGTCTCTTTTTATGTAGTCCAGGGAGGTGATCAGCTGTTTATTGCCTATGATGGCAGGAAAAAGGGACAAGTAGTACCTAAATAGACTATTTTGATATGACTTTCCCAAGCTGTTACTTTTTGTTATGCCCACCGTGGATGATCATTTCCAGACATTGTCCAGGCAAGTGCTCTTCTCAAGCTTTGGCTACTTCTATGACATTTTGGAAAGGGGTGAACTGTACACGTATTCCAAAGGAAGCTACTTTGTCATCAGATCACACATTTACCAGACATGACAAACTGATATCATCGGTTCACACATTTATCAAGCATTACAAACTGAACTCCTACTACAGATGCAGGGCAGACTTTCCTGAAGTTGTTCCAATTCTCCTGGATTCTGACCTTCCCTTCCCTCTACCTCCCAAAGGATCTATATCATATTGTTGAATACTTACTTTGTTGAATCACTATTTATCAAACCCACTTTGTTGAAACCTGTCTTCATTGAATGGCCATTTCATCAAAGTTTTTCATAGGGAAAAACAATGGCTGGCCATAATCAAGGATTTGCCCTTTTCCCCCTCTAGTGTGATTTCGGAGTTGGTATATTTAGATAGGGGGTGTGGGGAGTGAAGCCCACCATTTGGATGAGTTTTACATTTTTAGAATTTTGTGACAGGCACTAGGTTGGCCAGCTGATGCTTTTCCCTATGAAAAAGATTAATAAAACAGCCATTCAATGAAGAGTGGTTTCGACAAAGTAAGTTCAATAAATAGTGATTTGACGGAGTAAGTATTCAACAATATGATGTAGACCCTCCTCCCGAAGCTTTTGTAGTAATTCCACATAGGTTAGGCAACTGCAGTTGTGATCTAATAAAGAACATGGTACAGTTGTCCAAGTTGTCCTATATTAAAGCTCCCTGACTTGGCATTGTTTTCGACACATTCTTTTGTTTGATGTCTGTAGGCAGGATCCTGATTTCTGAAATGCATGACTCCTTTTGGGGCTAGAAAGCTGTGACTGTTGGGCTATACCTACTCTTTTTTTTTTTCCTGACAAAGGCAGTAGCTACTGTCTGCAAGCTGGAGTGCCCTAAAAAGTTTTGGACGTCCAAAACAGCTTAGGCTACTGCAACAGTGAGCTACTTGAACATATACTGTTATAATAAGAACACTTAATTTTACAGTATGATTAGAGCTGCAATACTGATGGGAAAATAGTAAGTTATTCAATAATTCTAAATTAAAAGTGTCACAACATCATCCTTTATATCATAAGTTCATAGGTTCATACTAGGCTATCTGCCCTAGGGCATTTCTAAGCCTAGCCAGAGTGTGTTTGGCTTTCGCCACCCCTTGGAATGAGTATACTGTGCCCATTTTAAGGTTTAGTTTACTGTACCTCTGTCTAGCAGTGACACAGAAGTGACCCCCGGGGTAAACCTACGATCTCCCATCCACTCGTCAAGATTCCTCTTGAAGAGAGTCAGTGAGGGGCTCTGCCTAACATGGACTGGGATTTTATTCCAGAGTGAAGGGAGCCTCTGGGTTATGAATCTGTCCCTCCAGCATGTCCTATTTATTTCTGTGCTGAGGTTCAAATCTCTTGCTTGCATAGCTCTGGTGGATTTGGATTTTCTGAGGTGCAGCATGTCCATTAATTCCGAGTTGGACATGGCCTTGTACGTCAGGCATAGATCACCGCTGAGTAAGCGGTATGCTACTGAGTAGAGCTGGAGTTTCTTTAGCTGGGCAGCATATGGCATATGTTTGAGTCCCTTGATCCTCTTGGTGAGGTACTTTTGGGGTCTTTCCAATTGCTGCAGGTGTCGGGTAAGGTACATCCCAAATGGGGCATTGTACTCAATTATGGGCCTGATGAGGGAAGAGTAAAGGGGCACAATGACCTCTCCCGATCTAGATGTGAATCCCTTCATGATAAGGTGGGCAATATAGAAGGTCTTTCTAACCACTTTCGCAATGTGAGTGTCGAATGAGAGATTACTGTCAACTTGGGTCCCTAGGTCCCTAATTACTTCTTCCATACTTAATGGATTTCCACCTATGTGGTAATTTGTGTGCACTTTGTTTTTCCAAAAGGGTATGACTATACACTTTTTGGCATTGAGTTTAAGGCCATGGCTCTGGCACCAGTTTTCAGTTTCTATGAGTCCCTTTTGAAGGATGCTTGTGTCCGCTGGAGAATCAATTATGGCGCCCAGTTTGCAGTCATCTGCGAACTTGGTCAGCCACAATCCTCCCATGTTAGCCTGTACCTCAGAAAAATAAATACCGAACAAGAGAGGTCCCAGGACTGAACCCTGTGGGATGCCACTTGTGACTGGTTTAGAGTCTGACATGGCTCCAGCAATTCTGACCTTGTGGGTTCTGTCCTTGAGCCAGTTTGCAATCCATCTTATGACATAGGGGTTTATATTTAAGCTGGAGAGCTTATCTATGATGCCCGAGTAGGGTATTGTGTCGAAGGCTTTTGCAAGGTCAAGGTAGGCTGTGTGAACTACCTTACCCTCATTGATGACCTTGATGACTGTTTCAAAGAAGTCGACTAGGTTCAAGAGGCAGGATCTGCCCTTAACAAAGCTGAATTGGGTAGGATCCAATGTCTGTAGGTCCCCAATGTCTTTGTTTATGAGTTCCATAATGATCCTCTCCATAGCTTTGCAGACCAGGCTCATCAAGCTTATGGGGTGGTAGTTTCCAGGGTCCGTAGAAGCACCTCCTTTGTGGAGTGGGACCACTGTTGCTGTACGCCATTCTTTGGGTACATATACTGTAGTAAGGCTGAGATTAAACAGCAGCCTTATGTGTGGGTTTAGCTCTTCTTGGAGTTCATGTAGCACGCAACCCGGGACACCGTCTGGTCCCATTGATGCTGCATTTTTAGCTTTGGAGAGGGTGGCTCTCACCTGGGCATCTGAGATGTCAGGGAGGCAACACTCTGCTGGGATAGATATTTGTCCTTTTTTTGGGGGGGGGGGGGTTTGGGTTTGCACTGAACCTGTCTGCTAGTATGTTGGCAATGTCTGTGGGTTCAGTGTATTTTCTGTCATTTTGGACTAACTCTGAGCATATCTGGGAGTTTCCACCCAGGTTTCTAACATAACTAAAGAAAGCCTTGTGATTATCTTCAGTGTCTTGTGCAATTTTTCTCTCAAAGTTGGCCTTGGATGATTTTATGAGTGTTCGTAGTTTTTTGCTAGTACTGATCAGAGATGCCTTCCCTTTTAGGGATTTTGCTCTATCATGTAGTAGCTTCCTCCTTCTGTTGTATAGCTTATTAATGGCTGGGGTCCACCAGACAGGTTGCCTGCCTTTGGGGGAATGGGTCTTGGTTTTATTTGGGATTGCATGATCCATGCATTCCTGTAGGTATCCATAGAATGCGTTTATAAAGGATTCAGCAGAGTGGGCTGTGGTTTCCACTGGCCCGGGGGCCTTGAAGGATTCCACTTCGGTCTTAAGAAGTGTGAAGTCAGCTTTTGAGAAGTTCTTCACTGTGGTCTTCTGTGCTGCGGGTGGGGGCGGGATGTGGATTTCCAGGGAGATTAATTTATGGTCCGATCTTACCAATGAGGGGTATACTTCTGGTATGGAACATTGTGTCCCCATGTTTGTGATGATCAGGTCTAATATGTTTTCCCCTCTTGTGGAAGAGGTGACTAGTTGTTCTATAGCATTTGAGTTTATGAATTCTAGGAACCTTTGGGCTATGGTGTTGGGGCTTGAGAAATGCTCCCGGTCTATGTTTGGGTAGTTGAAGTCCCCCAATATGATGGTGTTTGGAGAGACTTTCATATTCTCCAGTGTCTTTAGGAAGGCCGAGTGGGGTTCCTGAGTTTGAGAGGGTGGTCTGTAGCATGCTACAAACTGGAGGGCAATTTTGCCTACTGTTAGTTGCACATGGATGGTCTCTGATGCTTCGTGCATTGCCACTAACCTGGAGGTGTGGGTATCCTTGATGAATATAGATACTCCCCCTCCTTTTGTGGTTTGGTCCAAGTTCTGGGGCTGAAAAGCATGATATGAGGTATAACCTGGTAGTGCTGGGGTGCTCTCGGGAGCCTTGAACCAGGTTTCTGTCACTGCACAGACATTGATGTTCTCCATACTGAGGAGGGCTTCGAGAGCATGCATCTTGAGGTTTAGACTTCTGGCATTGAGCAGCATTACCCTTAGTTTCTTTCTACTTCTGTTTTTTAGGGAGGTGGGTTTGTCTTTTGAGCCCTACCTAAAAAAGGCACTATGGGGGTGGCAAGAGCCTTTGCCAATATCCAAAAGCCCACGGGTGACAGGTGCAAGCCATCCCTTGCGAAGCAGCGTGGCTTGTCGAGCATGCCATCCCAAGCAGACAGACATTGGATCCCCTTAGAATGACACCAATACTTAAGCCAATTGTTAAAATTGATCATTTTGTCTTTGTACTGTGGCATCATTCTTGGTGAGGGCAGGATGCTGCTCAAGGTCAGGGTCATACTGGCCTGGGCTACATAATCAGAGAGCTCCTCTATGTCTCTTTTCATGTAGTCCAGGGAGGTACGTCTCAGGTCATTCACACCAGCATGGACAATGACTGAGTCATATTTGTACCTGTTTTGGAGTGACCTGAGTGCTTGTGTTATGTGGCAGATTCTAGCGCCCGACAGGCAGCTTACTGTGACCTTTTCCTTGTTCAGCCTGGTGAGTGGGACGTCAGTGTGTCTGACTATAGAGTCACCTATTACAAGTGTATCAGGTATGTTGTTTAGCCTTAAGGGCTGTGACTGTTTGGCACACTGACTTTGTGAACTATGTGTTGCATGTGTTTTGTTTTGAGGTAGTGGTTGCTTGGATGACTGCTTTGGAGGTCTCTGTTGCTTTGGCAGATTTTTATTTAGAGCGTCCGAGTATGTTTTTGTGTGTTTATGTGTTTGGTTTGCAGTTGTGGTAGGTCTATGTGAGACTGGATTTGTGGTGTGTGTGGTTACCTTCTCCTCCTGACTGGTTATGCCAGTACTGAGTCGAGAGAGCTCAGCCTCCAGTTTGACTATATGGTTGCATCTCTCACATATATTTGTATTTGTTGGGAGGAGGAGAGGGTTGTCTGTGTACATGAGGCAGTTGTAACATTGCTTCAAGATTCCCAGATTCACCAGATGAACTAGAGAGGAAGCCAGCAACTGACCTTTCGACATGCCAGAATAGTATAAGGAACTGCTATGTAACTGAATCAGAAAGGACCTATAGGGGATAGGGTACTCAAGGGGATTTTAGGAGGATGTAGTGCTTTTTCAGTTAAAAAGTGCTTAACGTATACAAAATGCTTATAGGAGCAAGTGTGGGGTTTTTAGATTAAGAAAAGAATGTTTAGATTGAGAGTTAGAGCAGTTCCAAGGGAAAAAATGAAGAGCAGACTTTGTGGTTAGCCGGGAATAGTTTAAACCTGATTAAGCGGCGCTGCCCGATGCTGCGCTATGCGCAAATTCATGCAAAAGCGCGCTAAAGTGGGCTTTATTGCAGGGGGGTTAGAAAGAGCTAGGAAATGGCCCAAAACAGCCAATAAGCTACAAGTTACTGGGCTGGAACCACTGCTTTAGGGACAGATAGGCTGCTCAGAGCTCCCCACTCCCACTGGTGAACAAAGAAGCTTCCTCCTATCCAAACAAGGATATGGGCAACACAGGAACTATGACACAGCTCAGAGATCAGCAATACCTGAAGACTGGACTATTCTAGTTCAGTAAAGGTGGGAAACAAGGATATATATATATTTTTTCTTACAAAGTAGCAGAAAATAGATGCAGTAACAACAGTAAATGCTTTAAATCGGCTAGCGCACTTGAGTGTGTAACCTACCAGTTAATTTAAGCAAAAACAAACTTTAAAAATGCAAAAAAGTTCAGAAAAACAAACAGTAATGCAGTAAATCAACTTTGCAGAGCTTATTTAGTTATAGAAACTTGCTTTTCGGCGAGAAAAAGCAGTTGGAAATAAGTAGCCAAAAAAATACTTATAAATCAATGGAAAGTCACTCTTCCACTTGCTGCTGCTTGTAGAAATCTGCAGGACACCACGAGGAGCTGTGCTGTCAATTACAAGCGCAAAAGCACGCTAAAGCGGGCTTTATAGCAGGGGGTTAGAAAGAGCTAGGAAATGGCCCAAAACGGCCAATAAGCTACAAGTTACTGGGTGGAACCACTCCTTTAGGGACAGATAGGCTGCTCAGAGCTCCCCACTCCCACTGGTGAACAAAGAAGCTTCCTCCTATCCAAACAAGGATATGGGCAACACAGGAACTATGACACAGCCCAGAGATCAGCAATACCTGAAGACTGGACTATTCTAGTTCAGTAAAGGCGGGAAACAAGAATATTTTTTTTTTCTTACAAAGTAGTAGAAAATAGATACAGTAACAACAGTAAATGCTATAAATCAGCTAGCACACTTGAGTGTGTAGCCTACCAGTTAATTTAAGCAAAAACAAACTTTAAAAGTGCAAAAAAGTTCAGAAAAACAAACAGTAAATCAACTTTGCAGAGCTTATTTAGTTATAGAAACTCGCTTTTCGGCGAGAAAAAGCAGTCGGAAATAAGTAGCCAAAAAAATACTTATAAATCAATGGAAAGTTACTCTTCCACTCGCTGCTGCTTGTAGAACTCTGCAGGACACCACGAGGAGCTGTGCTGAGTCAATTACAAGCACAAAAGCGCGCTAAAGCGGGCTTTATAGCAGGGGGTTAGAAAGAGCTAGGAAATGGCCCAAAATGGCAATAAGCTGCAAGTTACTGGGCTGGAACTACTGCTTTAGGGACAGATAGGCTGCTCAGAGCTCCCCACTCCCACTGGTAAACAAAGAAGCTTCCTCCTATGCAAACAAGGATATGGGCAACACAGGAACTATGACACAGCCCAGAGATCAGCAATACCTGAAGACTGGACTATTCTAGTTCAGTAAAGGTGGGAAACAAGGATATATATTTTTTTTCTTACAAAGTAGCAGAAAATAGATACAGTAACAACAGTAAATGCTTTAAATCGGCTAGCGCACTTGAGTGTGTAGCCTACCAGTTAATTTAAGCAAAAACAAACTTTAAAAGTGCAAAAACGTTCAGGAAAACAAACAGTAATGCAGTAAATCAACTTTGCAGAGCTTATTTAGTTATAGAAACTCGCTTTTCGGCGAGAAAAAGCAGTATTAAGTATCACAGTATTAAGTACTAGAAAACACACTCTCAAAAAGCAAACAAGCATTCATAATCCTACAGAAAATCTCCAAATCATTGGCTGTGCACTAGTTAAAATGAAAACTAAAATACACTGTTACGTTCCTATGGTATTTGTACTTGATTGGCCATGCAACTCCCGCCTCCTTACCTAACTACCATTTTGAAAATTCCCATCAATCAGTAGAAGGTTGCACTATCTAATGCAGTTGAAGTAATAATGATTTTAAGCTAGGACATTTCACTTCAATATGTAGCTTTTCTAAATTAGCTAAGAGTGTAGGCATGGGTTGTGTCTGTTCCCAATTAATAATGGTTTTATATTCAGTACAATTATGAATAGTCAGTTTGTGTGTGTCTGTCCCAAAATTACCAGTAACTTAATTCATGGTTGTTTATTTGTTGGCCTATAAAAGGCCATGTGTCCCTAGATGACAGATATGTTTGACTTGTACTGTTTTAAATGGCTTGCTATTTAATCCCCTCCAATGCCTAAATGAGCAGTTAGTTGTTATTGTGTATTATGATTTTCCTTTTAATACCAAAAATGATATTCGTGGTGGAAATGTTCATACATTTCACATGCATTTTGCTAGCAATAGGTAAATTTAGACTGTGTCACCCCCTTGTTTGGTATGTCGGAGGCTTTTTTATTCAGTCGGGATTTTCAGAGCACAATCTTAGACTCAGGATTTGTATGTTGAACTTGGGTCTATCCCGCTCAAATCGGAACATCTGGCAACCCTGGCTGAAAGTAAGATCTGTAAGCAAGGACTTGAGAGAGAGAGGGTCCAGTCAGAAATAGAAATAATTTTTATGGAAATGATTAACATTGAGCACCATGTCTACACAGTAGTAAGAATGGCATTTTATATTACTCATCTCATAAATAAGGGTATTGCCTCCAGAAAAAAGAGGTTATAACCCACCATACTCTTCCCTCATCAGGCCAGTAATAGAGTTCAATGATCATTTTGGTATGTTCCTTTACAAACACCTGCAGTAATTGGAGAGACCACAAAGGTTTACTTACAAAGAAAATGCAGGGTCTTCAAGATTTGTCTTATGTGTTCAGACTGAAATCATTGTCAGTTTACTCTGTGTTGCGTAAACTGCTTAGAGGCGACCTGTGCCTTGCATATAGAGCAGTCTCTGACCTATCTTTAATGGAAATACTGCACATTCACAAGTCAAATGGCACACGGGTCACTCTCTCACAGGATCTTAACCTGGTATGTGCCATCAACAGAACTTGCTGAAAAAACAGATTTGTCTCACAAAACATTGCCCCACCGCTTTCTATTCGTGTTAAACAAAGCCCCTCATTGGCACTATTTAAGCATAATTTGTATGAATGGATGAGTAACCGGAAATTCACAATAGGGGATCCAACTGTGTCTCTCTTGGACAAAGGTATTAGGTGCTGATTTTAGTGTCTGTTTGAACCAGGCACCCTTGGAAACATGGGCTGAACTTGGCTAGGTTTGTAAGGGCACTGGGGCCATTAGCCTAGTAACCTCCTATGATCCTATGAGATAGGAACCACTGGCTCCAACCCAGCCTGGTTTCGTCAAAAGCAGGTCATGCCTTCTTAACCTAGTGGACTTCTTTGTATTCAGTTTGCCGTTTCCCTCATAAGGGAAGGTCACAAAATAGAAAGAACAGTTTTTTGTCATCACGTCGTGATTCTTCATATTCTTCAGCTGAAACTTCGTAAAAAAATGTCTCTTTTGAGATACTGACTAATGCAGGAGCAGCTGGTCAGGAGAACCAGTCAGGTTCATCGCAGGGTTCTCAGGGTTTTCAGCAGAGCAGAAGCAATGGGAATACAGGCAGCAAACAGAAAAAGAAACGGAAATGTTAATTTTTGGAAATTTGCAACATGTGTCTTCACAAATTGTTGATAGTGGACTCGATGAAACTCAAGGTAGTAATGTTGATTGTTTAAAAATTGTTAATTTAGCACTTTCTGATACAGTTATTGGTGTGTTGTTAAAGGGAGTTAAGTTTGTTCCCACTAAATGTCTCTCTCTTGCTAATGTACTTATTGAAGCTAGTAAATTCTGTTGCAAGCTTCATTTGAAAGTGTATTTTTCTAGAGACACTTTATTTAACATGCAAAGAAATGTTTCATCCATATCTCAAAATTCTGAGGACTCATTGTTAGATGCATCTATATATGACTATGATGAAAGTTTAAATGTACTTAATTGCAGCATTGAACGTAACACAGCTTTTGTTACTGGTTATGGTCAGCTTAAGATTCCTTGTCTACCTAATGTGGAAAACACCTTTTGTCCCCCTAAACTGTCACCTGTTGTTGCTATATTTGAAAAATTGTTGTTGAATAACATTGAAAAAGAATTTAGTAAATTCAAATGTAAACAATTTAATTTAAGTAAAGAAGAATGGCAGGAATTGTTCAAAGTTTGTAACCAGACAGGCGATTATATTTTTAGGGTAGCAGATAAGGGTGGTAACTGGGTTATTATGGACAAAGCTGGCTACCAGAACATGGTAAATTAACTTCTGTATAACAACAGAATTTATGTTAAGCTCCCTTACAACCCTCTTGCACAGTTTAACATTGAGTTAAGTGAACTATTAGAGAGGGGGAAAAGACTGGGATTCCTTTCATCAAAGTCTGTTAAGAAGGTATTTGTTGCCAATGCTCGAGTCCCATATTTTTATGCTATACCAAAGATTCACAAGAATGTGAGCAGGCCACCAGGGAGACTGATTGTTGCCAAGTGTGCCAGCTGTCCGTTTTTTGACCGGGCTGTCCGGTTTTCTGACAAATTGTCCGGTTACAAATTTCATTCAAAACTGGACATGTGAAGTCCGGGTTTTATACCACTGCCACAATTTGTTTTTAGTATACAGCAGGGTGCACACTGCAGTATTATTTAGATTGCGTACATTTTTATATCCAAGACGTAGAAAAGAACAGCCCTAAATTGAAATATAACGCTGGGTCAAAGGTGAATGTTGAGTTGGGTTTATTTAACTATCTAGGCACCGCCGGTGCCCACCACTAAACGCTTAGCTACCTCAATACTAACGTACCCCTCTGAATGGATGCCCAAAAAATTACTGGGGGGCAAGATTGGGTTGGGTTGCTGTGACCTTTCTAGCTGAGATTATTCATAAGTGTTACACATTTTACCCATTTTTCACATTATAAGATGTAGCATTTCACATTCTGGACATGTAGGGTTGCCACCCCTCCGTTTTTTCCAGACTATCCAGAAATCAGACTGATTCTCTGGTAGTCTGGAAAACACTGTACAAACTCCAGTATTCTGTTCAAAAAGGAAACAGAGTATCGGATTTTGTAAATCGGCTGATTTACTATGCTTTTTTTACAGAAAAGCATAGTAAATCAGCCGAAAGCAGGCAGCAGGAATGAAAAAAGAGGGCGTTCCCACCGAGTGATGGCATCACGATGTCACAAAATGGGCAGAATGTGGGTGGGAGATGGGTGGAGTGGGCGTGGTTACTGGTGACATGAGGGGCGTGGCTTTACTCCGGTTTTAGCCAGGACGGAAGGTGGCAACCCTGCCTCTGTGTGAAATTTCATGACATCCCTGAGTTTTTTACTTTTTTTAATTTTTAGGACTCTCCAGCTCTCCCCAAAGACAAGCAGCTGGTGGACTGGTAAACCTCTAAACTGGCATGCAGGAATGGATGTTACGCGGTTGTGTATGGCAATTAACTGGAAAGAAAGATGAAATGAGGATCTCATTCCCTGGATAGTGGTTTGTGAGTCAGTATTTAAATAACACTAATGCAATAAATGGTTTACAACACTACAGGGAGGAAAAGGAAGAAACCAAAGTCTTCCACAGATGTCGGGGGAGGGGAAGTTACCACTTCCTAAGTTACTCTTCACTTGCACCACTTAATCTTCCACCAAGTATGCATTAACCGGCTGAACTATATAAGCTGTTATACAGAATACAGTATTCACATGATGTCTTTTTTCTTCAGCAGATTGAAGCAAAGTTACATGAAACAGAAAAGCTTTCCTTGTAAGTGTGTGCATTTGTTTTTGTTTCTCCTGTGACAGGAGTCACAGGAAGTATGCCCTACCTACTAAACAATGTCCGAATATATTCAATACTGTTTTCAAAGTCAGTTTAGTTCCTCATCATAATATTTAGGGAAATATGTCAGAATATTCCTTCGTAAAATCAACAAAATTGGTTCTAAAAGGTCATAAAGATATAAGGTGAGGATTTTGTGTTCTCTTCTTGTAGATGAAACGAACATCATATAATGTCTGTACTACTGAAGTTACATTAGAAACAGTACTTTAAGGTGGTTCGATTGCATTCTTGCAAATTCGTTTAATCTGTATATGGGGTCAAATGATTTTTCCACAGCATTAGAGTTTATGTAAGAAGACCATGTATTGAGTACCACTTTCCTTATTTCACTTTTTATCTTAATCAGTGGCTCCTTTCTTTAAACTGCTCAGAAGTAAAAATTTTGAGGGTTTAGCCAGAAGTGTACATGTTGTACTAGGCCGCCATGTAGTGCTTTCCATTACCCGCTTGTCATTTTAAAAAGCATGTATGTTTTGTACAGCTCTATACATTAGACCCTTTTGTGCCGTTTCACCCATAAAGGTTTTAAGAATGCTCAGACAAAAAAACTGCTCATTCAAGTACACTGAGTATTAAAACCAATGGAATGCAAATGTTTTTGTTGAGCATTGTGTAAGTGGCATTCCTCTCAAAAGTCCATGATTTTGACTCAGATGTTTAGCTGTTGTCCTTCTTAATCTTTCCTAAAATTGGTGACTTTTGGAGAAAAGGTGGTGACTTTCACTATTTTTTTACTTCTGGAAATGTATATTACTGCTATACAATTCACGTTCTGTTACACTATCAACATCTCGCACTAGTACTTAATTTAAAAAAAATAGTCTGATTGTCCCTGATTATTTCTGGATTTCTCCTAATTCTGAAAGCTATGGTAACTGGAGAAAGGGGGAAATTTATGTTTGGGGATACTGAATACATAATTATTCATGCATTCTTCATCTGGCACTGGATAATGACAGAGAATGTGTGTATGTGTTCATCTGATGCCACGGTGATGTCACAAAATGGGCGGAGCATGGATGGGACAGGGGTGGGAATGGGTGGAGTTATGGGCGATGCGAGGGGTATGACCTTAGCCACAAAGAAAGCTGGCAACCCTATTTGTTGCTGGCATCACTTCTTACCTGGAAAATGTGGGGGTATTGGACTCTTTACTTAAAATGCATTTGAGTTCCATACCAGCCCACATAAAGAACACACAAGAGCCTTGTGTTCTAATGCAGAATATGGTGTGGAGAAGAGAATATTTTTGGGCCACTTTGGATATTTCTTCTTTGTATATGAATATTACAACAGGTAAGGGTCTTGAAGCTATGACATCAATATCGCGTGAAGGGCCTCACAGTGCCTATATTTTGGAGTTATTTGAATTTTGTTTAACACACAACTATTTTAGTTTTAACAAGGAATACTATTTGCAGATAAGGGGCACTGCTCTGGGGGCTCCTTTTGCTCCCTCTTATGCTGTTTTGTACATGGGGGAGTTTGAAAAGCAGTTTGTGTACAGCCATACTTATTACAAGGAGAAAGTGATGTTATACAGGCGATACATAGATGATTTGATTTTTATATGGAAGGGACCTCTATCCGAATTTGAGAAATTTGTGGGGGACTTGAATTCTACGGGTCTATGACAACGGATCAAATGGACTAAATATCGAATGGCCAGAAAATCAAAAACGCAGGTGATAGAAACCCGTTTTGTGGGGGGATGCACCCCCACATCCCCTGCTAAAACTCCAAGATCGCACTACAGTGAGGAAAGGGTAAATTTCCTGATTTTCACTGTACCATCATCTCATAAAACAGGTTTCTATCACCAGTGTTTTCGATTTTCCGGCTGTTCGATATTTAGTGAATTTGATCGTTGTCATAGAACCGAATTCTAATAGTCATGGTTTACAGTTTTGTTGTCACACAGACTTCAGTATCGTTAGTTTTCTGGATGTCCAGTTTTTTGTGAATGAGATGGGAGTTATTCAATATGTTCCATTTAGGAAGAGCACTGCTGTGAATAATTTTTTGCATGCTTCCAGCATGCACCCTGAACATCTCATTAAGTCATTGCCTTATGGTGAATTTAGAAGAGTAGGGATGAATACTTCTGAGATGGCTTCTAAAGAGAAATATCTGGCTGAAGTAGAAGAGAGATTATCAGCCAGAGGGTATTCTAAATATATTCTTAATGAAGCAAAGAACAAATTGTTAAATAATGTGAGAAGTAGGGAACAGTTGTATGAGAATAGTAAGTTTGGATATAGAATTCCATTTACTTCAAGAGAGGAAAGGAAAGAAAATAAAATATTTTATGTTACTAGGTTTGGTCCCTTTTCCGACACAATCAGGCAGGTGGTTAAAAGGTTATGGCCAATGATAACAGCTGATGATAAACTTAGCACTTTATTTCCACAACATGTGACTTTTTCTTTTGGTAGATTTTTAAACCTAAAAGAATTGTTGAACTACCCAATTTCCAGTCAGACCCAGAATAGTACATTAAGGACTTTTCCTTGTGGGAGATGCAGTGCATGCCATAGAATCAGAAATGTATTTAATACTGTGATCAGTGGGCACAGATTTGTCTATCAAGCAAGGTTTAATTGTCAGTCATGTGGTGTTATATAAATTCTGGGTTGTGGATGTGATGAGGTTAGATGGTATATAGGTCAGACCAAGAGAAAAGTTAAGATTAGAAGTTTGGAACATTTGGGAAATATTAGAAGGGGTAATATAGGCTTCAGTCCAGTGGCAGAACATTTTATGGAAGCCCATTCGGGAAATTCTGATTCCCTGTTTTTGTGTATTAGCCCAACCATCTGACAACTGTGGTAGTGGTACTCTATTTTCCAATAAGTTAAATCAGCTGGAGACTACTTTTATTTATAATTTTGGAACCTTGGTCCCAGATGAATTAAATCAGGAGGTGGTGTTAAATTTTTGAAGAAATTTCATTGATAATATGTCCATATATGTGTGTGTATATATAATTTTATATGAGTACATACGCACATTATGAGAGGATGTTCTTGTATTTTTTATGTAAACTTGGCTGAATTTTGTCAATGATGTTGCTGTAGAATTCATTGTAATTTTGTTGTTGTAATTTTGCTACTGCTGAAGCTCTATGGGAAATGTAATAATTTTTCATGACTAAAGGATGTGTTTATGTATAATGTGCATTGGTCATTGGTTAAAAGTGGGATGTATAGACAAATATTAAAATACAGTTGTTTAATTGTTTAACTGTTTAGTATATTTAAGTTTTAAAATTTGATATGTTGATATCCCTTGAAGGCGAAATGCCGAGGTACCAGGATTAAAGCTGTTTGGTACTCCAAATCTGTGTATGCCTTTTGGATTTATTAGGTTTTTATGCTTTTTCTTTGGTTTTAATAAGGACTTCTTTGAGACCCTGACCTAGTTAAGGCATTTGATACAATAACCCACTCAAGCATTGTAAACAAACTCATGAAATTAGGCATAAGCTCTTATACCCAATGAAAGCCAGCTTGCTCACAAATAGGATGCAGGAGGTTAGGAATGGAAAGATACCGCCTTCACAAAGAGGCTGGTCACCAGTGGAGTCCCCCAGGGATTTCTGCTGGCTCCACTCCTCTTTGGCATCTATGTTTAGAAGTCAAAGCCAATGTCAAGGGCCACTGGCTTAGGAAGTTAGCAGATGATTGCAAGTTGGGAACAATCACCAAAATCCTCCAAGATACTAAGATCTTACAGGAAGGTCTAACACAGACAAATGACTGGTGCCAAAGCCATGGCTTAAAACTCAATGACAAGAAATGCATAATAGCACTTTTTGGGAAGTCAGCTCCTCCAAGAAATTTCCTCATCAATCAAACACCCCTAAAAGTAGGCACAGTAGTCAGGAATTTAGGGAATCATGCTTTCAACCAACATAGATTCATAGGTTCATAGGTGTTTACTAGGCTAATGACCATAAGGGCCTTTTTAAACTTAGCCATACATCCCAAATCTCTGACATGATAAGTGTAAGCAGGAGCTTGGGAGATGAAACATTTACAAGTAGGGCCTGTGTCCATTAAAGACATAGGTGCAAAACCAGGGATGAATTTCCTGTTCCCCATCCAATTGTCCAAGTTGTACTTTTTTTTTGTACTTTTTAACATTTGCTTACCAGGATAGTTCAACTGGGACAGAGCCCAGGGAGAAACTTTCCAAACGCATGTCTTTGAAATGTGAGAGGAAACCAGAGCACCTGGAAGAAACCCATGCAAACAAAGGGAGGACATACAGAGTCTGCACCAAAGGCACCCTAGCTGAGAATCAAACTGGAGATCCTCTTGCTGTGAGGTGACAATGTTAACCTGTGCACCACTGAGCCACTCCACTTGAACTGGGTTAGGGTGGTACTCTGCTTCATATGGATGGGGAACCTGCTCCAGAGATGGGGGAGTCTCTGGGATACTGTCTCTCCAGCAGGCCCTATTTATATCACAGGCAAGGTTTAAGTCTTTAGAATAAGTAATTCTGGTGCTGTCTGTTTTACAGATATGCAGGCGGTCCATCAGAGTGGGGTCTGACAATGCCTTGTATGCCAGGCATAGATCTCCCCTCAAACGCCTATAGGAGACAGAATATGACAGAACATGATATATGTGTGAATTATTTTTTTTGTTGGTTATCCTCTGCATTCCATTTGTTATACAGTTGTATCTGATATAGGGTATACAGTCATTTTACAGTAACAGTCCACCATGCTGCTGTAGTATATTCAGTTTGCATTAGTGGTGAGGTATGTGACTTCTTTTCAGGGTAGGAGAATGTAATACATGTTCATAATATTTATGTAATCAGTTTGCATTGATATATATATATATATATATATATATATATATATATATATAAATACACATATATAGAGAGAGAGAGATCATAGTGTCTCGGCCACATGAAAGTTGATCATTTGAGATTTCAATCATATAAAGTAGACGCATATATATGTATGCAACACTTGATCTGCCTTACAAGATTAACAAATATCAGAATCATATAGTTAGTGTATTCTTATGACATCAGAACTAAATATATTTATTTCTCGGGAAAAGTACATTTGTCTCTCTTTTCAAATGTGATAGTAAGAATATTTGTACAAATGCAGACACATGTTCCAAATGCTGTTTTTACCTTGCTCTTAATGCTATTAACTCGTGTAATGTGATGTGTAGAGCTATTTTTCCAGGTGTCTTGCCCTGAAAATGTTATAAGAAAATTTGTAAGAAAAGGAAAAATATTAAAATCTGTAGGCTGAGTTAAATTAAAGTCAGCATATAACCATTACAAACTGATTAACTGCAACAACTGTACAACATTTGGTTTAAAATTAAAGTGTAGCTATTGACTCTCTTGAGTAACAAACACAGAAGCTATTCTATTTATTTTATTCTGTTTCTTTTATTTTATTTTATTTTTCAATTTGTTTACAAAATTATACTTCTTCTTACAGTATAATGTTGGTCTCTCTGAGGGAGTTGTCTTTTGGGACATACAGTACCATGTAATAAGAATTGTGAATACAAGTGTTCCTAACAGCAGAGTAGCTATAACTGGAATTAGGAGCCAGTGTATTGCCTGAAGTACTTCGCAATGGTGCACTCTTTGTCCAGCTCGTGGAGCTATTTTACTTATTTTTAATTTGGTGGACTGTAGTTTTTGACAGTTATTGGTGAGAGGGGGGGTCTATATCAGTTCATCGAAGGTTCTTTTCCCACAAACCTCCGTTCATCGACCCTAATACAATGAACATTCACATCAGCGAATGTTGACTTCAATGATCAACGTACACAGGGAAAGGAATGAATTGCCTAGCATTCTGAACATCACACAAAGCACAGTATTTCAAACCCTCCCATCAAGTGAGGGCTTCACCCCCCACACCTCTACTGACTATATTTACCAACTCCAAGACCTCACTACAGTGAGGAAAAGGGAAAATTTCTTATAGGTTCATAGGTAGGTGCTATGCTATCAGCCTACAAGCCTAGCCAAACCAGTTCCCTGGCTTTCACCACCCAAGAAAATAATTTTCCTGTGTGTGTCAAGCAGAGCCACAGCAGTGATTCCTGGGGTGAATTTCCTATTACCCATTCAATTGTCAAGATTTCTATTAAAGAGGGTTAATGAGGAGCTTTGCTTGATATGAATGGGCAGCCTATTCCAGAGCAGGAGAAGTCTCTGGGACAGGAATCTATCCCTCCAGTATGTTCTGTTTATAGTGGTGACAAGGTTTAGGTCTCTGGAGTATGTGCCTCAGAGAGATTGAGATTTCTTTAACTGTAGCATGCCCATCAGGTCTGAGTTAGACATGGCTTTGTACGTTAGGCAGAGATCACCTTGGAGTAGGCGATATGCAACGGAGTAGAGCTGGAGTTTTTTTGAGATGGTCGGCGTATGGCATCTGTTTGGGGCCAGTAATCTTTTTAGTGAGGTATTTATGTGGCCTTTCCAGCTGTTGCAGATGTCTTGCAAAGTACATGCCAAATGGGGCATTGTACTCTATGATGGGTCTAATAAGAGATGAGTAGAGAGGAACGATGGCCTACCTTTTTCTGGAGGAGAACCCCTTTGTGATGAGGTGTGCCATGTAGAAGGATTTCCTGACTACTGTGGTGATGTGATTATCAAAGGAGAGACTACTGTCCACCTGTGTCTCAAGGTCTCTTATCACACTTTCAGTGTTTAGTAGGCTACCGCCTATGTGGTAGTTCATAGGTACGGTATTTTTCCCAAAGGGGATGACAATGCACTTCTTGGCATTGAGCTTTAGGCCATGAGTTTGGCACCAAGCATCAGTCTCAGTGAGGCCTCTTTGTAGAATATCCACATCCTTAGGCGAATCGATTATGGCTCCTAGTTTGCAGTCATCTGTGAATTTCATTAGCCAGAGACCAGCTGTATTAGCCTGGACATCAGAGAAGTAGATACCGAACAGGAGAGGACCCAAGACCAAACCCTGTTGTATTCCGCTTGTCACTGGTCTGAAGTCAAATTTGGAGTCGGCTACTTTCACTGTCTGGATTCAATGTTTTGCAGAAATGAACCTTCAACAAAGTGATGCAGACCCACTAAGGAGAGGTAGGGCACATTCTAGATTTGGAAATAAGATATTTGTGGCTACAGAATTATGTGCAGCAAAGGAAAGTACACAAGATAAACTGTAACATAGATAAACTGTAACATAGATAAACTGTAACATAGTTAAACTGTAACATAGATAAACTGTAACATAGATAAACTGTAACATAGATAAACTGTAACATAGTTAAACTGTAACATAGATAAACTGTAACATAGATAAACTGTAACATAGATAAACTGTAACATAGTTAAACTGTAACATAGATAAACTGTAACATAGATAAACTGTAACATAGTTAAACTGTAACATAGATAAACTGTAACATAGATAAACTGTAACATAGATAAACTGTAACATACATAAACTGTAACATAGATAAACTGTAACATAGATAAACTGTAACATACATAAACTGTAACATAGATAAACTGTAACATAGATAAACTGTAACATAGTTAAACTGTAACATAGATAAACTGTAACATAGATAAACTGTAACATAGGTTTAACTGTAACATAGATAAACTGTAACATAGATAAACTGTAACATAGGTTTAACTGAGAATGAACTTTGGCACGGATTTTGCCTGTATAGTTACTATTAAGGAGGGGGGTCCAATGTTAATCCAAGATATTGTTCTTTAACATTGGGGATAGCATTGCCTTTTAAGACTTTCATTATTAATCCTGGTAGTAAGTGCAGTTTCTTTTATACTTGAAAAAGCGTGACATTGGTCTTAGCAGTGCTAACTATCCATCTATTATACTAAAGCCACAAACAGAGGTCAGAAAATGTTGTCTGTAGATTTGTTTGAAGGGAATTATGCATTTTGCTGGCCTCCAGTAAAAGTATATCATGAATGCACATAGTAATACGATGCTGCACCAGGTCTAATGAGATGTCATTAATAAAAATAGAGAATAACAGAGGGCCTAGAACAGAGTCTCATGGGACCACAGTATTAAGAACTGCTATATTTGAGAAGATATTATTTGAGAAGTGGAATGTTCTATCTTTAAGATAGTTATGAAACCAGAATATCAAAAACATAAATGCATAATGGTGGTGTTACTTCAGATCTAAAAAGATTATCCCAGGGATTCATGAAGTGGCTCAAGGTAGAAAGCCCTGCTCCCATGACATAGTAGTTTGTGATTCAGAAACATGTTAGCCGCAAAGACATAAGACTTCATTGGGTCTAGATCAGAAGCACAGAACTGTTTCTGAGCGAACACGTAAAGCATGACACATATTCATCTAACCACATTTAAGTGGTTCAATGAATGTCACAAGGCAATGAAGTAGTTGGCCAACTACACAGAGTTGTTCTTTCCTTCACTATAGTGAGATCTCGGAGTTGGCATATTTAGTTAGGGGGGGGGGTGAAGCCCCCCATCTGATAATGGGTTTTAATTTTTTTTTTTCCGAAATGGCCACGTGAATTTTTTCACTAGGAAAAAATGTGATTATGTGGCCATTCACTATTTACAGGTTTCGCGCATTATGTGTCGACCTTTATGTAGTCGCACATATGTGCTTTTGTTGTTCTGATATAGACTCGACCTCATTACCTGATTTGCATATCTCTGAATCACAGTTATTACCAAGAAGTGCAGAATGCCTGTCCACATCGTGTAGGCATTGGAAAGCCTCCCTGTCAGTCACACTGTCACACACACACACACACACACACACACACACACACACACACACACACACACACACACACACACACACACACACACACACACACACACACACACACGCACACACACACACACATGCACATGTGCATGAAAATGCAGACACACGCGCATGCATGCACACGCACATGCGCATGCAAGCAAGCACATGCATGCACACACATGCACGCACACACACACATGCATGCATGCACGTGCATGCACACAAGTGCGTATGCACGAACACACGAGCTCGCACACACGCACACATGCTTGGACACACACACGTGCATGCACACACACACACACACACACACACACACACACACACACACACACACCACAGTCCCTGTACCCGAGTTTAAGACCTGTTAAGGCAGAAGAGATTAGAGTACTCCCTGATGGCTATTGTTTCCTCCACCCCCGATTCCCATATTTGTATTATTCTATTTACGGCACAAGTGAATTACCTCTGGTGACTAGTGCTCCCCCTCACCCAATCAATGTACTATTTTAATGCTGATAGATGAACACACCCATGTGACAGTGCTTACTACTGTGACGTGTTGGGGCCAGGAGTAGTGATCTACACGTCCAAATGATTTTGAGAGAGAGAGAGAGAGCACATGGCTAATTAGCACATGCTTCTCCCTCAGACTGTCTCATTAGTGTACAGCATGACCATGGAGGCAGCCCTACACAGTGCTGCATATCTTTGTGCTACAGCCTCATGGTGCACTGTATTCAGGCTGTCTCATGCTGCACTGTATTCAGGTTGTCTCTGAATTCATAAAGTTTACCACATGTATGCATAGCAGTAACTTTTGTGAACCCCCCCCCCCCATGTATTTCTGTAGAAATATGAGATTAATTTGTGTCATAAAGACATTAGAATTATTTTTATTAAGATTTATGATGCATGTTCTCCTTAGCCTTTGAAGCTAGGAGCACAACTTCAGGAAAGTTTATCGGTGATTATCCCAGCATCATTTTTAACTCCCACATCTTCTTGCCTGAGTCCACTAACCTCCAACTGTGTCCCCTGGTTTTCCAGTCCAGTTTTCTGAGGATGTCCAGACATAACCTTTCACCACATGGCCTTCCAACTCCTTGGAAAGTTGGCTTGCAGTACTCACAGTAGCAGCAAGGGATCCAATGGGGATTTGTGGGTGTGGAACCAGGAGTCTTCATGAATGAGGCAGCTAGTACCAAACTATAGGGGTAGCTAGTGGAGTGATGTCATGATGTCATTGACATTCCCTTGTAGGGATGGTCTGAAAGGCTCCTGCTCTCCACAAGATGAAACACAGGCAACAATTTCCCCAAACCATCCCCAGGAATAAGAAAGGTTTTATCCTATCTCCTCAGCTGACCATACCAGTGGCCCAAATTCATTCCCCATATCAGATCACCAGTGGCACAAATAGATGTCCTCTCTCTGACTCATCAGGCCAGCTTCATTCCAGTATAATGTTTTTACAGATTTTATGAGAATACATCAAGAAATATAAGGGATAAATCTTTTTATATATACAGGTCCAAAAATTAACCAAACAGTCAGTATATTATGGACAGCCTCTTGAAATATGTCAGTAGTAAAGGAGTTAAACATTTCACATCTGTGCCTTGCCACCGAACCATGAATGCATTGGTGAAAAGATTTGCTCATACATTTAAGCCTGTTTTGCTCATACATTTAAGCCTGCAGACAACAATCAGAATATTTTCTCTTTACTTAATGTAATAGCCAACATGCAGTCACTAACAATACACCCGACATATTCCTCATGAACCGAAGAATGTGCTTATGAAGTCAACTGTACAATTTCAATATGTGACAGAAAGACCAATGAAAAGTTTTACCATGGACAGCAAGTATTGGTCAGATACTACAAAACTTGAGAAATGACAACTGAGCAGACATATTTCAAGGTCTAGATGTGTAATGTGTACCACTGATATGTGGAATGGGGCATGGAGAAGGCATATGGATCCACTAAGAAGTGCTGAGCAAGACAATATAAAGCCTTTTGATGATCAGCATAACAATATGGATGTCATGACTACTGCTGCCCAGCCTTTGTTGGGTGGTAGATATCAAGCCTTCTCCAAGGGTGTGTGATGACATGTGGTAACCAAAGCCATATCCTGAGATGCATGAATGTCTTTGAAGACCTTTAACAAGTGATGGATAAATTACATAGTTCATTACACAATACTGACTGCATACCTATCAACTGTCCAGATTTTCGCAGAATGTCCAGATTTTTGCCTCATATTTTTCGTTTGCTCCTCATAAAATTTGTGATTTTCTGGATTTTTGCAGAAAATATGTGAGGATTGAATTCACTAAATAATGACAGGTATTTGAGTTTTAGTTGTCCTATCCTTCCGAAAATGTATGGTAACACAAGACCTTGTATTCTAGCAACTTTCTAAGTTTGTAAGAGCAATATTTAACATTTTCCCTATTTTGGGACTTTGTCCAGACTTTTTGAGCTAAGAATTTCAGAGCTATGACTGAGTAACAAGGATGCCGGTGACAGCGTTTCTGATGGGAAGCACGCTTACAACATAGATCATTGTTTTGAGCTCAGTGCGACCAAAGAGGTGTAGTTCTGAATGCCTAAAGAAGGGACTACTCAAGAATAAACTGATGAAGGGGAAAGTACCTGCATAATTAAGGAAAATTTCAAAGTGCTGTTGAAAAAGTACCAGAAATTCTTAAACTTTTAAGCAATAACAATTAAGTGTTTCACCATTGAAATATGAGTTTTAAGGATATTAATTCAGAGACAACAATAGCAATCTAGCTACATAATATTATTATTAGGAAATGTGTAATGAAAAGTACAATATGAAATAAATACAGTAAATAATGGCAGTTTATACTGCAACTCTGGTTAAGGGTATTTATCACTTAATGGCATTGTCTTATTATAGTCTACAAATATGACCACTGTTGCTGTACGCCACTCTTTGGGCACATATCCTGTAGTAAGGCTGAAACTGAACAGTAGCTGTATGTTTGGGTTTAGCTCTTCTTGGAGTTCATGTAGGACGCAGCCCGGGACACCGTCTGGTTCCACTGATGCTGGGTTTTTTGCTTTGTTGAGGGCGGCTCTTACCTGAGCATCTGAGATGTCAGTGGGGCAGCACTCTGCTGGGATACATATTTGCCCTTTTGGTGGGAGGGGAGAGTTTGCGCTGAACCTGTCAGTTAGGATGTTGGCAATGTCTGTGGGTTCAGTGTATTTTTTGTCATTTTGGACTAATTCTGAGCATATCTGGGAATTACCACCCAGGTTCCTAACATAACTAAAGAAAGCCTTGTGATTATCCTTAGTGTCCTGTGCAATTTTTCTCTCGAAGCTGACCTTAGACAATTTTATGAGTGCCCGTAGTTTTTTGCTAATACTGATCAGTGATGCCTTCCCTTTTTGGGATTTTGCTCTATCATTTAGTAGCTTCCTCCTTCTATTGTATAGTTTGTTTATGGCTGTGGTCCACCAGACAGGATGTCTGCCTTTGGAGGATTGGGTCTTGGTTTTATTTGGGATCGCATGATCCATGCATTTCTGAAGGTGTTCATAGAATGCATTTATAAAGGATTCTGTGGTCTGGGCCGTATTTTCCACAGGCCCGGGGGCTTTGAAGGATTTCACCTCGGTTTTGAGGAGTGTGAAATTTACTTTAGAGAAGTTTTTCACTGTGGTTTTCTGGGCAGGGGGTGGGGTCGGGATGTGAATATCCAGTGAGATTAGTTTATGGTATGATCTTACCACTGAGGGATACACTTCTGGTCTGGAGCATAGAGTCCCCATGTTGGTGATGATCAGGTCCAGTATCTTTTCCCCTCTTGTGGGAGTGGTAACAAGTTGTTCCATAGCATTTGAGTTTATAAATTCTAGGAACCTTTGGGCTAGGGTGTTGGAGCTAGAGTAATGCTCCCAGTCTATGTTTGGGTAGTTGAAGTCACCCAATATAATGGTGTTTGGAGAGACCTTCATATTTTCCAGTGTTCTCAGGAAGGCCGAGTGGGGTACCTGGGTTTGGGAGGGTGGTCTGTAGCAGGCTATAAACTGGAAGGCAGTTTTACCCACTGTTAGTTGCACATGGATAGTCTCTGATGCTTCGTGCTTTGCCACCAACCTGGAGGTGTGGGTATCTTTGATGAATATCGATACTACCCCTCCTTTTGTGGTTCGGTCCAAGTTGTGGGGCCGAAAAGCATGGTATGAGGTATAACCTGGTAGTGCTGGGGTGCTCTCGTTAGCCCTGAACCAGGTTTCTGTTACTGCACAGATTTCGATGTTCTCCATGCTAAAGAGAGTTTAGAGTGCGTGCATCTTGAGGTTTAGATTTCTGGCGTTGAGTAGTATTAATCTTAGTTTCTTATCCCTTGTGATACCTATGGAGGTGGGTTTGTCTTCTGAGCCTTGCATAAAAAAGGCACTATGGAGATAGCAAGAGCCTTTGCCAATATCTGAAAGCCCAGGGGAGACAGGTGCAAGTCGTCCCTAGTGAAGCATCGTGGCTTATCGAGCATATCATCCCAAGCTGACAGGCATTGGATCCCCTTTGAATGACACCAGTACTTAAGCCAATTGTTGAAATTGATCATCTTGTCTTCATATTGTGGCATCATTCTTGGTGAGGGTAAGATGCTACTCAAGATCAGGGTCATACCGGCCTGGGCTACATGCTCAGAGAGCTCCTCTATGTCTCTTTTCATGTAGTCCAGGGAGGTACATCTCAGGTCATTCACACCAGCATGGACAATGACTGAGTCATATTTGTACTTGCCTTGGAGTGACCTGAGTGCTTGTGTTATGTGGCGGATCCTAGCGCCTGACAGGCTGCTCACCATGACCCTCTCCTTGTTCAGCCTGGTGAGCGGGACGTCAGTGTGCCTGATGATAGAGTCACCAATTACAAGTGTATCAGGTGTGTTGTTTAGTCTTAAGGGCTGTGACTGTTCGACACACTGGCTTTGTGAGATATGTGTTGCACGTGTTTTGTTTTGGGGTAGCGGTTGCTTGGGTGTCTGCTTTGGAGGTCTCTGCTGCTTAGGCAGATCTTTATTTAGAGCCTCCGAGTATGTTTTTGTGTGATTATGTGTTTGGTTTGCTGTCGTGGTAGGTCTATGTGAGACTGGAATTGTAGTGAGTGTGGTTTCCTTCTCCTCCTGACTGGTTATGCCAGTACTGAGTTGAGAGAGCTTAGCCTCCAGTTTGGCTATATGGTTGCATCTCTCACATGTGTTGGAATTTGTTGGGAGGAGGAGAGGGTTGTCTGTGTACATGAGGCAGTTGTAACATTGCCTCAAGATTCCAAGATTCACCAGCTGGACCGGAGAGGAGATTGACAACTGACCTTTGGACATGCTAGAATAATATTGGTCTGCAAAGCTATGGAAAGGATCATCATGGACCTCATAAATAAAGATATTGGGGACCTACAGACACTGGATCCTACCCAGTTTGGCTTTGTTAAGGGCAGATCCTGCCTCTTAAACCTGGTTGATTTCTTTGAAACAGTCACCAAGGCGATTGACGAGGGGAAGGTGGTCCACACAGCCTACCTGGACCTTGCAAAAGTCTTCGATACAATACCCCACTCGGGCATTATAGATAAGCTCACCAGCTTAAATATAAACCCCTATGTCACTAGATGGATTGCAAACTGGCTCAAGGACAGAACCCACATGGTTAGAATTGCTGGAGCCATGTCAGACTCCAAACCAGTTACAAATGGTGTCCCACAAGGCTCAGTCCTGGGACCTCTCTTGTTCGGTATATATTTCTTGGAGGTACAGGCCAACACGGAAGGACTGTGGCTGACCAAGTTCACAGATGACTGCAAACTGGGCACCATAATTGACTCTCCAGCTGACACAAGCATCCTCCAAAAGGGCCTCATAGAAACAGACAACTGGTGCCAGAGCCATGGCCTCAAGCTAAATGCCAAAAGTGTATAGTCATCCCCTTTGGCAAAAACAAAGTGCCCACAAATTACCACATAGGTGGTAATCCATTAAGTACAGAAGAAGTAATTAGGGACCTGGGGACCCAAGTTGATAGCAATCTCTCATTTGACAACCACGTGGCCAAAGTGGTTAGAAAAACATTTTATATAGCCCACCTAATCATGAAGGGATTCACATCTAGATCAGGGGAAGTCATCGTGCCTCTTTACTCATCCCTCATCAGGCCCATAATTGAGTACAATTCCCCTTTTGGGATGTACCTTACCAGACACCTGCAGCAACTGGAAAGACCCCAAAAGTACCTCACCAAGAGGATCAAAGGGCTCAAACAGATGCCATATGCTGCCCGGTTAAAGAAACTCCAGCTCTACTCAATGGCATACCGCCTGTTCAGAGGTGATCTGTGCCTGATGTATAAAGCCATGTCCAACCCAGAATTAATGGACATGCTGCACCTCAGAAAATCCAAATCCCATCGAGCTACACTCGAGAGACTTGAACCTCAGCACTGAAATAAATAGGACATGCTGGAGGGACAGATTCATAACCCAGAGGCTCCCTTCACTCTGGAATAAAATCCCAGTCCAGGTTAGGCAGAGTCCCTCATTGACTCTCTTCAAGAGGAATCTTGATGAGTGGATGGGAGATCATAGGTTTACCCCGGGTATCACTTCTGTGTCACTGTTAGACAGAGGCACAGTATACTACCCTCGAAAAAGGGCATAACAAAATTAATTTAAAACGGGTGGCGAAAGCCAAACACATTCTGGCTAGGCTTATAAATGCCCTAGGGCAGATAGCCTAGTATGAACCTATGAACCTATATACAACACAGTTCAAAATATGCACAAAGGTCTCCCCCTTCATATTTGAGATGCATGCAAAAACATGCATGTCATTTGCTCACGTCATGGCACTTCTAAGGGATGAGCTACCAACTCTGACAGAAATAGAAAAAAGTTACACCTATGGTATGACATCCTTTGGGTCTACTTCACAAATCTCCCTGCATAGTGAATAAACAATCAGACATAAACAGCTGGTTAATATTAAAATAAATACAATCTAGGTGTGTGCCTTGTTGTCAGAATTCATGCTTAACTATTTTATATTTGACCAGTGGAATACCAGGTTTAACTTTTTGCTTTTTTTTGGGAGGTGGTATAAAGCTATCAGAAGCCTGAAAAAGTGTGTGTGTGTGTGTGTGTGTGTGTGTGTGTGTGTGTGTGTGTGTGTGTGTGTGTGTGTGTGTGTGTGTGTGTGTGTGTGTGTGTGTGTGTGTGTCTGTGTTACTCTGGTGTGGTCACTATGTTGTTGAACACAAGATTTTACTTTTTACCTTATTTTCGTGTTTTTTTCTGTTGTGAGCATAGCTCACAACAGTCCTGATTTTCTGCACAATGTCCAGATTTTTGCCTTATATTTTTTGTCTGTTTCTCATAACATTTTGTTTTTCTTGCAAATCACTGGATAATTATTGAGGACTGAATTCAGAAAATAATGACAGACATATAAGTTTCAGATTTCATACCAATCAACAAATTCATCCCAAATCCAAAACCTTTCTATGTTTGTAAGAACAATATTTAAAATGTGCCCCTATTTTAGGCATTTATCCATGGATTTTTATGGCTTTGTCCAGATTTCTTTCTAACAGGTTGACAGGTATGGTTGGGAGATGTGTGAAAATAAATCTGTCAGGTACTTTTTTGAATGATTTTGAGGCTTTTTGCTCTATGTAAGAAAACAGTCTGCGAATGGATGCAAATGGATGCAAGTGTTACTTGATCAGAAGTCTGAATAACTTGATCAGTGTGTGTGTGTGTGTGTGTGTGTGTGTGTGTGTGTGTGTGTGTGTGTGTGTGTGTGTGTGTGTGTGTATGTGTGTTACTATCGTGAAATCCCTGTGTTGTGGAACACCAGATTTTACTGTATTTTCATTTTTTTAGAAGGGGGTGTGTGAACTGTTTTGAGGCTTTTTTTTCTCTATATAGGGAAGCAGTCTACAAATGGATGCAAGTTTTACATTTGATGAGAAGCTTGAATAACTTGCATTAGTGTGTGTGTGTGTGTGTGTGTGTGTGTGTGTGTGTGTGTGTGTGTGTGTGTGTGTGTGTGTGTGTGTGTGTGTGTGTGTGTGTACATGTGTGTGTGTTTGTGTTACTATAGTGAAATCTTTGTGTCGTGGAACACAAGATTTTACATTTTACTGTATTTTCATTTTTTTTTCTGAGGAGTAATGTGTAAAAACCATAGGGCACTTGTTTGGATTCTTTTGCATCTTTTTTCTCTGTATAATTTAACACTCTGCAAGCAGTTATGATTGACAGGCTTGAGAGGAGCAAAAGAAAGGTTTAGACTTTGCTGATGAGATATGTCCATTTTATATGATAGCTACTTAAACTATTACTAGGGTACAAATTATTTATCATTTTGAACCTGCCCATAGCAATCTAATTTTCCTTTATTAAGGATAAACTAAAGCAGATGTAGATAATTTCATTGACTGAAGATAGTGACATATTTCAGTGTTGGAAGTGTGGCATGTATTGACATTATAATGTGTAATAAATGTACTATCTTAGAAAACGGAAGCCAGCAGAACAATCCACCAGAATAATAAGTAAATAAATGAAAGTCCACCTCCAAAGGAATCAATGCGATAAGACACTATTTATTTTCTGAGTTGGCGAGGCTGGGTTCCGAAAATTTGGACTCCCTGATTCAAGAGGGAGATTGGTCGATTTACTCTGTGGAGCTGAACGGTCATTCCCACATGTCTGATTCTGTGGGTCTTGAACCACAGGGGTTACACCATCAAATTCATAGTTGGACAAATTAGATCTAGGCTCGTTGGAGACACTCAAGCCTTCAAAAGCCCGTGCTGAAGCCCTTAGGTAATTGCCTTGGGATTTGGGAGGCTTAGGCTAAGCTAATCCTTCCTTATATGCTTTTATATCCCTTTGAAGCTTCTTGACCATGTTCGCTGTAATCTTACTTATATGCTGATCAATACTTGTAAAAATCCTATCGTAATCATATCTGTACCTTAGAAAGTTGGAATCATTCCTGATCCCGACATCCAACTTAGTTAACTCCTCTGTCAAAGTATTGGCTGCTTCCTGATAATGTTTACTAATTAAACTAAGAAGTTCAGCCCCATGTCTGTCAAAGAGTGAAATTAAATCCTTATGGAAGGAGGAGCCTTCTTCTAACCCTGTCGGGTAATGCCAAGAATGAAGGCCCTTAGGTGCTATTTTGGAGCGTTGACATTCCTCGAAATAGGCAACCTCTAATTGCAATTTTCTCAACTTAAGTTTTTGATTGAATACATTCAGTTTCTGGGGGAGATCAATGCCTTCGTATCCCCTGGAATCAGACACCAGACTCCCCATAGAATTAAAGAAAGGGAATGGGAGGTTTAACCACTGGTTCAAACCAAAATGTGTGCCGCCTTGTTCTGACCCCTGTAGCCTAGGCATAGTAGATGGAAAAGTTTCCCCTCGATTACTGTGACCTGGTTCGGCCAAATTGGATAAAGCTCCTGCCCCTGCCACAACAGTTTTGGGGCACATGGAAGCAGTATTTGCACTATCGTTTACTCCTTCACCTTCTGAGTTTACAAGCAGGGGCTGTTGAATTCCAACAGCCTCAGATTCAGAGGTCCGTGATGAAATAAACAGACCAGGACCCATCATTGGTTGCGAAGAACCCATGATTCCATCATCTCCCCCAGAAACTGAATGTATTCGATCAAAAACTTATTAAGTTGAGAAAATTGCAATTGGAGGTTGCCTATTTCGAGGAATGTCAACCCTCCAAAATAGTACCTAAGGGCCTTTGTTCTTGGCAGTACAGTTAGAAGAAGGCTCCTCCTTCCATAAGGATTTAATTTCACTCTTTGACAGACATGGGGCTGAACGTCTTAGTTTAATTAGTAAACATTATCAGGAAGCAGCCAATACTTTGACAGAGGAGTTAACTAAGTTGGATGACGGGATCAGGAATGATTGCAACTTTCTAAGGTACAGATATGATTACGATAGGATTTTTACAAGTATTGATCAGCATATAAGTAAGATTACAGCAAACAAGGTCAAGAAGCTTCAAAGGGATATAAAAGCATATAAGGAAGGATTGGCTTACCCTAAGCCCCCAAATCCCAAGGCAATTACCTAGGGGCTTCAGCACGGGCTTTTGAAGGCTTGAGTGTCTCCAACAAGCCTAGATCTAATTTGTCCAACTATGAATTTGATGGTGTAACCCCTGTGGTTCAAGACCCACAGAATCAGACATGCAGAAGTGACCTTTCAGCTCCAAAGGGTAAATCGACCAATCTCCCTCTTGAATCTGGGAGTCCAAATTTTCGGAACCCAGCCTCGCCAACTCAGAAAATAAATAGTGCCTTATCGCATTGATTCCTTTGGAGGTGGACTTTCATTTATTTACTTATTATTCTGGTCGATTGTTCTGCTGGCTTCCGTTTTCTAAGTTTGTCTCTGTCTTTTTTTGAGTTGGATAATAAATGTACTATGTTTGAGGATTTAGAATGTCACTTGGTTGGCTCAGGAAACTAGCAGAACAGGGAGACTCCTTATGATAAAACTGAGCAACACATTGTTTAAGATGTAAACATACAGTGTGATATAAATGTGATGTAATGGTGTCTTAGCCAACTGATAAGGTAGATTTTTGTTACACATTACGCAATCATGGCAGACATCAGTTTCACAAGTCAGTTCAGACTGAACTCAATTTTTTACCTAAGCAAAAATGTCATATACATTCTTCTATTAAGAATTGTATTATATGTAGCTTTGCCAATATTCAGCCCCAGCTTTATCTAGGCCAAAACCCACATATCCAGAAGTGAGCAGAAATGCCCAAAAACCTAGAAATCTAAGTAGTAGCCATCATATTAGTCCTGGTATGACAGCTAAGTAAAGAAAAATTTTGGACTTTAATATAAATGAAGACACTTGCTCTGAATTTGCAAAAACAGGATACTAATGATGGCAATTCTATGATTAAGAAAATGATTAAGCCATTATCAAATATTTTCAAACATTAGTCAAGAAAAATTCACTGTCTCTAGCTGTAGTGAGGCCATATTGAGTGATATCTATCATGGTCTGAACGAAAAGATAAACATGATGGTCATTTAGCAGCGTCATACTTCATGCAGTGGTGAGTGATGAACACTATTCCTCTGTCACATTTGTACCAACAGATTGAGGACGTATTTATTTTCTGTAAAATCTATAATGTAGATTTGTGTTTAAGTGAAATTTTACCATCGTCCGGGTTTGGCAATTATCAACACTCACATTCTTTCCTATATAATAAATGGTTAAGTGTGTTTAGTCTGAACATGGATATCTATCTGATTAGGTCTTGGATGAGTTTAGGAGTAACAAAGAGCTATTTGACAGGGACCCCATTTACCTGAGATACACTGATGGAAAACAGCTAAGCAAGAAATTCACTGATACGATGGACATACCTTCCAACCTCTTAAATCAAGAAATCTCGGCAAAGCCACAGATAATAGGGGGGCAAATACCCAAAAATAGGGTCACTTTTTTAAATATTGCTGTTACAAACTTAGAAATTTGATAGATTAACAGGTTTTGCAATAACATAAATTTTCTGAAGGTTATGAATTCTGAAACTCAAATGTTTACCATTACTTTTTTGACTTTAGTCTTCAATGATTTGCCAGTGATTTGCCAGAAAACCACAATTTTATGAGAAACAAGTAAAAAATATGAGGCAAAATCTGCACATTCTGTAAAAATCTGGACAGTTGAGAGGTATGATACATTTTTTAGACTACAATTTGATTCTATCAAACTACTTTAGTGATACCTGGATTTAGAAAGTAAAAGTTGTGTATGTAAACTTACTATACCAGCAGATGTTTGAATGATCACTGTTGTAGTAGCCTTAGCTGCCTGACAGTTTGGGTGTGTGGAAGGTGCCCTGAAGCTTTGGATGCTGGCTGGCTATTATATCCTTGGCAGGAAATAACCCACATTGTTACGGCTATTGCATCAGTGATCAATATGATGAACATAGTTTGAATATTTATTTGTTTATTTTTTTACATTTGTTGACCGGGAATGACTGACTGAGCCGAAGCCCTTTTTCAACAGAGACCCGAGAGAAAAGCTCCAGTAAGTACATATAGAAATCAAACATGTAGTAAATAATCAATGAACAAATATTATGCAATTGGCATATGCATAAGCAGCAACATTACAGCAACAGCAATATTATACAAGAAGTAGTAAGTATAAAAAAGTTAACATAGGAGAAAAGATTTTTACAATCTCTGAGAATAAATACCTCAGGTGGCAGGGTTGTTAACTCCATCATGGCTAATTTATTATATATGAATCATGAGAGGAGATCTTTTGCAGTAGAACTTCCTAGTTATCTAAATATATCACTTTATTGCAGTTCTAAAATAAATCTTGCACAGAGTTCTCTTTATTTAAAATTTATGGTATGGAGGATAATTCTTTGGTATTTCAATTTCTCAAACATCAACTGGGGCACCAGTTCTTGTAATACTATCACCAGTCATGAATTTTATGAATTTATGTTATCTTGAAACATGATGCAAATGACTGATTTTGACTCTAAACAAAATAATATATAATAATATATTAGGTTTGCTGTTGACAAATATTATTTACTCAATGCTAGAAGTCTAAACCTCAAAATGCACTCTCTCGAGGCACTCCTAAAAATGGAGAACATCGATATCTGTGCAGTAACTGAGACCTGGTTCAAGGCTCCAGAGAGCACCCCTGCAATACCAGGCTACAACTCTTACCACACTTTTCGGCCACCAAACCAGGACCGAAACACTAAAGGTGGAGGAGTGTCAATATTCACCAAGGATATTCACACCACCAGGCTAGTTGGCCAACACAATGTGTCTGAAATTCTCCAAGTGCAACTAACACTAGGTAAGACTGCAATCCAAATTGTAGCTTGCTACAGATCCCCCACCATACCCCAAGATTCTCACTACACCTTTCTAAACATACTGGAAAATATTAAGATAGAACCAAACACCCTAATACTGGGTGATTTTAACTACCCTGCCATTAACTGGGAAAACTACTCATGTCCCAACACCTTTGCTAGCGGTTCTTGGAATTCATGAATTCCAACGCCCTGGATCAACTAATCCATAGTCCCATCAGGGCTCCAATATCCTAGACCTGGTCATTACCAACATGGGAAATCAATGCTCCATACCTATGGTCACCCCTCGTTAGTCAGGTCTGACCATAAGCTAATCACCCTTAACATCCACATCCCACCCCACCCCCAGACCCCAGTAAAGAAACCACCAAAAAAACTTCTCCAAAGCCAACTTCATGCTACTCAAGTCAGAAGTGACAAACTTCATGACACCCATGCAGACGGGAACTGAAAGTTCAACTGCTGAATCCTACACTAAGGCACTGTATGAGCACATCCACTCATGCATGAATTGTGCCATCCCAAATAGAACTAAAATGCTCTCATCCAAAAAAAGGAAGCCAATCTGGTGGTCCCCTGCCATAAACAAACTTTACAACAAAAGGAAGAAACTTTTGCAGAAAAGAGGAAAATCCCAGGATGCAAAAAACTCCCTTACTAGCCTCAGTAAGAAACTGAGATGCCTCATAAAATCCTCCAAAGCTAGTTACGAAAATAAAATTGCCAAAGATTCCAAAGACAACCACAAAGCATTCTATAACTATGTCAAGAATCTAAATAGCAATGCTCAGATCTGCTCTGAGCTAAAACAGAATGGCATTAAATATACTGATCCGAAGGATATTGCCAATATCCTGGCAGATCGATTCAGTGCCAACTTCACCCCCCTCTCACCCTCTAAATGGCCCATCTCAATACCGGATGATTGCCAAATTCCAGTAATAATGGCCACACAGGTACAAAACACACTCTCTAAAGCCAAGAATACAGCATCCATGGGACCAGATGACATCCCGGGCTGTGTACTACATGAACTACAATATGAACTGGCACCTCACCTAAGTGTCATGTTTAATCATAGCCTCACATCAGGTTTCGTGCCCACTGAGTGGCACAGAGCTACAGTTATCCCAATCCACAAGGGGGGATCCACCTTGGATCCCGGAAACTACCGTCCCATCAGTCTGACAAGCCTTATCTGCAAGGCCATGGAGCGTATTATCATGGAACTTATAAACAAAGACATTGGCAACCTTCAAACACTGGACCCCACCCAGTTTGGGTTTGTGAAGGGCCGATCTTGTCTCCTGAACCTGATTGACTTCTTTGAATCAGTCTCCAGAGCCATGGACAAGGGTAAGGTGGTCCACACAGCCTATCTAGACCTTGCAAGGCCTTTGACACCATCCCCACTCTGGAATCATAGATAAACTTACTAAGTTGGGCATTAATCCCTATGTCACCCAATGGGTTGCTAAATGGCTTACTGATAGAACCCACACTGTAAAAGTAGCCGACTCCAAATCCAGCTCCAGACAAGTGACAAGTGGAGTACCTCAGGGTTCAGTCCTGGGGCCGCTCTTGTTTGGCATCTACTTCTCTGAAGTACAGGTCAACACTAAGGGACTCTGGCTGACAAAGTTTGCAGATGACTGCAAACTGGGGGCCATTATTGAATCCCCAAATGATGTGGATAGTCTACAAAAGGGCCTCACAGAAACAGATGCTTGGTGCCAGAGCCATGGGCTCAAGCTCAGTGCCAAGAAATGTATTGTTATCCCCTTTGGGAAAAAACATGTATCCATGAATTACCATATAGGTGGCAGTACACTAAACACAGAAAGTGTGATAAGAGACTTAGGGACACAGGTGGACAGTGGTCTCACCTTCAATAACCACACCGCCACAACAGTCAGGAAATCCTTCTATGTGGCACACCTCATCATAAAGGGCTTTTCATCCAGAAAAAAGGAGGTCATTGTCCCACTGTACTCATCCCTCATTAGACCCATTATAGAATACAACACCCCATTTGGTATGTACCTCACAAGACATCTGCAACAACTGGAAAGGCCTCAGAAATACCTCACTAAAAAAATCACAGGCCTAAAGCAGATGCCCTACACTGACCGCCTTAAAAAACTCCAGCTATACTCTGTCGCATATCGTCTACTCAGAGGCAATCTCTGCTTAACATACAAGGCCATGTCAAACCCAGAGCTGTTGGACATGCTACACTTAAAGAAATCCCAATCCCTCAGAGCTACACGCTCCAGGGAAGTAAACCTTGTCATCACAATAAACAAAACATGCTGGAGGGATAGGTTCCTGACCCAGAGACTCCCCAGACTCTGGAATAGATTGCCCATACATGTCAAGCAGAGTGCCTCTTTGGACCTCTTCAAGAGGAACCTTGACAATTGGATGGGAGAAAGGAAATTCACCCCAGGGATCATGTCAGTCACCCTGCTAGACAGGGGTCCAGGAAAGTAAATAATGTGGGAAGAAATAGCCAGGGAATTGTTATGGCTAGGCTTGTATAGGCCCTAGGGCTGATAGCCTAGTACCAACCTATGAACCTATGAATTGTTTACCGGGAAAGTCCAACTTGGAACAAAGTCAATTTTCAGTGGAGGCCCAGAGAGAAGCACTCCAGACACATGTCTTTGTAATGTGGGAGGAAACTGGAGCACCTGGAGGAAACCCACACAAATGCAGGAAGGACATGCAGACTCCACACAGAAGGCACCTCAGCTGACAATCAAACCGGAGAACCTCTTGCTTGAGGCGACAATGTAACCGCTGTACTACTGCACTGTATTAGCAATAAAATTCACAATATTGTTCCTCTGTCTCCATTAGGAACCTTTGACCATTCAGCCTTGGAATTTACTGTTGAACTACAAATTAATTTCAGCAAGGTACTTGTTATTAGCTATGCCTTTACACGGCTAAATGATTTACAATTGGTCCACTATTTACAGAACTTAAATTGGGGCAGTGTAGCCCAAAGCAAACCGTTTATGGTATTACAGTCATTTCAGAACACATAATTTGGCTTAAAGCACATCCTACCTCCATGGTGGAATAAGAAGTTAACTAAGTCACTAAGGAAAAAAACTCTATGCTCCTCTGTCTCTTAGCCTTTTACCTTGCAACCTGTTTCTACTAAATATATCAAATCCCTGCTTCTTAAACTAAAACCATGCTCTCCCTCCACTGATAAACTTTCTGAAAATTGCTGCTGACTCTATTGCATATCCTGTATCTATCTTAATCAGCCACTCCATTCAAAAATCTACAGTACCGGAAATATGGAAATCCTTCTATACCACTCCTCTGCACAAAGGTTGCAACTCTGTTGAACCCTCTAACTATAGACCAATCACTATTCTCTCACCGCTCTCTAAGATCTTTGAAAAATGTATACATACTCAACTACTGTCCTATCTCATTCACAAAAATCTCCTCTCTCCTCACAACATGGTTTCCACCATAAACACAGTACCTCAACTCCCTTACTATCCTTTACTCAAAAGGTTGCAGAAGCTAGGGACAACAACCTCCTCATATCCTGTCTATTCCTTGATCTCTCTAAAGCATTTGACACTGTGTCTCATTCCATTCTCATTAACAAACTCTCAGATCTAAACTTCTCTACTTCCATTTGGCTTGTTTCAGTCCTACCTTACTGGCAGAAAACAAGCTGTTAGATGGAAGCAGGCTTTCTCACCCTTCCTTGCTGCTCAAACAGGAATATCTCAAAGCTCCATAATTGGACCGCTCCTTTTCAACATTTTTACCAACCTACATTCATTCTGCAGTCTCTCATCTGTAATATAATACGCAAAAGACTCTACTTTCTTATCTATCTCCAATACTATCTCTGAACTACACACACTAACACAGAATTCCTTTATCTCTGTTGAAAAATGGCTCAGAAACAAACACCTAATCCTTAACCCTAAGAAAACGCAACTCCTTCTCTTCCTACCTCAGACACTCTCTCATCTTAAATCCAACTTTTCTCTTTCCTCCCTAGATGGCACCACTAGCTTCCCTGCCTCGCACACCAAACTCCTTGGGGTAATAACTGATGACCAACTAAAATTTGACTTGCACATACAACAGGCCATGAAAGAAACCCACCAAAAACTTGGACTACTTTGTAGGAACAAAAAAATTTTCACTACTGCCACTAAACACACATCTGCACAATAATTTCTCTTACCTAGTCTTCTATACGTTTCCCCCATCCTTATCAATCTCCAAACTACCTCAGTGCAGAAACTGGAACAAACATACAACAAAATTGCCAGATTTATTCTAAACCAACCACTCTCTTCACATCACTGCCTCTCACTAAACAAACTTCATTGGCTGGGATTTCCACACCTTCTCCTACAATCGCACCTCCACACTACCTTTTCCATACTCAGCATCCCCTCTGCCTGTCCTGCTCTCGCCTTCCATATTACTCTCTACTCCAACCCCTCCGGGCCTCTCTAGAGTGCTAATCAGTGACTTCTATCAGTTTATAAACTCAAAAGGAACATTGGCACACTACTTTACGAACACTCTGTCGCACTAAATATGAACAAACTCCCTCTCCATATTATATCCAACCTTTCCTTTTCTGTTTTAAAAAGGAGCTTAAATCCCACCTACTAAACTTGAAATTATGCCGTTGCCTTAACCACACGTAGTCTTAGTCTGTCCTACTGTATAACCTGTTGCATCTCCTAACTTTCTTTTTCTGTTAATAACTTCTGCTTAAACTAACCTCCTAAACCCTGAGCTCTACTACTATAGCCCTAGTATAACCCCCTCCTTTCTCTCCCCCTCCCATTCTCCACACTATTTATCCCCCCCACTTCCTATCAATATCTATACTTGTCCTTCTTTTGAAAAACGATTATCTTTTGTTTTTACTGTATTATGTAATAAATTTTATATCAGTGCAAGCCTTAATGTTCATATTTTTTTCTTTTGTTTTTCTCTTTATAATTTAATTTTGTATTTGCATTGTTATTTTTAATAGTTTTTGTCCTGTATGTTTATCTTTGCTTATGTTTGCTGGGGCTCTTTCCCCTTGGGTCTCTACTGAAAATGGGTTGCTTACTATCAATACAATGCAAATAGTTAATAACCTTTTCTTTTTACAATTATTTTGTATCGTGATTGTTATTAATATTTGTATATTGTCACTTTATCTTTACTTATGTTTGATGGGACTTTTCCCCTCAGGTCTCCACTGAAAATGGGTTTGTTTGCAAACTCAGTTGGGCTAACCTGGTTAACAAATGTGAAATAAATAAATAAAATATATAAAAAAGAAGAAAGTATAAACTATTTAGAAAAACTGGATCAAAATATACAAAGAATGCACTTAATAAAGTTTGTAAAAATTGAAAAAGTAAATTGCATATTCTAAAACCTCCTATGAAAAATCCTTTATCAAAAGCCCTGACATTAAAACATTTTGCTATCATGATAACAGTACCAAATATTCTAATATTAAAGTTGGTCCAATTTTTTGTAAAATAATTCTTCTTAGTGATAGCAAAGACATAGTGGAAGTCCTAAATGATTGCTTTGCAAAATTGGTTAGATCTGAAAATGCTGCTTTTCATGATATTTTAATTCCTGATAAATCTCAAGCTATGAGACCCACATTTACTGAAGAAATGTTTAACTTAGCATTGACCAGAGTGAATTGCAACAATGGGACTGGATTTAATCCCAGGCAGCTTTACCTCTAGCACTACTGACCAACTGACATGGCCTTTAACTGTGCTATCTAATATGTTATCAAAGAAAAGCATTGTACCTGACAATTGGAGTTTAGCAAACATTGTTCCAATACATAAGAATGGATCCCAGGAATCTTGTAATAATTATTGCACAATAAGTTTAACATCTCTCATGGGAAAGAGATGCTTGCTATCCTTATTAAACAATGAAGGAAACACACCAACACGTAGGCCAGAATCAATATGGCTTTATAAAAACAATTACTTTTTTTACAAACTTGGTACAATTCTATGAAAATATTCGTGCAGCAATAGACAATGATAGCACTGTAGCAAATGTATATCTGGACCTATCAAAAGCATTTGAAAGCATTCTCCATGTAGTAATAATAAACTCTTTGATAAATAAAAAAAAACTGCACAGGTAACTCTCTACCAACACTATTTATTTAAGCCAAATACAGTAAGCGCTTTCGTTTAGCTAAGTAACTAAACTTCTTTAGACAAGTTTAAAATCATGTTTTAGACTATTAAATAGTCTTCCACAAAATCACATGATGCACTGAGAATCACCTGATTTAAAAAAGTCATATAATAATAAAACAGTATGTCATGAAAATAACCAAAAAAAACATTTTTTAAAAACAAGTTATATAAAACCAGAAATAAACAATAAAGTGGCAATTTATAGGCAAGATGGACAGCAAACTTAGGGAGAATTTACGAGCACCTACATAGTATTAGGAAGAACAAAATGGAAAATGCTTCAGCTAAACAAGTTTCCTGATCTCTGGACATTCCTGTTCTTTCAGAATTATAGACCAAGTCCAATTAAATGAAAGGGGCGGACTAAAATCTTTAATCTTACAGCAACTTGAATTATATTGGCAAGTTAGACTGGATGCTTATATGCACCCTGGGTTAAATGATTTTTGCTCTATCTCTTGTATATTGAAGCTCAAGAGCTCGGAGAGATAAGCAAAATTCAATAGTGTAAAGTTTATATATTGTTTAAATATTAACTTCGGACCTTGTACTAATATCTTTATCTTGTAGCTTAATTTCCATCCTATTAATTACCACTTTATTGTTTATTTCTGGTTTCATATAACTTGTTTTTAAAAAAATTTTTTTGGTTAGTTTCATGACATACTGTTTTATCATATGACTTTTTAGATCAGGTGATTCTCAGTGCATCATGTGATTTGGCGGAATACTACTTAATAGTCTAAAACATGCTTTTAAACTTGTCTGAAGAAGTTTAGTTACTTAACTAAATGAAAGCGCTTACTGTATTTGGCTTAAATAAATAGTGTTGGTCGAGAGTTACCTGTGCAGTTCTTTTTTATTTATTAGTTTGTATATTTTAAACTCTTTGATAAGACAGAATAATACTCTTGTATAACACTGAATGGGTAAGATGATAGTTAAATCACAGATGCCAAAGGGTCGAAGTACAGGGCCACTATTCAAAATGGTCTGAGATCACCTTGGGTGTTCCTCGGGGGGGGGGGGCATTTTGGATCCTGTTTTATTTAATTTTGTGTTCACTTGTATCAATAAATATAACCTAATGGTTGTCTAAATATGCAGACAGAATTAAAATCTGAGCATTTATTACTTATGTTTCTTATTACTTGGCCTTCAACTCACATGTGTTGGATTTATATAGGTGGCTTAATAAAAGTGGTTTGAATATTAATCCAACAAAAAGAGGGGTAATGCACTTTGGTACTTTCAGACATAATCTAATATGCAAACTCAGTAATAATTTACTTCAGGAAATGGCTGGATACAAAGTTCTAGGTGTATATATAAATGTTCAAATTTAACCAGGCAGAGCAGGCGTGACCTCCCTTTTAGAAAGACAACATGATGTGCATCCAGGGACATAAGGTCACCTATATCATTGTTTGTTTGATCAGCTATAATATATTCTAGAGTTTTACAAATAATATTAGTGAAACTAATAGGGCTGTTATAGACCCATGATCAGTATAGGGACCACATTTATGCAGATGCACCTCAACTGCCATTCTCCATTAATCAAGACCTAACCAGTGGAGAGATGCCATTTGAATAATTGATGGGAGAAGTTTTATTAAATGGGACTTTACACTTTTCAGCAGGCATCCAGGAATATTGTCAAGACTCATGGAAGTAGTATTTTTTTATTTGCTAACATTCAAAGGTCTCTCCCTCTTCAGTCGTAACATACACTTGAATGTACCTTCATCCTTTTATAGTTCAATGTACCTTCATCCTTTTGCTACAGGCAGACTGAACAATGGATACAAGCTTATTCTACTAATGAAGGCAATGACACATATCTAGATCAGCTGAGAATTTTGGGAGTGGAAGTGGGGCATGTTTCAGAAATAGTATGGGATATCATGCCATGCTCTTTGAAGAGAGTGAAGTGGAAAGGGTCTTTGGCAGTGACGATATAGTAAACAGTGCTCCCAGCAGCCCGTCTAAGTATTAACCCTGCTTGGTCTTCAACAATAGAAAGACAAAGTGAAGAAAAACATTCAGTTCAAATGCACCATACAAAATAGATGATGGATTTTGAAAGGTATAGCCGAATTTTATTTCCTGTATTATCTGTGGTGGTGGTGCTGCGGTAGCGTTGTCACCTCACAGTAAGACGCTGTCCGGTTTGATTCTCAGCTAGAGCGTCTTCTGCATGGCGACATGCGTGAATGGGTGTACCTTCGTTGAAGGTTGTGCGTCAGGGCTGGTAACTCGGCATGTAAAAAATCAACTACCAATCATTAGTGGACCGGAGTTCCGCTGTGGTGACCCCTAACCGGGAAAAGCAGAAAGACACAACAACAATCATGATAGGTAAGTGTAACAGTGCTTCCACTATTAATGAACTGGGAATGATTTTAAGGCATGCTGTATTTACTGCTTTATGGTTTTCTTTTACTGACATTGCACAATCTGCTGATGTCTATCCATTTTATCCAAGATAAAATAATAATGGTAATATTCTACAAGGAATATGTTTACTCCCTATGTGAAATCACTGTATTAGATAAGTTACTACTGCTCTTTGGTCTAAATAATGCCACTGTCTTATATAGGCTAGAAACCTATATGGTATAACTTTTTCTCTGCCTATGTTAAAATACTGTAGTTACTTGGAATGTTACTGTTTTAAATATGGTTATATTACTGTTCTATATAGTTATTTGTAAATTTCTTTTTGGAGCTTTTCCCCTCAGGCATCCACTGAAAAATGGGTCTTTGGCCAGACAGACCTTCCTGGTAAACAAATGTAAAATAAAATAAATAAATATAAAGTAATTGGTGTACTGTTGTCAAAAGTAAATCATTGTTTAAATGACATACAGTAAGTCCATTTAAACTGACACCACTGACCACAACTGTAGTTTGTAATGTGTGTACTTTGCATCTTCCTTATAAATGCAGTGACAGTCTGACACTAAGATAGACTTATCTTAAAACTAAAATTCGGTGTCAAAGTTATTAGCTGCATTAATGTAAAAAAGAATCGCTAGGACAGGATAGCATAAAGGCATGGATCCCTTCCGTGTCAGACATTTTCTGTTTGACATACCAGTGGCCTAAATTCATGAATAGTGTAGGCCAGACCCTGGAAGGAGCGTAATCTTCCCATACAGGCTCTATAGATAGAGGGTGTACTTCTGTTTACTTCCCACTGTAGCACAGAATATGCAGATTTTTTAGTGTGCTGTATAAAATGGCCACTAAATCTGAAGCAGAAAAACTAAAGTTTACATAATCATGAAACCTGACATTTCTATCGACAGCTTGCACTACCGTTATTATTATCATCGACTGGAACTCAGGAACTGGTACGAAAAAACTCCAGTAATAATAAAAACAACCAGGTAGCCCAAAATTCGCAACAAACCTTAATTCCAAAGTTAAAAACTACAGTTAAGTATTTTCATCATCTACTGACATCCCCAGAACTGTTGAATAACTTGTACTGTACAAACAGTAAACAAAAACACATAGGCAAACATAACCCCTTCAATTTTGTCCAATAGTAAAATGAGGAACATGGCTAACTTCCAGTCAGGTACCTTATAAAAACATCCAATGAAAATTGAAAATCAAACTCCATACCTCTTGAATAATTATGCAAATGCAGCCACACATGCTGTTCAATGAATTATTAGAACTACAAAGACCAATCCTGTGCTGGAAAAAGCAAAGTTGACCAATAAAAACAAAAATAAGAAAGTCAGTACTCTGGAAAAAGTTTTTTACACTCTTGTTCCTCTGTTTTTCAATTCACTAACAACTGAAATTGAATAATTGAGTCCTGGTGGCATAACGGCATTTAATTTTAACTGCCACATAATTTCATGGTGTAACAGGTGTTTTTTCCACTCACCAGAAAAAACATCACACCCCACCTGTTCCAGCACACAGAAATTAAATCTGAAAGTTACAGCATGTTAGCACATGTCTAGTTAGTGTGCTCTTGTCTTTTTTCTCAATGCTGTAAATGTGCTAATATATTCTTTTGTTTAGTGCATTGTTGGATTTGCCAATGTAAAAAGCAGTACATGACCCACACCATGCCATATAAACCACCCGGACTGATGTACAGTTAAATCCACACTAGCTACACATGCACTAATATGCTGTAACTTTGTCAAATTTAATTTCTGTGTGTTGGAACAGGTGGGGTGTAATGTTTTATTGGTTAACTGCAAAAAAAAACACCTGTTACACCATGAAATGATGTGGCAGCTGAAATTAAATGTCATTATGCCACCAGGACTCAATTATTCCATTTTGATTGTTAGTGTATTGAAACACAGAGCAATACGAGTATGACAAACTTTTTCCCAGAGTATAACTTTCTTATTCTTTGTTTTTATTGGTTAACTTTTCTTTTTCCAGCACAGGATTGGTCTTTGTAGTTCTAGTAATTCATTGGACAGCATGTGTGGCTGTATTTTCATAATTATTCAAGAGGTATGGAGACTGATTTTCAATTTTCAATGGATGTTTTTGTAAGGTACCTGATTGGAAGTTTCCCATGTTTCTCATTTTGCTATTGGACAAAACTGAAGAGGGTGTGTGTGCCTATGTGTTTTTATTCACTGTTTGCTTGCACAGTATACGTTTTTCAATGGTTCTGTGGATGCCAGTAGATGACAAAAGTGCTTAACCATAGTTTTTAACTTTGGAAATAAGGGTTCGTTGAGAGTTTTGGGTTACCTAGTTGTTTTTATGATTATAATTATCATCTTGGGTTTTAAATTATGCAGTACAAAAGTAGTTCCTTGCTTAGACTTGCTGAAAGGGTAATCCATGTAGATGGGGAAGAGGAGGAGGTGTGATAACTGTACTGTAGAAAGATAAGAACTGGGGTCCATACACAAGAAACAGGTTTATAAAAAATGTTCTGCATATACCTGATATAGCACCATTTAGTACAAAGTCCCTTTCACCATGTACTTAGACAGACATATAATGCATGAGTCAGAAAATTCCCAAAGGTTTCTGATGAAAAAATATTATTGGCCTAAAAATTCTTAGCTACCAAAACAGACTAGAAACCCCATCCCTTTACTCTCTGTCATACACTTTTGCATTTAGATCTATGCATGGTGTTCAGTACCATCAAATACCCCACCCTAATGAATCTCTTATACCTCGTCAGGGTGAATGGTTACACAATGCCCCAACCAAAAATTTGATCTAAAGTTTAAACTGTTAATGAACTGCTTTCTTTGTCCAAGGTTCAGAATTTGATTCCATGCTACTTCACTGGCCTGTGTGACTCTTAAGTGCTCCCATATTGTTCCTGAAAAGGGACAGTTTCTTCAGTGGCCTCAGTGGGCTTACCCAGCTAGTTAACAAACAGATTAAAAAACATCAACATATAAATATCAATGTCAGTGGCTCAACAGGTAAAACATTTGTCTTTGGTACTGAAAGATCAGAAGGCTGTGACTTCTATTCCAACCACAAATGCTTGGATTAATTTTAGTCTAGCAGTTGGCGCAGAGGATTAAGGCTATGAGATGGTAATGAGATATTCCCTGTGGTACTGGGTTTGACTCATTCAGCCTTCATTTGCCTACTGTGTGACATTGAGCAAGTCACTTAACCACACAGTGTTTTGGGGCAATTGGGAATTTGTGCTAGGCCCCTTAATGGTCTTCTGGACTACAAGCCTAGTAACTATCTATGAAAAAATATGGTGGAGGGAAAATTTCATTGCCCAGTAGTTGCCCCATCTTTAGAACAAATTGCCCATTCATGCTTAGCCAAGTGATACCCTTGCCTCTTTCAGAACTAACCTTGATGATTTGAAGGACATCTCCAAGTTCATCCCTAGCTTAACATGTTTTTCCCTCCTGGAAGTGAGGTTTACAGCTTGAGGATGGTATTTGGCAACATATACATGGTTTGTAGAAGTGCTTGCCTTGTAGTTCCCATAAGCCTTTAATAAAAAGAAAGAAATGTGTTTGGCTTTTGTTCCGACCAAATATTGAGCAGAGGTTGTAACTTCTCACCTTTACATGCAGTGTGCCATACCCAGCAGTTATACAGAAGTAGCAATAAAAAATACTCATAGACAGTGGATACAGTAATGCTTAATTTGAATCAGTTTCATGGCGTACTTTGCCTTATTGATGAAATTATGTGTATTTGTCCACAGTTGTCGACTGTACAGATCCAGATAATGCGGACAATGCTACAGTTGAATACATCACAGAAGTGGGTGTCACAACCTATAAGTCTGCTATCCGATATAAATGTGAAGAGCCATTTTATGCCATGAAAGAAGGAAGCAATGGTAAGATGGAACAGATTTAATATTGCATTTTCTGTTGAAATATTAGGCAGTTGTTGTAATGCAGTTAGAATGTGTATTTTTGCATATCCGCACTCAATAATAATAATAAAATAAATAATGTGGTTCACAGAAGTTTAGGCATCAGTTTACTGTAGCTGCTTAACGTTTTGGTTTCAGCGCTCATATGTTCAGTTTAAAATAGGTATTTCGTATTTACATGGTATTCAGTGTGATATTTTTTGTCATCGAATGCATTCTTCATGATTCCTTTGGAAGCTCCATGCTACATTAAAGCAGTAATCCACAACTGTGTATGGGTATAGCAGGACTTACCTAAGGCTGGTGTGGGTTTGATCATTAAGCCAAGCAAACAGTGAATAAATCCTGATATACCCACAAACAGGAGTAGATTATTGCTTTAATACAATAACATTATTTAAGAAATAAATGACTTGCCTTTCTTAAATAATGCAGTTCTATAAGGGGGCTTCTGTTTTCTTCCAGTTTATCTTTGCTATTCTGCTGTACTGTGCATGTGTAAGGGAATTAACATCCCCATGCTTGTACAACGCATCAGTGCAGGAGAAGTGACAGAGAAAACAGAATCTCTGTCTCAGTTTGCTTATTTTTTATTTTTTTTTTAATTATTAAAAAACAAACATTTACAGGGACAGCACAAAACTAAGAGGAAAATCAAGTATGGTTTTGTTTTAGTTTTGCAGAATGTGAACGTACCTGATTTTTGTCATATTTTGGTGTGCCATTCAGTATATGCCAAAAGAAATGTCTGGCCACTCAGTAGTACTTCAACTTCAGTTGATATTTGCTCAATTTACAATGGACATGCTGGCTGGGCTGTCCAATCAGCATGCTCATTTTTGAATAGTAATGACCCGTTATTGTATAGTAGGCCACTAGACTAAGTTTCCATGATTCTGGTTGCCAGTCACATTTCCCAAATTAGTATCAAACAAGAGTCCTATAATTCCTCCTTATGAAAAGCACTCCCTGGCCCCATTTATTAGTGTCAATAATGCCTTTTGGTTCATGTTACAAGTGGATGTTCAAGATTATGTTCAGAATCTGGATCCAGTAACTTTTGACATAATGAGGCTCGCAAGGTTAGGTCACAGCCATTAAGGAGAGCTTCCATTTCAAAGGATGACAAAATGCTGCAGCAGTTAGTACATCCTCCTTTCCCTTTGCATCTATTAGGACTGGTAAGTGACAATCAGATACTACTAGATGGTGTCACTCTGCTTGGATCAGCCCCCCACCAAATGTTTTTTCCAGGTGATTCCTTCCATGACTCCTTACTGGTAGCCACACACATTCATGGAACCATAAATGTAATACATGGAAATCTGATGCACTGGAGTTATTCTTTACAATAGAGTCTCCCACTTCAAAATCCAGTTTTGGAACTCGGAATCCACACTCAGGAAAGGTTACAATACTGAGATATTCAGCCTTGAAGATGGAAATATTGAATAGGGTTCTGCTATGAATCACTGATCTCCACAATGCTGAGCATCAGAAACACCAGAAAATATTGCCTAAAACACAGAAGGGTGAAAAGAATTAACTTAAATAATTTTTTGCAGGGGACAAGTGCCCCCAGCATATATATATATATATATATATATATATATATATATATATATATATAGATATATATATATAGATATATATATATACATATATATATATATATATATATATATATATATATATATATATATATATATATATATAGATATATATATATATATATATATATATATATATATAGATATATATATATATATATATATATATATATATATATATATATATATATATAGATACATATATGCGATCACTACATAATCTCAAAAGTTTGAAATACCAAATTTCAAACTTTCAAGACTATATAGCCAAAACTCCTAATTACCAAAAGACCAGAAGTGCGGATTTCAAAATCCCGATCATCGGGAGTTGACATTCGCTCTTCTGGTGTTGCTGTATGGTGGAAGGTCAGGTAAGTATCTATGTTTAAATGTGTTGGTTAGGGGTTTAGTGTGTAAGTGTGTGTTGTGACTGTAATGTGTGTGCAGGGAATGTAGGTGTGTGGTGGTGTCTTGTGTGTTTGTAAATGTAGTGCGACCTTGGAGTTAGAATATTTAAGTAGGGGGAGTGTGGGGGGTGCATGGGGGCTTGCCCCCCTGCTTGTCTGTAGTTTAGGTCTGTGTGTTTGTGTTCTGGGGGAAGGTGTATGTATGTGTATGTGTGTGGTGTATGTTGTGATTAATTTTCGTTAGTTTGAATTTCGCGGTTTTGATGTTTCGGTATTTTAGTGTTTCGGGTATTTGGTCTCAGGATTTTGGGCGTTGGTAGTTTGGGTTTTTGGGATTTAGTAGTGGTTTTATATATATATATAGGAGCCCTTCATTTGATCGAAATTTCAAATGTTCGACACCCATATGGCCAACACCATATGACCGAACATTTGAAAAGCCGACAAATGATAGCGGACATCCCGCTACAATTTGGAACTGGGAGATTCCCCTTTCCTTCACTGTAGTGCGATCTCGGAGTGAGAATATTTAAGTAGCGGGGGTGTGGGGGGTAGAGGGGGGCTTGCCCAACACTGTTTTTAGTCATTTGCACTACTATTTCAGGTTGTCAGCGTTTCAAACTGTCGGCCACATGGTGTCGGCATTTTGAAATGTCGGCAATCTGAAGAAGACCTATATATATAAATATAAATATATATATATATATATATATATATATATATATATATATACATACATATACACATATACATCTCCATGGTTACACTAGCTTGAAGAAGGGAGAAATTTCACAAAAGAAGGGAATCACTGCCTGAGCACACTTAGAAATCACAATAAATTTCTGTGTAAAATAATGACCAACACTGGGTCCTCCCCCATTGTCTTTTTCTTTGTACTACCGACACTTGAGGAATTTTACCTTGACCACATGTAGAGGATCCTCTTGAATAGGCAATATTTATTTACTTATTTATTTATTTATTTACATTTGTTGACCGGGAGTGTCCAACTGGACGTAGGTCCATTTTCAGCGGAGGCCCGGGGAGAAAAGCTCCACAGTTAAAATATACAGACAGTAGTTACATTGGATTTACATAGCAATTAACAATTTGATCAACATAGCTATTAACAATTACAAACATAGTTACAGATGAGGAACATAGTACATCAGTAGACAACTAGAATCTTTATCATCTGAGAAGTACATAACAGACATTAACAATTGTTACAATAAGAAATTCCTACTGTATAGTAAGTAGTTAGAATTATGAGCATCTGAGCTTGCTATAATCAAGGTAGTTAGTGGGGTGAAAAGAAAGGTAGTGGGTGGATGGGGTGGGTGATATTAGAGTGGGAGTTGCAAGGGCATAGCCAGCATGTTGTTAGGTGTGCTAAGTAATGTTTTGAAGTGGGTGCATGATGGTACGGAGGTAATTGTGGGTGGAAGGGAGTTCCATAATTTGGCTATGGCGCAAGAAAATAGTGCTTCTCCAGCAGAGTTATTGGCTTTAGTGACCTGCAAGTGATTTTTGTAGCTGGATCTTAGTGGTCTGGTGGTGTGATAGAGTTGGAGTAGATTCTGGAGGGATGGGACATTTAGTGGATGGTTTACTAGTTTGTGGGCGAGTGTGAGTTGATACCATTGAAGGAGGTGAGGGAGTTCAAGCCAGCCCAGTTCAGCAAGTGAGAGACAGTGGTGACTATGGTAGGATGCTCCTGTGGCAAATTTGGTGATTTTGTTGTAGCAGGTCTCTAGCTTGTTTAGATCGCATTGCTTTAGGTTGGTATATATTGGAGAGGCATGAAGTAGGGTGGAGATAAGGTGGGAATTCGCTACTGAAATCTTTGCTGCTTTGGTTGGTTTTGGTTTGGTTTTGTTGCTTATTTCTGTATAACGCTCCTAGTTTTTTGTGGACTTTTTTTATGGTCATGGATATGTGAATGTCAAACTTTAGTTTCTTGTCTATTTCCACTCCTAGCAATTTGGTGAGTTCTGTTGGGTGTATAGTGGTGTTGTCTTTTGCTGTGATGTTAAAGTGAGAGTTGTTTTGAGTATGTTTGGTGGGTTGGAAGATGAGTAGTTTAGCTTTGTTTGGGTTGAGTATTAATTGGGCATCGGATAACCAAGTTTCAACAGAGGAAAAGGCTTCCTGTGTGACTTTTTGCAGTTTGGGTAGGGACTGGGCTGAGCAGATGATGACTGAGTCAGTTTAGCTTTATATCGTCGATTATACTTCATCGGCTGGCCACTTAATCGACTCATTTAAGCAAGCCAAAACCATGAAAAATTTTAAATGTCGAAAATATGTAGAATTTCGACATTTCTGGCTGTGCCACACCTCCACACCAGTGCTACCATGGGTCAAAAAGGGGCGAGGTTTTGTCATTCGCTTATTTGGAATTCGACGTTGGAGATGTTCACACTTCACGGAAGTCATTTCACCTATATTGGGATCGACAATGTAAAGGTAAACCGGTTGAGTCATCTGCATATTGTATGAGTGTGCCATGTTTGGTGGCAGAGGCTAGATTACTGGTGAAAATAGAGAAGGTTAGGGGTCCAAGGATGGATCCTTGGGGAACCCCTATAGAGACAGGTAGTTTGAGAGATATATCATTTTGCCATACAACAGATTGTTGGCGATCAGACAGGTAACTCTGAAACCAGTTGGTGACTGATTGAGAGAAGGATAGGTTATTGAGGACAGAGATGAGTTGCTTGTGTGGGACCATGTCAAATGCTTTAGATAGGTCTAGGAAAGTAGCAGAGGAGAGATAGCCATTGTTTTTATGTTGAAGGATAGTATTAGTAAAGGAGACCAAGGCAGTGGTGGTGCTTTGGTTTGGTCGGAAACCATGCTGAGTATTGGAAAGGAGGTTGTTAGTAAGGAGGTATTCTGAGACCTGAGAGTGAATGCATCTCTCTCTAGTATTTTGGAGAATGGAGAGAGAATAGCTATGGGGAGGTAATTGGTTAGTTCTGTGTAGGGGCCACCTTTGTGGAGGGGAATTATATGTGATACTTTCCATAGTGTGGGAACGTAACTTTCTGACAGAGACTGGTTAATCAAGATGGATACTGGGTAGGCCAGAGCATCAGCTGCGATTTGTAGGTATTCACTTGGGAGTTTGTCTGCTGCTAATTTGGTGGGCTTAAGTTTAGTTAAGAGTTTTTTTATGTTGGAGGTGGGAACAGGAGAAAAAGAGAAGACAGTGGGGAGATTACTAGTTAAAGGTGTGGGTTGAAGGGGAGGGGGGTTGTGTTGTTGTAATCATAACATTACTGTTGTATTTATAGTAAACACTAATAGCAGCAAGTGCATTAAATTCAAGCCTGAAAATATTCTGAAGAACGCAGTTCATATAACAGTCTGTCTATCTATACATCTGTAAGGCAGTTGTTATTTAAACACCATGTGACTTCAAGTTACTCCAGGATGGGCTAAACTATCCAAACAACTGGTGCAAGGACAATGACTTCAAACTAAACGCCTAAAATGTAGTTTAGTCTATGTTGGTAAAATACATCATTTCTCATCATATTACACAGGTGACAAACCCCTTAAGAATGACACTCTCATTATAGACCTAGGCATCCTTATGGATGATTCTCTCTTCTTTGATCATTATGGCTCTATTGTAATTTGAAAATTCTTTTATCTGGCCCAACTAATAACCAAGGACACCTCATCCAGAATATAGAGTATTACGAGTGGGTCACCAATCACAATGGGGTTAATATAGAGTATTACGAGTGGGTCACCAATCACAATGGGGTTATTACGTATTTGAAACATGGATGCCAAGAAATTTACTTTGAGAGCAAAGCTCGAGAGGTGAATCTTTGCATCCATGTCAAGAGCATATAATAAAAGGCTATGATCAGAGACTCGATCATAAGTCTTTACAGTGCATGAAGCCATGTACAGCTAGTTACACACAACAAAACATTAAGTATTTTGCTAGTTTTCAAAGTAATAAATCACTTAGCAAGTGCTATTAGAAAGACAATGAAATAGATTCTGTTATATTAGAAACAGTCAGGGACACATTATCAGTACAGAAAACAGGAAGATACAAATCTGTTTTTCAGTCTGCCACTGTTGTTTCTTCATCAGTATTGGCAGGTTTAACTGCCTAGTGTGATACCCAGTCTTAACAAGCGAAGCAAGGTGCACTTAGCATTTGTTAAGACTGGGTATAGAAGTGCTTAACTGATTTGTCTTTTCCAAGTATTGAAGTCTAATCACCACGCTCCTTGCACTACAAAGAGGATAATAGGTTCATAGGTAAGTACAAGCTTAGCCCTTGCAGACCAGTTTAAGCCTAGCCAATTTCCCTTTTTGTGCTCAAATTAATCTATCCAATTTGGTTAGAGACTGGTCGATAATTACATATTACCCCAATGTCAATATCTGGGATCATACAATAGATAACCTGAGGGGACCCACACATGGGATAAAGCATTTAGGAACAGCATCTGTCCATTAGTAGTACAGGGGGCAGTCTTGGCGGTACATTTTCTGTTTCATGTTCATATATTCAAATTGTGCTTGAATACAGAAAAGGATGAACTCCCACTTATCCTTAGCTGTCATAACATAATTATTTTTCATCCATACTTCTAAATACTTTACTTTATCATGTCCTCATAAACAGGTATTGCTGAACTAAATCATGTGTGGGTACATAGTTTATAACTATAGCTTTTGTTTTAGCTTCATTGAAGTTATATCCTGAAAAAATGGAACTGTCTCAGGATGTTTCATAACAGTGAGATGTCCTTTTCTGGTTTCCATCAGGTACAAAGTAATATTAGTTGCAAATAAAGCCAACTTTTCTTGAACACCATACCAATTACACCCTTGAATTTCAGAATCCCTTATTTTCTTTGCAAATGGTTTGAACCATAATACAAATAACAAAGGGGAAAAAATATACTCTTGCCTGTTTCCTCTGTTCAGACACAACTAATCAGAGAGGAACCCTCACACTTTGACTTTGCCTCCAGTTCTTCATATATCCATCTAAATAATGTGATTGTATCAGGAAATGCAAATGCTTCCATTGCTCTGCTCATTAAATCCAGCTTACTCTGTTGAATGCTTTCTCTGCATCAAGACCCATCAATAACAGCAGTATTTCCTTACATTATGCTTCCCTCTGGATCATCATTGTTCTATTAATATTGACAAATGTTTGTCTCCCCTCTACAAAACCACATTGGTCCATATCTATCAATTTTGGCATCCCCTTTGCCATTATAGACAAAAACCATTTATAATCATAGTTTAAAACTGAAATGGGCCTATATGAAGCTGAATCAGATGGGTCTTTACCATCTTTAGTTATCCCAAGATGTTGCTGCCTCCCCAGCTTTTAAAATACCGTTAAACAAAACCTTCCAGATCTTTATCACTTTCTTCCCTTCTAGCTTCCAAACTTCCAGCATAATACCATTCATTCCTGGAGACTTTACTGCATATTGTTTATACATCACTTTTTTTTCATCTATTCCTGTCTTAACTGTTAGTTGTTGAGCCTCGTCTACCTCTAACCTTGGCATATTTAAGCCTTCCATAAATATTTCCATTTGTACTTTTTCCTTGATTTCTCTGCTTTATATAAACTTTAATAAAATTTCCAAAATATCTTTAATATATCTACTGGATCTCTGGTTTATTTTTCTTGTTATAGGCTTTCAAAGTTTGGCAGCAACCCTTTCTATTTTCTGTTGCCTAAGTCTTTGTGCCAAAAGTTTTTGTGGTCTGGAGTTGTTATTAAAAAATTGCTTAACAGCAATTTTTATAAACTCATGGATATTATTCAGGTGTTCCCTTATTTCCTCTTTAGTACTCTGCAATTGCACCTCTTCATGTTCTGTGAGACTCCCCTTATTTTGTAATACTTTAACTTTTGCCAGGCCCTCTAAATAATTCTTATTACTTCTTAACCAGGTCTCCTTTTTTTATTTCTACCCTATTTTTAAACTACACTTTCATTTTATCCCACTCACTAGCTATAATTTCTGGAATACTTTCTATCTTCTCTAATACCCCCTGAATAATTTAAACTACCCATTCCTTAAATTCCTCCCTTTTTAACAGGTAGGTGGAGAACAGCTGGTGCCTCATCTATTACCCTGCATTTTTATCTTAGTAATTATTGAAATAGTTATTAGATATGATTCAAAGTTCTCAATTAAATTTGCATGTTCCTGTGGAATATAAATTCTTCCTAGTCTATCCCAGTTATCGTAATCTGGTGTACAGTATGTAAGTTCTCCCAGAGTTCATTCTGAATTCCCATTTTACATACCAAATATTGTCATAAATTTCTTCAGAAATCTACCCTCTTTTGTTACATTTTCCATATATCCTCATTGTTGCAAATCAAATTCCAGTCCCCACCTATAAGTAATATTCCCTGCTGAAAGCTGATTAGCAAGTTTACGTGCGATATAAATACATGCCAGCATAATTCTCATCCCTTGCCAGTAGCCGTTTACTACCCCGAATCTGTCATTATCATCTTTTTTTCTCTTGTATCATTACTGGGGCTCTTCTGGCAATTAATATAAATACTCTTCTTTTAATTTCTCCTAGATATTCTGCAGATTAGCTATTCTGAAATCTTTTCTTATCAAATCTCCATGCTTAGTTCTTTCCAAATGTGTCTCCTATAGCATTATTATATGTGCTCTGCATTTCTTAATATAATTTATTTATTTATTTATTTTGCATTTGTTAACCGGGTTGGTCCAGCTAGGTAAGAATTTACCCTTTTTCAGTGGAGACCCGAGGGGAAAAGCTCCAAACAGACATACAAGTAGAGACAGGTTTACAATAATACAGAGCAAAACAATGTCATGAATACAATGGATAAGAAAAAAAAATGTACTCCATGGAATTAAACATAGCTATATACAAAAATATAATAAGGTTGTAAAAGGAAAAACAATGATAATAAATCCAAGAGGTATGCAGTAAGGGAACTAAGGTTATAGGTAATCATTTGAAAATAATATGGCATTATTAGATTAGTGGCTAGAAGGAGAAATTGTGTATGTGCAGGGGGCCTCAGATCTGAGGATGAAACTAGAGCAGGAGTAAAAAATAGAGAAACATGTATGTACAAGGGGCCTCAGACCAGAGGAAGAGATGGTGCAGAAGAAGAACGTATAGAGGAAGGATGTAGTGATCTAGAGGGAGAGTGTAGAAGGGAGAGCATATAGTTATAGTAAGTTATAGAAATAGGAAAGGTCTTATAGATCAGACTTAGTGGTAAAGTGGGTATAGGGAGAGGGAGGGGTTTAGTAGGGTGGTTGCAGGTACATATAGGGTTGTTATAGAGATACAGTATCAGGTCATGTTTGAAGTTAGAAAGGGAGGTATGGCTTCTGATTTGGAGTGGAAGATTGTTTCAGATAAGGGAAATTGAGTGTTTATAGAGTATTTTACCTATGTTCTTATTGGGTCTATAGACTTGCAGTAAGTGTTTATCGGAGCTGCGCAGGGAACAGGGAGGGGTGTACCAAGAGATCAGACTGGACAGAGATGGACAGTCAGAGTTAGAATTAAGAATTGTAAAAGCTTGGATTAGCTGACTTTTGGCTAGAAGGTGTGGGAGTTCAAGCCAATGTAGTTTTGTGAGTGCTGTGCAGTGATGGGATTTATAGGAGCTCCTGGTGACAAATCTAGCAATTTTGTTGTAGGTTTGGTCAAGCTTTGCCAGCAGGTTATATTGTAGATTAGAAAATAGAGGGGAGCCATAGAAGAGGGCAGGGAGGAGATGGGATTGGGCTAGCAGCAGTTTTGAGTTGGGGGTCAGGAATCTGCTATTTCTGTATAGCAGGCCCAGTTTTTGGTGTGTTTTCTTTATGGAATGAAGTATGTGGAGGTCTAGTTTGAGCTGGTCATCTATGATGACACCCAGGAGTTTAGTGTGTGAGTCTGGTCTTATGATGGTGCCATTTAGAGAAGATGAGAAAAAGCTGGATTTGTGTTGGGCTAGAGTTTTAGGCAGGAATATTTTCTTTCCTTTTTTTGTGTAGCTGTGAGACCATTCACATTCGAAGACAATATAGAAAGAGTCACCATTATGGTGAAAAGTCATTATTCCCACCTATTATATGTAGCAACTTTTTAAATGTATAATTCCAGCTTTTGTGATACATGCACCCAATAATGTTTGACAGGTTAATCCTTTATACAGTTTTTTTCTTATCATCAACATTGGAACCTATGTCACATTTTACAAAACTTTTTGTTTTAATAAAATCCCTCAAACAAAAAAAAAAATAAACACATCTCCAGAACACTCCCATAAGCTGTTACCTTAATACAAACACACATAGTGATGTAACTATGTACATCTTCAAATAATGAAGTTTAACCCTCCTAATAGGAAAATTTGTGACAAATAGACAGCTGCTAACATAGGCCCCAATTAACCTGAAATTGAGGTTATCCATGCTAAGATGTGTGTTACTGCCTGTGCTTCTACTTAACACTAATTGGTGTTTTTTTTTTTTTTTATCTTTATACACCTCCAGATGTGAAAACAACTTGCATGCTTTCAGAAATCATTGATTTTAAGCAAGGAAGAAACCAATTTTCTCTCTTTTATTGCCTATTATCAGTTTGTCTCCATGGGATTTTAGGAGAAAAAAGAAAAAGGTAGTCCTCTGCTGTAGCTTGAAAGACAAGTTGAAACATTTACTGCTAAAGGAAACCATTCATTACATTTGGTGCTCTCATATATACTTGTTTCCACTTAAAATTTGTTATCAGATTAAGCCAAGGGTCTTTATCCAGACATTCACCTATGCAAAAGTAAGAAAAAGCATGATAGCTCTACATATATTATGATCTGTGTGATCTGTGTACTGCCATGTACTGCCACACCAACCGAAGATTACAACGCATTAACTTAAAAATGCTTTTATCTTGCCTTTCTTTTCTTTTTGCACTTGAATGCCTACACTTCATAATACCAAAAAGAAGGAAAAAAGAAAAGAGGAAGAAGAAAAAAGGGCATCTGTTTTCTTTAGTAAATTTATCACATACAAGAACAACTAAAAATACTTTGCTGTAAAATAAGTAATTTATATTGTGAAATGTTTCATAGAAATACTGTTAAGAACAGAAATTATTTTGCTTACAGTTTTACTTTTTTCCTTCTTCTTCCCCTCCCATTAGAGTCCTTCCAGACATTAATGACATGAAGTGAGGCAAATGCTTTTTGGTTCTCCACAAGTTTAACAAAGTCAACAAAAGTTCACTTTTTCCACTTGTTCTTATACAGCCTTCACAAATGTGTCTGATGCTTTGCAGTCTCACATTTATTCACTAAGTTCTATGTTGGCAGTCTTCTTCCTGTTCATTTCTATCTCCTGACTCCAGATTCTGGTTCAATCCCAAGGTACTTCCAATTCTTCTGGTCAATTCCTATGCTTTTTTCTGTCTCTCAAGCATTTTCATTTTAAACAGTGGAAAATGTCTCATTGGCAAAGTCTCTCTATGAGAAGCACAGTCTCCCCACCCCTTTTCTTAATGATTCACTTTCCATTGCACACACTTTTGTGTTTACTCCTTAGCCTGTTCTGCATCAAAAATTACCTTAATCCTCCAGGGAAAATATTCTGGAGACAGCTGCCTTTCAACATTCCCTGATTAAAGGAATAAATGTGTTTATCTTCTATCTCATATACAGTGAAAAATCATTTTCTACAAACACTCTGCTGGTCTCCATCTTTTAATACTTTGCTCTTTTGCCACAGTTTAGTTAGGATCAACTCTTTGTACAATTTGATTTGCAGCTTTAAAGGTCATGGTTGCTATCTCATCGACAGATTTGAAGCATATGCATGTGGAATACCAGTCCATTTGCTTATTTATGCCTTCATAAAATTAATACAGTCTGTTCCTTTTAGTGTCTCTAGTAAAGCAGAAAATCTTAGATTTCTCCCATTCTCTGTCCTCAAATTCTACCATTTTTTAAACATCTCTTCTTGAGTAGTTTCATACTCAGCCAGCTTTTTCTTCATTTCAACTTCTGATTTTGGCAGTTTTATCAGTTCATCTGTTTAAAGCTTCTTGCAATTTTTCCAGTCTTTTGTTATTTCGGTTTATATACTTTTTCAGTGTTTCATTTATTTTAATCAGCTCTGACCACATTTGACTTATTTTCTCTCAATTACTGGAAGCCATGTCATGCACCAAACCTGGAGTTGAACTGCTTTTTGCTGAACAGCTACAGGATTCTTCCCTATCAGTGTTTTCTCTTCACCTTTTTCTAGCTGATTTTCTTTCAGGTTCTCTTAGTTTTCTTTTCTTTACTGGCATCCAGGCAGTGTACTTACAAGCCAGTAATTGAATTTTACTCAAGCTGACAATATCACTGGCTGCTGTTTCTCAGTTTTTACACTGGGAGAGCTAAGGTTAAGCTGTTGATATGAGTGTGATCATTTTGGAAAATTAGTTTTAGGTGTATCTTTAGGGACAGAAGGAGGGGGGAGAGAGGGTTAAAGTTGGAGCTAAATTTATCAGCCAGGATGTTTGCCATATCTTCAGCGTCAGTGTAGGTAACATCTTTCACAATCAGTTCAGTGCATTGCTGTATTGTGCCTTTGAGATTATAAACATAACTAATGCTTTGTCATTGTCTTTATCTTGGATAGCTATTTTAGCCTCAAACTTGACTTTGGTCGATTTTATTAAGCTCATGAGTTGTTCATTTCAGTGACAAGGGCTCTAACATTCTGGGAATTCCTCTTCTTACTTTTGGTCAAAATTCTTTTCCTATTATTATATAGTTTGTTAATATTATGGTTCCCATGTCAGTTTGTTTCTGGGGTTTACCCAGCACTTGTTAATATAGAATACAGCTGCCTCTATGTACCTGTTTACATGGTGGTATAGTGCGATGGTGTATGTTCCTGTGTATTCAGTGGAGGTAACTGGGTTTGGTGGGGATTTGAAGCTAGCCAATGTATCACTTAGAATTAGGTAGTTTGCCTTAAAGAAATTTTTAAAGATACCTTGGGTGGAAGGGATCTCTGATTTCAGTTTTATTTCGAAGGAGACTGCTTTATAGTCAGACCTAACAAGTGATGAAGATGTGCAAGGGATAGTGCAACATGCTCCCATATTAGTAAGGAAAAGATCCAAGATGTTATTCCCCCTAGTCTCCAAGTGGGTACTCTGACTAATTGTTCCAGGGGATTTATATTGGCAAAGTCCAGGAATCTCAGGCTATAGCTGGATAGTTAAATCACCTAGGAAAATGGTATTGGGTTTTATACTGAGTGATTCTAGTTCCTGTAGACAGGCATTGTTGCTTTTTTGAGTCATAAAAGGAGTTCTACAGCTAGCTAATATATATGGTACAGGATGTTTTTGATGGTTATTTGAACATAAAGAGGGTATAGTGCATCATGCTGCTTTATCAGCCTTTTTTTAAACAAGAAACATCTTTATTAAGTTATCACTTATGACAGGCAATCATACATTTATAAAAATGAAAACAAACCATATTGACATAATCTTAGTTGCAAGCAGTATACATCACAAACCATATTCATATAATTTTAGTTGCAAACATACATCATAAATCATTCAAATTCTGCCTTCTTTTAAACCTCTGATCCCTCATATATCTTCTGCATTGTTCCCACAATTCCCTTTTTTCTATGTAATTTGCACCTATCCTTTTCTAATGTTCCCAGTTCCAGTTGTTTTATCTCTTTTACTATATTTACTACTTCTAGTACAGCTGATTTAGATTTTGATTTCCATTTTCTAATAACTGCTTTTTTAGCAGTCACCATAATTAAACTCAGCAAGGCCTTACTATTTCTAAGCAATTTCAATTTTGTATCGCAGCTCAGAAAAAATTATTTCCCTAGATAGACCAATTTCCTCACCAAGTATCTCTGATAGATTAGTTTGCAGGGAATCTTCAAAGTCTGCTACCTCATTACACTCCCAGAAAAATATGTTGCCAATTACCTCTTTCTTCCCTGTCACACTTCCAACATTTGCTGACTACCTGAGGAAAAATTCTCTGGAGTCTTCTTGGGGTATAAAATATGTATGTAAACATTTCCAAACAAAAATCCTAAATCTTCTAGATTTTGTTGCATATTTGAGAGACATACATATATCCTCCATTGTTTTTTGTGAATTGCTTATCCAGTCTCTCTTCCCAATCCTTTCTAACCTTCTCTGATTGATTCTTATAGTTAGCATGCAATATTTTATATGATCTAGTAATTATTCCTTTTTTAACAGCAGCTTCAGCTCTAGATTCTATTAAAATCTCTACCAGTGCTTGTCTTTCATTTAGGACCCTGCATTTCTTTCTCTTTGCCTATATTCTGACATCATTCCTTGACTGGAAAGGCAATCTCTAACTGCAGTCCAAATAAATTCTTAGTGTCTTCCCATTCTATTGTATTTCCCCCTCTAGTTATTTGCTCCTGATACCTTGATTCTTTTGCAAGTTTTCTCCAATAAATTCCAGCCCCCTCTTGCCTATTGTCTGTATCCCTAATTACAGTAATCCATATCAGCAGAATTTCTCCATTCCTGTGTTGGCTTAGTTCTTAGAATACTTTCTGCTAATTTATGAATATAATATTCTATATTATTATTGTTATTCTCCTTAAAGATCCACATCCAAAATCCCACTCTCTCCTTGTTTCTTGATCTTCTCCCGTTTCATCTTCCCTTTCCACTTTAGATTATAGGTTTCTGCTTGTGCTATGTATAGAAAACTGTGTAGCTCTGAAATATCCCTTCAAATCAGGTAATCCCAATCCACCTTGTTCTATTGGAAGAATCATATCCCACTTGACCCATACCATCTTCCCCTCCCAGATAAAATCCTTCATCTCTTTATTAATTGCTATCCATAACCCTTCCTCTGGTTGATAAAAATCTGTCTGACCTGTGTATAAGACTAAAGGGATTAAAACATTTTAACTGCTTGTATCTTACTATTCATATCCATATAACAAAGCTTCCAATTTCTCAGTTTTTGGATTTTCTTTTGTTTAGTCTCTTTCCACATATCCTTAGCTGCCGCACTGGAATCATTTGTAATTTATACTCTAAAGTACTTCATTTTATCATGTCTCCATGAATATCAATATTGCTGAACCAATTTGTGTGTAAGTATATAATTTACACCTATTGCCTTTGTGTTAGTTTCATTCATTTTGCATCCCAAAAAGATTTGAAATTGTCTCAAAATATTCCACAACTCTGAATTGACCTTTTCTGGTTTTATCAGGTATAAAATATTATCATCTGCAAAGAGGGCCCGCTTTTCCTAACTACCATGCCAATTATATTCTTGAATTTCTGAGTCCATTATTTTCAAAATATGATGCAAATAACAAAGGGGAAAGAGGTCACCCCTGTCTGTTTCTTCTGCTCAAGCAGAGATTATCAGAGAGTAACCCACCCACTTTAATTTTCGCCTCAGATCCCTCATGTATCTTTCTAATCAACCTTATAATTTTATCACGGAATGCAAATGCTTCCATTGCTCTGCTCACAAAGTCCCAGCTTACTCCACCAGATGCTTTCTCTGTATGAAGCCCCACCAACAACAGTGGTATTTTCTTACATTCTGCTACTCTCTGGATTATCAGTGTTCTGTTAATGTTATCAAATATTTGCCTCCCCTCCAAAACAACACATAGATCGATATCTATCAATTTTGGCATCATATTTGCCATTCTTTTAGCCATTATAGACATAAACACTTTATAATCATGGTTTAGTATTGAAATGAGCCTGTATGAAGCTGGATCTGATGGGTCTTTACCCTCTTTAGATATTACAGCCACCACAGCTTTCTTCCAGGATGTTGGTACTTCTCTTAAAATACTGTTAAACAAAACCTTCCATATCTATCAGTTTTTTCCCTCCTAGCTTCCAAACTTTCACAGGAATACTATCTATTCCTGGGGACTTTCCTGTAGATTGGTTATACATTACCATTTTATCTCATCTCCTCCTATCCTGTTAGTAATTCAGCCTCATCTACCTCTAACCTTGGCAAATTTAATTTTTCCTTAAACATTTCCATTTGTATCTTTTCTTGATTTCCATAATTCTCTGCTTTATACAGACTTTCATAAAATTTCTGAAATATTTCTAGTACTGCTGCAGGATCTCTTGTTATCTTCCTTGTTACAGGCTCCCTAATCTTGGTGAGAGCCCTTTCTGATTTCTGCTGCCTGAGTCGTTGTTCTAAAAGTTTTTGTGCTCTACAGTTATTATCAAAAAACAGTCGCTTAATAGCAATCTTTCTAAACTCCTGCATGTTATCAAGGTAACCCCTTATTTTCTGTTTAACATTCTGCAGTTGCTCCTGTTCTTGTTCTGTGAGATTACCCCATACTAACATTTGTCAGTCCCTTTAGATAACTCATTACTTCTTAACCATATTTCTTTTTCTTTTATTTCCACCCTATTTTTAAACTCCACTTTAATTTTATCCCACTTGCTAGCTGTATTTTCAGAAGAAATTTCTATCTTCTCTAGTAGCTCCTGAATAATTCCCATTATCCATTTTTTAAATTCCTCAATTTACAACAGATAGGAAAACACCAGTGTCTCATTTTTATTTCATTACTCTATGTTTTTATTTTAGTTATTACTGGAGTATGATCTGAAATAGTTATCGGGTGCGTATCAAGACTTTCAGTTAAATGCACATGTTCCTGTGAAATGTAAATTCTGTCTAGCCTAGCCCAGTTTTTATACCTCGGGGGAATAATATGTAAATTCAGTCTGAACTACTATTACTGAATTCACATCTTCCATTCCAAATATTTTCATAAATTTCTTCAAAAATCTACCTTCCTTTGTTATATTTTCCCTTCTAGGCCCCCCCAGGCACATCTTCACTGCTGCAAATCAAATTCCAGTCCCCACTTATAAGTAATATTCCTTGCTGAAAGCTAATTATTTCCCCCAGAATTTTCTTAAGCTCCATTATAGAAGATTTAGGTGGAATATAAATACATGCCAGTGTAGTCCTCCTCTCTTGCCAGTAGCCCCATAATACTGCAAATCTACCATTATTATCCTTTTTATCCTCTTCTATCACTGTTGGAGCTCCTCTTGCAATTAATATAAGTACTCCTCTTTTCCTTTGTCCTGGGTATTCCACTGAATAACCATCCTGAAAACCTTTCTTTATCAAACTCACATGGTCAGTTCTTTCCAAGTGTGCCTTTAGTAGCACAGCTATTCGCACTCTACATTTTTCAATATATTTCATTACTCTCTCTTTTTTGTATTTATCTATGAGACCATTGACATTTAACGATACTACTGAAAGCATTGTTGTCGTATTAAGTTATTATTCCCACCTTTTATGCGTAACAGCTTTTTCTTTAAATGTCTAGGTCCACTTTTTGTGTTGCATGCATACACTGTGTGGCAGGTTGATCATTTAAACAGTTGTTTCTTGTCATATCCATTTGAGCCTATGTCAGATCTTACAAAATTTTTTGTTTCATTGAAAGCCCTCATACAAAAAACAAACACACCCGCAATACTCTCAAAAACCTACTAACTTAATACTAACACACAAAACTATGACTAGAACTTAACTTTAGTTTAATGACCTGGATCAAAGGCAAGTAAAGTGAGTTTCCTCACATAAAGTTCAAATCCAAAATAGTAATACGAGCCTTAAAGGGAGGTCTGAGCTGAAAGTCATTTTAAGAAAGGTCTTACAAACTTTTGAAAAGCTAAAGAGTTCCCTTGTACCCCTGATAAAAATTCTATACAGCAGAAAAAGTTTAAACTAACTGTAACTGAGTCCAGATTAAAAATGAGAGATAGGTTGGTAGTCAAAAACAGCAAAGATACCAGGGAAGGGATCTAATCCCTTAAAAGCCCACACTGTGAATTAGTATCAGTTGTCCTTGTATGGCTTCCTTGTACTATACCTCTGCACAGTGAAAATTACTTGGATGGCCCCTGCAGAGTATAAATAAAAGTTATGTACTCACCATAACTATGCATCTGTGTTGTCCACTTTCATTCTTCCTCAGCTAATGGGTATCGAATCCAATCCTCATGTCTGACTCAGCCGCTTTTCTCTAGGTTCATAGGTAGGTACTAGGCTATTGGCCCTATGGACTATATAAGCCTAGCCAAAAAAGTACCCTGGCTTTCGCCACCCAAGAAAATTATTTTCCTGTGCCCCTGTCGAGCAGAGCCACAGAAGTGATCCTCGGGGTGAATTTCCTATTTCCCATCCAATCATCAAGATTTTTCTTGAAGAGTGCTAATGAGGAGCTTTGTTTGATATAGATAGGTAGTTTGACCAGAGTATGGGAAGTCTCTGGGATAGGAATCTATCCCTCCAGCATGTTCTGTTTATTGTGGTGACAAGGTTTAGTTCCCTAGAGAGTGAAGCTCGGGGGGATTGGGATTTCTTTAAGTGGAGCATGTCCAACAGCTCTGGGTTTGACATAGCTTTGTAGGTTAGGCAGAGATCGCCTCTGAATAGGCGATATGCAACGGAGTAAAGCTGGAGTTTTTTGAGATGGTCTGCGTAGGGCATCTGTTTGAGGCTAGTAATCCTCTTTGTGAGGTATTTCTGCAGCCTTTCTAGTTGTTGTAGATGTCTTGTGAGGTACATACCAAAAGGGGTGTTGTACTCTATAATGGGTCTAATGAGTGACAAGTAGAGGGGAACAATGACCTCTTTTTTCCTGGATGAGAAACCTTTTGTGATGAGGTGTACCACATAGAAGGATTTCCTGACTACTGTGGTGATGTGATTATCAAAGGAGAGACTACTGTCCGCCAATGTCCCAAGGTCTCTTATCACACTTTTGGTGCTAAGTAGACTACCAACTATGTGGTAGCTCATGGGTACAGAGTTTTTACCAAAGAGGATGACAGTGCACTTTTTGGCATTGAGCTTGAGGCCATGGCTTTGACATCAGGCATCCGTCTCAGTGAGGCCCTTTTGTAGGATGCCCACATCGTTAGGAGTTTCGATTATGGCTCCTAGTTTGCAGTCATCTGAGAACTTCATTAGCCAAAGACCTTCTGTGTTAGCCTGTACTTCAGAAAAGTAGATACCAAACAGGAGAGGACCCAGGACTGAACTGTGTGGTACTCCACTTGTCACTGGTCTGAAGTCAGATTTGGAGTCTGCTACTTTCACAGTGTGGGTTCAGTCATTGAGCCAGTTTGCAACCCATCTTGTGACATAAGGATTTATACCTAGTTTAGTGAGTTATCTATAATTCCAGAGTGGGGGAATAGTGTCAAAAGCCTTGGCGAGATCTAAATAGGCTGAGTGAACCACCTTACCCTCGTCTACGGCTTTGGTGACTGCTTCAAAGAAGTCTATCAGGTTTAGGAGACACGATCTGTCTTTTACAAACCCAAACTGGGTGGGGTCCAGAGTTTGGAGATTACCAATTTCTTTGTTTATAAGTTCCATGATGATATATTCCATGGCCTTGCAGATAAGGCTCGTTAGGCTAATGGGGAAGTAGTTCCCGGGGTTTGTGGTGGCTCCCCCTTTGTGGAGTGGGATAACTGTTGCTGGGCACCATTCAGTGGTCACAAAGCCTGAAGTGAGGCTATGATTGAATATGTTGCTTAGCTGGGGTGTCAGTTCATTCTGTAGTTCATGTAGAACGCAGCCTGGGATGTTGTCAAGTCCCATGGATGCTGTGTTCATGGCTTTGGAGAGTATGGTTTTTACTAGGATCCAACTCTCAAGTTCCTCCCTTTATCCGTAATGCCCCTGACCACTGCATTACCTCGGATCGAGTTTGCTGCTACTATATGACTATCTAAATATAAGACATAATAATGATAATAATACAGAGAAATACTATAGTTAAAGAACAGGGGCTCAAACAGGAGCTGTGGTTCCTAACAAGAAACTTCATCAGGTCATTCCCAAAGACATGACTAGGGGGAAGGTGGGGGGGATGTTGAAGAAGAATGAAAATGGACAACACAGATGCATAGTTATGGTGCGTACATAACTTTTATTATCTGATGTTGCCATTTTCATAAATTCCTCAGTGAATGGGACAGAATCCCGAGCTACAGTAACCTTGGGTGGCCTTCATGGAAGAATGTTCCTGAGAACTGCAGAACCAAATGCAGCCTTGTTTCTAGAGATGATATCCAATGTGTAATGAGCAATAAATGTATAGGCATTAGACCATGTGGCAGCTGCACAAATATCATCAATAGAAGCTCTGGCCCAAAACCAGTAGACGTACCCATTGACCTAGTTGAGTGTGCTTTTGGATGTTTTTGAAAGGTTAAATCTCTCAAAGAATAAACTTAGAAAACACAATCTGTTATCCGTTTGGCTAGTATAGTTTTGGATACTGGTATTCTCAATTTGCTATTGGAAAAGGACACAAACAAATAGCCAGTTTTTCTAAACTATATCTTCCTATGAAGATAAAAATTAATTTTTCTATGTACATCTAAAAGAAGAAGCATGTATTCTCTTTTGTTGTCAAAAACTGGCAAGTTGATCACTTGATTGATGTTTGTTTCTGAAGCAATTTTTGGTAAAAAGGAAGGATTAGTATATAAAGTAACCCTATCTTTATGGAAAATCAAAAAGGCAGTTTTCAAGAGAGTGCTTGGAGTTCAGAAACTTGCCTCGGAGAAGTTATAGTCACTAGAAAGACTGTGTTCCAAGAAAAAAACTTGAGATTTGACTTAGCCAAAGATTCAAAGGGCAATCATATTAAACTCTGTAACACAACAGTAAGATCCCAAGGTGGAGTGGGATCCTTTATCAGAGGCCTAAATAAAAAAGTACCTTTAAGGTATGCTTTACATAACTTGAATGATGTTAAAGGGGAAGCATTGTCTCTGATGTGATAGTTGGAGATGGCTGCTAGCTGAACATTGATGGTGGAGAAATTAGCACCATCTTCAAATATCGAAGCAAGATAATCTAAAACAGCAGGGAATGAAGCAGTGAAAGGATCCATCTCTCTCTGCTAGACCCAGAAAAAGAGAATCTCTTCCATTTACTCTTATATATTTTCCTTGTAGATGTTTTTTGAGATGAAAATAAATTTGGCAAACAGCAGATGGAATGTCTAGCCATCGCTGGAATTGGAGAAACCATGCAGTCAATTTGAGACCTGTACTGTCCGAATGAGTCATCCCTGAGGGTTGTGATAGCAGATCTGGAATGGGATCCAGTATCCAAGGGGGACATACTAGGTGAGACCATAGGAAGGGTAACCAAACCTGCTGAGGCCAAAAGGAAGCAATAAGGGTTGCCGTGCTCTTCAACCAGAGTGCTTTCTGGAGAAATTTGGGGATTGTGGGTAGGAGAGGATAAGCATAGAGGAGATCAGAGGGCCAAGTGTGGACTAGAACATGTCTCAGGGACTGTCCCTGAGTGGAAATTAAAGCAAAAAATCTGCTGTACTTGTTGAGGGGTGATGCAAATAGGCCACAGCAAGTTGTTGTGGAAGATTATTTTTGCCACAATAGTCTTGCTGAGCTTGTTGGCTTGAACACTGGATTTCTGCGGTATATGCATTGCTTCAAGAAAGTGGTTGGAGATCGCCCATTGCCAGACTGTCATTGCTTCTCAGCAAAACAGGTAGGATCTGATTCCCCTTTATTTGCTGATGTATCATACCACTGACATGTTGTCTGTTTGAATAGCAATTGTCCCTAGAGGAAGAGAGCTCTGAAAGGCCTGCAAGGTGGCATATGGGGGGGGGGGGTGAGGACAAAGGGACATCCCTGTCAAATTTCGTTGGATTGAATCCACCACAGTAGGGAGTCTTTGCAGACTTGACACAGTTTTACACGATGTTGTAGAGGTTGCTGAACAATGGACCATTGTACTGCTAGAATCCATTGAAGAATTTGCATGTAAAGACAAGTGATAGTTATCAAGGTAGCCACTACAGCCATCGAGCCTAGAGCCTGAAGAACCATTTTTGCTGAGGAGAGAATTGATATGCAATCTCAAGGTAAGAATTCTGTTTTGTGACAAAAGAGCAAGACAATAGAATGTATCTAGGTAAGCCCCTATAAACTCCAAGACTTGCACTGGTTGAAGATTGGACTTTGAAAGACTGACTGTGATCCCCAGGAATTGAGATAACTGAAGTAAGCAACCCTGGCTTTTACTAGGAGATACCTCACTGGTGCTGTGAGGAGCCAGTTTTCCAGTTAAGGAAACAATGAAGCTGTGCAGTCTGAGATGAGCTACTACCATTCCCATGCATTTGGTGAATACCCTGGGGGCTGTGGTGAGACCAAAGAGCAGGGCTCTGAACTGGTAGTGGCTGGCTCCCAGCCAAAAGTGTAAGTATCTTTGAAAGTGCCTGTTCATTTTGATGTAATGGTATGCTTCCTGAAGATCTCAAGAGCACATTCAGTCATTTTTCTGTAACAGTGGCAGAATGGACTGAACCATGACCATCCAGAATTCGTTACAAACTGATTCAGATAACTGAGATCCAGAATAGGTCTCACATTCCCTGTTTTCTTTGGTACTAAAAAGAACCTTGAGTAAAATCCGGATCCTCTTTGGTCTGATGGGATCTCTTGGATGACCTTTTTGTCTAGCAGATTTTGGATCTCTACAACTGCTAACTCCCACTAATTGAGTGGAACATCTGAGAGATATTTTCTTTTCACTGAGAAAAGTTTTTAAGAGGGAATGAAATATCCTTTGCATCCATGTATCTTTTGTGAGGGCTGTCCAGGATTTTGGGTGCAAGGATAAGCACCTCCCAACTGCCTTTAGAAAAGAACAGTTGGGCAATCCATCAGGAGCACTGAAAGGGTCTATCCAAGAATGAATCTCAGAACCCTTAGTTTTGCAGCCCCCCTCTGTCATGTGGACAGTGTCTTCCATTATCATTTACCCCACTGCCTCTGGGAAAAAAATCTCTGCATGAAACTTGAAAAGGTCCTCGAGATTTCTGGAACCACATCTTCGTACCACCACATTGATTCCTAGAAAAAGGTTTCTGTAGGGTAGAAAAATGGATTCCCACAGCAGGCAAGGTCTTTCCATCTTGCTCACTGCAGCAAAGTGTCTCTTTAATGGTGGGCCCAAACACAGAAGATCCATCAAAGGAAGCATTGATAAATGATGCTTTAAAGGGCTCTGCAAAATTGCACAATCACATCCAGGCATGTCTCCTGATGGCTATGCCTGAACCTGCGGCCTGTGAGGAAACTTCCACTGCATGAGAGATTAGCCTCATGGACACATTAGAAATAGATTGTAGGGTGGCCAGTCGAGAGGAATAAGCCTTCTCTTCTTCCACTGACAAGGACCCAGGGGTAGACTTAGAGAGTTCCTTAATTAAGTCCCTTTGTAATCTAGTGAAGGGTACCAGATAGTTAAGCGACCATAAGGCAAAGGTTGCTGTGGCATAAACTCACTTCTCATATCTGTCCAATGTCTTAGATTCTCTATTAAGGGGGTGGACAGAGGACTTCTGTTCAGTCAGCTCCTTCTTGGTGGCTGCCATGGTTGTTGTGGCAGCCACCAAGAAGGAGCTGACTGAACAGAGGACCTCTGCTCAGTCAGCTCCTTCTTGGTGGCTGCTGCAACAACCATGGCATGTATGGTGATTCATTTAATCCAAATGTCTATCTTTTGGTGCTGTAAGGATCTTATCTGGATGCCAAGGAATCAGTTCTATGGTATCCAGTTCTTTCCATGCCTAGTGGGAGACAAGATCTATAAGCTCATCCCCGGGGGAGGTAACCCAAGACATAGATGGGCCAGACCCGAAGGCTTCAAGGAATATTGATGCCTCATGGGAAGGGATTTTGGAGGACCAAGTAACTTTCTGGGGTAGGATTTCTAGAATGTCTCCCAAGAAGACATTTTATGATGGTGATCTTGGGGACCCTTTCCCTTCATCATAATCAGTGTCTTCAGTTAAGGATTCCTGAGGGGAATTTATGTACCGCCTTTTGCATGACCTTTTCTGGTGACCTCTTTGAGAAGCATCAGAAGAGGCAGAGAGTTCTCTAACTGGAACTACCTGGAAGCTCTTAAAGTCTGTGCCTGTGGAGTAGGATGAAAAGACTGAGAAACCAGATTGAAAGGGGAACAGGAATAGGATACGAGGAGGTAATAGTTTAAACAGCTCTTGGGTGAGAGAAAACCCTCTCCACCACCTCAAAGGCAGAGGGACCAGGAGAAACCGAGGTCAATCTGACCACAGCTGACGCTCTTGGATCAGATACAACTGGGTGTCCCCGATCCTCTGCTGTGAGGGAGGAGTTGAAGCTGAGCTGTCCAGCACCAAGGCTCTGGGGGAAATTGACAGCTTTAAAAGCTTCAGAGTCTAAGTCATCCTCCCAAACCTGACACCAGCGCTTTGGCTCCAAGACTCATCCTGCTCAAATGGAGTCAGAACTGAACAAGTCAAGGAAGTTGCCAGAGTCAAAGATGAAGACATCTTTGGATCTGATGCTTTGACTCTTGGAGGTCTCAGATCCAAGGGTTCTGAAGCAGTAAGTCAGATTGGAGAAGGAGAAATGATGGTATGTGATGATAGTTTAAGGCTCATGGATCTGATGGGAGATGGAGCCAGTAAAACCCCCATCTGGATCTGTAAACTGAGGAATTTTCTCATCATCCTATCCATGTCTGCTTCAGAAAGACTTTGGGAACACCTAATTGAAGAGAAAGTGGAAGGAGGTCAAGATGACTTTCTTGGTGTTTCCTGTAAGAAAAGCAACCTCAGTCTTGGTGACACTGGCTCCAGAGAAAATCAGGACTCTGGAGACAAGGAGACTCGGAGGTTGAAGGAGTCGGATCCACAGTTTTAGCATCCAAGTGCTTGGATATCTTTGCTGGTAGCTCTAATGCCAGAGCAGCCTTAGGTGACTGGACAGGAGACTACTTTCTATGCTCCCTGGGCTCCATCAATTTAAGTTTTTGTGAAGGGGGTTGAGCCCCTGAAATTGAAACAGAAGAAGAAGAAGAAGATGCAGAAGCAGGGATAGGGCCCTTAAGTACCAGATTATTGTATCAGTCACTAACAGCTCTGGCATTGAAATCAGCAAATAGTGCAAAGAGTGTCCAAATGAGAAGGGTCTAAATATTAAATGCATTTCCTGTGGGCATCAGCATTGGAAATCTTATGCCCACAGGAAGTGCACTTCTTAAAGACAGTAGGCTTTTCAGCCACAGCTATAAACTGTAAACTAAGGGCAAAAATACATGTAAAGTAAGAAAACATTTTAAGGAGATTTTTTTTAAAGAGAATAGAAAGGAAAAGAAAAGGCTATACCACCAATGGTAACTAGACTACCCTATAAGAAGGTAACAGAGAAATACCAATGATGGTAAAAAAGAGATACCAAAATATGGTATATAAAGGGAACTTCTATGTGAGTAAGAGAGGATGGCTATAGAAAAATTATATGAAAGTTAAAGGAAATAAATTTTAAAGTTTTTTACTCGATAACATGAAGAAAATAACTGCCTGAGCTCAAGAAAACACAATTCTGACTGAATCGTTAAAGCGGCAAACGAGATCCGGGGTAAGGCAATGGTCAGGGGTATTATGGGTAAAGGGAGGAGCTTGAGAGTCAGATCTCAGAATATAAAGAAAATCGGCCAAGTGAGATCCAAAGATCGGATCTGAGACCCATTTGTTGAGGAATGAATGAAAATGACAACATCAGATGACATCCTTAACCATCTGCAGAAATGGAGAACCCATGTGGTTAAGAAAAGGGAGTAAAGTTTGTGGCTGAGACTTGCCAGACGGGGGCAGATATATCTCATAAAAATAAGGCTATAACTTGGGGAACTACAATTGCTTGAGCCAAAATAGGACTATTAAAATTACTTCAATCCTGTACAGATTCATTTTCTAGATGAATCTAGTGATTAAGAGATGAGCTGAGAGAGCATATAGGAAACCAGGGAGCCCACTTCTAGGCTGGAGCATCATTGGGTCACTGCCTTAACTGGGTATCAGAAAAAATAAGTTGCTGCATTTAGTGTTGGTTGGAGTTGTGAATAGGTCACAACACGGTTTCCCCCTCTGATGGAAGTGTTTCCATGCTACTACTGTATTGAAGGACAGCTTGTGAAGCATCTGAAGCCAATAACTGAGCCAATCTCCTAAAGAATTGGCCTCTCCAGAAATGTGGGCTGCAATGACAAAGTGATCAGAAGACAGGAACCAATACACAAAGTAGCAAGATTTAAAATGAACAAGACACCAGGGTGAATCATTTATTTTCTGGTACCTCAGCTTTTTGCCTTCAGGGAACATTAACACCCTCTTTTATACACACCCAATCCATCAGTTAAGTTAATTACTAACAATTAAATACAATTCCCCAATTTTTAAAGACATAGGTTAGGACAAGTTCCTTTACTTTAACAAAATACCTTTTATACTACAACATTTAAATAACCACGTTATACAATATTTTAAATATCTTTCATATAAATACTACATACAACTATGTTAATTGTATAATAATAATGTTATAATGTTAAATTACTATCAATGTTCATACCCCTAGGTCGTAGTGTTCTAAAATTAATAATTATCCTGCATTCTAGTCTATATACCTCTTCTTTAAAGTTTCCCCCATGAACCATATACAGTTGAGCCAGAACACTAAAAAACATATATGTATTGCACCCCCCATGAGCGGACATAAAATGTTCAGCTACTGGACTGAAATTATTTCTATTCCTAATGTCCCTCAGGTGCTCCAAAATCTGCACCCTTACTTTCCATTTAGTTTGTCCTATGTGCCATTTCACCCTTTCACATGCACAACCCACAATATAAACAATACCCTGTGAATTGCAGGTGTAATTTTCCCTTGCCTTGTACCTTTTCCCATTTATTTTACTCCCATCCAGATTTCTCACCCTATTACATACACTACAGTTACCACATGGTCTCATTCCTATCCTGCCTTTATTTGGTATAATCCCACCATCACCACTCAGAATTTCTTTTAAGTTTGCAAATCTACTATATGAGAAAGTTATATGTTCAGGGAAAATTTGTCTTATACTCGTTCTGGCTCGACCCTATATGGTTCATGGGGGAAACTTTAAAGAAGAGCTAGATAGACTAGAATGCAGGATGATTATTAATTTTAGAACACTACAACCAGGAATGTGAACATTGATAGTAATTTAACATTACTGTTATACAATTAAAATATTTGTATATAGTATTATTATTATTGATGTAAAATGATTTTGTAGGAAACTTTAAAAGCTTTTTCAATATGAACAAATGTGAAAATAAAAACAATGAGGGTGCAGAAGAGTCACATGAAATTGAAGAGGAACTGTTGAACATCAGTATTTATGAAATTGAAATATTTACTGACATGGATACTTGGTTGGAAAGTGATATTGAAAATGATGATGTGCATGGATTTGAAACTGTACTGTGTAATGAGTTTGATACTGGTATGGGCACCTCCATGTACCTTACTCTGCCTCAAACAAAAGTAAATTTATACCACCTAAAGTTCCCATGCGAATTAGAATATATAAAGATGTTTGTAACCAAACTGAACATGAGTTTGATATCTTTTTGAAGGAGGAGAAAAAGTATAATTTATCAAAAAAGGAAGGGAATGAGTTGCAGGGGGCACATTTAAAACTAGATAATTTTGTTTTTCGTCAAGCAGATAAAGGGAGCAATGAGATCATAATGAACAAGAATGATTATGAAAAATTGGAGATTGATTTAATCGGTGTAACTGATGAGTACGCTGAATTAAATGAGAATCCAAGACCTAGATTTAATGAAAAATTATTTGAAATATTGGAAAGTGGTGAGAGACTGGGATTTTTTGATAGTAAGGATGTACAAACATTGTTCAAAAAGGAACCCAAAGATCCCAAGTTTTATGCATTGCCAAAAATTCACAAAAACCTAAGCTCCCCCCAGGCAGGCCCATTGTCTCTATGATTGGTTCGTAAATGTAGGTAAGTTTCTAGCTTTTCATCTGAAAAATTATTTGAAAAGAGTACCAGCTTATATAAAAAAAAATACTAGGGAATTGTGTGAAAATTAAAGAACATTAGCTGGCAAAAAGACAATTTTTGGGCCACAGGGGATGTGAGCTCTTTATATACAAACATTGAAACCAAAAGGGGTTTAGAGGCAATGGGGAAGGTGATGGGGGAGGGAGCACGCTCATCCTTCCTTCTATTTTTGTTAGCGTTTTGTTTGTTGCATAATTATTTTAGATGGGGAAAAAAGTTTTTTCTTCAGAAAAAGGCTACAGCAATGGGGGTGGCTTTTGCCCCCTCTTATGCTATAGTCTACATGGGAGGATTTGAGAAGCAGTTTGTATATCAAAATCACTTTTTTGTTAATAATGTGGTGTTTTTGGCAGGTTTATAGATGATTTGATTTTTGTATGCACGGGTGAACAGCAGGAATTTGAAAGTTTTATGAGAGATTTAAATAACACACAACATGGTTTAAGATAAATGTATGAGGTAAATGCCATAAAAATTACATTTCTGGATGTAGAGCTGTATGTTGATGAAGGAGGCCACATAGAGTTTAGACCCTAAAGGAAACCAACTGCAGTTAATAATTTCCTGCATGCTGAGAGTATGCATCCCCCACATTTGATTAAGGTTTTACCCTTGGGTGAGTTAAAACGGATTTATTGGAATACATCAGAGGAGGAGTTAAAACAAGTGTATTTGGATGAAGCCCCTGAGAGATTAAAGTGTAGGGGTTATTCTGAAATCCTTTTAAAATATGCAAGGGAAACAGTTGTAGGTGGCAAAAGAGAAAGAAACTATTGAAGAGAGTTGGGTTGGAGAAAGAAATAGTAGAGAGAATGAATTCTACATTCAGGGAAAAGTGGATCAGAAAAAAATTAGATTAGGAAAAGTTATATTTTGTGACTAAATTTTCACCATTTAGTCAGAAAATTAGATAATTGTTAGAAATATTGGGTCTATCATGAAGGATGATATGGGTATAGGACAAATTTTCCCTAAACATAATACATAAGCCCCTAGGGGTTATATTTAAAGAGATATATTTTTCTAGCAGCTTTATATCATAAAAAACAGTCACCTCTTAGGCAACAGGCGTTCCAGCTGAACAAACTTATCCATCCGACTGTCATTAACACTGGAGCCCCACAGGTCATCCTTGGATAACTCCAAGTCCCTTTCATGGAGGAAATCTGAGATTAGAACTCCTCCAGCAATTCGAGTTTCTTTCATATTTCTCTAGGGCAGAATATTAGTTGTCAAAGCTTGCTCCATTAACACAATAGGAAACAGCCACTTCCACTCCTGAGTAAATAAACCGAAACACAAAGTAGCAAGAGGGCGAAAAACTCTCAAATAATTTATTTTCTGGTACCTTGTCTTTTTGTGTTTAATTGTTAGTAATTAGCTTAATTGATGGGCTGGGCATGTATAAAAGAGGGGTGTAATGTAATGTTAGTATTCCTTGAAGGCGAAAAGCCGAGGTACCAGAAAATAAATTATTTAAGAATGTTTCACCCTGGTGTTTTTGTTTGTTTAAAGTGCTGCTACTTTGTGTTTCAGTTTATTTACTGTAGAGCGGAAGTGGCTGTTTCCTATTGATCAGAAGACATGGCCTGCTTCCAGACCCTTGTAGCTTCCTCACATTAGAAATAACAATGGGTTCCATATTGTCTATGTGGATGGCAACAGCACCACGAGGGAGCACGATCTGCAAGGCATGCAGCGTCAGAATGCACCACTCTCATCTCCAACATGTTCCTTTGCAGGAAACCACCTACTCCACCCTAGGGTTTACACCTTTATGGTAATCACCAAGCGAACTGTAAGATGGATGAGACTGCTCAAAGATAGGTTTGGAGTATGAATCCACCAACAATGATGTGACTTATACATCTTGGAAGTTCTGAGTGTGACTGAGGAAAGATCTGAGAATTTGGTTCCCCTGACATGTAGGGTCCACTGCAATACTCGGTTGCGGCAATTTGCATCATATGCAAGAAAGTTAATTACCGCTATGAAGCCTAGAATTTTTAGGCTTTGACTTACTGGAGCATCATCTGACAGAAGGAGAAAGAATATGACTTTTGCAAGGAAGGAACTCTTCCCTGAGGCAGTTACCTTGCAAGTCTGAATGTCCAGGAAACATCTTATGAAAACTATTTTATGCAACCACCCTGTGATACTGCAGTGTTCTCATTAATGCTGAAAAACTGAAATAGGTGATGTAATGACTCTGCTATGACTAATCTGTCCACTGCCTGGGCAGCTACGAACCAGTCATCTAAGTAAAGGAGGAATTTGACTTATCATAACCTCCTGCAAGGTGCCATCCTAGCCATACATTTGAAGAACATGATGAGAGCTGAAACAGAAAGTGTCTGACTCCTATCAGAAGCCTAAAAATGTTACGTGCAGGTAAACATCTTTGAGGCTGAGCAAGCACATTCAATCTCCCTCAGCAATACAATAAAGAACTATGATTATTACGATGTTACCTATTCAAATGTCGGCATTCAAAATGTCGAGTGCCGACCCATCAAAAAAAAAAAAATACTGAAAATGCAGAGAAAGTGTGACTCTCAGACACTGCTCTTCTGTTTTAAACTTCCTTCACTCCCATTGTGGGGGCCAATCCTCCCCGCCTGAACTTATATATATATATATATATATATATATATATATATATATATATATATATACTAGCTCTGGAAGCCATGGTGGTACAGCAGTAGCATTGTTGCCTCACAGCAAGAGGTTCTCTTGTTCGATTCTCAGGCTGGAGTGCCTTCTGTGTGGAGTCTGCATGTCCTCCCCATGGCTGAGTGGCCTCCGAAAGACATGCGTGAATGGGCGTGCCTTCGCTGAAGGTTGGGCGTCGGGCTGGCAACTCGGCACCATAAAAAATCTACTGCCAATCATTAGCGGACCAGAGTTCCGCTGTGGTGACCCCTAACCAGGAAAAGCCAAAAAGACAAACAAACATACTAGCTCCAAGATCACCATACCTCAGAAAAAAGGAAATATTCTGAGAAATGGCCATCTTAGACTTAGTATAAGTGAGTCAATTTTTTTAGTCATTCAGTCTCTGCATTATGGGACTCACTATAGCAGGTCCCAACATTTCAAATGGTTACCGCATTGTGATCATTCCAACCATTGTTTTGGGAACAAATTAATTTAGGTTACTAAGATCTCAAATTTGATCTGAGTTCTTTTGTTTTCTTGAGTACAAAAAGAATATGAAATAGTATCCGGCCCCTCCCATGGCTGGTGGGACCTCTTGGATGGCTTGCCTGGCTAGCAGGTTTGTTATCTCTTTCTTTGCCACCCTCTTTTGATAGGGTAAGATGTTGAGCAGATGAAGACAAAGTGAACTGGTTACAGCAGGAAAGGAGCCTCTTATCCACCTGTCCTAAATGATAGCCATGAATGCTAATACAGACAGAGAGACAAGCAGCCTCCAGCTGTCTCTACCTGGGAACAGCTGGGCAAGTTCTTAGGGCTGCTGCTGCTTCTGCAGCTCCCCTGTGGAAGAACCAAAATGGCCCTGGTTTTGCTAAGAATTCTGATCTTTAAACAGTTCCAATTCCTGAATAAACCACGGCCTCAATTGATTTTGCAATAGTGCTAGTACCTTTTCTGCTGATGTTGATGCTGGTCCTGTTTTCACCACAGCTTCTTGGGACCTTTCATATTCTTGAAGACACTGTTTGTATAAAAATGATGTTAAATGAAATGTTAGTCAGTAGACATGTCCCTGACCTACAATGGTACCGGTTCATAAATAGCGGGGTACATAAAGTCTGAACAATTTTAGATCCATCAACCTGATTGGTATTCGATGTACAATTAAGGAATGTCATAATGGAATTTATCCAAAATGACACACAGAGGCCTACTTCTGTCAGATATGAAATAATATGAGTGTTAAAGGGGCATCTTGCCTTTTGAATCTTGCAGCATTCTTTATAGAGCTAACAGAAGCATTTGATGTAGGGCAGATTGCTCACATTGCTTACCTTTCCTTGCTAAGATATTCAGCACTATCCCACAGAAAAGAATAATTCAAAATTAATAGCATTAAATGTCATTTCAAGTGCAGTTCATGGATAAAATGCTGCTCAAGTGACAGGACACAGTAAACCAAGGTGGAGATATACGTATCTGTTCCAAAAGATGTGACTGTAAGTGTTCCACAGGGCTTTTTTCTTGGGCCACTTCTTTTTGGACTATTCTTCTTAGATATAAAAATGAAACAATGGGGTACAGCTGAACAAATATGCTGATGATTATAAAACAGGTAAGACATTTACTTCAACAAAAGATTAGGAAGTTCTCCAGGATAGTTTACAAAAATCCACATCTGCTACAGTAGTAATTATCTCACCTTTAATCTGAGTAACCGTATCGTCAAAAGAGTTGTCAAAAAGAATATAAACTATAATTACAATATAAATATTCAAATCGTAAAACAATGATGTCATCATTAAAGCTTTAAGGACAAAAACAGATAGATTAAAACTTCGACGGGAGTGCATATTACCAAATTCAGAAAAACATATTCTGAGTGTTCTGTAAATTCAACTTTATTTTAAAATAAAGTAACTAGTATAATAGAAACAAACAATAGAATATACGAAAAATGTGAAAGTTATTCAATGAGAAAGCACTCTGATTAATAAAATTTTAATACCTTAACATACACACACACACACACACACACACACACACACACACACACACACGTGTGCATACAAATGAACACACAGAAATGCATGTGCGTGCGCACACAGTAGGATCAAAACAGATTTGAAGAGAAAGTAATCTCAAAAGATTCACTGAAGTTATTACAATGAACAACACAAGGTCCAGACATACACCATTATTCACGTAAGTTAATTATTGCTGCTAAAATTTTCAGATTTCCCATCCTCGGGCACCATAGGTCACAAGACATCCTGGAACACAAATGACAGCAAATGACCATGCACACTTCAACAGACACACATGCTGCCATCTCTTTGCAGTACAGTAACACACTGGCCTGCAGGCTAACAGGCACAACAACAGTAAATACCAGCATCCCGAGTTCACCTTAAAGAATACATGCAGTCCAAAAAACCCATCTCTAGTAAATCAGCCTTTAAGCTGTTCATTCTGAGCTATCTAAGCAAATCATAATCCATTTTATACAGCAAATAAAGAAACCAAACACCTGGGTGATGAAATACAGTGCTCATTGCTAGAATACCTATAATACCATTTGCCTGTTAACCTGTTGTACCAGTAAAAAGCAGTTCAAAATGCCAACAATTACAACAAGCAAATGCAAACAGCTCAGAAAACACACATAATGAAGCCAACTATTTGCACAGCCAAAGGTTTTACTGTGTCAGGTATTTAATACACATAATATACAATACTCAGAATGCAGAGTTGAGAAATATAAAAATACAACCAACAGTATCTCAGGCAGCCAACTGCCACCATCTTGGGCTAACACTTTCACATATACCATTTTATACCTCACTGATCCAAATCATTTTTGTACACAATACTGCAATCTGTAACATTGAATGTGTCTTCTGAAAGAACTTGAAAAAATAATTACTTACTAGGAAAATCAAAAGGGTTAAAAACCTCAACATGTAGAAAGATCACAGGAACTGTCATTATTTTATGTTTTTTTAGATCACTAATAAGTTACCCCCTACCTGGTCTATAAGGCAATGTCTGACCAGTTCTAAAACCTAAAAATCTATACCTGGAATTCACTTCTGGGGGAGCTAAAACCAGATTAAGGAACCAAATTCTAAAATCTCAGTAATACAAAACATGACAAATACATTGCATGATGCATTTCAGTATACCAGAATAAGCTTCTTATTATCAACAGATGTCAGGCATTAACCTCTGAAAACATATATATTGATGCACTTCAAGTTTTCAAATATTTGGTTTGTTGACCTGGAAGTAGTGCTTATTTCACTCACCTGTGTTATTAGTCAACTTCTGAAGTGGTTACATATTCGGTTGTTGACTACAGTGCAATATGTATGGCATTGTAGCATAGCCATGGTTGTGTAATCAAGGAGTTAGTATAAATAAATAATGAGTGTGGAAGCAAACCCTTATATTTAAATACTGTGTTTTATTTGAATGCATGTTAGAATGTTTTGTATATGTAGTCTGTGTGCTGATCTCTGCTTAACAAAGGTGATCTCTGCTTAACAGAGGCGATCTCTGCTTAACATACAAGGCCATGTCAAACCCTGAGCTGTTGGACATGCCCCACTTAAAGAAATCCCAATCCCTCAGAGCCACACACTCCAGGGATCTAAACCTTGTCATCACAATGAACAAAACATGCTGGAGAGATAGGTTCTTGACCCAGAGACTCCCCATACTCTGGAATAGACTGCCCATACATGTCAAGCAGAGCACCTCCTTGGCCCTCTTCAAAAGGAACCCGGACGATTGGATGGGAGATAGGAAATTCACCCCGGGGATCACATGAGTCACCCTGCTAGACAGGGGTCCAGGGAAGTAAATATTGTGGGAAGAAATATCCAGGGAATTGTTGTGGTTAGGCTTGTATAGGCCCTAGGGCCGAAAGCCTATGATCTAAAAAGCTTGTGTGGTACTTTTGTGATCGGTACAACAGATGTACATTGCTTTTATTTGCTGTGCAGTGGTGATCACTGTGATTTCCAGTAGTGCATGTTCAGCTAACAGCTGTGATTCAGTTGTGTATGTATATGTGTGTGTGTGTGTGTGTGTGTGTGTGTGTGTGTGTGTGTGTGTGTGTGTGTGTGTGTGTGTGTGTGTGTGTGTGCGTCTGCATGTGTGTGTGTCTGCGTGTGTGTTTCTGTGTGTGTGTGTCTGTGTGTGTGTGTGTGTGTGTGTGTGTGTGTGTGTGTGTGTGTGTGTGTGTGTGTGTGTGTGTGTGTGTGTGTGTGTGTGTCAGACCAATGGTGTAACCACTTAGAGTCGTATGTTTTTTTGAAAATCAACTGAGGTTGTGGTCAATCAATCAACATGAGGTTATGGCAATCAAGCTTATTCAAGGCCAGTAGGCCATATACTTAACAATCACACTTATGGAGTTTTCCAAGATGACTGTACACTGATCAACAGCTTAATTTCAGCTCTCCCAGTGTAAAAAGAAAAACTGATAGATAAGGGCCAGTAATTCCTGGCCAGTACTTCCTGGATTCCAGCAAAAAGAAGAAACTTGGAGAACCTGAAAGAAAATCAGCTAGAAAAGGTGAAGACAAAACACTGTCTGGGAGGAATCCTTTAATTGTTCAGCAAAGAGCGGTTCAAGCTCTAGCTTTGCTGCAAGAGACGGCTTCCAGTAATTTAGAGGTAAAAATAACTCACAAGTGTTCAGAGCTGATTAAAATAAATGAAACATTGATGGAGAATATCAACTCAAATAACAAAAGGCTGGAAAAATGGAAGAAGCTTTAAACAGTTATTTGGATGAACTGATAAAACTGCAAAATATCAAAGGTCAAAATAAAGAAAAGGCTACCCTCACTATGAGACTTCTCAATAAGAGCTGTTTCAAAAAAATAGTAGAGTTAGAGGACACAGCACACAGAGAAAAACTGACATTTTCTGCTGTACCAGAGGAAACTGGAAGGAACAGACTGTATTAATTTTATGAAAGCGCAAATAAATAACTGGACTAGTATTCTGCAGCAGGATTCGTTAATTGAAAGAGTACATAGTGTGTATGCTCCAAACCTGACCTTGAGAAAGCATTCAGGACCTGTATTAGTACGGATGCAATCATACTAGCAGAAAGAGTTGATTCTGACAAAACTATGGCAGAAGAGCAAAGTATTAAAAATTGGAGGCTGTATTGTGTTTGTGGAAAATGACTATTTACTGTACACCAAGCAGAGGAGAAGCAAATTTATTCCAGCAATCAGAGAATGTTGAGAGGCAGGTGTGAGATTCAAACTGATGTAACCAGGTGTCCTCAGAATATTTTTTTCCTGGAGGCGCAAAGTCATTTTTGATGCAGAACAGTCTAAGGGGGAAATACAAAAGTTTGTCCAACAAGGGGTAAGCCATCAAACAGAGGAGGAATCTGCTGATCATTGTCAATGGTAAGGTTCATAGAAAGGAGCTGACTAGAATGATTATGAATACATTGGACTTGAACCAGAATATGGGGTTCAGAGATGGAGATGAACAGGAAAAAGATCAGCAACACTGAAATTATGGAATAAATGTGAGACTATAAAGCACCAATCACATTTCTGAAATATGTCTTTACAAGAAAAAGTGGCTGAGAAAGATTTGATTTTGTTGACTTTGCTAAACTTATAGCGGACTGACAGGCATATGCCCTATTCCATGTCATTAATGTTTGGAAGGACACTAAGGGAGAAGAAAAGGAATTGAAAAAGGAGGAAAATGGGAAAAGTAATTGTTAGTAAAACAATTTTTGTTCTTAACAGTATTTGTACAAAACATTTCATGATATAAATTACATGTTATATAGTAACGTAGTTTCACTGATTGTTGTATATGCTAAAGATACTAAGGTAAACAGGCACTTTTTGCTTTTTTGGTTTTAAGCAATGTAGGTATTATAATGTAAAAAGAGAAGAAAGGCTGGAAAAAGCATATTTAAGTCATGTTGTAATCTTGCCTGTTGGAGTGGGGGATAGGGTGTAAAAGTGCATAGGTTATAATAGATGCAGAATTGAAATGTTTTATTTTACTTTTGCATAGGTGGTGTCTAGGTTAATGCCCTTGGCTTGAGCTAATGACAGTTTGCAGTTTTTTAAAGAGAGATCACAATGTAATGAATAGTTTTCTTTAAACAAATAATTGTCCAATGCCATTTGAGAAACTACAGCTGAGGGTAGTAGTACATTTTGTTCTTGCTTCCATAGAAACAAGCTGGCTAAAAGTAAAGACAATAAATCAAGAGGTCTGAACAATGTTTTCTGAGAGAAATGTAAAATTAAAAGGTCAAGGGCAAGCAGCTCAGTAAAAAAAAATAATGTTTGAAATTATTGGAAGTGAATATGAGATAGCTTTTCTGATTTCCAGTAAATGCTGAGTTCTAGTAAATGCATTTAAGTATTTAGTTCAGTGCATAATTTAGTTTTATTTAAAGATAGTCAGTACACTTTTTCTTAAGGCTAAAAGTTAATGTTTTCTGAAAATATACATGTTATTTTTCACATCTAGGAGGGGAATAAAGGTAAGACAAGAACAGACAACAGTTAATGTGAGTAGAAGCACAGGCTATAACACATGGCTTAGCACAGATAATCTTAATTTTAGGTTAATTAATATCTGTGGGTATAGCTGTCAATTTGGGACAATTGTTTCTATCAAGGGGGTTAAACCATTATCTGAAGATGTACATAATTTTGTGCATCTGTTTTGAGTTAATATGATATGGGGTGCTCTGGGGCTGTTTTTTGAGGCTTTTCATTAAAACAAAAAGTCTTGTAAAATGTGGCATAGGTTCAAAGGGAGATGACAAGAAACAACTCTATGAAGGATTTATCTGCCAAACATTCATGGGTGCATGTAACACCAGAGTTGGAAATGGACATTTTAAAACGCTGCCATATATAACAGGTGGGATTAATAACTTCTTATCATACTGGATACACTAAACACATTATTTTGGAATGTGAATGGCCTCACAGGAACAGACAAAAAGGTAAAAGTATTTAATTGTATTGAGAAACATGAAGTGCAAATAGCTACTTTTTGGAATATACTTTTTGGATGTGCAGTTAAAAACAAAAACTCTATGGCTGACCAAGTTTGCGTTTAACTGCAAACTGGGGGTGATCATTGACTCCCCAAATTATGGAAACATTCTCCAGGAGGGACTTACCCAACCTAACGACTGCTGCATAAAACTTGGCCTCAAACTCAATGCCAAAAATTGTACAGTTATCCCCATTGGTAAAAATGATCTACCTGCAAAGTACCTCATCAACAACAATGTCCTAAGCACACAATCAGTAGTAAGGGATCTGGGCACCTTGGTAGACAGCAATCTAGCATTTGATCAACACGTAGCCTCAGTAGTGCGTAGGCTAATCTCATAAATAAGGACATAGCATCCAGGAAAAAAGAAGTTATAACCTCTCTGTACTCTTCCTTAATCAGGCCTATAATTGAGTACAATGCTCCCTTTGGTTTATACCTCACTATGCACTTGCGGCAGCTGGAGGGACCGCAGAGGTTCCTGACTAGAAGAATTCAGGGTCTCCAACACCTATCCTACGAGGATAGGCTTAAGTCCCTCTCACTTTACTCGGTCTCATATAGACTGCTCAGGGAGGACCTCTGTCTGGCATTTAAGGCCATCTCAAACCCCGTCCTACTGAAAATGCTGCATATCCTCAAATCAAACACCACACGTGTCATGCACACTCGGGACCTAAATCTAGAATGTGACATTAATAGGACCTGCTGGTGGGCTAGACATGTGTCCCAGAGACTCCCCCATTTGTTGTATAGACTCTCTCTCCATGTTAAGCAGAGTACTTCTCTGTCCTTGTTCAAGCATAACCTGGATGACTGGATGGGTAATAGAAAAATATACCTCTGGGATCCCACCTATGTCCCTGCTTGACAGGGAGAATAGGTGCTGACCTTGTAAACATGTGTGCAAATCTTTGGTTAAGCTTGGAAAGGCCTCATGGCCAGTAGCCTAGTAACTTCCTATGATCCTATGTTACAAGGGAGACATTTGAAAAGAAGTGAGCATATGAATTTGATAAAGAAAGGATTTTAGAATGGATATCCAACCAAATATCAGTAACAAAGGAAAAGCGGAGTACTTATACAAAATGTTAGAGGAGCTCTAATAGCAATAGAAGATGAAAAAAATACAGTGCTGGTAGATCTGTTTTAGTAAGGGGGTTACTGGCAAGGGAGAAGGATAAAACTGGCATGTATTTATATTCCATCTAAAACTGCTATTATGGAGCTTAAGAAAATATTGGAAGAAATAGTCAGCTTTCAGCAGGGAATATTACTTTATAGGAGGGAACTGAAACTTGATTTGCAACAGGGAGGATGTATCTGGGGGATCTAGAAGGGAAAATATAACAAAAGTGGGTAGATTACTGAATAAACTTTTACAAATATTTGGTATGGAAGAAGTGAGTTCAGTAGTAGGAACTCTGAGAGAATTTACATATTATCCACCAAGATACAATAACTAGGCTAGACTAGACAGTAATTATATTTCACAGGAACACCTGCAATTAACTGAAAGCTTTGACGCACATCCAATAACTATTCCAGATCACGAACCAATAACAATTAAGATGAAACTGCAGGGTAATGAAGTAAAAGTGAAATACTGGTGCTTTCTCTCCTACCTGTTAAAAAGAGAAGAATTTAAGGAATGGGTAGTGGAAATTATTCAAGATTTATTAGGGAAGATAGAAATGTCTTCAGAAGGTAGAACTAGTAAGTGGGATAAAAAAGTGGAGTTTAAAAACATGGTAAAAGTAGAAGAAAAAACAATATGGTTAAGAAGTAACAAGAATTATTTAGAGGGGCCGACAAAGGTTAAAGTATTGCAGAATACTCAGAGAACATGAAGACGCACAACTACAGAGTGCTAAACAGAAAAGAAGATACTATCTAGATAATATGCATGAGTTTAGAAAGATTGCTAAGCAACTATTTTTGATAATAAGTCCAGAGCACAAAACCCTTAGCATAATGACTTAGGCAACAGAAAATAGAAAGGGTTGTTTCCAACTTTAGGAAGCATTTAACAAGAAATAAAAAACAGGGATCCTGTTGATATTTTGGAAATGTTATGAAAATTTGTATAAAGCAGAGGAACGTGGAAATCAAGAAAATGCGCACAAAGAAATATGGAAGACTTAAGTATGCCAAGGTTAGAGGTAGATAATAAAAAGTGAGATAAAAACGGTGATGTTTAATCAATCTGAAGGAAAGTCTTCAGGAATAGATGGTATTCCTGTGGAAGTTTGGAAGCTAGGAGGGAAGAAAATGATAAAGATCTGGTAGGTTTTGTTTAAAAGTATTTTAAAAGGAGGGGAAGCTCCAGTGAGCTGGAAGAAAGCTGTGGTGGCCGTAATACCTAAAGGCAGTAAAAACCCATTAGACCCAGCCACATATAGGCCCATTTCAGTTTTAAACTATGATTACAAACTTTTTGTCTATAATAGCTAAAAGAATGACAAACGTGTTGCCATAATTGGTTGATATGGACCAATGCGGTCCAGGGGTGGCCAAGATTTGACAACATTAATAGAACAATGATGATCCAGAGGGAAGCAGAATGTAAGAAGGTGCTGCTGTTTTTTGTTGGTCTTGATATAGAGAAAGCTTTCAACAGTGTAGGCTGGGATTTTATGAGTAGGGCAATGGAAGCATTTCCATTCCCTGATACAATAAAAAGATTAATTAGGAATATATATGAGGGTTCCTCTCTGATACAGCGTGCCCGAACAGAGGAATCAGGCATGGGTGTCCAGTACCCTCTTTTTATTTTTGTTATATTTAGAGCCATTGGCAAAGCAAATAAGGGACTCAGAAATTCAAGGATTTAATTGGTATGGTAATCAAGAAAAGCTGGTTTTATTTATTTATTTATTTAACATTTGTTTACTTGGAAAGTCCGATAGGCCAATGACCCATTTTCAGCAGAGGCCTGAGAGAAAAGCTGCATACAAAGAATTTATACATGAGGCATTTAACAAAAAGCATTTTTACAAATGGAGAATTTTAACAGAAGAAAACAATATATATATATTATTTACCAGTACAAGCATACTTAAGGTGATTTATCAATACATACTAGAGAAGATTAATAAATACATACTTGACATATAAATAGTTCAGAGTATAAAAGTAGTAGCAAGGAACATAATACCTATAACAGATTCATTGATAACATGAGTAATACTCAACCTGGGAAGGAAACAAGAGATTGTGAGTAAAGTGGAGGGGGGAGCAGAGAAAAATATCTATAGAGCTAAGAAGTTAGAAGGTGACAGGCATGCTTCTGATTATTACACATGTAGAGTGTAATTGTTAAAAAGATTTCACAATAGATATCAACTAGTAAGAATACTTGACGCTAAATACAAAAAGAAAAGGGTGAAAGAGGTGATACTGGAAGTGTAATAACATAAAACATTATGTACAAAAAGAAAAAGGAAGAGGGTGGAAACTGGATAAAGTAGGATAGAGATACAATAGTAGGGAGAGGCCTAGTATGGAAGTGTTGAAGGTAAACAAGACATTTTTTCAGTCTGACTTAGTACAGGAGCAATGCTAGTTATTGGTAAGAGATTCCTTTAGAAGTTGTTTAAACATAGAAATGTTGATGTTATTGAGTATTGTTTGGGGTATGGAATCCAGGATTTGGATACTTGTTTGGAGAATAGGGAATCCCCGTAGCTATTATTGGATTTAGTTATTTTTAGTAGGATTTTGTTGGAAGAGCTTAGGAATCTACAGCTGAAGTAGGGCTGGATGAGATTCATAGGTTCATAGGTTTGTACTAGGCTATCTGCCCTAGGGCATTTATAAGCCTAGCCAGAGTGTATGTGGCTTACACCACCCCTTAGGATGAGAATACTACGCCCTTTTAGGGTTTAGTTTACTATGCCTCTGTCTAGTAGTGACACAGAGATGACCCCTGGGGTAAACCTACGATCTCCCATCCACTCGTCGAGATTTCTCTTGAATAGAGTCAGTGAGGGGCTCTGCCTAACATGGACTGGGATTCTGTTCCAGAGTGTAGGGAGCCTCTGGGTTATGAATCTGTCCCTCCAGCACATTCTATTTATTTCTGTGTTGAGGTTTAAGTCACTTGTTCTCGTGGCTCTGATGGATTTGGATTTTCTAAGGTGGAGCATGTCCATTAATTCGGGATTGGACATGGCCTTGTATGTCAGGCACAGATCACCTCTGAGTAGGCAGTATGCGACTGAATAGAGCTGGAGTTTTTTCAGTCGGGCAGCATATGACATATGTTTAAGACCCTTTATCCTCTTGGTGAGGAACTTTTGGGGTCTTTCCAACTGCTGCAGGTGTCGGATGAGATACATCCCAAATGGGGCATTGTACTCAATCATTGGCCTGATAAGAGAAGAATACAGGGGCACAATGACCTCTCTTGATCTAGATGTGAAACCCTTCATGATAAGGTGGGCAATATAGAAGGTCTTCCTAACCACTTTGGCAATGTGAGTGTCAAATGAGAGGTTACTGTCAACCTGGGTCCCTAGGTCCCTGATTACCTCTTCCGTACTTAATGGATTACCGCCTATGTGGTAATTTGTCAGTACCTTGTTTTTCCCAAAGGGTATGACTATACATTTTTTGGCGTTCAGCTTAAGGCCATGGCTCTGGCACCAATTATCCATTTCTATGAGGCCTCTCTGAAGGATGTTTGTGTCCGCTGGAGTATCAATTATGGCGCCCAGTTTGCAGTCATCTGCGAACTTTGTCAGCTACAATCCTCCTATGTTTGCCTGTACCTCGGAAAAATAAATGCCGAACAAGAGGGGTCCCAGGACTGAGCCCTGTGGGACACCGCTTGTGACTGGCTTAGAGTCTGACATAGCTCCAGCAACTCTGACCCTATGGGTTCTGTCCTTGAGCCAGTTTGCAACCCATCTTGTGACATATGAGTTTATATTTAAGCTGGTGAGTTTGTCTATGATGTCCGAGTGGGGTATTGTGTCAAAGGCTTTTGCAAGGTCAAGGTAGGCTGTGTGAACTGCCTTGCCCTCATCAATGGCCTTAGTGACTGTTTCAAAAAAGTTGACCAAGTTCAAAAGGCAGGATCTGCCCTTGACAAAGCCAAATTGGGTAGGATCCAATGTCTGTAGGTCCCCAATATCTTTGTTTATGAGTTCCATAATGATCCTCTCCATAGCTTTGCAGACCAGGCTCGTCAAGCTTATGGGGCAGTAATTTCCAGGGTCCGTAGAAGCACCGCCTTTGTGAAATGGGACCACTGTTGCCGTACGCCACTCTTTGGGTACGTATCCTGTAGTAAGGCTAAGATTAAACAGCAGCCTTATGTGTGGGTTTAGTTCCTCTTGGAGTTCATGTAGCACACAGCCCGGGACACCATCCGGTCTCATTGATGCTGTGTTTTTAGCTTTAGAGAGGGCGGCTCTCACCTGGGCATCTGAGATGTTAGGGAGGCTACACTCTGCTGGGATGGTTATTTCTCCTTTGGGGGGGGGGAGGAGAAATTTGCACTGAACCTGTCTGCCAGAATGTTGGCAATGTCAGTGGGTTCAGTGTATTTTGTGTCATTTTGGACTAACTCTGAGCATATCTGGGAGTTTCCACCCAGGTTTCTAACATAGCTAAAGAAGGCCTTGTGATTGTCTTTTGTGTCTTTTGCGATTTTTTTCTCAAAGTTGGCCTTGGATGATTTTATGAGTGATCGTAGTTTTTTGCTAGTACTGATCAGAGATGTCTTCCCTTTTAGGGATTTTGCTCTGTCATGTAGTAGCTTCCTCCTCCTGTTGTAAAGCTTGTTTATGGCTGGGGTCCACCAGACTGGGCGCCTGCCTTTGGGGGAATGGGTCTTGGTTTTATTTGGAATTGCATGATCCATGCATTCTTGAAGGTGCCCATAGAAGGCATTTGCAAAAGATTCAGCAGTGTGGGTTGTGGTTTCCACTGACCCAGGGGCCTTGAAAGATACCACTTCAGTCTTAAGAAGTGTGAAGTTTGCTTTTGAGAAGTTCTTCACTGTGGTCTTTTGTGCAGGGGGTGGGGGCGGGATGTGGATTTCCAGTGAGATTAATTTATAGTCTGATCTTACCAAAGAGGGATGTACTTCCGGTGTGGAGCATTTTGTCCCCATGTTTGTGATGATCAGGTCTAGTATATTGTCTCCTCTTGTGGGAATGGTGACTAGTTGCTCCATTGCATTTGAGTTTATGAATTCTAGGAACCTTTGGGCTAGGGTGTTGGGGCTTGAGTAATGTTCCCAGTCTACGTTTGGGTAGTTGAAGTCTCCCAAAATGATGGTATTTGGAGAGACATTCATACTCTCCAGTGTCTTCAGGAAGGCTATGTGGGGTTCCTGAGTTTGAGAGAGTGGTCTGTAGCATACTACAAACTGTAAGGCAGTTTTGCCTATGGTTAGTTGCACCTGGATAGTCTCCGATGTTTCGTGCGTTGCCACTAACCTGGAGGTGTGGGTATCTTTGATGAAAATGGATACTCCCCCTCCTTTTGTGGTTCGGTCCAAGTTTTGGGGCCGGAAAGCATGATATGAGGTAAAACCTGATAGTGCTGGGGTGCTCTCAGGAGCCTTGAACCAGGTTTCAGTCACTGCACAGACATCGATGTTCTCCATACTGAGGAGGGCTTTGAGGGCATGCATCTTGAGGTTTAGACTTCTGGCATTGAGCAGCATTACCCTTAGTTTTTTTCCACTTGTGTTTTCTAGGGAGGTAGGTTTGTCATTTGAGCCTTGCCTAAAAAAGGCACTATGGGGATGGCAAGAGCCTTGGCCAATATCCGGAAGCCCAGGGGTGACAGGTGCAAGCCATCCCTTGCAAAGCAGCGTGGCTTGTCAAGCAAGTCATCCCAAGCAGACAGACACTGGATCCCCTTAGAATGACACCAGTAATTAAGCCAATTGTTAAAACTGATCATTTTGTCTTTGTGCTGTGGCATCATTCTTGGTGAGGGTAAGATGCTGCTCAGGGTCAGGGTCATACCGGCCTGGGCTACATAATCAGAGAGCTCCTCTATGTCTCTTTTCATGTAGTCCAGGGAGGTACGTCTCAGGTCGTTCACACCGGCATGTACAATGACTGAGTCATACTTGTACTTGCTGTGGAGTGACCTGAGTGCTTGCGTTATGTGGCGGATTCTAGCTCCCGACAGGCAGCTTAATGTGACCCTCTCCTTGTTCAGTCTGGTGAGCGGGACGTCAGTGTGCCTGACTATGGAGTCACCTATTACAAGTGTGTCTGGCATGTTGTTTGGCCTTAAGGGCTGTGACTGTTTAGCACACTGACTTTGTGAACTATGTGTTGCATGTGCTATGTCTTGAGGTGGCGGTTGCTTGGGTGTCTGCTTTGGAGGCCTCTGTTGTTTTGGTAGATTTTTAATCAGTGCCTCCAGTATGTTTTGTGTGTTTATGTGTTTGGTTTGCAGTTGTGATAGTTCTATGTGAGACTGGGTTTGTGGTGTGCGTGGTTACCTTCTCCTCCTGACTGGTCTTGCCAGTACTGAATTGAGAGAGCTCAGCCTCCAGTTTGGCTATATAGTTGCATCTCTCATATATTTGTATTTGTTGGGAGGAGGAGAGGGTTGTCTGTGTACATGAGGCAATTGTAACATTGCCTCAAGATTCCCAGATTCACCAGCTGAACAGGAGAGGACGCTAGCAATTGACCCTTCGACATGCTAGAAATAGTGAAAAAGATTGCTGTGCAACTGAGTCAGAAAGGACCTATAGGGAAATGGGTACTCAACAGAATTTAGGTGAATGAAGTACTTTCGTTTGTTTAAGAGTGCTTTACCTTTATACAAAATGCTTTAGGAGCAAGTGCTGAGCTTTTCAGATAGAGTATAGGCTGTTTAGATTGCAAGTAGAACAGTTCTAAGGGAAAAATTGAAGAGCAGACTTGGCGGAGCCAGAAAAAAATTTAACCAAGTTTAACCGGCGCTGCGCTATGCGCACGATTGCACAAAGCCGTGCAAATGCGGATTTTAAGCAGTGAACTACAAAAGAGCTAGGAATGGTCCCAAACAACCAATTACTAACAGCTTCTTGTGCTGAGGTCACTTCCCCCAAGGACAGGTAGGCTGCTCAAGGCTCCCCACTCCCACTGGTGAGCAAAGAAACTTCCTTCTATCCAAGTAAGGTAATGGACAACACAGGAACTACACCACAGCCCAGAATACAGCAATGCCTGTATACTGGTCTAAACTAGTCGAGAAAGGCAGGAATACAAGGATTATTTTTTTGTTTTTTTGTTTTTTTTTTGCAGAAATACACAGAAAATGCATGATGAAGATGTTTTAGAGCAGGGCAGATGTTTGGTTGGTGGAAGATGATATGAGTGAAAATTAATTGGTTAAAGGTAAGAAGATTAGGAAGTTCAAGCCATTTTAGTTGGTATAGTGCAGTGCAATGGTGAGATCTATATGGAAGGTTTGAAGCAACTCTTGCTGTTTTGTTATAACAGGACTCAGTTTGTTTAAATCATTTTTGCTGAGGTTTGTTCATAGGTTAGTACTAGGCTAACTGCCCTTGTGAGCCATTTTAAGCCTAGCCAATATCCCTTGTGAGACTCAGACCCTGCACTTTGTGTTTGTAAGGCAAACACCTTAACCATTAGGCCACCCTCCTAACGAATACCTTTGTGAATAATGGTGAGGCATATAGCAGGGTGGAAAGTAGATGAGTTCTGGATATGGCATTTCTGAAGTCAGTTAGGAAAGGCTTGACTCTATAGAGTCAGCCAAGCTTGGGGTGTACCTTTTTGATAGTTATGGGTAGGTGTTTGTCAAATCTAAGTTTGCTGTCGATGGTCACTCCAAGGAGCTTAGTGTGTTGCACTGGTTCTATTATTTGCTGACAATATCATTTTGTACCTGTTAAAACCAGAAAATTACATCTAAGTGTTGTGGATATAAAATTAATGAAGACAAAACAAAGGCTATAGCTGTAAACTACGAACTCGCACATGAACTGGTTCAGCAATACCCATATTTATGGGACCACAATAAAATAAATTATTTAGGAGTATGGGTTAAAAAGGATTCTGTTATGGCAGCTAAGGTTATCTGGAAAGAGACTAAACAAAACAGGAAGTATGTGTTGATACAAGCAGTGTAATGTTTTTGGCCTCTTTAGTTTTATATACAGGGTAGCCATATTTTTATCCATCCAGAGAAGAAGTTGTGCACACTAATTAATACAGATTTAAAAGATTTTATCTGGGAGGGGAAGAGGGTAAAGGTAAAGTGGGATAAGATGATCTTTCCAGTAGAACAAGGTGGTTTAGGATTATCTGATTTGAATGGGATATTTTAGAGCTACACAGTTAAGACACAAAGTGGAAAGGGATGATGGTGAAATGGGGCAGGGGGAGGGGTTCAAGAAATAAGGAGATAGTGGGATTTGAATACAGTTCCTTAAGGAAGACAACAACAACCATACAGAATATTTTATTCATAAAGTAGCAGAAAGTATTCTAAGAACTAAGCCAACACAAGAATGGAGAAAGGAGAGTCTGCCGATAGAGATGACTGTAATAGGGGTACAGAGAATAGGCAAAAGGGGACTGAAATTTTCTGGAGAAAACTGGAAAATGAACCAAGATATTGGGAGAAAATAGAGAGGGAAAGGTAATAGAATGAGAAGAAGCCAAGAAGACAGTTGGACTGCAGGCTACAGACTGACTTTCCTATCAAAGATTGATATCAGAGTATAGACAAAGAGAAAGGGATAAGAGAATCCTTAGTGAAAGACCTGCTCTGGTAGAGTGTTTAGTTGAATCTAGAACAGAAGTTGCCATTAAAAAAAGGATCATTAGTAGGCCATATAAAATATTGCATGATAATTATAGGAATCAATCAGAGGATGTTAGAATTTTGGGAAGACAGATTGGATACGTAAATCACAAGGAAACAATAGCAGAACATTGTGTATGACTCCCAAATATGCAACAAAGTCTAGAAGATTTAGGATTTTTGCTTCGAAGTGTCAGCATAGATATTTTTATACCACAAGTAAGGACTCCAAAGAATTTTTCCTCAGGTAGATGGCAAATGTTGAAGGTGTGACTGAAAAGAAAGAGTTAACTGGAAGCATATGTTTTGGGAGTAGAATGAGTTTGCAGATTTTAAAATGTCCCTACAAAGTACTCTGTCAGAACCATTGGGTGGGCAAATGAGTTTAACTAAGGAAATTATTTTTTGAGCTGGTATACAGGATCTGAATTGAGTGGACATCATAAGGCCGCATGAAGCTAGTTCTCATATGTACAGAATTGTACTACAGCAATGATCCTTAATGCCTGAGTACCTCATACAGTCTAACCCTAAAAGTCAAGAGGTATGATAGGGGAAATTGCCTAGCCACACATTTCTCCATAGAAATAATTAGGTCACTGCTTAAATACTGTATTTCCACTGTTTACTGTATTTACCAAGTGGCCTGGGTCATGGCTCAAAAGGGAGCAAGAACCAGTCCACTTACCAATGAAACAATGTTAAATAAAGGTCATGCAGTGAAGAACATGTGGAGATTAAGTTTCATGTTTGAGCTATCGCAAACTATTAAAATCAGTGAATGAAAGGCAATTGTCATCTCATCTTAAAAACAGTATTAACAAAACCAACTTACTCAGACCCTCCTTTTAACAAAACATTTTAAAACAACAGTCTAATCAGTTACTAATAAAATGTAGAGACAGTCATGCAAAAACATATACTGACCATGCCCACAGACAGTAGAAAAGTACAAATTCAGATGCTGCCATTGCTGGCCAGTGAAAACAAGGCAATAATGCCCCAACTGTGACAAACAGATCTCTTATTCTCAAACGCACTTATTCTGGACATACATACATATATTCAAGCTTGATTTACCCCTCATAATATAATTTTTCAAATAACTGCACCTGTTTTGAAGGTAAGGTCCTCTCTCCAGGCTTGGTTTACCATTTCACACAAATTTCCAAATCACATCATCACACATGATTTTGAAGCTGTGTAGTACACAGGAAACTAGGCTATATGATCAATATACTGCTGGCACAATTAAAGAAAGAGGATTCACATGGCCCCATGTTTTTGATAATATGCTTATAATTTTGTCACTTGCAGTTCTTTATGTGTTTCTGAGTGGGAAGAGTTGTATACTTTGGTACTCTCCTTCAACAATACCTTCCTAGAGATTCTCAATACCCACACCCCCACCAGAAATATTACAGTAAAATCCAATTACGCACCCTGGTTAACTAAAGAAACTAGAGTAGTACTCAAAGACAGGGACAAGGCCTGGTTACAGTTCGATAAGAACAAAACCAGCACCAATAAACAACTTTTCCTAGAACTAAGAAACAAAGTAAAGAAATTAATTAAGATAGACAAATCCAACTACTACCACAACATCCAAATCAAACATCCAAATAACCCACAAAAACTCTCTGCAGCTGTAAACAACCTATTACAACCAGGTAAAAATACCACACCCACACCAAAAACATCTAACAACTGTGAAAGCATGGCCACCAAGTTCAACAGCTACTTTACAGAATCCATTCAATCCCTAGCAAACAATCTGGATCACACTACACCTAACCCTCCAAGAAAAAAATCCCAATACCCCCCCACAAAATTGCAATAACCTCTTCAAAATAAAACCAGTTCTGACCCACAAAATAAAACTAGTTCTGACACACTACATCAAAAACTACTAAGAAAACTAAAACCAACTACTTTAGCTGCTGATACCCTCCCTGCAGATTATCTAAAACTAGCATCAGAAGCCATCCCCTACCCAATAACCATACTTATAAATAGATCCATCACAGAGACATATGTTTCCACCATTTGGAAAATATCACACATCTTACCTCTGTCCCATTGCCATACTCTCCCCCCATCTAAAATCCTAGAAAGAGTCTTACACACACAACTCATGGAAAAAGAAGTTATGTACCTACCATAACGTTCCATGTTAATTGTCTTCATCTCGCCCTCCTTCTTGCTGGTTGGGATCAGAGCCAATCCTCGGCTCCGACTCGGCCATCTTCTATAGCTTGAGAGCTGTTTACTGGCTCGAGGCTACCCCTTATCCCATGATGCCTAGCGCTAGCTACCCAGATCTCATTTGGAATAGCAAACCCCAGACATAGCTATAGAAAGAAACCCCTCTAAACAAAGGGTTAAGCATACCTGTCCTACTGTCTAAGTCAGTAGAAGAAACAAACCAGAGAACACTCAGCCAGTGAAACCTGAACTCCTCTCGGTCCAAAAGGACAGGGGGATGGAGGGGGGATGCAAGAAGGAAGGCGAGATGAAGATAACTAACATGAAACATTATGGTAGGTACATAACTTCTTTATGTTAAGTTGTCAATCTCGCCTTCGTTCTTGCTGGTTGGGACACCATCCCTAGCACCTACAATCCTGTCACTGGAACAGATTCTTCAGAACAGCGGAACCAAAGTCAGCTCTGCTCCTAGAGACCATATCCAGCTTGTAATAAGAAATAAAGGTATGAGGATTTGCCCATGTAGCAGCTGCACAGATACAATCCATGGGCAACCTAGACTGGAAGGCTACAGAGGTGGTGAAGGCCCTAGTAGAATGACCTTTCGGTTTGATTGATAAGTCTTTGTTCCTTAGTTGATAGATAAAGGTAATGATGTGAGAAAACCACCTGGATAAGGTCACTTTGGAAACTGGGAGACCTTGTTTGCCCTGAGCATAGGAAAGGAACAGTTGGTCAGACTTCCTAATCTCCTTCGTCCTATGCAGGTAGAAACGCAATTGTCTAAGGACATCTAATTGAGTAACTTGTATTCTGCCTTGTTGGTATGGCTAGGAAAAAACACAGGTAGGTCAATAGACTGATTCAAATTATTTTCTGAGCAGACTTTTGGAAGGAAAGAAGGATTAGTCCTCATAAGAACCCTGTCCTTATGGAATACTAAGTATGGAGGACGGACGCATAGTGCCTGAAGTTCAGAGACACGTCTGGCTGATGTTATAGCTACCAGAAAGAGAGTTTTCCAAGATAGAAACTTCATGGAGCAGGATGCTGCTGGTTCAAAAGGGGGCATAATTAATGAGGTTAGTACCAAATTAAGGTCCCAAGGAGGAGGGGGATCTCTCACTGGGGGCCTAAGGAGAGTAGCCCCTCTTAGAAAAGCTTTACATAGCCTATGAGACATAATGTTTGCTTTAGAAAAACCAACATGAAAATTTGAAATGGCCGCTAATTGAACCCTGATTGTAGCAGAAGCGGACCCCAAATGAAAGAGTTCTGTTTGGAATTCCAAGATTTCATGGCTAGGGGCTGTGAAAGGGTCTATGTTCCTATCCTCTGCCCAACAAGAAAAACATTTCCATTTGCTGGCATTAGTCCTTCTAGTGGCAGACTTATGGGAGGAGATAATAATGTCGCGAACAGCCGGGGAAATGCTGGGAAGCCTGGCTAAGGCTGGAAGTGGAGCAACCAAGCTGTGAGCTGGAGTCTTTGAAGGGAATGATGAGGCTCGCCTGATTGATGAATCAGTAGGTCTGGAATCGGGTCCAGAGTCCATGGCTGCTCGAGAAGGTAATGGTGCAGGAATGAGAACCATATCTGTCGAGGCCAGTAGGGGGCAATGAGGATCATTCTGCAACCCAACAACATTGCTTTCTTTATGAGTTTTGGTATCGGGGGAAATGGAGGAAATGCATAAAGAAGTCCCTGAGGACAATCGTAGACCAGAGCGTCTCTGGGAGAGTGACCAGGAAGCAGAAGAAGGGAGAAATAGTTGCTGCATTTGCTGTTGAAGGGGGTGGCAAAAAGGTCGCAGCAAGGCTGTCCCCATTTGCGGAAGATCAGATCCGCAACTACCTGATTCAGAGACCATTCATGAGGCATGAGAATAGCTCGGCTGAGCCTGTACGCTATGACGTTGGACCTCCCTGGGATGTGCGTCGCAATCAGAAATTGTTGGGAGGAAATCGCCCACTGCCAGAGTCTGAGCACTTCTCGACATAGGGGGTAGGACCTGGTCCCGCCCTGCTTGTTGATGTATCACACCACTGACATGTTGTCCGTTTGAACTGCAATGGTCCCAGAAGGGAGAGAGTCCTGAAGAGCTTGCAACGCTAAGAGCATGGCTCTCATTTCTAGGACATTTATGTGCAGATGGTACTAGTGAGGCTGCCAAGTGCCTTGGACTGTCCTGCCCTGATAATGCCCCCCCCCACCCTATCAGGGACGCATCTGTGGTCACTGTGGCAACTGGAGGGGGCTTAATGAAGGGTCTGCCCTGAGACACTAGTGGGGAGACCATCCACCAGGAAAAGTGCCTTTTGCATGCTTCTGCAATCATGATCATGTGAGACATGGGGAGCTGTTGGTAGGACCACTGTGTGAATAGAAGCCACTGCAGGATTTTCATGTGAAAGCGGGCCAGGGGCATCAGTAGAATTGCTGCTGCCATAGAACCTAGAGTTTGAAGGACGTACCTGACTTGTACCCTTTTGCATTGCATGAGGACCTGAACCTGCTGGCGAATTGTGGATACCCTGTCCGAAGGTAGCTTTGCAAACATGCTTCTTGTATTTAAGTCTGCTCCTATATAAGTAATAGGCTGACAGGGCAACAAGGCAGATTTTTTGAAATTTATGGTGATGCCTAGTTGGCAGCAAATTGAAATTGTATAGTCCCTGGCTTGAAGGAGTTGATGCCTGGTAGTAGCAGTAAGGAGCCAGTCGTCAAGATATGGAAACACCTGGAATCCTTAACATCTCAGGTGAGCCGTGACCACTGCCATACATTTGGTGAACACCCTGGGGGCTGTGGTGAGACCAAAGGGCAGAGCTCTGAACTGGTAATGACAGGCTCCCAGCCAGAAGTGAAGGAACCTCCTGGAGCATTTGTCCATTTTTATGTGATAGTACGCTTCCTGGAGATCTATAGAGCACATCTAATTGTCCTGATGCAAAAAGGGTAGAGTGGACTGTAGCGTGACCATCTGAAAAATTGTTCTTTGAACAGACTTGTTCAGTCTGCTGAGATCCAAAATAGTTATCCAGTCCCCTGTCTTTTTTTGTACCAAAAAGAACCTTGAGTAAGTTCCGGATCCACGTTGGTCTGCTGGGACTTCCTGGATGACTCTTTTTCCTAGCAGTTTTGAAACTTCTATAACTGCTTGGTCCCTCAGATTGGGTGGAACATCTGGGAGGGACTTGCATGACGGTAAAGGGGGCTGAACGAATGGGATTCTGTAACCTCCGGATATTATAGAATGTACCCATTTGTCTTGCATTATGTTTAGCCAGGCGTTTGGGTACAATGAAAGTCTTCCCCCGACTGCCTCCAGAGACGGACAGTCGGGCAACCCCTCAGGGTTGTTGGAAGGGCTTGTCAGAGAAAGATTCTCTACTGTCCTGGTTCTGCGGACCCCCTCTGCCATGAAGGCGGCATCTGTTATTATTGTTATTTCCTCCTCTGCCCCTGGAGGAAAAATCACTATGGGTGTCAGGCAAAGATCCCTGGGATTTCTGAAACCACATCTTTCCACTCTTCTGACCCTTGGGGTATGGTCTAGAGGGGGTGGAAAAATGGACTCCTACAGCAGAGAGAGTCTTGCCTCCCTGCTCACACCTAGTAAGAGTGTCTTTCACCTGTGGTCCAAAAAGAAAGGAACCGTCAAAGGGGGTGTTGGTGAATGATGCTCTGAAGGGTTTTGCAAAATTACACAGCCGCATCCATGCATGTCTCCAAAGTGTCACACCTGTGCCTGTGGCTCTACTTGCCCCCTCAGCTACATAGGAAATGAGCCTCATGGAGGAGTTAACTACTGAGTTAAGGGTTGCCATCTGAGAGGCCACTTTAGCCTGAGCCCCTTCAGCTGATGGATCCTATAGGGTATCTCCGAGCTCTTTCAGGAGATCCCTCTAAAGCCTGGTGAAATGGCATAAGTAATTCAGTGACCTCATGGTAAAGGTCACTGAAGCAAACATTCGCTTCCCATATCTGTCCATGGTCCTAGACTCCTTGTTAGGAGGATGGACAGAGGAAGAAGTTTCCGCTAACTCCTTTTTAGTGGCTGCTGCTACCACCATGGCATCCAAGGGAATACCCTTAGTAAGGAACTGCTTGTCAGGGGGAGCAGTAATAAATTTGCCTGGTCTCCTTGGGGTTGGTTCCACTGTATCTGGGACTGACCAAGCCCTTTGAGCCACCACGGACATTAGTGGATCGAAGGGTGGAGAAACCCAGAAGGTGGAGGGTCGGCAACCGAGCGCATCCAGGAATACGGATTCATCCTCGGTAGGGGCTAGGGTATTCCAGTTCCCCCTCTGCTTAAGTATTTCTAGGATGTCTGAGAAGGAAACATCTTCAGAGGGAGATCTCGGGGACCCTTCTGACTCATCCAAATCCATATCCAAAGTGACAGACTCAGGGGAGTCAATGTGCTTCCTCTTGCACTTCTCTTCCGAGGGGACTCCTCTGAATAATCAGGAGAGGCCTCGGAAGAAGAGGAAACACCCAATGGGGTGACCTGGAGCATTAGTTCCCCATGCTTGGGGTCTGGAGGAGTGACAGAGGTTGACACAGGCACCACAGGGGATGGAGCTAGTGGGGCTGAGGGTGGAGCTGGCTCAGAGACCAGCACACTCCTCATGACATCGAAGGCATCCCTGCCACAATGCAGAGAAGGCTCCAACTCCGAGGAAACCAGAATCCTCCTCTGCACCAAGGGATATGGCTCCGAGGCCGATGTAGGAGCCGAGCTCACCTGCGCTGACGCTCCGAGAGGGAGAATGGGGTTGGACAAGGGTCCGATACCACTCGCCCCCTTGGAGCCAACGAGGGAGTTTTGGCACCCAGATCCCTCGAGGGAAGGTACCATCAAAGGGATTGGAGCCGACAATGGATCCGAAGGAGAAATTGTTATCGGAGCCAACGGTTCCATGACTCGGACCCCAATAAACTCCGGCTCCAAGCTCAATGGAGTCGGAGGAGGAATATCGATAGAAACAGATGGAGCTGACACCTGTTGAGGAGGGCTGGACAACATTTTGGCCAGTGCCTGCGATTTCAACAACCTACTGACCACTCTCTCTACATCATGGGACGAAAGCCTAGAGGACCGAGAAGAGTGGGAAGATCTATGACTACTGTCACTTTGTAAGAGGGGAGACCGAGGAGCCGGGTGTACAGACTCCAATGAAGGGGACCTCAGTCTCTTGTGAGTCCTTGATGGCTCCGAGGGTACTAGTGGAGCTGACGAGAGAGCAGTCTCTTCGGTTCCAGCCGGAACCGAAGAAGTAGACAAGTCTTAGGCCAAAGATGGCTTCAAGCTGGGAGCCGACGATTTGGCTGGTTTAGGAGACTTCACCGGCTGAGCCTTGGCTGGTGAATCCTGGGGCTTAAGAAGGCCCCTCAATATAAGTTTGTTTCTGCATTCCTGCAAAACTCTTGGGCTGAATGCATGGCATACAGAACAAGAGTCCTGCAGGTGTACTGCGCCTAAGCAGTAGACGCAAGAAGTGTGCCCATCTGTCAGAGACATTTTCTGACAGCATGAGTCACACTTCTTGAATCCCAAAACCTTGGATTCTTTAGACATAATCCAAAAATAGTCAAAAAACACACAAAGCTATAAATCACTACTAATGTGACTATGTTAATGAAGGGCTAAACTAATAATGCTAGCACTAACACTACCATAAAAGACAACAAATATACTACAAAGCAAAGAGATATCTATAACATTTTTTTTTTTTTTTTTTTTTTTTTTATTTTAAGTAGGAAACCTCTAACTTAAATGGTTACCTACTAAAAGGGAGGGAGAGGGGAGGGGAGAACTTTCTAATTTAAACGAGCTCTAAAGGAAAAGGAACAACAACACTGAACAGCTCTAACTAACTAAAAAATTAAATATACTAGTTAACGCTACAAGAATAGAAAAAAAAAAGGTTATTCTTATGACAATAAGCTAATAACGAAGTTATACAAGCCTGAGCCAGTATCCAGGAACCTCGCAGCTGAAGCGGCAAACAAGATCTGGGCAGCTAGCGCTAGGCATCATGGGATAAGGGGTAGCCTCGAGCCAGTAAACAGCTCTCGAGCTATAGAAGATGGCCGAGTTGGAGCCGAGGATCAGCTCTGATCCCAACCAGCAAGAACGAAGGCGAGATTGACAACTTAACATTATCTATTATCATACAGCCTCCTATCCCACACTCATCATTGCTTTCGCCCTACCCATAGCATAACAGCAGCTCTTCTATCCTTCACAAACACAATTAATCAGCTCAGAAACAACTCCCAATTTGTAACAGCTGTATTCCTGGACCTGTCAAAAGCATTTAACATGGTCAATCATCCCAAACTCATAAACGTCCTCTCCTCCCACAACCTCAGCAACACAGCTATAGCATGGTTCCAAAGCTACTTAACAGATCGTCATCAAACCGTCCGTTGGCAAGAGTCCCTCTCACCCCCCCTACCAGTTACCTTAGGGTTACCCCAAGGCTCCATCCTTGGACCCCTACTTTTCTCACTATTTGCCACTCCCCATGCCAAGATCATTCAATATGCTGATGACTCCACTCTGATCTGCTCTGCTTCCTCCCTTGATGACCTGCAATCTATCACCCAAGACACCTTCCTGTCTGTTGAAACATGGTTAACAAACTTCCAATTTATATTAAATCCCAATAAAATTAAACCCCACCAGAAATCCTTCCTCTTCCACAACCTTTCGTATCTTCTCTAAGAACAAAACCACAATCACTCCTACCCCCCCCCATACCAAACGTCTAGGTGTTATTACTGACAATAACCTGAACTCTGACCTCCACATAGACCAATCCATTAAAAAGTTCACAAAAAACTTGGTCTCCTTTATAGGAATAAGCAATTTCTAACTAACAATAAAAAATTACAATTGCTAGAACACACCTGCTATCAACATTCTTATACGCATCCCCTATCCTTACAAACCTCCGTAAAGCCGACCTTGCCAAGCTTGAAACCTTCTATAACAAAATCTCCAAATTTGCCACTAATGCTTCCTATCATCCACCATCCAGAAAAAAACTCAGCCCTTAAGGACATTATCCAACCATACTCTGCATCCAGATCCTTTTGCTCAAACAACAAACTACTCCTCCAAGTCACCAAAGTAAAAAACTCAACGGGTGAATGCCTCTTCTCCAACTACATCTCCAAATTTTGGAACTCTCTGCCCAACCTACTTATGAACACTTCCTCATCTAAACAGTTTAAAGAGCTCCTAAAAACCCACCTTACAAAATCGTGGCTCTGCTCCTGCCACAGCCCAGGTTAGACCTACTAAACTCCCTCCAAACCTCCTGTACTACACCATCCCCTCAAACAGTGAACCCACTCAACAAACACCTTACTAATTCTTATATCAAACTTATTCTCTATCTACTGCCAATGTTCGATCGCACTAACATATCTTTGTTTGAAAACTCTACATACTGAAATTAAGTACAGCCCTTCAGAATGTATTAAATGTTATTGCTATAATTCCTATTGTTTTTTCACTCCTAGGAACCATCTCTGTTGTAAATAGTCTTATTATAATTACCTACTCTGTGTTAGAAAATGTATTGATGCATTAGAAAATGTATCAACTTAATGTTTTTTAATATCTGTTAACTATATTCTGTACTAAAGACTTTGTACTATTTGATGTTGGAGCTTTTCTCCCAGGCCCTCCACTGAAAAAGGATACATGTCCAGATGGACTTTCCCGGTTAACAAATGTAAAATAAATAAATACTAAAAAAATGACATGCTTTGTGAGCAAGGAGCACCCTGCAAACAAAGTAAAAATATTTACTGTAATTCACTGTTTAAAGAATTCCAGTTTCACTAACCTCTAAAACTTAGCTCACTGCATATGTTCAGCTCAGTGGGTAAAACTTTTCCGGGCTACCTTTGCACTTCCCTTTTCCATGATAGCCTGCATCTTTCTTATCCATTCACCAATTACTGAACAAGTAAACAGAATCATAATGTATATAGTCAGCTAACAGATCTTCACTTAGTCAAACTGGGGGAAGGAGGACAGGTAGATTAATGAAGACTGAATTCTCCAAGCAAATCTTTTATTAGTGTAAGTATGTAACTTTTGTATCTGTCTGATAAGAATAGATGTTTCATTAACTTCTAGGACATATTCCCTAGTTAAACATTCTGTGTGCCTAATTTACAGAAGCATACCCTTTATTCCTGTTGCCCCAAAGCAAAATCTGAAGCAAATGTCCAGTTTGTAATGTTTAACAAACATACTCCGTGATGACCAAGTTGTAGCTGAGCAGATGCTCTGCAAGAATGTGTTTCAGGAAACAGCTGCAGAAGTAAAGAAAACATATAGAATGAACTTTAGGTAACTGGCAAATTCCTTCCCATGGTTCTGGTAAATGAAGGACATGTAATTTGTTAGTCAATGAGATTAACTTTGGTTGCCTTTTGCCATCATTTCTGGAAGGCTTAAGAAGCAAACCAATGATTATCCTTCCTGAAATGCTTGGTCCAGTCCACACAGTGCCTTGGTCATCTATAGACATCTAGACAATGCAGTAGGTATTCCCCTCAATTAATTTGTTCTCTGCACAACATAGGAAGCTCAATGGATTAACACTTGAAATTCCTGTGAAATTGGACACACACCTGTCTGGAACAGAATTGGGACAACTAAATGAACCTGGCCCTGTGAGACCTGCATTTCTTCATAAACTTCCTCATCAACTGAAATGGAAAAGTATAAAGCAAACTGTGGCCAGACATTAAATAAATGTATCACAGTTTTCTCTATTGGGCATAGGAATGAGGCAGAAAAGTCTCAAGCATTTAGTGTTTGTTGAAGATGAATCTAGATCACAGATTAGGAATTTCCATTTCACAAACATCATACAGTTGCCAGATGCTTTTTTTTCTTTGGATGTAGAAGGTTCTCCAGAAAAACAGAACTGGACCAAAAAGGCTCACTACACTGATCCCTGATGGAAGATGGTAGTGAAGAGTCCATATCCCTACCTTGTATTGAGGGCAAGAAAGAAAGGTAACAGGCTCTTTCAGGACATGTTCCCGCTATAGAAAAGACTGCAGAAGGCCTGTGTGTCTCATTAAGCATCCTCCTAGTTAATCCATTCTCTTGTAGACATCACTGGAGATGCTGTAAATGTTGCATTTCTAGTGGCACCAACAAGAAGAGATTTCACCCAGGAGGATGCTTAGTGAGTCCTGAAGGCATACTACAGTCTCTTCTGTACTGAAAACATACATTGGAACAGCCAGTTACCCTTCTATTTCAGTATCTGTAAAACTTTAATACATTTCAGAGCTTTTGAAAATGAAGGTAGGAATATGGACACCCCAAACTCTATCAGTAAATCTACTTATTATGTCTTTTTGATTACCTTTTTGGTCATTCTGGGGAACCACCTAGATACAAGGTGTCACAAAAAGAAATACTGCCAGCCCAGCTATCTAGAATTTTGTAATAATTATATGTCAGTTGTGAATGTCAACACGATTCATATGCTGGTGTTACAAATGTATTAGAACTATATGTTATGTGTATATCAAACTGCTGGTACAGAAGTGTGTGTGAAATGGTTTGTACAGTACTGAGCTTAGAGGTTTGACTACAGTGTACCCTGCTGGATTAGAACAGAAATGTATATAAACTATTGTAACTGTGTAAATGTATATGTTTTAACAGTGGGAACTGGCACATATATAAGGTTAACTTGCAAAACTTCAGAAAAATTATTTGAAATTAAAGTATTTTACAACCGCGTAATAAAAGAGATGTTATCTTTCAGTTTCTGTACAACAAGAGACATGATGTTTAGAACTAAGGACCCTTCTGCATTGTTTTGTAAGTGTTTTATTATTTTAAGTCTTCCAGCAGTTGCAAACATCTGAAGGCTATGTATTTTCACAGGGAGATGCTAAATGCTGGCAGTTTCTAGCAATGATTGTTTTTGAGCCTGGGAACTAAATTCAGGTGACAAAAAGTGATGTCATGCTGCAAGTATCCCAACAGTAATATTTGATAATTTAAGAACTCTCTGAGAGATTGACTGAGCATTTTGCATTTGTCTTTGTCCTGATAGCATCAGCTGGGAAAACCCACTCTTCACATCTGACTTGCCTTGCTGTAATAGTAAGTTTCTAGGTATAGTAATTATTTTAGATTCAGTAAGGAATATAGTAAAGATTAGTTAGATGTTTTCTGTATTTATTTGAGACTGTCCTGCAATGTTGTTTTAAATATTTTATGTGATTTTGAACTCTGAAGTTACTGTGATGATTTACTGAGTATTTTCTTGTTATTTTACTATTTATTATTAAATATATTTAAACCTATCTTTGTGGCTGATACTTGTGAGACATATTTAAACTCTCAGAGTACTTGCATATATATATTTTGTTACACTGCGCAGGGCCACTCCTAATAGCCTTGCTCTTGGTCAACCTACCATTTGGATTAATAGTAACATTACACCCTTTGCTAAGGGCCTTAAAGTAGCTGATATGAAGTGGATTGTGGCAGTGAAAACTACCTTATAGTCTGGGCAGAAGGGGGCATACCTAGTAAACCTGTGCCAACCTTTACCAGGTGAGTGTGTGTGTGTGTGTGTGTGTGTGTGTGTGTGTGTGTGTGTGTGTGTGTGTGTGTGTGTGTAAATCAAACCTCAAAGTATGTGTGTGTTAGCTACTTGAGCAGGGACACGAAGCACTGGTTGGACAGAGAGGGTGCTGGAGGTTTTGGTCTGGCCACTCAGCTGAGATCTCAAACCTATAGCTGTGCCAGTGGGGAATCTTATTGGGGATCTGGAGAAAGAGGGAGAAACCAGCCCCAGACTGACTGTGGTCTCTGTGTACTCTTAAGGGAAATTGCACTTTACAGTGTGTGTACTTGTCATCCTCCCAGTGTGTACATACCCCACTGTTGCCATTGGTGATGATTGAGGCTCCTTGATTACTGGGCCAGTGCTGGGATGTCACACAAAAAAGCTTGTATTCTTTAAGGAGAAGTTAACCATAAGACTGAATGTCCTGGAGCCACTGTTGAAGACAGTATGGCTGCATCTCTCCTAGGATCTTTCTTCAGATAAGGTAGCAAGGTCTGCACTTGACCCCCTAATACTAATGCAGCAAACAATGGGAAAGCGTTCAGGCACACTTAAGCTATCAGAGCCTCAGTAGCCTGTAGAGGGTACCCTGTGTCAACCCCATCCATTCTCTCCTATCCAGCATCAGATGACACTATGCCACATTCAACTCAGAAGAACCGGAAAGCTGGACAACAGTTAGATGGCTCATTACAGGACACGAAGAAGCCAACATTGTAGCCCAGAATGTGGCTAATGCCATAACAGGCAGACAATCCTGTGCAGGGTAAGCCAACACTGGGCAACCGAAACACAACATGGGACAAACCTGAGACATAACTGTTAATGGTCACAAAAACAGTGGTACTTTCAATAACAAAGGGGCCATCACAGAGACTCCAGAACCCAAAAAGGGCACTGTGAGCTCTTAAAGATGGGTGATTACCACCTGTAGTGTAGAAGCAAATTGTTCTTACCGCCCAAGCAGCACTAGAGAGAAATAGACGCCTACATTAGTGCTACTATCATACCTTTAAGAGGCCTGGGAGAGTGTCTGGATTGGAGTCTGAATATTATGATGTGCTATGACAGCCCTGGACAGCTTAGAATAGTCAGTTACTGGAAGGGCAAGAAGCCACCTTAGGGGAGGGGGAGAAAGCAAAGCCTCTCAAACTAGAATATGAACAGATAAGCTTGACGATGCTCATCTTGACATTTCACTCACCACTACAACTGTCCCAGCAGAAATCAAAGATGGAGAAGCCTCTATCACTATTTACTGGACTCCTGCTGCTACAAAAGGAGACATGGGTGTAATTTTAATTAACATCACAAATATTGCCTTAATGGTTAACTGTTAGATTTACCTAATTTTAAGAAAGATAGTTTCTGAGCTAACTAAAGAGGCCTGGAGGGGGCCTGCCAAGGTTTAGAGTTAACTTGAAGTTCTCACTGATAAGTGCAAAACTGCTTCATTAATTTAGTCATTAAAGTTAGCAAAGACTTCACAATATTTAGATTTAAGCAGAAGACCTAAGCAATAAACACACTTATGTAAATATTTTGCTTGCTGCAATCCACACACGTCATAACTATGAATTATGATGGCTAAATAAGGCCAAAGCTCAAACTGGGAAGAGTAGAGAAAAATTGGGAAATAATCCAATAGACCAAATGTGGTACTGAAGTGTGAAAGCACCCTAATAGTAAAAGAATGGTATGTAAAGTGCAGCAAAAATCTACCCCCCCCCCCCAAAAAAAAAATAAGCTCCCAAAAATGGAGTGGCAAATGAGGTCACCAAGCTATACTTACAGCACCTGTGTAGAAAGAATCAAAACTGGAAGTATCTTCTAAGCATTTTTAGAAGTGAAGCCTGGCACCATTTGTAATGCAACCAAACTCACTCAGCAGTGGAAAGAAACTGGAAAAGGGAGAAGAACAATGCAAGGTACTATGGGAAGGCGAAGTGCAGAGGTAGCCTGAAAACGTTGTATTTACTAAGCTGAGGCTGCACAGTGGTTTACATCGATGTTAGCAAAGACTGAATTCTCCATAGGCAGAACTAACACTTAGAAGCTGGTGTTGTTAACGGAGTTTTAAAGGATGTTGTGCAATATATGTTTGCAAACTAATTAGAAATGGATTGCAGCCACACAATAGTGAACCCAACTGCATGATCCACAATATGGACATTTTAAAAAACTATTTTGTGCAATGACACATGCTACAGTTTTAATTAAAATGCCCTGAATACTTTAAGCTGTTTCTGTTTTTTTTTAAGTCCTGTCATTGCAGTTTTTTTGCAGTACTTAGAAGGTATGCTACTCAGAAAGATGAGCCGTCAAGAAAGCATCACTTTAGTTGGCTAGCCATGTGCCTCTATTCACAAGATTCCACACACTGGGAAACTGAAATACTGAACTAATGACTTTACATGTCTGGTGTTTTAAAATGTGGGGTGTTACACAAAGTATCCCTTTAACTGTATTGTATTGAACCCACCCATACCTTTTATAAATGTGAATGATGAATGGAACTGTTAACTAATATGCCAAATGTACTGAATGCAAATTAATGGCAAAGGTAAAATAAAACATTACTGAAAGTATATGCTTTTGTTTCTAGTATGCTCAAATTCATACCAAATTGCAAGTGGCATTAGTTTTTCTTTAGTCCCACTGGCGATTGAACCTAGGAACTTCTGCATGTGAAGCAGACGCGATAAACAATACACTATAGAACAGTCACACAAGAATCTGAATACTGCATAATAAACTAGCCGGTTTATCTCATTAGCTTCTTTCTTCATGATCTCTGTTTTATTTTCACATTTTCAGCTGAATACCATTGTGCAGCCAGTGGTCACTGGGTAGATTCTAAAGGAAACAGAGAGCTTCCTGAATGTGAACCAAGTAAGTGAAACAATTACATCTGAGTATAAACTAAATATGTAAAGTTTTCTGAAGACTGAACTTTCTGCACAACTGATCTGATGGTACTTATAAGCAGTTCATGCCTATTATCACAAACATTAACCGGGCAGAAATACAAGGGCAAGAGGGAAACATCAATTGACTATTACTGCAGTATATTTATACAGTCAGACATACTGTATGCAGGCACAATTAATAAATTAACAGGCTTTAGACATGATATCCAGTATACTTCTGCAGACTAAATGACATTCCTTTATATCTTCCTGATGCTTTTTGAAAAGACTTTTTGGAAATACGATGCAGTGGATTATAGGTTGGCTCTAATATTACTGATTTCCCATAAATACAGTCACAATAATTACGGCCAACACATTTTACTGTATTTGACATAGCATACTGCTGAAGCTCTCAATGGCTTGCAGCCAGATGAAGTACGACTTGGTGGGAAGCATCACAGAACTTCAGAGCAGGGGCCCCATTATCTTTATTAGCATCTTAAAACTTCTAATGTGCTTCTGCAGCCAGCACCATACATAACTTCTAGTAGCTTACAGTGGCACTGTTATATTTAACAAGTTACTGCACCATACAGAGGAATTGCAAAAGGGATAATATATTATGGGCTTTCGGCATATGCATTATAGCATTGACTTTCAGAGTCTGGGTTGAGAGAGCTTCACCCTATACACACTTCCTTTTATAGATATATATAAATATAAATATATATATATATATATATATATATATATATATATATATATATATGACAAAAGCGCACTGTCTGATTAAGTGACTTATTCAGAGTCTTACAGAAAGCAAATGGTCAAACGGTAAAACCCTGGACTACATGATGAAGTTCATTAGCAGCTCATAGGCATACTCTTCTACTCTCAGATTCTAGGGTACTTAAGAGTAGACACACAGTTTTTCCATGTTTGTTCAAGTTCAGGCCTTTCCCTTTCTCAGTCTGTCCAAAAACTTGATGTCACAAATTATTCTCCTACATGGTAGCTCCCACAATAGACTGTCATCAGTTATACTAATAGGTTCATAGCATACCTCTCAACTGTACAGATTTTCGCAGAATGTCCAGATTTTTGCCTCATATTTTTGGTCCACTTTTCATAAAGTAGTGGTTTTCTAGTAAACCACTGGCAAATGATTGAAGATTTAAGTCAGAAAATAATGCCAAACATTGAGTTCCAGACTTCATACCCTTCGGAAAATTCATGCTAATGCAAAACCTGTTATTCTGTCTACTTTCTAAGTTTGTAAGGACAATATTTAAAATTTCTCCCTATTTTCCTAGGTTCATAGGTAGGTACTAGGCTATCTGCCCGAAGGCATTTATAAGCCTAGCTGGAATGTGTTGGCTTTCGCCGTCCGCTTAGATTAGCTCCCTGTGCCTCTGTCCCCCCAGAGCCATTGAAGTGATCCCTGGGGTAAACTTTCTGTTTTCCATCCACTCGTCAAGGTTTGTCTTGAAGAGGGTTAGCGAGGAGCTCCGCCTAATGTAGATTGGAATCTTGTTCCAGAGCATGGGAAGTCTCTGGGATAGGAATCTATCCCTCCAGCATGCTCAATTTATTGTTGTGATGAGGTTTAGATCCCTGCAGCGTGTGGCTCGAGGAGATATGGTTTTCTTTAGGTGGAGCATGTCCATCAATTCTGGGTTGGACATGGCCTTGTATGTCAGGCAGAGATCACCTCTGAGTAGCTGGTATGCAACCAAGTACAGCTGGAGTTTCTTCAGTGGAGCTGCATAGGGCATCTGCTTGAGGCCAGTGATCCTCTTGGTGAGGTACTTCTGTGGTCTTTCCAGTTCTTGCAGGTGTCTTGTAAGGTACATCCCAAATGCAGCACTGTACTCTATGATGGGTATGATAAGTGATGCATAGAGGGCCAAATGACCTCTTTTGATCTGGATGCAAACCCTTTTGTGATTAGGTGGGCCACATACAAGGATTTTCTAACCACTTTAGCAATGTGATTATCAAAGGAGAGGTTACTGTCTACTTGGGTCCCCAGATCCCTTATTACATCTTCTGTATTTAGGGGGCTACCACCTATGTGGTAGTTTGTGGGTACTTTGTTTTTTCCAAAGGGGATTACTATGCACTTTTTGTCATTTAGCTTGAGGCCATGGTTTTGACACCAGGTATCTGTCTCAGTGAGACCCTTTTGGAGGATGTCTGTGTCAGCTGGAGAGTCAAGTTATAGCTCCTAGTTTGCAGTCATCTGCGAATTTGGTCAGCCATAGCCCTCCTGTGCTTGCCTGTACCTCTGAGAAGTATATGCCGAACAGGAGGGGTCCTAGGACTGAGCCCTGGGGAACACCACTTGTAAACGGTTTAGAGTCAGAGCTAGCTCGCGCAACTCTTACCATGTGGGTTCTGTCCATAAGCCAGTTGGCAACCCATTTCATGACATAGGGGTTTATGTTCAGGCTGGTGAGCTTGTCTAGAATACCTGAGTGGGAATGGTGTTGAAGGCCTTTGCGAGGCCTAGGTAGGCTGTGTGGACCACCTTTCCCTCGTCTATAGCCTTAGTAACTGTCTCAAAGAAGTCCACCAGTTTAGGAGGCATGATCTGCCCTTAACAAAGCCGAACTGGGTAGGGTCCAGTGTTTGGAGGTTCCCAATGTCTCTGTTAATGAGATCCATGATGATGCGCTCCATAGCTTTGCAGACCAAGCTAGTCAGGCTTATAGGGTGATAGTTCCCGGAGTCCATTGTGCCTCCACCTTTGTGGAGCAGAATAACCGTTGCTGTGCACCACTCTGTGGGCACATAGCCTGTGGAGAGGCTGAGTTTAAACAGTGTGTTTAGGTGAGGGGTTAGTTCATCTTTGAGCTCATGTAGGATGCAGTCTGGGACACCGTCCGGTCCCATTGATGCTGTGTTTTTGGCTTTGGAGATGGCTGGTTTAACCTGAGTGTCTGTGATTTCAGGGGCACTACATTCTTCTGGTATAGTTATAGGCCCTTTTGGGGGTCAGAGGGGGGTGAAGTTTGCACTGAACCTGTCTGCCAGGATGTTGGCTATATCGGTCGGTTCAGTGTATTTTGTGCCATTCTGCACTAACTCCGAGCAGATCTGAGAATTGCCACTTAGATTCTTGACATAGCTATAGAATGCCTTGAGGTTATCTTTGGAGTCCATGGCAATTTTTCTTTCGAAGCTAGCCTTGGATGATTTTATGAGGGAACGTAGTTTCTTGCTGATGCTGATCAGGGATGTCTTCCCTTCTTGGGATATTACTCTTTTCTGTACTAGTTTCCTCCTTCTATTGTATAGCTTGTTTATGGCAGCGGTCCATCAGACTGGTTTCCTTTTCTTGAAGGAGTGGGTCTTGGTTTTGTTTGGGATAGCATGATCCATGAATTCTTGTAGGTGCCTGTAGAGTGCATTAGCAAAGGATTTTGCAGCTTGGACAGCATTATCCTGTAGCATGGTGGCTTTGAAACTTCCCACCTCAGTCTTAAGTAACATGATGTTTGCTTTTGAAAATTATTTCATGGTGGTTTCTTTGACTGGGAGTGGTGGCAAAATGTGGATATCCAGAGTGATTCGTTTATGGTCAGATCTAACCAGCGAGGGATTGACCTCCGGTGTGGAACACCGGTCGCCCATGTTAGTGATGACCAGGTCCAATATGTTGTCATCTCTGGTGGGGGTGTTGACCAGTTGATCCAGAGTGTTTGAGTTTATAAATTCTAGGAAATGTTGGGCAAGGGAGTTTGTACTTGAGTAGTTCTCCCAGTTAATGTTTGGGTAATTGAAATCACCCAATATCAGGGTGTTTGGTAGGACCCTTATGTTTCCCAGTGTTTCCAGGAATGCGGAGTGGAGGTCCTGGGACATGGTGGGTGATCTGTAGCAAGCTATAATTTGAACAGCAGTTTTGCCCGTTGTTAGTTGCATGTGGATGATCTCTGAAGCATTGTGCTCTGCCACTAACCTGGAGGTGTGGGTATCCTTGATGAATATGGATACTCCCCCACCTTTTGTATTTTGGTCTGGGTTTTGTGGCCAAAGTGTATTGTATGAGTTGTAGCCTGGTAGTGCTGGGTTGCTCTCTAGAGCCAGGTTTTTGTTACTGCACATATATCAATTTTCTCCATACTGAGGAGTGCCTCGACTGCGTGCATTTCGAGTTTATACTTCTGGCATTGAGTAGCATTACCCTCAGTTTTTTGTTACATGTGCTATTTACGGCGGTAGGTTTGTCTTTTGAGCCTTGCCTAAAAAAAGGCACTATGGGGGTGGCAAGAGCCTTGGCCAGTATTTGAAAGCCTAAGGGTGATGGGTGCAAGCCATCTCTAGTGAAGCTGTGTGGTTTGTCGAGCATGTCATCCCAGGCTGACAGACACTGGATCCCCTTTGAATGACACCAGAAGCTTAGCCAATTGTTGAAATTTATATTTTTTTCTGTATACCATGGTATCATTCTTGGTGAGGGCAGGATGCTACTCAGGGTCAGGGTTATACTGGCCTGGGCTACATGATCAGAGATCTCCTCCATGTCTCTTTTCATGTAGTCCAGGGAGGTACGGCTCAGGTCAATCACACCAACATGGACAATGTCATATTTCTACTTGTTCTGGAGTGACCTGAGTGCTTGTGTTATGTGGCGGATCCTGGCACCCAACAGGCAACTAACAGCAACCTTCTCCTTGTTCAGCCTAATGAGTGGGACATCAGTGTGCCTGACTATAGAGTCACCTATTACTAGTGTGTTGGGTATGTTATTTTGCCTTAAGGGCTGTGATTGCGTGGCACACTGGTTTTGTAAAGTGTGTGTTTCATGGTGTGTGTTGGGGGGTGGATGTTGCTTGGATGTCTGCTTTGGAGGTCTCTCTTGCTTTTGCAGAATTTATTTAGAGCCTCCGAGTATATTTTCATGTATTTATGTGTGTTTTTTCCCGGTGCTGGTTTCATAGGTCTATGTGAGACTGGTGGTGTGATGCAAGTAATTCCCTTCTCCTCTTGACTGCATGGTCCAGTCTTGGATTGAGAAAGCTTAGCCTCCAGTTTGGGTGTATAATTGCATCTCTCGCATGTATTAGTGTTTGGTGGAAGGAGGAGAGGGTGGTCTGTGTACATGAGGCAATTGTAACATTGCCTCAAAATGCCCAGATTCACCAGTTGGACCGGAAAGTACACCTGAAGCTCCCGAGAGCACCCCAGCACTGCCAGGTTATACCTCATACCATGCTTTTCGGCCCCAAAACTTGGACCGAACCAGAAAAGGAGGGGGAGTATCAATATTCGTCAAAGATACCCACACCTCCAGGTTGGTGGCACAGCACGAAGCATCAGAGACTATCCATGTGCAACTAACAGTGGATAAAACTGCCTTCCAGTTTATAGCCTGCTATAGACCACCCTCCCAAACCCAGGAAACCCACTCGGCCTTCCTGAGAACACTGGAAAATATGAAGGTCTCTCCAAACACCATTATATTGGGTGACTTCAACTACCCAAACATAGACTGGGAGCATTACTCTAGCTCCAACACCCTAGCTCAAAGGTTCCTAGAATTTATAAACTCAAACGCTATGGAACAACTTGTTACCACTCCCACAAGAGGGGAAAACATACTGGACCTGATCATCACCAACATAGGGACTCTATGTTCCAGACCAGAAGTGTATCCCTCACTGGTAAGATCAGACCATAAACTAATCTCACTGGATATTCACTATCCGACCCCACCCCTGCCCAGAAAACCACAGTGAAAAACTCTAAAGCAAATTTCACACTCCTCAAAACCGAGGTGGAATCCTTCAAAGCCCCCGGGCCTGTGGAAAATACGGCCCAGACCGCAGAATCATTTATAAATGCATTCTATGAACACCTTCAGGAATGCATGGATCATGCAATCCCAAATAAAACCAAGACCCAATCCTCCAAAGGAAGACGTCCTGTCTGGTGGACCCCAGCCATAAACAAACTATACAATAGAAGGAGGAAGCTACTACATGATAGAGCAAAATCCCAAAAAGAGAAGGCATCTCTGATCAGTGTTAGCAAAAAACTACAGGCACTCATAAAATCGTCTAAGGCCAGCTTCGAGAGAAAAATTGCACAGGACACTAAGGATAATCACAAGGCTTTCTTTAGTTATGTTAGGAACCTGGGTGGGAATTCCCAGATATGCTCAGAATTGGTCCAAAATGAAAAAAAATATACCGAACCCACAGACATTGCCAACATCCTAGCTGACAGGTTCAGTGCAAACTCCACCCCCCCCTCCCCACCAAAAGGGTAAATATCTATCCCAGCAGAGTGCTGCCCCCCTGACATCTCAGATGCTCAGGTAAGAGACGCCCTCTATAAAGCAAAAAACACAGCATCAATGGGACCAGACGGTGTCCCGGGCTGCGTCCTACATGAACTCCAAGAAGAGCTAAACCCAAACATAAAACTACTGTTCAATCTCAGCCTTACAACAGGATATGTACCCAAAGAGTGGCGTACAGCAACAGTGGTCCCTCTCCACAAAGGTGGTGCCTCAACGGATCCTGGAAACTATCGCCCCATTAGCCTGACTAGCTTGGTCTGCAAAGCCATGGAAAGGATCATCATGGACCTCATAAAAAAAGATATTGGGGACCTACAGACACTGGATCCTACCCAGTTTGGCTTTGTTGAGGGCAGATCCTGCCTCTTAAACCTGGTCAATTTCTTTGAAACAGTTACCAAGGCCATTGACGAGGGGAAGGTGGTCCACACAGCCTACCTGGACCTCGCAAAAGCCTTCGATACAATACCCCACTCGGGCATTATAGATAAGCTCACCAGCTTAAATATAAACCCCTATGTCACTAGATGGGTTGCAAACTGGCTCAAGGACAGAACCCACATGGTTAGAATTGCTGGAGCCATGTCAGACTCCAAACCAGTTACAAGTGGCATCCCACAAGGCTCAGTCCTGGGACCTCTCCTGTTTGGTATATATTTCTCGGAGGTACAGGCCAACACAGAAGGACTGTGGCTGACCAAGTTCGCAAATGACTGCAAACTGGGCACTATAATTGACTCTCCAGCCGACACAAGCATCTTACAAAAGGGCCTCATAGAAACAGACAACTGGTGCCAGAGCCATGGCCTCAAGCTAAATGCCAAGAAGTGTATAGTCATCCCCATTGGCAAAAACAAAGTGCCCACAAATTACCACATAGGTGGTAATCCATTAAGTATGGAAGAAGTAATTAGGGACCTGGGGACCCAAGTTGATAGCAATCTCTCATTTGACAACCACGTGGCCAAAGTGGTTAGAAAAACATTTTATATAGCCCACCTAATCATGAAGGGATTAACATCTAGATCAGGGGAGGTCATCGTGCCTCTTTACTCATCCCTCATCAGGCCCATAATTGAGTACAATGCCCCTTTTGGGATGTACCTTACCAGACACCTGCAGCAACTGGAAAGACCCCAAAAGTACCTCACCAAGAGGATCAAAGGGCACAAACAGATGCCATATGCTGCTCATTTAAAGAAACTCCAGCTCTACTCAGTGGCATACCGCCTGCTCAGAGGCGATCTGTGCCTGACGTATAAAGCCATGTCCAACCCGGAATTAATGGATATGCTGCACCTCAGAAAATCCAAATCCCATCGAGCTACGCGCTCGAGAGACTTGAACCTCAGCACTGAAATAAATAGGACATGCTGGAGGGACAGATTCATAACCCAGAGGCTCCCTTCACTCTGGAATAAAATCCCAGTCCAGGTTAGGCAGAGTCCCTCATTGACTCTCTTCAAGAGGAATCTTGATGAGTGGATGGGAGATAGTAGGTTTACCCTGGGTATCACTTCTGTGTCACTGTTAGACAGAGGCACAGTATACTACCCTCGAAAAAGGGCATAACAAAATTAATTTAAAATGGGTGGCGAAAGCCAAACACACTCTGGCTAGGCTTATAAATGCCATAGGGCAGATAGCCTAGTATGAACCTATGAACCTATGAAACTGCCCTTTGGACATGCCTGGATAGGTGCAGTGAATTGTTTTACTGATTGGCTAGTAAGGTCAAATAGAGAGCCTTGTCCTTCTCTACAGAATAGGGGGTCTAGTGCTAAGGTTTATTAGTACTTGCTATAAGTTTTCAGCAAGTGCTGGGATGAGAAGTGAATGGTTTGAGTGCTTAAGTTGAATGTTTGTCTAGTTCCAAGGGAAAAAATTGAAGAGTAGACTTTGTGGAGCTGGGAACAGTTATACCCTAGCTAACCGGCACTGCCCGGCACGCAAAACCACGCAAATACGGGTTTTATAACAGGGGAATGAAAGAGATAGATATTAGCCCAAAATGGCCAATAAACTACTAATATTTGGGCTGAAACCACTCCTCAAGGGACAGATAGGCTGCTCAAAGCTCCCTCTCTCACAGTGAACAGAGAAACTTCCTTCTATACAAGTAAGGTATGGGCAAACACAGAAACTTGTAACACAGCCCTGAATTCAGCACTAACCTGAAAATTGGACTATACTAGCTTAGAAAGGCGAAAAAAACAAGTATTTTTTGGGGGGGGTTTTCAGAAAATAAAGCAGATACAGTCAAAAAAAACACTTTAGATGCACAGAAATGGCTATCACACTTGAGTGTGTAGCCTACAACAGTTAAACATGTAATTTAAACACAAAAACGACTTGACTTTGTTAAAGTGCAGGCAGTAAAATAAGTACAATATGTAGCTGAAATAAGCTTTTTAAATCACAGAAACTCTAGAAAATCTGCGTTTTAGGCGGAATTAGTTAAGGCAGCAAGAAAATGCAGGAAATGATACTTAATCACTCCAAAGTCTCTCTTTTGTCTCTCTGCTGCTGTAGAACTCTGCAGGGCACCAGGCAGGAGCTTGGTGAGCTGTATACTAGCACAAAAAAACTTGCAAATGCGGGTTTTATAGCAGGGAAATGAAAGAGATAGAAATTAGCCCAAAATGGCCAATAAACTACTAATTTCTGGGCTGAAACCACTCCTCCAGGGACAGATAGGCTGCTCAAAGCTCCCTCTCTCACAGTGAACAGAGAAACTTCCTTCTATCCAAGTAAGGTATGGGCAAACACAGAAACTTGTAACACATCCCTGAATTCAGCACTAACCCGAAAACTGGACTATACTAACTTAGAAAGGTGGGAAAACAAGTATTTTTTTGTTTGTTTTTTTCAGAAAATAAAGCAGATACAATAAAAAAACACTTTAAATGCACAGAAATGGCTATCGCACTTGAGTGCGTAGTCTACAACAGTTAAACAAGTAATTTAAACACAAAAATGACTTTGTCAAAGTGCAGGCGGTAAAATAACTACAATATGTAGCTGAAACAAGCTTTTTAAATCACAGAAACTCTAGAAAATCTGCATTTTAGGTGGAATTAGCTAAATGCAGCAAGAAAATGCAGAAAAATGATACTTAATCACTCCAAAGTCTCTCTTTTGTCTCTCTGCTGCTGTAGAACTCTGCAGGGCACCAGGCAGGAGCTTGCTGAGCTGTATACTAGCATGTGATGTGTTCTCCATTGAGTTTCTAGCTCAGTGGTTACTTACCCTAAGAAACTTTTCAGCTATGTGGTAAGGTGGTCCACACAGCTTAACTGGACCTCACCAAGGCCTTCGACACCATCCCCCACTCTGGAATCATAGATAAATTTACTAAGCTGGGCATTAATCCCTACATCAATTGATGGGTTGCCAACTGGCTTACTGACAGAACCCACGCTGTAAAAGTAGCCGACTCCAAATCCAGCTCCAGACAAGTGAAAAGTTGGATTGTCCTGGGATCGCTCTTGTTTGGCATCTACTTCTCTGAAGTACAGGCCAACACTAAGGGACTCTGGCTAACAAAGTTCGTAGATGACTGCAAACTGGGAGCCATTACTAAATCCCCAAATGATGTGGATATTCTTCAAAAGGGCCTTACAAAAACAGATGCTTGGTGTCAGAGCCATGGGCTGAAGCTCAATTCCAAGAAATGTATAGTTATCCCCTTTGGAAAAAAACATGTACCCATGAATTACCACATAGGTGGCAGTACACTAAACACTGAAAGTGTGACAAGAGACTTAGGGACACAGGTGGACAGTGGTCTCACCTTCGATAACCACATCACCACAACAGTCAGGAAATCCTTCTATGTGGCAGACCTCATCACTAAGGGCTTTTCATCCAGAAAAAAGGAGGTCATTGTCCCACTGTACTCATCCCTCATTAGACCCATTATAGAATACAACGCCCCGTTTGGTATGTACCTCTCAAGACATCTGCAATAAATGGAAAGGCTGCAGGAATACCTCACTAAAAGAATCACAGGCCTAAAGCAGATGACCTATGCTGACCATCTAAAAAAACTCCACCTATAATCTGTCGCATATCATCTACTCAGAGGTAATCTCTGCTTAACATACAAGGCCATGTCAAACCCAGAGCCGTTGGACATGCTACACTTAAATAAATCCCAATCCCTCAGAGACACATGCTCCAGGGATCTAAACCTTGTCATCACAATGAACAAAACATGCTGGAGGGATAGGTTCGTGACCCAGAGACTCCTCAGACTCTGGAATAGACTGCCCATACATGTCAAGCAGAGTGCCTCTTTGGCTCTCTTCAAAAGGAACCTTGATGATTGGATGCGAGATAGGAAATTCATCTCAGGGATCACGTCAGTCACCCTGCTAGACAGGGGTCCAGGGAAGTAAATATTGTGGGAAGAAATAGCCAGAGAATTGCTATGGCTAGGCTTGTATAGGCCCTAGGGCTGATAACCTTGTACCAACCTATGAACCTGTGTGGATGTTTGTTTATTTGAAGTTTTGGCATTCTTGTCTTGGACATCTGGTCTTCAGTTATGTGTTATTTCGGGTATATGATATAAACCCATATATATATATATATATATATATACATATGTATATATATATATATATATATATATATATATATATATATATACACACACACACACACACACACACACACATATATATATATATATATATATATATATATATATATATATATATATATATATATATATATATATATATACATAGATATAGATATACTATATATGTGTGTGTGTGTGTGTGTGTGTGTGTGTGTGTGTGTGTGTGTGTATGGGTGTATATATATTTTATATATATATATATATATATATATATATATATATATATATATATATATATGCGTGCGTATTTATATTATATATATATATATATATATATATATATATATATATATATATATATATATACACACACACATATACACATACACACATACACATAGCCATGAACCAAGAAAACAGTGCAACACAAAGCACAAACCAACAACTGTCCAGCACAGAAAAAAATAGAATAACAGCTCCGGTGCAAGCCAGCAGTATTGTTCCGTCTCACTTTCCAGGAAATATCAAAAAACACTGTATAACATCCAGATATCAATAATGAAAAAAACAAGCAGGCAATTTCAGTCCCGAAAAATTTTTAATGTTCAATTATATCGCTTTAGTACTCAGGCTATATAATCCAAAGCCTAAACAGTGGTGACTAGCAGGCAGTACAGACCGGTTTCGCCCCGTGGCGTCTTCAGTGCAATTTGGAACAGGCCATCTTCATTTAAATAACCTAGGCTTAAAGAAACAACATCCATTTAATTCAGTACACTTAGAAATAAACCTAACAAAAATAAACTTAATCACTAGGAAAAAATATATGAAACTACATCTAAATCAAATCATTTAAACCCATAATAACACAATATTTATTATCAATATATAATATACCTAATTACTAGCAAAAAAACAAAATAGACATCTGTTTCACTTAACCATGTCTGTATAAAGCACCCAGGTTAACTATCTATAACCGTTCTATGTTTAGAAGTGTCACTCGTCTAGTCAGGATAAAATAGACGAGTCTTTGTGGTTAATGTTCTAGCAGCTTTATTATGTACAGGCACATCAGGTTTGAGGCTTAATAACTTTAACTTAAATAAACTTGTAAATAAACTAGCTATTACACTTATACATGCTCACTCTCTGGCTGCACTCTCAAAATGGCACTGAAGCTAGCACGTGTTTGCTATTTATTTGCACATGCCAACCTTGAAATGCTTCTTAAAAGTACAATGCACATACACTATTCTACAGCCTCCCTCTTTGAGAAATCAGTCATGCAATACTAACGACAATAACTGACATGCAATCAATACAAATAACTCTTTGTCATGCAGTTATACAGAACTAAATACATATAGACAATTTTGTCCAGGTTGCTGTATATTTCACACTAGGTCTGGAAATACGACCAAAACGTGTGGCATAAAAATTAGATAGAATCAGGTCTAGCAACTAGGATTGTCTTTGTTGAATGTTCAACCTTAGGGACATCAGGAACATCAGGAACATCATCAGGAATGGAAGTAGAAGTCAAGACACGTTCTGGAACAGGAACATTGTCTGGATTGCTCTGAGATCTAGAGTCTGTATCACAGGAAAAATGCTGCAGTATTGATTCTGGTACAGGAAAAAGATGTCTGCTATTTCTCCTGTACTGCACTCCCTCAGATTCTATGAAGTAGGATCTCGGCTCAATACATATACCTGTTACTTGACCAATCTGGTCTAAACCTTTCGCTGTCTGTATCCTCACTGTCTCTCATTTTTTCAATGGATGAAGAAATCTGCTTGATTTATAATAGTTGGACTTTGAGAAAGAACGCTTTCTGAATAGTTGAGCTCTAATTGTCTTGTTGTTCTTAGCTTTAGGCCTCAGCAAACTGGAACTGATAGGCAATGTTGGTCTGGTTTGCCTCGATAGAAGTCTGTGGGCAGGCGATCCAAGTATATCATCATGGGGTATGTTTCTGAGATTAAGTAAATTCAAATAGACATTGGTATTGTCACACTTTGACCTCTCAAGTAACTGCTTTGCACTCTGCACTGGATGTTTAGCTAGACCATTTGACTGTGAACATTCAGGACTACTAGTAACATGTACAAAGTCCCATTCTTTTGCAAATTTCTGAAACATCTGACTAGTAAATTTTGTACCATTTTCAGAAACAACTTTGTGTGGACCACCATAGACTGAGAAATCACGTTTCAACTTAGTGATAGCAGCAGTGGATGTCAGATTAGGTAGTAAATCAATCTCAAACCAGTTCAAATAAGAGTCTGTCAACACTAAGTAATGCTGATTGTTCCACTCAAATGTATCAGTGGCTACTGTTGACCAAGGAAGTTCAGAAATTTGACTTAGCTGAAGTGGTTCTTTTTGCAAATGCAGTTTAGTACTATTGTATACTGAACAAGAAGAAAGTAGTTTATCTTTTAGTTTTGTTTTTTATTAGAGAAGGCCAAAATACTAGTTCTCTCACCCTTCTTTTGGTAGATTCAGAACCTGGGTGACCACGATGCAAAAGCTGAATAGATTCATGTTGTAAGTAAGCAGGGACAATAATTTTAGGACCTTTGAAAATAATGCCATCTTCCATCAGCATCTTATCTCTGTAAGGAAAATAGGTCTGCACTTCAGGTGGTACACTAGATTGCTTTGACGGCCATCCAGCATTAATGTAGTGGTTGAGCTTTTGCAAAATTGGATCAGTCTTTGCATGATCTCTCAACTCTAGTCTTGTGTTAGAAAAATTCTGCACTTCCATGATGTCAAAGTCAAAATTCTCTGCATGAAGCTGTTCCATTCTACTTCTGGATGATCTGGATAAGGTATCAGCCAGATAAAGAAGTTTGCCTTTTGTATACACCATTTTGAAGTTGTACTTTTGCAGTCTGAGCATCATTCTTTGTAATCTCACTGGAGCTGAATGAATAGGCTTCTTTAGAATAGCAACTAGAGGTTGGTGATCAGTTTTAATCTGAATAGCTTGACCATAGATATAATCATGAAACTTTGAACATGCAAATTCTATTGCCAAATGTTCTCTCAATTTGAGCATATTGCATTTCAGTTTGTGTAAGAGTTCTAGATGCATAGGCTACTGGTCTGCCTTCTTGAAGAATAACTGCACCAAGACCAAATTTTGAAGCATCACAGGAAAGAGTTACTGGCTTATTGACATCGTAGTAACTTAATGTAGGTGGGGTGGCAATTTTCTGCTTAAGTCTTCAAATGGTCTCTGGTGCTGTTCCAAGCAAGACCATATAACATTTTTGCGCATCAGCTCTCTCAAACACGCTGTCAACTCACTGAAGTCTGGTATAAACTTGCCTAGGTAGTTGATCATACCAAGAAAACATTGTAGAGCTTGAACATTTTCTGGTGCTGGCATCTTAAGAATGGCTGCTTGCTTGGACGGGTCTGGTCGCAAGCCAGTGCTAGTAAATAAATGACCTACATATGTAACTTCTGGTAGTCTGAATTTGCACTTCAGAGGATTGAGCTTTAAGTTCACTTTACGTGCTCTGTCTTGAACTTTCTTAAGTTTTCTGTCATGCTCTGCTTCACCATTGCCTCCAACCAATAAATCATCTACTATTATGTCATAAGGATAACCTGACAAAATTTAATCCATTGCACACTGAAAGACTTCACTTGCAGAATTTATTCCAAATGGCATCCTGAGGAATCTATATCTGTGAAATGGCGTACTGAAAGTAGTCAGTAATGAGAATTTGCGATCAAGCATCACTTGCCAAAGTGAAGTTTTTGCATCTAAGACAGAAAAAAACAGTGGCATTTGGTATTAGGGCTGTGACGTCCTTGACTGTACGCATTGGATGATGCAGTCTCTTTAATGCTTCGTTCAAGTCTCATGGGTCAGTACATATTCTGGTATCATAGGTTCATACTAAGCTATCTGCCCTGGGGCAATTATAAGCCTAGCCCGATTCTGTATGGCTTATGCCACCCCTTGATTTGAGTATACTGTGCCCTTTTTAAGGTTTAGTTTACTGTGCCTCTGTCTAATAGTGACACAGGAGTAATCCCTGGGACAAACCTACGCTCCCCCATCCACCTATCGAGATTCTTCTTGAAGAGATTCAGTGAGGTGCTCTGCCTCACATGAACTGGAATTCTATTCCAGAGTGAAGGGAGCCTCTGGGTTATGAACCTGTCCCTCCAACAAGTTCTATTTATTTTTGTGCTGAGGTTCAAGTCCCTCGAGCATGTGGTTCTAAGGGATTTAGATTTACTGAGGTGGAGTATGTCCATTAATTCTGGATTTGACATAGCTTTGTATGTCAGGCATAGATCGCCTCGAAGTAGGCGGTATGCAATTGAGTAGAGCTGGAGTTTTTTTAACCGAGCAGCATATGGCATCAGTTTGAGACCCTTGATCCTCTTGGTGAGATACTTTTGGGGTCTTTCTAATTGTTGCAGGTGTCGGGTAGGGTACATCCCAAAAGGGGCATTGTATTCTATGATGGGCCTGATGAGGGATGAATAAAGGGGCACGATTACTTCTCTTGATCTAGATGTGAAACCCTTCGTGATGAGGTGGGCTATGTAGAAGGTCTTTCTAACCACTTTGGCAATGGGGTTTTCAAAGGAGAGATTGCTATCAACTTGGGTCCCCAGGTCCCTAATAACTTTCTCTGTACTTAATGGGTTTCCGCCTATGTGGTAATTTGTGGGCACATTGTTTTTGCCAAAGGGTATGACTATACATTTTTTGGCATTTAGCTTTAAACCATGGCACTGGCACCAGTTATCTGTCTCTGTGAGACCTTTTTGAAGGATGTTTGTGTCAGCTGGAGAGTCAATTATGGCGCCCAGTTTGCAGTCATCTGCGAACTTGGTGAGCCATAGTCCTCCCACGTTTGCCTGTATGTTGGAAAAGTATATACCGAACAAGAGTGGTCCCAGGACAGAACCCTGTGGGATGCCACTTGTGACCGGTTTCAAGTCTGACATGGCTTCAGCAACTCTCACTCTGTGGGTTCTGTCTTTGAGCCAGTTTGCGACCCATCTTGTGACACAGGGGTTTATATTTAAGCTGGATAGCTTATCTATGATGCCCGAGTGGGGTATTGTGTCAAATGCCTTTGCAAGGTCCAGATAGGCTGTGTGGACTACCTTCCCTTCATCTATGGCTTTGTTGACTGTTTCAAAGAAGTCAACCAGGTTCAAAAGGCAGGATCTGCCCTTGACAAAGCCGAATTGGGTAGGATCTAGTGTCTGTAGGTCTCCAATGTCTTTGTTTTTGAGCTCCATGATGATCCTCTCCATAGCCTTGCAGACTAAGCTAGTCAGGCTTATGGGGCGGTAGTTTCCAGGGTCCGTAGAGGCTCCACCTTTGTGGAGTGGGACCACTGTTGCTGTACACCATTCTGTGGGCACATATCCTGTAGTGAGGCTGAGATTGTATAGCTGTTTTATTTGAGGGATTAGTTCCTCTTGGAGTTCATGTAGGATGCAACCTGGGATGTCATCTGGTTCCATGGAAGCAGTGTTTTTTGCTTTGGAGAGGGCAGCCTTCACCTGAGCATCAGAGATGTTTGGGAGGCAGCCCTCTGCCAGGATAGATACTTGCTCTTTTGGGGGGGAGGGGGTGGAGAAGTTTGCACTGAACCTGTCTGCCAGGATATTGGCGATGTCTGTGGGTTCAGTGTATTTTTTGTCGTTTAGAATCAACTCAGAACAACATCTGAGCCTTTCTTGTGGGCTAGTACTATGGACAACACCCATTCAGTCGGTTCTGTAACTGGACAAATTACACCTTGCTGCACCATTTTATCCAACTGAGCTTTAACTTTATTCTACATAGCTATCGGAACTTTTCTTGCTGGTCTGACCACTGGACTGATCTCTGGGTCTAACTTCATAGAATACACAACTGGAAGTTTGCCCAACTTGTCATCGAAAACATCAGCATGTTGTTGTTGTTGTTGTTGTGTCTTTCGGCTTTTCCCGGTTAGGGGTTGCCACAGCGGAACTCCGGTCTGCTAATGATTGGTAGTTGATTTTTACGTGCCGAGTTACCAGCCCTGACGCACAACCTTCAACGAAGGTACGCCCATTCATGCATGTCTCCACGCAGAAGACGCTCTAGCTGAGAATCGAACCGGACAGCGTCTGATTGTAAGGCGACATCGCTACCACAGCACCACCACCACAGTTATCGAAAACATCAGCATAATCTGAGAAAATAGCTTCAGTAAAATTGGAACTAGGATATGTGCTTATATGATGAACTTCTTTGGTAAAAGAAAGCAAATTCATTCTCAAATGTCTCTGAGACCCAACAATGACTGCACAGGTCTTCGGACTACATAGAATAACAAGCTGTAACAGTTCCTAGCCAAATAACATGAAAGCACCACCAAGCGTTCTGTCTGAATTTCTTCACCTCCATAAGCAATAAGTTTCACACTACTAACCACATTGAGTTGTTCATTAGTTATCACCTTAGCAAATGTGTCTGCTGACATAACATTACACTTTGAGACAGTGTCTGCTTTAAGCTCAGTGGTTTTACCATTGATCTGGACAGTACAAAACACTTCATTATTTGCCAATAAATTCACTGCATTAACCTTTTCACTAATTACTGATACACCATCTATGTAGAAAGTAGAATTGCAGCTCTCTATATAATCAACTTGCTTTTTTAAGTGACCCTTCTTTACAACTGTGTGAGGTTTACTTGATTTGCAAAACTTTTGAAAATAGTTCCCTTTTTTGCACTTGTCGCAGTGCTGACCAAATGCTAATAATTTTTCTCTTTTAGACTCATGATTGGCATCACAATTGTGGCAGTTAACAATAAAGCTGGATTTGGGTTTTGCTGACTCACCCTTGTACTGCACTGAGCATGTCCTATTCTTAGAACTTGCTAGAAGGCTACAGGTTTTACCTGTGAAGCCTGCAGAGGTAGCAGGTACCATGTGCTTAGGCCTGCTTCTGCTTGCCATATGTTGCATGCTGTCTACATTTGCTCTGGAGCCTGCTGAAAGCATGCTCTTATCACTTGCAAGCATACTTGTGTGCCTTTCTGTAACTTCATGGATTTGACAAATCTCAATAGCTTTGGTTAGCATTAAATCACTGTCATGAAGCAACATTTTTCTTACTGCAGCATTATTAATACCATACACAACCCTCTCTTTTATCTACTCATCTTTTAAATCACCAAACCAACATATTTTAGCTTTGTTTCTCAGGTCAGTTATATAATCTGAAAACGTTTCCACTGGTTTTTGATCTCTTATGTAACAGAATGGCTCTCTAATGTAATATTTGTCTGGGGGTTACACATTTCCCTGAATTTGCATTTTAAACACTTAGGGTCTTCCCTTGATTCAGCCTGAACAATATGATGGTTTTCGCCTTCTCCCTCATATACTGCTGGTGCATACACAAATGAACACTCTCTTTCAATAGCCTCTGATCCAGCTAGGTTTAGCAAAATGAATGTCCTGGTGCATGCATCTTTATCAGAATATGCTGCTTGTATAAACATATCGTACTCCAATTCTCTGTAATATTCTGGTCAAACACTAATGGTAATGGTTTTCAAAATTCATTTGTCATATTAACACATACCAGTGATGGCTTTTGCAAGTATGCACAAACACACACACACACACACACATATATATATATATATATATATATGTACATATATATATATATATATATATATATATATATATATATATATATATATGTATATATATATATATATATATATATATACATATATATATATATATATATATATATATATATATATATATATATATATATATATATATATATATATATATATATATATATGTATATATATATATATATATATATATATATATATATATATATATATATATATATAGGTCAGAAATTTATGCCAGTATTTGTTACTATACCCAATAGCACAACAAGCCTCTGAATAACTGAAATTTATGAAATAAGTCTCTCCGGCACTGTAATACTCTTGAAATCACTGTACTGTAAGAAACCACCTCTTATCAGTGTAAGACACATTTTAAAATAACTGCACTGTACGAATAAACTGGGCAGAAGAAGCTCAGAATAAGAAACATTTTGACAACTGCACTTTGTGAATAAACAGTAGACAGCACACTGAAAATTTCCCAAACTGGCTGTACTTTGTTAAATAACATGCAGTCACCTTGCTTCATCTATGCTTAATGTGCCCTCTTGCCCTTTATTATATTTTGGTTTGCACAGTTAATCTTTTTCATGCCCATTATACTTTTCTAGAGCTCGTTTTACTCTAAACACACGAGGTTGGCTTTAAACATGTTCATTTTGAAATTCTGAGGTAATTACAAACCCCTTTTGCGCTTTTCTGATAATAATTTTATCAAATATCTTAATTTTAAACATTTTGTTTAATTAATGAAACTTTTGTTTCTTTCGCTTTTTTAATAATGCAGTTTGTGCCCTTGTAATAATCCGTTTTATCTCTTTTATTTTTATAAAATACATCATTTGTGCAAGTTTTCATTACCTTTGGTTCTTTTCTGGCCCTTTTTCATGCTTGTTTCTGTTAATTTACCTTCACTGTTAACTCTGTACCTCTTAGCTGTGAAACACATCGTCTGGAATCCCGGTTCTGACACAATGTCGCTTGCCTAGTCAGGATAAAATAGACGAGTCTTTGTGGGTTCTGTTCAAGCAGCTTTACTATGTACAAACACATCAGGATTGAGACTTAATAACGTTAACATAGATAAACTTATAAACAAACTAGCTATTACACTCATACATGTCATTCTTTGGCTGCACTCTCAAAATGGCACTGAAGCTAGCACACACTTACTATTTATATACACGTGCCGACCTTGAAATGCGTCTTAAAGATACAATGTACACACACTATTCCACAAGGAGCTTCTGATAAACCCCCACCTTTCACAGAATCTAGTCCAACAAAAACAAAGTGTGCTGTAGAATGTCTTAATTTGTGTTTATATAGGGCACTTCTATCTCTCTTACCAACATAAAAGATTTGGTTTTGGATATATATCCAAAGCCAAATCTTTTACACCGGTGAATATCCCTAAGGTTTTCAGTATTAGCCAACTTATCACCTGTAATACTGAGTGGGTGGAATATATGGCCACATGTCATTGTGGGGCTTTTTATGTGGGACAGATGTCTAGAACATTTAAAAGTAGGATAGCTATCCACTTAAGTGATATTAATTGTAAGAGAGATAGAAGTGCCCTATATAAGCACAAATTAATACATTCTATGGCACACTTTGTATTTGTTGGGCTGGATTCTGTGAGAGGTGGGGGTTTATTGGAAGCTTCTAAACATAAATTGTTAGACTGGAAAGAACAGTTACAGATAGTTAACCTGGGTGCTTTATACAGACCTGGTGTAAGTGAGAATTGGTATCAGATATGTCTACTTTTTTTTCTGCTAGTAATTAGGTATATTATATATTGATCATAAATATTGTGTTATTATGGGTTTAAATTACTTGCTTTTGATGTATTTTCATATATTTTTTTCCTGGTGATTAAGTTTATTTTTGTTGAATTTATTTCTAATTGCCTCTGTCAATTGTTTATAAGTACTGGATTAAATGAGTGTTATTTCCTTAAGCCTACGTTATTTAAATGGTGAAGTTGGCCTGTTCCATATTGTACGGAAGACAAAACTGGTCTGTACTGCTTGCTAGTCACCACTGTTTGGTGTTTGGATTATATAGGCTAAGTACTAAAGAGATATAATTGAACAGTAAAAATTTTTTGGTTCTGAAATTGCCTGCTCATTTTTTCATTGCCGATATCTGGATGTTATACAGTGTTTTTTGGTATTTCCCGGAAAATGAGACGGAATGATAGTGCTGGCTTGCGCTGGAGCCATTATTCTATTTTTTTCTGTGCTAGACAGTTGTTGGTTTGTGTATATGTATATATATATATATATATATATATATATATATATATATATATATATATATATATATATAAGCTCACTAACAACCAAACACCGAACAAGGACCTTGAGTGAATGCAATCCCGCCCAGTATGGAAGAGCGGCAAATGAGATCTGAGGTAATACTGTGATCAGGGGCATTATGGGTAGGGGAGAAGCTTGAGAGTTGGATCCTATAATCTAAAGAAAGTGGCCAAGTCAGATCCATGGATTGGATCCAAACTCATTCGTTGAGGAACGAATGAAAATGACAACATGAGATCCAAGGAAATCCTCTCATAATTGACCCAGAAGCAGCACCCCAGATACAGTCTCTGCTGTGTCATAGCAACAGCTGGAGGCATGGTTTAATACATGAGAAGCATAAATTAAATGGGCATTCAAGGAACTTTCTGCCTCTTGAGAGACAGGATTACAAGCAAGCAGAACAGGACAGATGTACACCGTTAGCCTCCCATCTGGGGATGCATGAACTTACATTTGTTGAGGCACTTAAAAGTAACCTACTTAAACCACAAAGCTCTTTGTAATGCAACCCAAGAAACAATTCCCCTCAGCAACTTATAAACATATAACACAGGCAGCACCCACCATGGAACACCTTGAAACATACATCTACGAGTTACACTATTTCAAATCAAAAGCCCATAAGCCAAGCCTCTACATAGTCCATTTTTCTAGCCACAGGTGACTGCATAGTGAGACATAATGAGGCATCACACACCTGGCTGTGCAAGGAGAGGGTCATGGTCAGTTGCCTATTAGGTGACAGAATACACCACATTACAGATACACTCAAGTCCTTGCACCACAAGTTCACATATGACACAGTCATAGTGCATTTGGGTGGAAATGGCTTGAGACACACCTCCCTGGACCATATGAAAAGAGACACAATACAGTTCATGGAATTTGTGTCTGAAGCAGGTATGAACCTTGCCTTGAACAGCATTCTACCATCACCAAGAATGATGCTGCCATATGGACAAAAGTTTCACTTCAACTATTAGTTTAGCTTCTGGTGTCATTCTAAGGAGATATAACATATATCTGCCCAGAAGGAGATTGTAGACAGTCCTAACTGCTTTGCAAGGGGTGGTCTGCACCTCTCCCCTCAAGGCATTTGTATATTGGCTAAATTTTTGTCCTCCCCATAGCACCTTTTTCAGACACAGTCAGTCTTCCAAAACTTGCAACATAACAAAACAAAATCCAGATAACAAAGGTATTGCTGCTAAATGCTAGGTGCTTAAATAAAAAAAACTCCCTATAAGCACTCCTTACCCTGAAAAACACTGATATATGCATTTTCATAGAGACCTAGTTCAAGATCAGTGACAGCACTCCATCATTGCAGGGTTCAAGACCAATGGCACCACTCCATCAGTGCAGGGCTCAAGACCAATGAGAGCACTCCATCAGTGAAGGGTTTATGACCAATGAGAGCACTCCATCAGTGAAGGGTTTATGACTAATGAGAGCACTCCATCAGTGCAGGGTTTAAGACTAATGAGAGTGCTCCATCAATGCAGGGTTTAAGACTGAGAGTGCTCCATCACTGCAGGGTTCAAGACCAATGACAGCACTCCATCAGTGTAGGGTTTAAAACAAATGACAGCACTCCATCAGTGCAGGGTTCAAGACTGATGACAGCACTCCATCAGTGCAGGGTTCAAGACCAATGAGAGCACTCCATCAGTGTAGGGTTTATGACCAATGAGAGCACTCCATCAGTGCAGGGTTTAAGATCAAGGACAGTGCTCCATCAGTGCAGGGTTTAAGACTAATGAGAGTGCTCCATCAATGCAGGGTTAAAAACTAATGAGAGTGCTCCATCACTGCAGGGTTCAAGACCAATGAGAGCACTCCATCAGTGTAGGGTTTATGACCAATGACAGCACTCCATCAGTGCAGGGTTTAAGACCAATGACAGCACTCCATCAGTCCAGGGTTTAAGACTAATGATAGTGCTCCATCAGTGCAGGGTTTAAAACTAATGAGAGTGCTCCATCACTGCAGGGTTTAAGACCAATGAGAGCACTCCATCAGTGCAGGGTGTTAATGCATACCACATGTTCAGGAACACTGCAGTAGAGAAAGTTGATATTCTTAAAAATGCATTTAACCTCCAGACTCATTAAGACAAGATGATGAACCTGGAACTACTCCACATCCAGCTTACTATTAACAAAACCCCTTATCATACCAACTCTAAGAAAAAACTATAAAACTTGGGATTTCCCAGGTAAATTAAAACCTGATATTTGGAAAAAAAGGTTTAAGTTTTTTGACTATAGACGTGAAAGACTTGTTTATGGATATTCCTAGGAATGAAGGCTTTCAACACTTTTGTGACACTCTATATATATTTTCAAGTTTACCTGTAGAAAGGTTAGACTTGATTAGTGAACTTATGGAACTTGTGCTTGACAATAATTATATCCACTTTCAGGGAGAATATTATCAGCAAGTCACTGGAGTGGCTATGGGGGCAGTTTGTGCCCCCACATATGCAAACCTAGTGATGGTAGGGTGGGAACACCAATATGTGTTCAATTATCTTTTTTTCAAATTTATTTGTCTATATGTCCGTTTTTTGGACAATATTTTTTTATTATGGTACGGGGATGAAAAAAGTGTTGGTATGTTTATGGAATATTTAAATACTTGTACAGGTTTTTTTTAAGTTTACACACCAGTGGAGAAGAGAGAGTATACGTTATCTGGATGTTACCATTTCACACAAATTAGATGGTTTTAAATCCAATATACATAGGAAGGACACCTGGTGCAATAGTTACCTCCATTATTCTAGTAACCATCCCCAGATCCAGAAAAATAATTTGGTTAAGGGACAAGCAATAAGAGTTGCCAGAATGACCTTAAACAGGGATGATTTGAATGCTGAGTTTTTTTAAATTAAAGGAAATGTTTTTGTGTAGAGGATACCCAGAAAAAAAAATACTTGAAATCATGGGGGTGGTGTATAGAAGTTGGGGTACAAAATATATCTCACTCTTGGGAGTGGGTTTAGAGCAATCAAAAACCAATGATAAGGACACTAAGTATCAGAAAGCGTGTGTGATGGAATTTAATCAGCATACAGGATCCATCGAGATTATGAAGGCAAATTGGAATATTTCAAAGGTGAATAAAGATGTTTTTGAGGTAGTGGGGCAAGAACCCATTTTCTCCTTCAGAACTATAAAAAATTTTAAGAACAAGTTCAAACATTCTGTACAAGACAGTTCTAGGTTAAAAAAGGCAACTACCCCTTGTGGAAGGTGTAAACAGTGTCCTTTATCAATAGGGCCAACTCAATAGTTTTGGAAAATAGACTAAGAAGCAAAGTATTTTTTTGTAATGGCAACTGTAACACCAAAATGTTAATACACTTGGCCAAGTGTGGAGGAGGTTCAGCATTGTATGTCGGCAAGAGTGAAAGGGCTTTAAAAGACAGAATGCATGAACACCTCCATAACATCAAAATGAAGAAAGAAACTAGTGCACTTTTAAACACTCATTGACTTGTGTGAACTTTGTGAATTTTAAATTTGGTATTTTGGAGGTGATTAAAAGGAACCCCAGAGGGGTAGTTGAAAAACACAGTTTTAAATAAAGAACTGAAATGGCAACTAAGATTAAAATCCAATGTATTTCCAGGTTTAAATGACTATATTACCATTAAACCAGTTTTAAAAGTGAAAGCTTCTTTGGTGTAGTAGGATTTATGGTAACATGAAGTAATTCTTTGAATTAGTGTGTGTATGTTTTTAAGGGACAAAATTAATTATTTTTCAATTATTTAACAACTACTATCTAACAGTATATAAGGGGTATGATTGAACAACTGGTTATCTGATGAAGTCTTGTGCTTCAAGACAAAAGCGCTTATCAGTTGTGTTTTTATTTGTGGATTAAACTTTTTGGCACCGAATCATGGACTGGACTGCTTCATTTTTTGAAAACCCCTTATCATATCATACAGCTAACTTTAAAACCCCCTCTTCATCTCCATCAGCCCATATCAACTACCTAACTAGTATGCAGTCCATAAGCATTTAGCCAAACACCATTGTCCTAGGAGAATTTGACATCTGTTAACTGGGAATGTTATACAATCTCAAATATCAATGCCCAGAAATTTTGGGTCTATATTATATCCTCGAACACTTAAAAAAGCGAACGCTGATTGATGTAACTTATTTTCGCGAAACTGCAAAATATCGAAGCAGCAGAAACTTGAATTTTTTCCTAGGGAAAGAATTTGGTTGTCCGTTTCAGTTGCTTCGGTATTTTCAGTGTTATGGTGGAAAGTTACCGGTCGGATTCAGGTAAGTGTGCGATTGTGTGGATGTGAGTGTTAGGGTGATTTAGGTGAGTTAGGGTTAGGGCTTGGGTTAGGTGTGGGTGCGATTGAGTGGACATGAGGGTTAGGGCGGATTTAAGTGAGTTAGGGTTAGGGAGCGGGTGAGGTGAGTGTGCGATAGTGACGGACCTCAGGGTTAGGGTTTGGGTTAAGGTAAGTGGGTAGTTAGTGGTGTGTGCATAGTTTAGTGTAGGCTTAGGTATCAGATTTTAGGTGTATGTGTGTGGGATTTCTGTTTGTTTGGTGTGCTTGTATTGTGTGTATGTGTTTTAGATTAGCGATTTTTTCCCCTGGGAAAAAAATCGCTGATCTGACAGTTTGAGATTGTAAGCTTTCACTTAAATTAGGTTGATCAATCAGCGTTCGCTTTTTTAAGCGTTCGATGATTTAATATAGACCCGAAATTTTTAGACTTCATCAATACAAACTCTGTGAACCAGCTATTTGGCATCCCAACAAGGGGTGATAAAATCCTGGGCTTTTTTCTTACCAATATGACTGATTTATTCTTAAAGTTGGCATTGTATTTACTACAATCGGTCTCATTCAAAGTAACTATTGAACCTGTCACCACCACAGGAGAAAACAACTAAAAAACCTCTCCAAAGTAAACTACAGCCTATTACACAATAGTATAAAATGTTTTATACCTCCTGCAATCACAGACAACAATAACTATTGTGTAGAGGTGTACAAAAATGCCCTGTATAAACACTTAAGCAACTGTATGGATGCAGCTGTGCCTGACCACATTAAAACCAGGTCATCCCAAAAAAAGAAGCCACCCTGGTGGACCTCAAATATAAACAGGTTATATAACAAAAAGAAAAAAATGATGTCTAACAACAAGAGGGAACTGACTCAGCAGAGGAAGAATTCCCTCCACAGCTTGAACAAGCAAATCAAAAATACTGTAAAGTCTTCTAAAGCTAATTAAGAAGGTAAAATAGCATCCCTAGCTAAGGATAATCATAAGGCATTCTTTAACTATATCCAAAATCTAAAAAAGGGAATACCCAGCTATGTGCCAAATTGATAGTAGATGGTACCACTCATACTACACCAGAGGATATTCCCAACCTGCTAGTTCACAGATATGGCACAAATTCCACCCCCTGTCCCCACCAGCCATACCCCAAAGCATACCTGACACCAGTCCTCTGCCTAGTATCTCTAGAGATCAGGTCATATCTGTGCTCTCCAGGGACAAATACATGGCCTCAATGGGACCAGATAACATTGCAGGTTGCTTATTAATCAATCTAAAACAGGACCTAGTGTATCCACTTGGCATTCTCTTTAATCATAGCTTGAGAACAGCTTTGTTCCAGCAACATGGAGAACAACAACAGCAATCCCATTGCACAAAGGGGAGCTGTCAATGAACGCTAGAAACTATAGACCTATAAGTCTAACCAGCCCCATCTGCAAGGCCATGGAAAGAATCATCATGGACCTTATAAATACGGGCATAGGCGACCTTCAGACTCTAGACCCAATCACATTTGGCTTTGTTAAGGCTAGATCATGCTTATTAAACCTAGTAGACTTCTTTGAGAAAGTCACCAAAGGCCTGGATGAAGGTAAGATAGTGTATACTGCCTATCTTGACCTAGGAAAAGTTTTTGACACAACCCCCTACTCAGGTATCACTGAGAAAATCTCCCAGCTGGGGATTAACCCTTACATCATTTGATGGGTAGCCAGTTGGCTCACCAACAGAGTACATACTGTCAAAGTTGGTGACTCCACCTCTACCAGTAGACCCTTCACTAGTGGCATACCACAAGGATCTGTGCTGGGCCCTTTACTGCTTGGAATCTATTTCTGAGAAGTCCATGCTAAAGTAGACAAGTTTGTAGATGATTGCATATTGGGTGCAATCACTGCATCCCCCAAGGATGTTAACATATTACAGGAGGGGCTTACACAGACAAATAACTGATGCCAAAGCCACAGTCTAAAACTAAACACAAAAAAGTGCATTAGTATTCCCTTTGGCAAAGTAGAATTCCTGGCTAATTACAATATTGACAGCACCCCCCCCCAAGTTCAAACCTAGTGGTATGAGATCTGGGAACACAGGTAAATAGCAATCTGAACTTCAACCACTAAGTTTCCACAGTGGTAAGGAAAGCCTTCTTCATTGTGCAACTCATAAGTAAGCGCGTCACATCCAGGTCTAAAGATGTTGTAACTCCACTGTACTTAACCCTCATCAGACCACTAATAGAGTACAATGCTCCCCTTCTGCATGTATCTCACCAGACACCTGCAGCAGCTGGAGAGACCATAGAGGTTTCTCGCCAAGAAAATACAGGGCCACCAAACCATGACTTATGGTGGCTAGACTGAAAGCTCTGTCACTGTACTCTGTACCGTGTAGACTGCTGAGTACCAAATTGTGCCTGGCCTACAAGGCAGTCACTGATGCTGTCCTGATGGATATGCTGCACATTTGCAAGTCAAATGGCACAAGAGTCACTCACTCTTGGGATCTTAACCTAGCCTGTGACATTAACAGAACATGCTGGAGAGACAGATATATCTCCCAGAGATTGCCACTACTCTGGATTGAACTTCCAATTCATGTGAAGCAGAGCTCCTCACTGACCCTATTCAAGCGCAACCTGGACAAATGGATGGTTGACTGCAAATTCAACCAGGGGTGGCACCCATGTCTCTCATGGACAGGGGTTGTCGGTGTTTATCATAGACTCACCCTGCGAATTACATCCATCTAACCAAGGACAATTGAGGCAACTTGGGATTAACATGGCTAGGTTTGTAAGGGCTCTGGGGTCGTTAGCCTAGTAACATCCTATGAACTTATGACTCCAAGTCCTTTCCCTGCCAGTCTATAAGCACTTGCTTTATTTGATTTTGTACAGGAGCCTGTAGTCCCTGAACAAAAGCAGCTGCAATAGGTGGCTTAGCTTGTTCTTCTGGATCTAGTATTCCTGAATGTCTAGCAAACACTGCTTTAAGATGACTCAAATAAACTGTAGGGAGTTCACTTTTATTATGCTTACATGCCTGTACCTTAGACCAATCAGTCCTAACTTGACACACTTCTGTAATTTTATTTCGCAGCCCTGTCCTTTTGTCTGTTAGTGCATTCCCTGTGAGAGTAAATTTGGTTATTTCAACCTTTCAAGTAACTGTTTTCTTATTTCATCTGAAGTGACTACCCGAAGCAGCTGGTTTAAATCCATCAAAGTAGGGTTATAACATTCTATTATAGTTTTTAATTCCTCCTTAAACCTTAATGGATCTTCTCTAATATTTGGAAATTTTTTGGACATAATATGCAAATCAGCACGGATCCAATGGTGATGAACAAGCTCTCTATTATTAACCCCCCAGTATTTTTTAAGAGGTGCCAAAAGATCCTCTCCAGAGGTAACAAACTCTTGTCCTGCCCTGTTGTGGGAGTGTTTGTGGTGGGCTATGGGTGTATCAAATACTAGTGCTCCTGTTGGAGAGGTAGAGGCTTGTTGGAAATGAGAAGGAGAAGAAGAAGAAACCTCCCCGACCACAGACGCCTGTTCTGAAGATGAGGATTGAACAGGGGAACTAGGCTGAGATGTAACAGTACTGCGCTGACATGGTGTCCACTGGACAGTTGTCTGAAATGCAGGAGTCAAGAAACAGCAGAATCTTGTACAGGAGCCACCTCCTACCAGTACATATGGGGGGAGTGAGAATGCAGTAGCTACAGGAGGATTATCATCCTCTTCTGAAGTCTCTGTTTTTGGCCATCCTCAGTTTCTTCCAAACCTGCCAAGACAGGATAAAGGGATTCCTTTTTACTGGTCTGTACTGCCTTTTTGACCTCTTTTACTGTTGTAGCAACTTCCTATTAGTATTGTGTAATCCCCTTAATGCTGATTCCTTTTTCCTTTTAAGAGCTTCAGTATACCAAGAATAAAATACTGTCCATTGTTTCCCACTTACCTTGTTTTTTCTTTTCTTCCAAAATACCCTTCAAATTCTCTAATTTAATGAAGTTTTTATGTAGGGAAAACCAACCAAATGTTAAAGGCTAGGATTTTACAGCATATATCCTGTATAAGGAACAGTGATGTACATAATGCCTTGAGTAGGCATGTGATGGATAACCCCACACATAGATTTATTTTTAGGGCTATAGTGAATATTAAATTAAACAATAGAGGTGGTAATGTGAAGCATTTGACGGAGCTGGCAGAGTCCAGGTGGATTATTGAGCTAATGGCCAATCGGAGGCCTGGGCTTAATGATGTAATACCAGTAAAACCCACCCTCCAGAATAGGCGGGTATTTCATTGACTGCTATTGGCTATTGCTTGTTTTAAAAGGTGTTGTTTTAATGAGAGGTTTATCTGACGAAGGGAAATATCCCGAAAGCGCTCATCTTGAGGTTTATCTTGTGGTTTTATGTAATAAAAGTTCAAAGGAATAGCAGTGTCCTACCGCGTTTTTTCTGATAAATTCTCTAATTTATTCTTATCATAAATTCCATTTAATGGAAAACTTATCACCAGGGCAACTTCTAGTAAGCTGAAAACACTTACTCAAATACTTACAACTTTCCTTTCCATAATTATGAAACATAAAATATGCGGGTGTTCCCTTTAGAGGGATTTGATCCTGCCTGCTTAACCCTTTAGAGCGATTTGATCCTGCCTGCTTAACTTTGTTCCCATTTTCCCTATTAAGACTTACCTTGTAGATCCCGGATCCTGTTAATTCAAAAAAGAAAAATGACTATGTCAATTTATACACCATTCAGGGAGGAAAGGGTAGGGATTCGGTCACTGTGCAATGATAGAGTAAAGATTATGATGAGCCTTTTCCCACAGCACCCCCTTGATTTCATCCTGTCGTGAGCTCAAAATTTACAGCTCCAGCACTGCAATTGGGATAATGAGGTGGATAGGTACTGTGTCCAGAACTCACTACTCTTTTGGATCCTCTGAGGGTACTTTCACACTGTCACACCTATGTCCCAACAAGCTGTACGTTCATAACTGTATTCACCAGCACACACATGCACATGCACGCACACACACACCCCCCTATATCCCAACATGCTATAGACTCCTGGATTTTGATTTATAACATGCACACATACCTATGCCCCAACATGCTATAGGCTCATGCATTTGATTTATCAACACACACATACACACCTATGTCCCAGCATGCTATATGGCCCTGAATTTTGATTTATCAACACACACACACACACACACACACACACACACACACACACACACACACACACACACACACACAGTCACACACACACCTATGTCCCAGCATGCTGTAGGCTCATGCATTTTGATTTATCAACGCACATATCTATGTCCTAGTATGCTATATACTCATGAATTTGATTTAACTTTAACCTTTTTTCCCTCTCTCTCTTTTCACTCATACATTAACCATAAAACATCTCTCAATCCTGTTACCTTTTAGTCTTGAGGGTACTGCCCTCGACACAAGGCACCTCCTTGTGTTAATTTTCTCTTTTTGTTGTATGCGCATACACATTAATAAACTTTTCCTTATTTCCTGTGGGGTCTACGCCACTATTAATTTATATAAATCTAACACACAAACTCAGTCATTTAACAAAACAGTTATTCACTCATTCCACTCTTTTAAATACAATTATCTAAGGGAGAAAAAAATATTTTCCCCACAAATCAATTTTCCCTACCAAGTCTACTATGTTTGCACAGCCTGAAGTTAAGTATCTGAATGTCTGACTATTCCATACAAAACAGCATGGAATTCACAGAGGAACTTTCTCTGCTGGGCCCTTGTAATTTATTCCACACTGCCTTACAGCAATACCAGTCTTAAGGCACCAAATGTTAAAGTTCACAAATAAATAATAAAGAGTTTTGCCTTTTAGTCTCAGTCAAAAATAATGTTTCAGAATGTGCAAAGTACTTGTTTATTCCATAAACAGCATTGGGAGACTGCCTACTAAAATTTTTAGATCAGTCTCAAAGAATAAAGAGGAAACTTTATTTATATACCTTTTCTTATCAATTTTGTGCATGCAGTACTCTGACGTTACATTGCTTTTAACAAATCATTAAATTTGTAAATGTTTTATGCCCTCATGATCACACTTAAAGCTTCACATGAACACTTCACAAATATGCCATTTTAAAGCATAGACCACCTGTGCTTAAGATTTACTGGCCTTCAACTTTGTAACATTTGCACTAGTACATACTATTGAACAGACGTCCTTGCAAAGATGCATCCCCCATCCTGAGAAGGCCAGAGCATACTGCTGATTAATCTGGCTCCCACAGATACCTGACACAATTCACTAACTTTCAATCACAAACATAACCCTTAACTCCTTCAGCACTTACTTTGCCTTCAACTATCTGTCAGTACACTACAGTTTAATAATAGAGAAAATGCAATTGTAAGACAGTTGAAATATAAAGCTACTGCTTATGTGAAATGATATCTTGCATCTGCTTTTCAGTTTTCCTTTGACATAAATATATTATAACCGTTTTATTTGACTCATTTGTGAAGAAACTACAAGTTAATATGCATTTTGTGAAGGATAAACATGAGACATAATAACTTTCCATAACACAAAAGATGGTAACAAAAATAAATTAGCCTAGTGGGTAAAGAAAGGATACTATAAAAGTTATAATGTAGAAAGAAAGTTAAACTCTGAGGTTTTTGCTCACCATTTCCAACAAAATGAATATATAGAGATTGAGAGAATGCAATCCAGAATGAATCATTAGAGTGGCAAACAAGATCTGGGGTAATGCAGACAGTGCTCAGGGGCATTATGAGTAAAGGGAGGAGCTTGAGAGTTGGATCTAGAATCTAGAAAAAGCAACCAAGACAGATCCAAGGGTCAGATCAGCAACCAAGACAGATCCAAGGGTCAGATCAGAAACCACATACAATGAGGAATGAATGAAAATGATATCAGATACTGCTATTATGAGCTTAAGAATTTTTTTTTCAGAAATAATTAACTTTCAGCAGGGAATAGTACTTATAGGTGGGGACTGGAACTTGATTTGCTAGAGTAAGAATTAATCAGGGGGCCCTAAAAGGGAAATATAACAACAGAGGGTAGATTTCTGAAGAAATTTATGAAAATATTTGGTATAGAAGAAACAAAGTCAATAGTAGGAACTCAAACAGAATTTACATTTTATACACCAAGTTACAATAATTGGGCTAGATTAAATAGAAATTATATTTCAAAGGAACATGTGCATTTAACTGAAAGCTTCAACATGCATCCAAATTATTTTTTATCATGCCCAGTAAAAGCTAAGATAAAATGCTGGGTAATGAATAAAAAGTAAGATACTGGAGCTTCCCCCGTACCAGTTAAAAGGGGAATGGGTAGTGGAAATTATTTGAGAAATTTTAGGGAAGATAGAAATTTCCTCAGAAGATATAGCTAGTGAGTGGAATAAAATGAAAATGGAGTTTAAATATAGGGTAGAAATAAACGAGAAATATAAGGTTAAGAAGTAATAGGAATTATTTAGAGGGGCTGACAAAGGTTAAACTATGGCAGAAAAAGGAGATTTCACAAAACAAGAGGAGGAGCAACTGCAAAGTGCTAAACAGAAAATAAAGGAGTATTTGGATAATATGCATGAGTTTAGAAAGGCTGCAGTTAACCAGCTATTTTAATAACAACTCCAGAGCATAAAAACTTTCAGCACAGTGACAAACAAAAAAAAGACAAAGGGTTGTCCCCAAACTTAGGGAGCCTGTGACAAAAAAATGACCAAAGATCCCATGGAAGTATTAGAGATATTTCAGAAATTTTAAGAAAATGTTTATAAAGCAGAGGAATGTGAAAACTAAAAGAACACAAATGGAAATATTTACAGAAGACTTAATTATGCCAAGGTTAGAGGTGGATGAGGCTCAACAACTAATAGTTAAGGTAGCAGGAGATGAGATAAAAATGGTGATGTATAATCAATCTGCAGGGAAGTCTCCTGGAACTTATGGTATTCCCGTGGAAGTTTAGAAGTTATTAGGGAAGAAAGTGACAAAGATCTGGAAGATTTTGTTTAACTGTATTTTAAAATCTCTGTACTAAGTGACACTTTGGCTAAATTCCAAGTACCATCAAACCCAGTAAACATCATAGCATATGCTGAGTTATTTGCAAAATCCCTGTACAGCCATATTAATACTGTATAGAGTGAGCTGTGCCCACTCATATCAAGAAGAAAAAAAAATAAACAAAAAAGACAAGTCACCCTGATGGAATCACAATATCTATCAGTTATATAACATAAGAAAAAAAATCTTGGCCAAGTGTAGGTGGAACAAAGCCCTATGTATTAATAAATAGCCTGACCAATCTAAATAGGCAGCTAAGAGGGCTAATTAATACTTCAAAGGCTAAATTTGAAGAGAAAATAGCTTCTCAAACAAAGAAAACCACAAAGCTTTCTACAGCATGTCCGTAACTTCAAGGGACGTGCATAACAATGCACAGAACTTATTGTAAATAGCATTGCCCACATTGAACTGGAGGCCATTACCAACCTTTTAGCTGACAGATTCAACTCAAATTTCTCCACCCACTCCTCCCAATAGTCCAAAGAAAATACTGCATACCACAATCCCCCCAACCATTAGTAGGGAACAGGTCTTCAATGTACTTTCCAAGGCAAAAAACATTTCATCAATAGGCCCAGATAACATCTTGGGATACTTAATAAATAGCATGAAACATGACCTCTCTGGTCCTCTTTAATCACCTTTCAACTGGAACCTATAGTCAGGTTTTCTGCTCAAGGAATGGAAGATGGTTACAGTCATTACCCTGCACAAAGGAGGTCCACTAACCAATCCGGCTAACTACAGGCCCATAAGTCTGACCAGCCTCATATGTAAGGCCATGAAAAGAATCATCATGGACATGATAAATGAGAACATAAATAACCTGCAAATGCTGGATCCATCACAGTTCAGCATTGCTAAAGGAAGGTCATGCCTATTAAGTCTGGTAGACTTCTTTGAGAGGTTCACTAAAGCAATAGGTGGAGAAATTTGAGCTGAATATGTCAGCCAAAAGGTTGGCAATGGCCTCCAGTTCAATGTGGGTGATGCTATTTACAATAAGTTTTTTGGGAAAAACTTAGTTCCCACTAATTACCACATCGATGGGAGCCCACTGAACACTGAAGGCGTTATAAGAGATCGGGGACACAGTTTGACAGATACTGCTCCTTCGACCACCACATTGCCACTGTGGTCAGAAAGTCCTTCTAAGTGGCACATCTCATTACCAAGGGTTTTGCATGCAGAAAGAAAGAGTTCATCATCTCTCTGCACTCTTCCCTCATTAGGCCAGTCATTGAATATAATGCCCATTTGGCATGTACCTCACTAGACACATGCAACAGCTGGAAAGGCTGCAAAAGTACCTCACGAAGAGGATCCTAGGCCTTAAGCACATGTCCTACACAGACAGACTCAAAAAACTCCAGCTATTCTCTGTCTCGTATCATCTACTAAGAGGCGATCTCTGCTTGACTTACAAAACCATGTCTGACCCAGCTCTGTTAGAAATGCTACATCTAAAGAAATCCCAATCCCTCCACACCACACACTCCAGAGACCTCAACCTCATTACCACAATCAATAGAACATGCTGGAGGGACATGTTCATAACCCAGAGACTGCCCATGCACTGGAATAGACTTCCCATACATGTCAAGCAGAGCACCTCACTGGCCCTCTTCAAGAGAAATCATGATGAGTGGATGGGAAATAGAAAGTTCACCCGGGGGATCACTCCAGTGGCTCTATTTGATAGAGGCACTGGGAACTAATGATGGGCAGCATGATGCCAGGGTACTTCTATGGGCTAGGCTTGTAAAGGCTCCAGGGTCATTAGCCTAGTACACACCTATGAACCTATGAAGGCAAGACTATGTACACAGTTACCTTGACCTGGCCAAGGCTTTTGATACAATACCCCACTCAGGCATTACAGACAAGCTCACTAAATTAGATATAAACCCTTTTATCTCCTGCTGGATTGCCAACTGACTAACTGATAGGACCCAGGAGGTCAAAATACGTGAGGCTACCTCTACCAAGAGGCCAGTCACTAGTGGAGTCCTCTAAGGTCAGTACTGGATCTGCTCCTTTTTAGCAGCTATTTCTGTGAAGTGGAAGCAGACACTCAAGGTTTATGGCTGACAACATTTACAGATGATTACAAGCTGGGGGTTATCATCAACTCCCCTTCTGACACTAGCATTCTTCACGAAGGCCTATCTCTTACTAACAAATGGTGCCAAAGCCATGGTCTTAAACTCAGTGTTAAGAAATGCATTGCACCCTTTGGGAAGTCAGCCATCCCAGCTAATTACCATGTTGATATGCCCTTAAGAGTTGACCCAGTGGTCAGGGATCTGAGTACACACATAGACAGTAGCCTTACCTTCAACCACTATATGGCTACAGTGGTGATGAAATCATTTTATGTTGTGCAACTTATAAGTAAGAGCATGGCATCTAGGTCCAAAGAGGTCATTATCCCATTGTACTCTGTCCTTATAAGACCAGTCATAGAGTACAATACTCCCTTTGGTATGTACCTAACCAGGCATAAGCAGCAAGTAAAGCAATCTCAGCGGTTCCTTACAAAAAGGATACAAAGAGTAACCAACCTGCCTTATGCAGAGCACCTTAAAGCCCTTTCCCTCTGCTTGATCTCCTATAGATTGCTCAGGGATGATCTATGCCTGGCTTACAGGGCATCTGCAAACTCCACACATATGAATATCATCCATATTCATACGTCAAACAGTACAAGAAATACAAGGTCTAAAGACCTAAATTTTGTCTGTGACTTAAAACATGCTGGAAAGACAGATATGTATCCCAGAGACAGCCCCTCCTATGAAACAGGCTTCCCACCCATGTGAAATTGAATTTGTCTGTTATCCACTTTAAGTGCAACCTAGACCAGTGGATGGAGAATACCAGGCCTGGCACCCATGTGTCTTATGGACAGAGGTAGCTTATTAATGCCTAGCCCTCAATGTCCTGTTTGGATACTGAACATAAATATTCTTTCAAGAAAACTTGACTAGGCTTAGAAAGGCCTCCTGCATCATTAGCCTAATACAAATCTATGAATCTATGAATTTGTTAGGGATTGATATCAGAGAATAGGTAAAGAGAAAGGGACAGGGGAGTCTTGCGTGAAAGACCAGCTCTGGTAGAGTTTTTAGTTAAATTTAAAACGAAAGTTTCTGTTGAAAAGAGGATAATTAGTAAGACATATAAAATATTGCATGATAACTACCGGAATCAATAAGAGAAGGTTAGAAAAGATTGGGAAGAGAAATTGAAAAAAGAAATTTGCAAGGGGAACAATGGGAGGACATACGTATGGCCTCTAAGTATGCAAAAAAAGTCCAGAAGGTGTAGGACATTTGCTTGGAAGTGTTTGCATACTTATTTTAATACCCTAAGCAGATGTCAAAGAATTTTTCTTCAGATAGACAGGAAATGTTGGAGGTGTGATGGGGGAAGAAAGAGGCAACTGGGAACATGTTTTGGGAATGTAATGAGTTGGAAGATTTAAAAAATTCCCTACAGTGTACTTAGAAAAATTGGGAGAGGAAATGTCTGCAACTAAGGAAATTAATTTTTTGAACTGGGACACAGAATCTGAATTGCCTAGACATAGTAAGGCCTTATTAAGTTTAATTATGTTGACTGACAAAAAAAATAAGTACTAGAAAATGAAAATCAAAATCTAAACCAACTGTATTTCAAGTACTGAATGTTGTAAAAGAGATAAAAGAACTGGAAGAAGGAGCTTTAGATAAGGGAAGGACCAAATTACATTGAAATAAATGGAATTTGTGGGAATAAATGCTGAATAAAGTTCAGTAGGAGGGGTAAGGTTAAAGGGGAGGCAGAAAATGAATGGTTTATGTAATGTTGGACTTAAAGATGATTATAAAGAAAGAAATCATGTAATGTATAATGTGTGTAAATGGAAAAAATGTTGATATGGTTTGTTTTGTTTTTTTTATTAAAGTACATGTGCCTAGGTCTTAAGTGATATTTTAATAAATGTGTTTAAAAAGGGAGGATCAGGTCACTTTTGGGAGGGGTCTGAAGGGAAAACTCTCTGCAAAGTTAAAGTCGCATCCAGGCATGATAGTGAATAGTAAGACTGGTGCTTGCTGCTCCAGCCGTGCCATCCTTTGCATTAGACAAGAGATGCATGAATATGTTAGAGATAGACTGCATGGTTGCCAGATGGGACTCCAAGGCCCAACGGGACTCCACCGTCATGGGACCTGTCAGGTATTTTGACATTTCCTTTGTCAAATCCATCTGCAGTCTGCTCAAGTCAGCCATATAACTGAGTGCTTGCAAGGCAAATGATGCTGAAGCATAGATATGCTTTACAACCTTGTCCAGTGCCATGGACTCTCTTAGGGGTTTGGACATTGGAACTCTCCTCTGAGTGTTCCTTCTTATTGTCTTCAGCCACAACAATGACATTCACTGCAGGCACCTTACACCAATCTGCCCTATCCTTTGGGCACACTAATATCTTTTCAGACTTGCAAGGGATTGGTTTTACCTTGTCCAGCTCCTTCCAAGTCTGAAAACTGTCCACCAGGAGAGCCACCCAGGTTGAAGAAGAGCCTGCACCAAAAGCTTCAAGAATACCAACTCCTCCTGGGAGGGCGATTGGTGGACCAACCTCCCCTTTGAATAATCCTCTAAGTTCACCAAATGAGACTTCTAGGGGAGATCTGAGGGACCCTTCCCCTTCATCGAGATTGGTATCTTTGGATAAGGACTCCTAAAAGGAATCTCTTACACTTCTCTGTGGGGGGAGATACTGGGGGAGAGTCAGAAGTAGCAGGGGAAACCACAACCTGGGTTGGCTCAAGGTTGGTTGGTTGTTGTAGACTGCCCCAGAATATGATAATGTGGTACCAACTAACTCGAAACACTCATGTGTGGGCTGGATGCAAGGGTGTGCAGGTCACTACCTCTCTTGAGTGAGGAAAGGATCTTCTCAAACATCTCTAAGACTGAAGCTAAGGCTGGTCTTGAAGAAGGCCTTCTCAGATCTGAATACCCCACCATGATCTGAGGAAGAAGATGGTGCCAAACTATGAAGAGCTGAAGCCTAGAGAAGTAGGGAAGGCTGCAAAAACCTTGGATTCAACCCAACCCCAGGCCATTGAACCCAAGCCCTAGAATATGAGATCCAGCCTGCTCTGAAGTGGTCATAATGAAGTGTCTCAAAGAAATTGTTGGAGTAAAAGACACCAAGGTTGTCTTCTCCAGTAGGAAGACCACATGAAAAAATCAGATCCAAAGTAACTGGATCCAAAAAACAGACCAGAAAAAGAAAAGTAATAGGTGTAGAAGGCCAAGGTTTTACCACCCGTGTGGAGGGCAGGACAAGAAGAACCCTCAACTGTATCTGGGCCTTCCAACATGTCCTCATAATCTTAAGCAAATCTTGTTCAGACAAACTCTAGAAGATTGCACTGACCTAAAGGAAGCAGCTGCCAAGGGCAGTCTGGAAAAGTGGTGTCCTGAACTATCTGAAGTGAAGGTTGGCAACTGGATACTGGTAGGAGACTGTTCCAGTGAAAATACCAGATCTGGTGCAACAAGAGATTGAATCTGAACTTGATTTGCCTTTTGAGGTGCAGGGGAAGCTGCCAAACCTAAGGACCCAGGGGCCTTTGAAGCATGACATTTCACAGTAAAAGGGTTTAGATACCTTTTCCAACTCTCCTGCAAACTTTCCTTGGAGGGCTGTCTGTCCCTCTCCCTGGGTATGTTGTTTGCCTTAACAGAAACATTGCTGGAAGAAGGGGACACTGAAATAGAAGATGCCAAGTCTCCCATTTGGGTAGGCAGAAGGCCCTTCAGAATAATTTTGTAGCAGTGATCAGAGACCGCCCTTGATCCAAAAGAACAAATATCACAACAATTTCTTCATGGTGGGCAGAATCCAAAAATTGGATGCATTTGTTGTGTGGATTATACGGCAGAGTCTTAAGGCTGCAAGCCACGAAAACTATGAAGAAGGTCACTTACCTGTGAAAAAAAGAGCCGAGCTCTGTAGAAAACATCTCTCATCTAGTGCATCAAATGAGATTTGGAGGCAGAGGGATTAGTGGTGCATTATGGGAAAGGGGAGGGGAAGCGCTTGAACCTTGGAGTTAAAGTCTACAGTGATAGTCTCGAATCAAATATATTCATGAGATGATGCAGATGGAAAATACATCAGATTAACTCCTTCACTGACAGTATTGCCCTGCTCTTCTCCTCCAATTTTCTCTTCAGGGGGCTCTGAAAACTGACTCCATCTCAAGTGCGGCATTAAGCAGTTGAATTTTAACATGGTCTGGCAGGGAATAATTCTCAGCCAGGCATGTCTTCTTATTGCTGACCCTGAAGCTGTCACTTTGCCAAATGGATCAAATGCATATTGCTGCATTTATTGTAGTGTTCTGTTACCTGGGAAGAAACATCACATAAGTGTAGCATTTCACCTCTCAAGGCTTTGCTCAGTCTCATGCTTTAATACTTCAGTGCGTGTATTTGATAGTTGACAGCCCTAAAGAGCAGGCTGACAGTTGTGTAAATCTTCTTCCAAAAGTGGTCCAGCATTTTAGTTTCTCTGTCATTGGGAGGTGGATTTTTACTTGCAGTCCTAGTTGATCCCTTGATGGTATCTAAGAAGACGTGTTTTAAACTATTCCCAGCTCCAGAAAGTCTGCTCTTCAATTTTTCCCTTAGAACTAGTCTAACTCTCAAAGTAAGCACTCTACCTTCCTTCTACAGCCCAGCACTTGCTCAAATTCCTCAGTAAGCACTGAACAAACTATAGCACTACACCCCCCCTATACTATTCAGAAGTACAAGGCTCCCTATTCGTCCATTCCGGACAATCAATAAATCAGTTCTTTAAACTATCCAGGCATGTCCAAAGTGCAGTTTTAGGTATTCTCTCCAGTCCAGCTGGTGAATCTGGGAATCTTGAGGCAATGTTACAATTGCCTTATGCACACAGACAGCCCTCTCCTCCTTCCAACAAACTCAAATGTATGTGAGAGATGCAACTATACAGCCAAACTGGAGGCCGAGCTCTCTCAACCCAAGACTGGCACAGTCAGTCAGGAGGAGAAGGAAACCATTCGCACCACAAAACCAGTCTCACATAGACCAATCTTATCAGCAAACAAGACACATAAACTCACAAAAACATACTCGGAGGCTCTAAATAAAAATCTGCCAAAGCAGCAGAGACCTCCAAAGCAGACATCCAAGCAACTGCTACCCCACAACAACTTTCACATATCACATACTTCACAAAGTCAGTGTGCCACACAGTCGCAGCCCTTAAGGCTAAATAACACACCTAATACACTAATAATAGGAGACTTTATTGTCAGGCACGCTGACGTCCCACTCACCAGACTGAACAAGGAGAAGGTCACTGTAAGCTGCCTGTTGGGTGCCAGGATCCGCCACATAACACAAGCACTCAGGTCACTCCACAGCAGATACAAATATGACTCTGTCATTGTCCATGTTGATGTGAATGACCTGAGATGTACCTCCCTGGACTACATGAAAAGAGACATAGAGGAGCTCTCTGATCATGTAGCCCAGGCCGGTATGACCCTGTCCCCGAGTAGCATCTTGCCCTCACTAAGAATGATGCCACAGTATAAAGACAAAATGATCAATTTTAACAATTGGTTAAGCTATTGGTGTCATTCAAAGGGGATCCAGTGTCTGTCAGCCTGGGATGACATGCTCGACAAGCCATGTTGCTTCACCAGGGATGGCTTGCACCTTTCACCCTTAGGCTTTCGAATACTGGCTAAGGCTCTTGCCACCCCCATAGTGCCTTTTTTAGGCAAGGCTCAAAAGACAAACCTACCTCCATAGACAATACCAGAAACAAAAAACTAAGGGTAATGCTACTCATCGCCAGAAGTCTAAACCTCAAGATGCACGCACTTGAGGCACTCCTCAGTATGAAGAAAATCAATATCTGTGCAGTAACAGAAACCTGATTCAAGGCTCCAGAGAGCACTCCAGCACTACCAGGATTCAACTCATACCATACTTTTCGGCCCCAGAACTCAGACCGAAATACTAAAGGAGGGGGAGTATCCATCTTCATCAAGGTTACCCATATCTCCAGGTTAGTGGCACTGCACGAGGCATTGGAGACCCTCCAGGTACAACTAACAGTGGGCAAAACTGCTTAGAGTTTGTAGCCTGCTACAGATCACCCCCCTTGTCTCAGGATCCCCACTCGGCATTCCTGAGAACATTGGAGAATATGAAGGTCTCACCAAACACCATGATATTGGGGGATTTCAACTACCCAAACATTGACTGGGAAAATTACTCGAGTCCCAACTCTTTTGCCCAATGGTTCCTGGAGTTTATAAACTCAAACGCCATGGAACAACTGGTCATCACTCCCACAAGAGAGGACAACATATTGGACCTGGTCATCACTAACATGGGGGCTCATTGTTCCACACCAGAGGTACACCCCTCGTTGGTAAGATCAGACCATAAACTAATCACAATGGACATCCACATCCCGACCCCACCCCCAGCCAAGGAAACCACTGTGAAAAATCTCTCAAAAGCAAACTTTACACTTCTCAAGACCGAGGTGGAAAGTTTCAAAGCCCCCGGGCTAATGGAAAATGCTACCCAAACCGCAGAATCCTTTACAAATGCACTCTATGAGCACCTACAGGAATGCATGGATCATGCCACAAGTAAAACCAAGACTCACTCCTCCAAAAACAGGAGACCAGTCTGGTGGACCCCGGCCATAAATAAGCTATACAACAGAAGGAGAAAACTATTAAATGATAGAGCAAAATCCCAAAAAGGGAAGGCATCCCTGATCAGTATTAGCAAGAAACTTCGCTCCATCATAAAATCATCAAAGGCTAACTTCGAAAGAAAAATCGCCAAAGATTCTAAAGATAATCACAAGGCGTTCTTTAGCTACATCAAGAATCTGGGTGGCAACTCTCAGATCTGCTCTGAACTGGTGCAAAATGCCACAAAATATACTGAACCCACTGACATTGCCAACATCCTGGTGGACAGGTTCAGTGCAAACTTTACCCCCCTCCCCCCCCTAAAGGGCCAGTGTATATCCCAGAAGAATGCAGTCCCCCAGACATCACAGGCTCACAGGTGAAAGTAGCCCTTTCCAAAGTAAAAAACACAGCATCAATGGGACTGGATGGTATCCCGGGCTAAGTCTTACATGAGCTCCAAAAAGAACTAAACCCTCACATAAACTCACCGTTCCAACTCAGCCTCACCACAGGTTATGTACCCAAAGAATGGCATACAGCAACAGTAATCCTGCTCCACAAAGGTAGCTCTGCAACGGATCCCGGGAACTATTGCCCTATAAGCCTGACTAGCCTAGTCTGCAAGGCTATGGAGCGCATCATCATGGATCTCATAAACAAAGACATTGGGAACCTTCAGACACTGGACCCTACCCAATTCGGCTTTGTTAAAGTCAGATCTTGCCTCTTATACCTGGTTGACTTTTTTGAAACAGCTACCAAAGCCATAGATTTATTTATTTATTTATTTATTGCAGTTGGTTTACCAGGATAGTCCATTGGGCCTTAAAGAACCTGTTTTCAATGGAGTCCCGGGGAGAAAAGCTCCAAAAAATAAATGTACATTAACATTTGACAGTAACAATCTAGGTACAGAAAGTTATTAATACAATGTAGAAGTAAAAAAAAAAAAAACATGCCAGCAAAAGAACAAATGCAAAACATAAATACAGATTAGAGAGCAAACATAGTAGCTAAATAAAGTAGGTTATGATATTAAAGGACATTAAGTAGAGTTGGTTATGTGGGGTGGGTGCAAGAGCATTCCCACTGTGATGCTAGGTGTAAGAAAAGAGACTTCTTGAAGGTAGAGTGGTTAGAGATAGTGCGGATGTTTGGTGGTAGGGAGTTCCAGAGGCGAGCGAGGCTGAAGGAAAGAAGGTTTTTGCCTGGGGGATGAGTAGGTTTATGCACTTCTAGTAGATTTTGATTATTAGACCTTAGAACTCTGTTAGGTAGGTGCATTTTAAAGGCAAAGGAAAGGGAGGGACAGTTGGAGGGGTTTAGAATAAGCTTATGGGCTAGAGTTAGTTGAGTGTAAGTTAGTTGATTGTGAAGTTCTAGCCATTTTAGTTTATGGAGGGAGAGACAGTGGTGAGTGGAAGACTTATGGCTGGTGGCGAATTTTGCAATTTTGTTATAGCAGGAGGTAAGCTGTTTTTTTAACAAGGGAAAGGTAGTCCACACAACCTACCTGGTAGATGAGGGAAAGGTAGTCCACACAACCTACCTGGACCTCGCAAAGGCCTTCGACACAATACCCCACTCTGGCATCATAAATAAGCTTACCAGCTTAAATATCAGCCCATATGTCACAAGATGGGTTGCAAACTGACTCAGGGATAGAACCCACATGGTCAGAGTTGTGGGTGCCATGTCCGACTCTAAAGCGGTTACAAGTGGCGCCCCACAGGGCTCACTCCTGGGACCCCTCTTGTTCGGTATTTACTTCTCTGAGGTACAGGCAAGCACGGGAGGACTGTGGCTGACAAAGTTCGCAGATGAGTGCAAACTGGGAGCCATAATCGACTCTCCGACTGACACAAGCATCCTCCAGAAGGGTCTTACGGAGATGGATACCTGGTGTCAGAACCATGGCCTCAAGCTAAACGCCAAAAAGTGCATATTCATCCCCTTTGGGAAAAACAAAGTGCCCACAAACTATCACATAGGAGGTAATCCACTAAGTACGGAAGAAGTAATTAGGGATCTGGGGACCCAAGTAGATAGTAACCTCTCCTTTGACAATCACATTGCCAAAGTGGTTAGAAAAACCTTCTATATAGCTCACCTTATCACAAAAGGGTTCACATCTAGATGAAGAGAGGTCATTGTGCCCCTCTTCTCATCGCTCATCAGGCCCTTAATTGCGTACAATGCCCCATTTGGGCTGTATCTTACCCGACACCTGCAACAGCTGGAGAGACCTCAAAAGTACCTCACCAAGAGGATCGTCGGTCTCAACCAGATACCCTATGCAGCTCGACTAAAGAAACTCCAGCTCTACTCAGTTGCTTACCGCCTACTCAGAGGCGATCTCTGCCTGACGTTCAAGGCCATGACCAACCCGGAATTGTTGGACATGCTCCACCTCAAGAAAACCAAATCCATTAGAGCTACACGCTCCAGGGATTTAAACCTCAGCACAACAAAAATAGGACATGCTGGAGGGATAGATTCATATCCCAGAGGCTTCCCTCGCTCTGGAATAGAATCCCATTCCATGTTAGGCAGAGCCCCTCATTGACCCTCTTCAAGAGAAATCTTGATGAGTGGATGGGAAACCGTAAATTTACTCCTGGGATCACTTCTATGGCCCTGCTAGACAGAGGCTGAGGAATCTAGTCTAAAAGGGTGGCGAAAGCCAACACATTCTGGCTGGGCTTATAAATGCCCTAGGGCAGATAGCCTAGTACCTACCTATGAACCTATGGATGGATCAGCAATAGGATGTTATAAATAATAAGTTTACAACCCTGTACAATCAGTCTAGTTTCTTGGGATTGGGGCTTGGAAGTCTGGCTCCAAAACTGCATTACTGAATGCATCTGCCAAAACTTATTGCTAAGAGTTTTGGCTCAGATAAAGACAGACTTCTTTTTGGCTCAGGTAACCCCAAGAGTTCTTTGTATCTCTTGCATTCTTGCATTATATAGCTCATTAGATTTACATTTGAAATGATCCTTCTCCCACTGGAATCACCAAATGAGAAATCCTCTGGTGGAGAAGCAGAGCATAAGGTGTTTTAAATGTCTGATTAAGACAGCTAGCTCACATAAGCCTGTTCATCCACCTCCGAGTCACTGGAGTTTTATTCCTCAGTGGGTGGTTTCCATCTTACCTTTGCTTTTTATGACTACAGCCTCCTGATGCTGTCTCTTGTTTTGTAAAGGGCTGCAGAGTTTTAAGAAAGTGCCCAAAATCCTAAGTCAGCTTCATTAAGTCTTCAGAGGTAGCTTGGGAAGCAGAAAAGGATAAATGCCCATCCAGATCATGCTGAGGTGAAATAGCCAGTGTCCTGCTGGATGTCTTCAGCTTGGATCTGGGACTGGTCACTTTCAAATGTGAGCAGATGCCAATGACCTCAGTTCTTGAGCTAGCGATGCCTTCTGCACCATCACCAAGAAGATATTGTCCTCACCGTCAGAAATCGAGATATGGGTGGTCAGGACCAGACACCCAAATGAAGGCAAACAGAGTGGTGAATTTAGGCTTGGGAGGCCATTTTGTTGTCCAAGCACTTGGCAACACAAGTGGCTTCATTCCAGTTGTAGATGTCAGAGGCTATGAATGTACCTCACAAGATGAGACATTCTCAAATTTAGGGAGGTCTTTTACTTGAAATAGATTTTTCTCCTCCCTTCCATCCTTCTTGTATGGACATTTCATTCTGTATTTCTGTGGCACATCTGCAGCAGATTTGCTTTCTTTGGTTCAAATAGTGCTTGAGAATCTTTTCTCTCCACTTAATGGCCTTCTGGTTGTGACATGCATAGTGAGGGCAGTTAGGGATGCTGTGTTTAGCTCCCAAACAGAATCAGCAGCTGGTGTGGAATTCTTTGTGTGATCTGCTTCCCACAGAAAAATGCACCTGGAAACTCTTAACTTCTCTTAAATCTACACCTGACACCGGAAGAGCTGCAGCTATAAACATGCAAAGTATAATAATGAATAGTTATGTAATGGGGTACGTATCTAAGAAGCTCCAGAAGCCAAGTCAATCCAAACAAATGAACTGTAGCACAATACACATCAATCCACACTCATACAGCAGCAAGAAAGAACTGACAATGGCACAGACAATGCTCCTGCTATACCACTGATGCTCTGATATGCAGGCAAAGAGACATTTCCCCAGCCAGGGGAGGTGGGTGACAGGTGCAAAGCTCTGGAAGTCAGGCCAAACAATGAGTATTCTGCAGCAGAAGTCCCCAGAAAGTTATCATTTCTTGAATAGTGGACAACAAACATCACAATAAATAGCATGCAAAACTCCACACATACAGTGGTCAGATGTCAGAACTGAACCCTGGAGCTATGTGGCTGAGACTGTATCACTAATCCATTGTGCTTGGCCATACTTCAGGTTAAGCCTATCTGAATTACGGGTGCAAATACTATCTATGGATGTTTTCTTACCAGTGCTACCTCATGTACTCACTGCACATCTTACTGACCAAAATTCTCATTACTGGCTTTGTCCCCTAAAACATGGCACAGTGGACCACAGCAGTCCCTGTGATCCGCAGCTGATCCAGGAAACCACACAACAGCTATTCTTACCAGTATTATCTGCATTGTTATGGAGAGGCTACTATGATGTCAATTCAGAAAGAGATTGGTGGGTTTGTTAAGGGTAGATCATGCTTAGTAATTATGGTTACCTACATTAAGAAAATCAGAATTGCTCTAGATAAGGCCAAGTCAGCGCACACATCCTATCTGAATCATGTCAAAGCACCTGACACCATCCCAAAGGGTTCTTAAACAAAATGAAGCCCACAGAGGTAATACTTTTGATCTGCCAAATAGGTCTCCTTAAGAAGCCAAGTAACATAGGGAGGTGACCAACTGATGTCACAGGAGAGTGCAGAAGGGTTTGATACTCAGTTGGCATAACTCTTCTGAGTGCCTCAAATGATGCCAGCACTCTTGGAATAAGTTTGCTGATGACCCTGAGACTCCCCAGACTCTGGAATAGACTACCCATACATGTCAAGCAGAGCGCCTCTTTGGCCCTCTTCAAAAGGAACCTTGATGATAGGATGGGAGATGGGAAATTCACCCCAGGGATCACGTCAGTCACCCTGCTAGACAGGGGTCCAGGGAAGTAAATACTGTGGGAAGAAATAGCCAGGGAATTGATATGGCTAGGTTTGTATAGGCCCTAGGGCTGATAGCCTAGTACCAACCTATGAACCTATGACTGAAAACTTACTAGGATTGTCCTGACTGTCAGTAATGCATTAGTACTCTAGAGGAGACTGGATGCAAACTACTCCTAAATTAAAAATAATGACTATTAGTACCAATATATACAGCATAATCATATTTTGGAAGCAAATTACTCCCGTGACTTATTATATCAAGAGAAATCAGCTCAAACAGGACACAGTTGTGAAGATTCTCACTCATGGTTCCAATTTAACGATGGCATTATCCAACAGGCAGCAAACATTTCCCTAAACTGGGGTGGGACACCATTAGACGTCTACTGCTGCACAATCTGTAGGTCTAGTCCCCTCAAGTTTTGACTGAAAAAGTGTTCTTGGTAATCACAGTCAACTCAAATTCATTAAGCTGCCGCACTTCAGTAGTTTGTTTTACTGATTGACAATTTGTCATAACACCATAATATCCATCTACCCATCCAATACCCAGCTCACTTATTTTTTGTCAGGAACACAGAATTCCAAGTCTATCATTTTGGCATTTACAAATCTATAACATGCTAAGACAGTTTCTATGAATGCATTTGGATTGTACAGTTGCAGTGTCTTGAGGTGTTACAGAAAAGTCTCTTTTAATGTAACTAATACAGTCTTAGTGAAATATGTGATAGCAGATACCCACTGATGAAAATGTACACTAACTACTCATGTTGTTCTGTTTTTTGTTTTTGTTTTTTTTTTGTAAGTCTGTGGAGAACCTACTGGCAGACTAACACGCGTTATTGGAGGACAGAAAGCTGAACTTGGTGAATTTCCATGGCAAGTCCTGGTAACCGTTGATGGGCATATAGGTGGTGGTTCACTTTTATTCGACAAATGGATACTGACTGCTGCCCATGTACTGTCTGGTCATAAAGATGTCTCAGCTATTGAACTTAAAATGGGTTTGATCAAGAGACAATCCAGTGAATATGTACAGGTTTTGCCAGAAAAGGTTTTCATTCACTCCAAATACAAACCGGACAGTCAAAAAAGTAGGTATGACAATGATATAGCACTAATCAAACTGAAACACAAGGTGCCTATAAGTGCTAATGTCAAGCCTATCTGTTTACCAGGCAATGATGTAAGATACAATGTAGAATCTAAAACTCTGGGTACTGTTTCTGGGTTTGGTAAAACAAAACAAACCAGCTTAGCTGCAGAATATTTACAGTTTGTTGAAGTAGAAGTCATTGACCATAAGCAGTGTAAAGATGTATATGATAAGTTGTTTCCAGGATTAGAACAGGTAACTGAGAACATGCTATGTGCAGGGACAGAGGAAGGTGGGAAGGATGCCTGCACAGGAGATAGTGGTGGCCCATATGTTTTCTATGATGAGAAAACCCATAAATGGTTTATTGGGGGCATTGTCTCTTGGGGAGAAAAATGTGGTGTCAAAGATAAGTATGGGGTATATACAAAAGTCTACAATTATATTTCTTGGATTGAAAACACAATTTCAACCAACTTTTAAAAGTGTGACTCCTAAGTAGTTCTAAATACGTGCATTAAAGGTGAACTGCAGTGACAATTATACCTGGTAAATGTAAAGAATCACAGCATATAAAGCTTTGCACCTTTATTTCAAGACAGGCAGTTTTTACATCGCTTTTCATATAGGTACTAGATTAGTTGACAGAAAAACTACTCATCAAATGTATTTTACAGTTTGTCTGTTTTCATGTGACTAAAAAATGAGAATTAAAATACCAAAGCTCAATAAATACCATTTTGATGTTCTTACCTTCCTCATACAGTTAAATATTCTTCTAGCTATACAGACACTACTACGTAAAATTGACTTTCAAGACGTAGTCAGTCCATTGGGTTGCACTCTGAAAAAAATCAGCAAATTAGTGCACAAAGATTTACCTTGTGTGTTTAAAGAACTTATAAAAGCTATACTTTGTGTAACTCAATAACAAGTCTATCACGCAGAATGCCAGAACATATCAGTGCAGTACTGAAGATACCAGAGCAATATCCAAACAGTAACATACAGCTAGGCTTTTGTGGATATACAAGGCTCCATAGGTTGCACCCCTGTGAAAAATGCTGCTGCTGTAAATACTATTGTAGTCCATGAATGCCACCTATTCCCTAGATTCATTTCAGTGGTTACTGTCATCAGCCCACCTCAGAGGTATACTTCACCTTGTCTCAACTAGATCAGTCTTCCAAATGGGACTCTAGGGATACAAAAAGTAAGATTAATCCTCTAGTTTATTATGTGAATTCAAAATGAACCACACTTTTTAATTCAGTGGCTTTACTGTGAACCACTGAGAGGTACCACCCCTTGAAAAGCAATTGTACCGCATTACTAAGGTAGCTCTGGAAGTGAGGTAACATCCTTGACCTTTAGACATAATTAATTCTCCACTGTCCTGTTATGCGCAATGTTATTTGATACCAGTTGTATGTAAAAAGAAGTCTAACATTGCTCTGCAGTAGCTTAGGGTAACACTGGTTGTATGGATGACATTTGTTTCCAAGACCTTGGTGGACTGCAGCAATGACTATGCATATTCCTTTATGGTAGGCATAAATTGTATATTTCTCCTCAAACTTTCTGCATCATTATTTGGAAATGTTTCAGCAAAAGTTTGTTTTTTCTTACTGCTATAGCAGAGACTCAATCAAGGTAGTGGATTTTGTGATTTTAACATACTTGGTATATTTAGTCTTCATGTCTACTATGTTTGCCATGAAACAAATCCAGTCCAAAGAAACTCCAAGAACTTTATTACAACAACAAAGCTTTCAGATACAAATCCTTCATCAGTGTTAATATAGCTCTAAAAGAGTTAATGTCAATTATATATACATTTTAAAAGTCACATGAATACAGTCAGCCTATAAAAACACAAGATTAATTAACCATATTAAATACCAATTAAAAACATTAAACTTCAGAAACCATATAGAATATTAAAATATATTAAATATGATTTCCATAGTGTAAATAATTCTATTTTGTAACCAAAATGGGTTTTATACTAACCATATTATTTATTCTTGGCTCAGCTCTCAGCCTAATTATCCAAGCATACTCTCTACTTTCCAATGCATTGTTTAAGTCACCACCCCTGCTTTGTTTATGTACTATGTCAATCACTCTAAACTTTAAACATTTTAAATCAGATTAAATATGTAGTACTCTCCATATATTTTACAAATTCATTCAATAATTCCTCTGTTCCATTCCATATTAAAAAACAGTCCTCAACAAATCTCCCATAGTACAAAACATTCCCCCGGATTCATGAAGCTCGGCGCAAGGCCGGTGTAAGGCCTGCGACGGCCGTGCAGGGTATATATGGTGTAGTAGCATCATATGCATATTAATGAAGGTGCGCTGCCACCACATCCACGTGCATAGGACACGTGCACGAGTGCATGGGGCGTTACTAAGCTGCGCCCGGAGGCATGTCAATGTCGGCTGGCGATGAGCAACCTAAACTGCTGAATATTATAGCCTGCATGCAATAGTAATCGCACCTATCAGTGTCCGTGGATAATGAAACGTATGCAAAGCATGCAAGACAGTTCCCGGCCACACAAAATGGAGAACCAAACAGTAATGCACGCAACACAATATGAGTTTCCGTCCATGGAACAAATGATATTTAAAATCGTGTGTCCATAATGTACTGCACTGTCAGTAGTTATACCTAGCGGAAGTGAAGCGCATCATGTCAGCGCACCGCCAATACACACGTCTAGCCCCATGGGCATGGTCACCAGCAGTCCCACAGTGGTAGTGATAGTACACAGCTGGGCAGTTGAGGCTATATAGCAACAGTAAAGAAACCTGACAGTCCAAATTGTATACCAAACACACACAAACATATGTATATTAAAATGTGCTATACACATGAACAGGAACGTAACTGGCACATACACATAGGATGCTATATGCGGAACCGGGACATCCAAAAGCAGAACCCATGCATGCAAATGCAATACACAACAACCCCTGTATAGCACATAACCCCCACCCATGTCCGAATGTCCACCAAATCCAGCTACCAGCCTTGCAGACACCTACACATAGCGAGTATTCCCCATATGTAGTAGGAAGTATCATCCTAGGCAGTGTCAGGATTGCAAATATGTATCCCACATTTGTAAACATCCCATCACAGTTATGTAAATCCAAATGCCCGCGCATTCATGTTTCTGCAAAATGTGTGTACATCCCGCGTGGGATAAGTAACCTGTTGAAACCACAGAGTTGTTTACACGCCACGGTGTCCAGTACTGTACACATCTGGACAAAACATGTATGTGTAGTCACGGTACTGTTCAGTGTCTACACAGACATGCAAAACATACTACGCAGGATGGAACAGCTGTCCACCATGCAGGTCTCCCCACTAGGGTTGCCACCTGTTCAGATGCCCAAGGTGGGACATCCCTTGTAGAAATGTGAGAATTTGCAGGATGAAACATACCCCTGGCCAGTGCAAAGGACAGAATTACACTTGTATGCCAAGATAAAAGCTTATTCCATAGCATTTGAATAGCGTATGCTATCCCAAATAATAGTTATGTGTTCCAGATACAAAATACTTGTATCATGCAACTAGCAAAGAAAATAAGAAATATATTTTTGTCTTAAAATCACAGGACATTTGCCATGTCTTAGGTTTCATCGCAGGACACAACTGTCCAAAGTGGGACTTCCCCTCACAAAGAGGAACAGGTGGTAACCCTACTCCCCACTGAATTATCGACAGTATATATTCAACTCAATCACATACCGACACCACCTCTCAACCTATTACAGCAACAAAATCTGGACAAAGCCTAAAAGGATGGGTGGACAAATAGGGACAGATGTAATTACTGCTCTCACAAACTTCAAACGTTCACAGAATAATAGTATGTACATAAGCATGAAATGTTGTGAAGGATGTGGGGTAGTCCCCAGTATTACAGAGGTCCGTACATTTATACTGTAGCAAACCTTCACATATGTTGACTGTACTACTGCATACCTGTAGTTAATTCATAGTTAAGTCATGTGCAAAATAATAATCCTCGTAAGAATGAATACAGGAAATAGTCAAATGTGAATGGGAACACCACTCACCGTGGATTATGTATTGTAACCACCACCACCCATATTATGTATTGCCAGCATTATAAGCTGCTGACAGGTGCCCAAACACCTGTGTCTGTAAACACAGATAAAATGTTTAAAAAGGACAAACCCTGTCCATGTGCTTTGTCTGACATTTGAACACGGTCAGGGCAGTTCTGTTCACCAGGCGGACAAGCCTAAACCCAGATCACCACATGAACATCCTGACAATTAAAGACCTGTATGTGTCAGGACTATAAGCCTTGGGGTTCTGAATATCCCTGCAGTGATTAAATATGCAGCTTGGGTCCAGAGCAGTAGGGAATAGGGAATGTGTAACATGTAGTACTGTATTTTTCCCAGCAGGAGAATGGATGCCTCTGTCGTAAGTGAAGCGGTGGGGCATATGTTAATGTAGCTATGTACTATGGGTATGCATATAAATGAGTCAGAACACCAAAAGTATAGTGGTTACAGCATCCGGCCAACATGAATGCAGTCCCGGTTCAACTACAACTACAGCACATATAATGTGAAAGTGTAATGAATGCGTCTGTGCTGTACAGACAGTTAAATATGTAAAGGTGAACGTGTGTTTTGCATACGTCCGTTAACCGGATTACAGATAATTTACTGGTACTGTCACAAGTAATAAAGCCCACGTAAGCACAAAGACTTAGTAAACATGTGCAACCCACAATAAGGATATGCATGTGCGCCTGTGGGTAACCCACAATAAGGAAACGCAAGTGCGCCTGTGCGTGTGTGATCCGCTCACAGCATAGTAAATGAATGCTGTTTCCCCCGCGTTAGATATACATGGCTCAAACCTGTTAACCCCGTAAAGTATGAAACCGGACAAAGGCATGCAAACTACTGGTACAAATAGGGATAAACCCCAGATATGTGCCAGAACAAACATAGAAAGTGGATAGAATAACGGGTGTGTCAGTAACATGGATTCTCTGAAGGGTATGCAGTCGTAACCTGAACTGATTGCCAGTATTTCCCACCGTAAGTCTCAAATGAAATGCCACTACATTGCCAGATAGACACAGGTTTATGTAAAACACACCGAAGATAAAGAGGCAACCAGCTGTACACTCTGCGACAGTCTGTACAGTGGAAAGGTATGGTATGGATATAGATATATGTGTATACACATAATCCACAGACGTAAACCAAAGCAAGTTATGAAATGAGGATTGTACATGTATACACAACAGACATATGTCCCGTAGATATGACATATGTACATAAATAGGCCACGTTATAGCTAATATGGGTAGACAAACAGACATGCACGAAAGGTGAATAAACCACTGCATTCCAAACCATTGGCCAGAAAGTGACAGTCCAGCAAGTTCTACACTTTAAACATGCAGATAGGTGTCCATTGCAGGACCCCAAAAATTGATCCATGCATAGTGTCAACCGACATTGACACAAAATAAGTGACCTCAGCAAATACGATATAGCTGTACATGCAACAGTAGCAGGTGCAAGGGTGATGACACATGTGTCGATAGAATGTATGGCGTATGAACTGATATCCAGAGAGTGGAGAGTGCATATAAGTGTCTCCACACTTCAGTACTGCACACATTAAACATGTGTAATGGGTACTGTAGAGGGTTGTCAGGTATGGGAATCATGGGTATGCAGAAATGGGCCTAGGTGTTGTTTGGCAGAGATTTCGTAGGCCCGCCCCGTGGGAGTGATGTGGGTATAGCACACGCCTATATTCTCAATAATGGGGCAAACCATCCACTGGATATTGCGTAAACCATTTTGGCAATATGTAGGGCCCTATATCAGTGTCATGTAGGTGATTATCATGGATGGACATGCGTACGACCAAGATGGTACCCATAACTGGCAAACTGTCAGAATAACACAGCTGCACTAAGGCATAGTACATGAAATACAAATAGGGACTATATTAGATATACCCCAGACAAAGTCAGAATGTTGTGAGAATACTGGCGTAGCCAGGAATACGTATGTTATGAGTGTTACTAATCATGTAATGGAAATGTCAGTCACTATTATCTAACCGCACAGTTCGTAATGCCTTGCCAGCAATTTACCAGAAAGGCACATTACTATGACAAATGTAACAAGGGCAAAGGTCAAACATCAGGGCGTTTACCCATAATGTGTACAGGTTAGGGGTATGAAGGTAACCTGTCCAAAATACATGTACAGAACTAGTGATACTAGATGGACAGGTGAGAAGAAAGACATCAGGACAAATGAGAAAACATGTACAAGTCATACACATGTACTCCGACAAATGTGAATGACAACGTATGCCCTGTGAATGTCAATGTGGAAGGTTAATAGACACAAAAGTAATGTGTCCCTCAGGGTGTCATGCAGTGTCACCGTAACAATGTCCAGTCCCCCATACTCGTACGTGAGCTCTGCCACTGGCGGAAAGCGCAAATACCAGCGCACACATACGGTACATGATAGACCAATTAGTGTGGATAAGCAGCTGTTGGCCTGTGTGAGGAATACAACTCTCTGGGTGGGTGTGTCCTGCAATATAAATGTAATGGCATGTGGCCTGTGATGCCGCCATACAGTGTGTGTATTGGTGTCAGAAAGTTGATATCTTGTATCAGACACATAGTCCGCAACTGTACAGATTTACGTAGAATGTGCAGAGTTCTGCCTCATATGTTTGGTGTGTTCCACGTAACATCAGTAACATTCTGGCACATTCCTGATAACTGAAGTCATGAAATAATGTCAAACATGTGATTAAGACACCAAATCTGACAGAAAAGCCATAGTAATGCAAAACCTATTATTGTGTCAACTATCTACGTTTGTAAGAGCAACATGTCAATACTGCCCCTATGTGTCCCACTATCAGATAAGGCCTTGTCCAGAAATTTGCTCTAGGAGGTGGAGTGGTATGATCAGAAACAGATACATGTGTGAGGAAACAGCAATATCAACTGCAAGATAACGCAGAAGGTATGAAATGCGCTGCAGTAGGACATTCAGTACTGTCCGCAGGTATGTGCTGACATGTCAAATGACACAGCAGTCTACATGAAGTACCTATAGGGCTGTCACCTTTACAAATGATGATAGTGGGACATGCCCACAGCCATGCACACAGCACAAATAGACATACACACAGCAAAACTAGGCCATGATACATGAAGCCTCCGCGGTAATGAGTACAGTGAGAGTACAGCAAGGATAGATGTCTGCCAAGATATACAGCAAACGCCTGTAAGGGCGTGTAATACCGCCCGTAACACAGACGTTGCATGGACAATGTTGGGATTTGCAACATACCCCATTGGTATGTGAAAGCTATGCAAATATGCGATACATGAAACAGTCAGCTGTCCATGCAAGAGCAGAGTTATGGGCAGAAAATAGATGATATATATATATATATATATATATATATATATATATATATATATATATATATACAGAGAGAGAGAGAGAGAGAGAGAGAGATACAGACATACACACACACGTGGCAGGGCTGGTAATTGAACTTACACATTACTACCCTATCACACTACAGCATGACGCATTTACAGAACACGCTACCGAGATTAATAAACACAGCAGACACACAGGCATTCTACTAGGTGCGTGTCAACATCCTGTACGAGTACAGTGAGAGTACAGCAAGGATAGATGTCTGCCAAGATATACAGCAAACGCCTGTAAGGGCGTGTAATACCGCCCGTAACACAGACGTTGCATGGACAATGTTGGGATTTGCAGCATACCCCATTGGTATGTGAAAGCTATGCAAATATGCGATACATGAAACAGTCAGCTGTCCATGCAAGAGCAGAGTTATGGGCAGAAAATAGATGATATATATATATATATATATATATATATATATATATATATATATATATATAGAGAGAGAGAGAGAAAGAAAGAGAGATACAGACATACACACACACGTGGCAGGGCTGGTAATCGAACTTACACATTACTACCCTATCACACTACAGCATGACGCATTTACAGAACATGCTACCGAGATTAATAAACACAGCAGACACACAGGCATTCTACTAGGTGCGTGTCAACATCCGCAAAGACAAAGACGTCAGCAGGATATATCTGTGGTGCGAAGCGTCTAAAAGCATAACCTGAGTCCCCAGGCGGACGGGAGCATGCACACACACACATCTGGCAGGCCTGGGAATCGAACTTACACCTAACTACCCTATCACACTACAGCATGACGCATTTACAGAATGCACTACCGAGATTACTGAACACAGCACACCCAGAGGCATACTTCTAGGTGGGTGACATCATCCGCAAAGGCAAAGATGCCGATAGGGAATGTATGTGCTGTGAGGCATGTAAAAGCATTACTGTGTCCCCAGGCAGCTGGAAACACACACACACACACACACACACACACACACACACTTGGCAGAGCCGGGAGTTGAACATACACCTAACCACCTTATCACACTACAGCATTACGCATTTACAGAACGCGCTACTGAGATTACTGAACACAGCACTCCCAGAGGCATACTTCTAGGTGGGTGACATCATCCGCAAAGGCAAAGATGCCGATAGGGAATGTATGTGTTGTGAGGCATGTAAAAGCATTACTGTGTCCCCAGGCAGCTGGAAACACACACACACACACACACACTTGGCAGGGCCAGGAGTTGAACATGCACCTAACTACCTTATCACACTACAGCATTACGCATTTACAGAACGCGCTACCGAGATTACTGAACACAGCACTCCCAGAGGCATACTTCTAGGTGGGTGACATCATCCTCAAAGGCAAAGGCGCCGATAGGGAATGTATGTGTTGTGAGGCATGTAAAAGCATTACTGTGTCCCCAGGCAGCTGGAAACACACACACACACACACACACACACACACACTTGGCAGGGCCGGGAGTTGAACATACACCTAACTACCTTATCACACTACAGCATTATGCATTTACAGAACGCGCTACCAAGATTACTGAACACAGTACTCCCAGAGGCATACTTCTAGGTGAGTGACATCATCCGCAAAGGCAAAGACGCCGATAGGGAATGTATGTGTTGTGAGGCATGTAAAAGCATTACTGTATCCTCAGGCAGCTGGAAACACACACGCACACACACACACACACACACACACACACACACACACACACACACACACACTTGGCAGGGCCGGGAGTTGAACATACACCTAACTACCTTATCACACTACAGCATTACGCATTTACAGAACACGCTACCGAGATTACTGAACACAGCACTCCCAGAGGCATACTTCTAGGTGGGTGACATCATCCGCAAAGGCAAAGATGCCAATAGGGAATGTATGTGTTGTGAGGCATCTAAAAGCATTACTGTGTCCCCAGGCAGCTGGAAGCACACACACACACACACACACACACACACACACACACACACACACACACACACACACACACACACACTTGGAAGGGCCGGGAGTTGAACACACACCTAACTATTTTAACACACTACAGCATTACGCATTTACAGAATGCACTATCGAGATTACTGAACACAGCACTCCCAGAGGCATACTTCTAGGTGGGTGACATCATCTGCAAAGGCAAAGATGCCGATAGGGAATGTTTAGAGAGTGAGCAGTCTGAAAGCATATTACTGTCCCAAGGTAGACGTACACAAACACGGCAGTGCTGTTATCGGGCCAACTAAATATCTACGGAGCACTACAACACTAAATAGATACGGGATGCGCCACAGACAGTACACCCTTCAAGAGAGCAACCAGTGCGTTCAATGTAAGCATCCATCATGACATTGAAAATGGACATCGGTTGCCTGGATGACCACCATGGCTATACAGGATGTCAATGGCCATGCCCACACACTTAGTATCACATGTCTGTTTGGAATGTACTGTGTGTCCATCTACACAACGGCGTACTGGGCATGCTTACACACTTAGCAGTTGCAAAGGGCCATCTTGCATGCACACGGAGTCTAATCACGGAAGGGCACAATGTGGAATGTACTGTGTGTCCATCTACACAACGGCGTACTGGGCATGCTCACACACAGCAGTTAAAAAGGGCGAACTTGCATGTACACGGAGTCTAATCACAGAAGAGCGCAGTGTGGAATGTACTGTGTGTCCATCTACACAACAGCATACTGGGCATGCTCACACACTTAGCTGTTGCAAAGGGCCGTCTTGCATGCAGATGGAGTGTACACACAGAAGGGCACAGTACAGAAGGGCACAGTAAGGTATAACTGTCCTCACGCACAGGGCGGTCACACATGCAGTGACCTGTACACACACAGCTGCCATCACAGCTGTCACAGGTGAAGGTCACACATGTACACACTGCAGTGTATGCTGTAGCTGTCAAGTCAGCACCATGTCATCGGTGCAGCACTACACAGCCTTACGGTCCCACAACACCATGTGACACATGACCACTGGGCTGTACAGCGGTGTACACCAGCTGTGCAGAGTACACATGTACTAACAGGGATCCAACAGGTGTTATGCATTGCAATGATACCAGTATACATGAGCAGGTCGGCTCAAGACATACCACGGCCCTTACACAGCTGTGACACCTGACTGTTGCTGTACACCAATGAACACACGCCTGGATATGTCATACATGTGATTGTGTGGATGTGTGCATGGACTGCACACACAACACATACATACATAGCCTTTGATGTATCTCGTGCATAACACTGGCCTAATCAATGCTACACACGCGAATGGAAGGTAGGCTCATGTCTGTTGAATGCTCACACTACAGGGGGTAGCAGTGTTGACTGGGACACATACCCTTGTACTGGTCGCCTGTGACACCCATGATATCATACCGCAGTCCATGTGTTATGTATGTCAACACACATGTCCAACAATAGCAATGCATACAAACATGGCAACAGGAGACACATGTGACATCTGTACTGTGCATGCAGCAACCATTCATGTGCAGTGGCCGATGTCCGTAACATAGCTGCACCTACCTACGACATGCAGACGCAATGCAGACCCATCATTGACACCTGTATACGGTGACATACAAACAGCATGTATGGAGGGATGTGTGTACATAATGTGGTGAACCACCTGTCTAGATGTATGTGTGCAGGGGGTGGCTCACAGTTGTGTCACACACCATCCTATCATGCCATGTGCAAACAGTACGCTATGTTGCTGTTACGTGACGGTGCTGACATAATGCATACACAGCGATCAGATGTTAACAACTGTATGTCACATGGCACCTGTAACACCTACAACCTCCCGTGTGCATATAGCAGCACATTTGCCAGATATAGTGTTGGTACACATACTGCAATCAATACCGCTGCATGTCTATCAAACATGTCATCATATGGCAGGTGTATCATTCCCAGCACTGCCATTGTGTGTCCGAATGTGTGACCAGGGATGCCACATATCACGGGGAATATGTCCCAGTTGCTACACATCCCTGTACACCATTGTAGAGATCTGTACATACATCAGTGTGGGAAGCATGACGTCGGCCGGTGTGGTGCATCACACACGTCGGCTGTCCATATACACCACAGTGTGTGTGTCTGTATGTATGTCTGGTGCTTGGTGTGAGGGTGTATGCTAATATACAGTGGGAAATGATCACTAACCCCACGTGGTGACTAACCTGTAATGGTGATGCATTGCACAACCCTGTTGATGCCATAGGTCCCAGCCATACTGGCTACCTGTGCATGTCCCTTCTCTGTGACACGTCGTGTGGGTGCATAGTACTGTGAGGGTGATGACCACACAGGCAAGGGTCCCCACCTGCACACTATGGGGTGTGCGTTATAGTGGTGTACACCCCGTGAATGCCGCCATGTTCCCATACTGTTACAGGGTCCTACTGCTGCACAGTGTGGCCTCCAGCTACCAAGTGACACCTCACATCATCATTGGCCAGGCCGCTGTGTACAACCCCTGCACCATGTCACCATACCTGTAATGTGTCCTGCTATGTATGTCACGTCTCTGTCCAGTGTAGCCTGTGGCACCGACCACATGCGTCAGGTGCAGTATATGTGCAGACATCTGTTTCATGTTGGTGTGTCTAACAGTCAGTTGAGGGTACATGTAGCATGCTGATATTGCCAGATGTGCCTGTGAGTACTCCACAGTTACACGTGGGGGACTGCAAACACTCATACCTGTAGGCACATGCAAGTACACCATAGGAGGGAACCAGGGTATCACAACCAACATGGTGCTACAGATGTAACCGAGACACATAGCGTGAACACATCACAATGCATGCTGCACCTGCACTACATGGTATGACTGGTGCATGTCGACAGTACACAACCTATGTCACATACACATCTCTCAGTATTCACACACAACCACTGCAACATACACATCCCTCACTATGCATACACAGGTAATATTACATACACCTCTCACTATGCTGTTCACCCTGTGCATCAGAATATTTGTACATAACCCTGCACCGATGGTGTGGATGACAGGGATGCGGCACAGGCTTCATCATATGCACAGGGTGATATGTTTGCCAGGGGCATAGTCTGCACCAATGGATAACATCATGTGTGTGTGTAAGGGCCGGTGAGTTGACTGGACATGTCTGTGCAGAATGCATGTGGATGTGTGGAGCCCTACAGTTGTCTTTGCTGTGTGCGTGTATGTGTGTACACAGTTCTGCCATTTGTGAGGCCTACACGGGGTATAACTGACAGCCCCAGATTGTACAGAGCAGGTTGTACAGCTCACTGTGTCCGTCCACGGCCACGTGACCTGTGCCTGCCTGGGGTTGCACGAGCACTACCAGGTGGAGGCACAGAGTGGCTACTGTCCGACAACACATGTCCGCTGGAACCCTGTCCCCACTGAGACCGTCCAGGGCCACATCCACGTGGCCTGTTGTGTCCTGGTGTTGACAGCGCAGCACCAGCTGCACTGCTACTGCTACCGGCACTATGGGAGTGGGCATGTGAGGTGGCACGCTCACGTCGACCTACACTAGGTGGTGTTGCTGGCCTACGTCCACATAGCCTACGCCTCACTCCTACCAGGTGTTCCAGCACAGACAGCTCCCGCTCACGGATTGCCATGCCTCAGTCAAGGATTCCGACCATTTCACCTAATCGCCTATCCAGAACATTAGCAATCTGCTGTTGAGCATTTGCCAATGCCTGGATGTTGTCATTTAGGGTATGGATAGCAGCCCTCTGCAGCCTCTGCCCTTCTCTGTTCTGCCGTTCAGCACATGCCTGTGCTGCCATTACAGTCTGAAACATGCGTCTGGTGATACCAGCTGCTGCACTCTGTCCTGCAGGTGCATGTCTGCCAGAGGTCCTCCTACGAGCAGCACTGGCCACATGCCTGTGTGGCACATCTGCAGTCATTACACTGACACCATGGTGTGTAGACACACCTTCTGTAGCCACCACACGTTCCTGTTCCACGCTAACAGACGCTGACTGTCCTTCCTCTATGGCCACTGGTGATGCGGTATGTGTTGGCAGCAGAACTGTGTGCGGGGAAGAGGGGGACATAGCTGGGATGGTAACCATTGGCACAGATTCAGCCCCTGACAACCCTGCCTGTACCTCATGCATATGTTCATCATCGCTAGTATCTGTGGGGACACTAACATCAGATGGACCGCAGGAGGGTAACGCACCTACATCACCTGTGAATGCAAAGAAATACTGTAAAGTACAATAGACACAGACACACACACAGACACACACAGACACACATAGACACTCACACATAAACACAGACACACACACACAGACACACACACACAAACACAGACACACACATACACACAAACACAGACACACACACACACAAACACAGACACACACACACACACACACACACAAACACAGACACACACAGACACACCATGCATGTGATTTGTCAGATGGCATGCAGCATGCCTGCAATACAGCAGAGGGCATGCAGCTCAGACATTAATAGTGTTAGTAAGCATACCTCCCTGGGGTGCACACTACAGCAAGCATGTGTCATATCAGTAGCCATGCAGTTCACACAATCATGGTAGTATGCATGCATCCCCGTGATACACCATGTGTCCCAGAACAGGATAACAGTACACATGGCTGACGTGACCTTGACATGTAATCTGCTGACACGTGCATTAACATGCATACATGTTTGACACAATGGTGTCCTGACACATGTACAGCATCATAATGGGCTTCACATTGCAGTGATGTGTGTATGCCCTACAGATAGAATGCATGTTTAGCAAATGTGCATGAGCATGGGAGGGTAGTGTGAGGCGTCTACATTGCTATACAGTGTGAAGTACAGACACTGTGCCATTGCATGGCAACATGAGGCATCTATGTTGCTGTAGAATGCATAATATGTACACATTGCATAGCCATAACTGCAACACAGTCGTGATGTTCAACAGATTGGATATAGTACAGACACTGTGCCATTGCATGGCAACATGAGGCATCTATGTTGCTGTAGACTGCATAATATGTACACATTGCATAGCCATAACTGCAACACAGCCGTGATGTTCAACAGATCGTATATGGTAGACTTCAGTGACACCTCCAGTAGCTGTGCACAGGCTTTTAGTTTGTCCAGTGTACCACATCAACTGTATAATTGGTCAACTAAGGCTATAATTGGACCATGTGTGGACAATGTGCAACAGGGTGTATACACATCCCAAGTACTGTGTGGCTACATGTCTCTGGCCATCCTCCATGGCCATGTATGCACATGTGTTGGCCAATTGTGTGTGGTGGGAATCTTTTCCACATGTCTGTGTTGTCCCATATGACATACACCCATAGATGTCAGATATGTCACAATCCACAGGGCTATGCAGACAATGGGTTGTATGTTTGGTATGTGGGGTAGAGGTCATGCGATAGTGTGACAATATTGCAGAACGAACACTACATGTCTGGGACATGTCAGGTGGCACATCACAATGTGTGCACCCAATGCAGGAGCATATGACACAATGGTGACACCTGTGGGCTGCCCATATCACAGCTCACTGTGTGGTACTGTGTGCGTACCACACATGTTGTTCCAATGCATACTACATATGCCTCCATTGTAGAACACCTCCACCGTTGTATGCACAGCTGACCACACATGTCGCAATGACAAGTACTGTGGTTTCAAGTCGGTGTATCATTATGTTTGTATATATTGCACATGGGTGGCGTGTGTGAATGAAGGGTGGTGCGACCTGCATATCATGACTGGAACAAACATCAGATGTGCAAGTGTTAACTGGCCACAAGGCAAATAGATCTACACTGTAACATGCCTGATACTGATGACAGTCTCACCTGCAACGGACTCATGTCTGTGCGGCACGCCAGAGGTACCTGTATAGGGGTGACACACCAGTATGAACATTATCCATGACTGTATGACAGCCACAGGTTGCACTGTGCATGGGAACACATTCACCTGTGTAATAGCATATAGTATGCACATGTGTGCATACACAATGTAGCATACTGTAGTATGCAGCATGTGTGTCCACATACCTTGCATATGTTGCTACTCTACATAATGTACAGTGACACATGCAAATACATGGGATATAATAGCCATATGTGCAGTACTGACTTACCAGGCAACTCCAGGCTCATTGGTTGGGAGACACCCACCTCCACGATGGCAGCTAGTGTTTCTGGATGCTGTTCCCTGGGTGTCCCCAGACTGGCCAGTAGCTCCTCGGTGTGTGTGAGTGGGGGCTGGGTTGGTGGCCCACCACCTGTTCCACCTTGTTCCCTGGCGATTGCAGTGACACGCTGTTTTGCATGTCGTATCAGGTCCGTGCAGTTTCTGCGCACCTGCTGGTAGGTGCGGTTATGGCCACCCACATCGTTCACCCTCCTGTGTAGATCCTGCCACAGGTCATCCCGCTGCTGGGCATACTGTGGCACATGGCTGAACAACAAGTCATAGTTGTCATGGAGCTGTGGGATGAGGACATCATCCTTCTTGTGGGTGTATGCTGGGAGGAGTGTACGGGGCATTATCTGTAAGACATAATAATGGTGACAGGTCACAGTTTCAGAGATGTACAGAGATACTGCTGCACATACATTTCTATGACATCTACTACATCTGCACAGTTATCTTTGCAAAGCATCATGACACTGACACGACTGACGTGTTTGTGCCACACATGTCACACCCATTATGCAATGGATATCATCACCGTATATGTGTGTCACCTCATTACAGTGATCATACTCCATGTAAATGCTGTCTTGCTGTGGGTATGTCTATTTGCCTGCACTTGTGTTCTTACCTATCTGCACATGCCTGGATGTGTCCACGGTACTACTGTTGACCTGGATGCTGGGTATATATCACATATCAACACAGACACAGCCGTAATGGACTTGAGCAGTGACAATGCACACATACACATGGACACCTGTACATGCATGTGTTTTGCCTTATACATCTACACAGCACTGTACAACTGTTCAACATCCTGCCACGGATCGCCTGTATTGCACATGTGATAGACATGGGACAATGGCTAGTCAGACGACATTCACAGGGATGGTTATCAACCATAGCATGTGTGGGCACGGTTTCCAAGCTGTAACAGACAGCCATTGTGCCACCGCAAGTTGCATCAGTGCCACATTACTGATCCAGTCAGTTGATAGTACATCTACCATGCGGCCATCACACTATGTATGACTGGGATGACATGTGCAGCTTTGATGGACAGGGTTGCATGGTATGGCGGGAGTATGTCACATATATGGCACAGGGATCTGTCCAGCCTGTGGCGATCCTAGTATGAGGACGGTGGCTGTCAATGACATATGTCTTATAGATCAGGATATGGACATGTAGCATGTCCATCATCATGGTGTAGCAAATGTCCTTCTGCAATGTAGACAGCATGCTGCATAGTGGAGGTGAGGATTGTGAAGGCTGGTATCGCACATCCATGCATAGCCATTACCCCTTACAGGTGGTATGTGATCCAATATTGGTCACCACAGTGCTGTATATGCCTGTCCAGTGATCTCCATGCTCATGGATGGCACCCTGACATGACATGGGTACCTCATATGGCTACCTAAGGGGCCTGGAGATGTCACCATGTCAGGGGGTGCACTGCACAGCACCATCCCTTACACAGTGTCCATAATGTTGACCACAGCCTAGGTAGTAGTTTATGGGTACAGGGATGTTCACCTAGCGGTGACACTGCTGGTATCATCCATCAGACTGTGCACATATGTCACACACCTCACCCACACAGCCCATTCTGTATGTTGTTCACAACACTGACACAGCTATACTGATAGGTCATGGCCATTCACAGCCTTACATACACAGATGCCTAACATTTGTCTGTGTGGTATGGGCTACAATGAGGGTGGGGTAAAACACATTAACCCTGTTCTACTGTAGCTGGCACTGGTGTGCTGTGCACGTCACTCTTGCACCTTTTGTAGTTGTGAGTCTGTCAACAGGCCACTGGTGGAACACTCCTGTGACATGCAAAGGTATTTGTAATCAAATATCCATGCTGTCTTGTACATCTGTACTGCTAACATCTACAGTGCTAATGGTTCATGGACATGCACACCATACTCAGCAGGGTTATAGTGCAGTGCCACCCTAAATGACTGTCATCACCACTTGTGTGTTGATATTATCCAACACCCTATCTGTATTGTATGGTCATGCTAGGCACTTGTTCAGAACTTGTGAGCATGTCATGAGCTACTGATTACCATAGCACCCATTCCTCACCATGTCCCACAGGTACACTGGCTGTCCTACAATTCCCAGCTTGCTTAAGATACGACAGCTGTTGTACACACGTAACGCACATATCCTGTGGGACATGGTTGTATATACAGGCATGTCCAACTGTCACGTACCAGTGCTACTGCCTGTCTAGATGAGGGATATGTCGTACATGTGGCAATAGAGCAATTGTCTCATGTACACATTCAATGCTCACCTCCCAACATACGGCACTACAGCCTGTGGGGGATGCACTTCTGCAGCCGTGCTGGGGGCATAGCTCTCAGGTGTACCTCATTATGAGGAATGTACCTCATCTGGGGTTCTAAAAGGTGCATGTTCCTCAAGGTTCCACATTGGAAGGGTCTGTCACACATTCATTGTTGTAAATTGTTTACCTGCTAGCCATGGCTAAATACATGGGAATCATATTAATTCATTGGAATATCTTTTTTATACGTAAGACCAGCCTATTTTAGCCATCATATGCTCTTCCTAGTTGAAGCTGTTAGTAAGCCAGTTGTAAGTGTTCCACGTTTTGCCCATTTGTCACACAGTATGAGGGCTAATGTTCCTCAGTTTGGGGACAGGAGGTTGACAGCTATGGCTGTGGGTAATGCTGTCACCAACCCTGACTGCACCTGACAGTCATTTGGGGATGTGTAACATTTGCAACACACCCCACCCATCACATAGTCTCACATGATCTACACCACTGGCCACACCTACGAGGACAACTTGTGCAGTACGTCTCCATACTCACTGTAGGCACCAGAGGTAGCCCCCATAATGGAAGAAAACATCACCAGCTTATAGCCCACAGACTCATGTGTGCCCATCACATACAGCCAATAGTGAGTTATAACATTCACAACACACCAGTCATAGCTGACTCTGTAGGGAGTCACAGTGCAGTTCCACACAGCAGGCTACACAAGGCGATAGTTGCTTACATCTTGCTGTCAAGTAACTGCTTCTGCAACATAACCTATGCACCCATGCCACACCTCACCAGGTACGATATGACTGTCATTCTCCATGTTAGTGTGACTGCCCTGTGATGCCACTTCACAGACTACATGTGCAGGGACATGCAATAGCTCACCAGTCTTATAGCCCTGAGGGTGTGGGCCAAGCCCTGGGGAGCATTTTGCATTTTTCCGGACATGATACCACTGCACAATGACCGACTGTGTCACTTCAACAGTTGCCTATGCTCCTATTGTCATTCCACAAGCATCTGGTATCTGTACACTATGACTGTCCTGGTCAAACACAATGCTGTGGCACAGATGACTTTCACCTGTCAGCCCTGGGAGTACAGCTCACATGTAAGGCTCTTGCTGCTTCTATACTGCCTGTCTTGCACAGTTTCCAATAACTGTCACCGGCAGGGCGGTAACTGGCAGGCACAACATGGGGTCATGTGACACAATGCTTGCATCTTCCTCTGTGACGCACGCAGGCAAGGCACACCTTATAATGCACCACTCAAACATCTCTGCAGTGACTGGGACCTGCCTCTAGGCTCTGCAGAGCACGCCTGCAATGACAGGTTATAGACAGACCATACCTTTCAGGCACATACCTGGACCGGCACACCCACAGCTGAGGGGTTCCCATATCCCACTATGTTTTGCACACATCCTGGCAAGTTACTTAGCACAATGCATCAGAGGTGCTCCATGTGCAATTAACTGTGTCCGGGACCGCTCTACACATTGTAACAAGTGACAGAGTCAACATCATACCCCACGGGTAACATACCTTCTATGATGGTATAGTGGACAGTGGGCCTCAGACAGCTACTACTGATGTGTGACTGACACTACCCCACACTTCACTGGGATAGCCACTCATGTACCGACACATCCATGAGTCATCCCCTCCGCTCTGCTGGATCAACCCATACACACCACTTCCAAGACCTACATTACCCTTGGCATGAACACTACCACCATGTGACTGGTGTTACACACCTGGGGTTATCCCCTCATTGGTGGATTCCGAACATATGCTAATCGACCTTGTTAGGCACATCCCGGAAACACACCCATCACAGCATACACAGTACATGAGTACTACAACACCTATTACAGACGTCTGCTGACAGCGGTTGTTAACATCATGACACCCGTGCAGATGGACAATGCACATACAAATGCTGACACATACCCCAGTGCACTTCATTAGCATGTACACAACTGCATGGATCATGCTATTCCACACAGAGCCATGATGGTACACACCAGATAACAGACGCCACTCTGGTGGTCATGTTCCATGGACATATGATGTACAACAACAGGTGTAGGCTGTTGCACAGTAGTGTACATTCCCATGTGTGGGGTGGCTCACTGGTCAGCCGTGGTGGGGCCATGGGGTCCCTCATCACATACTCCAAGACTAGCTACGTAAACATGACTGCCACACATTCCGGGGTGTACCACCAGGCATTATGGTGGTATGTCAGTATTCGATGGCAACACCCACATCTGCTGTCACATACAATAGTCACTCAGGAAAATTGCAGACCCAGGTGTTGTTGGCAACATGCTGGAGGATGGATTCAATGCTGACATTACACCCTCTCACTCCCTACAGGGCCGCAATCCATACATGAACATTGTGGTGTCCCTGTGGTCACACCTACACAGTACTGACCTACACTCTATATGTCCTGGGACACTGGCCTCATGTCACCTTCCAACATCCCAGGCTGTGATGTCCACCAACCTCTGAATTACATGTCTCCCCACTAGGCCACCATATTCAGTAATAGCCTTGTTTCAGACATTGTAGCCCCTGAATAGCACACAGCAGCATTTATCACACTACACACAGGTGGCACCGCATTGCACGAGTGGGACTATAGTCCTACACACCTGGCTGGACTGTTCTGCATGGCTATGGGGCACATCATCAAGGACGTCATTCACAGAGACATTGTTGGGCTCCCATCCTTTGCTGCCACCCGGGTTGGGCTTGTTAGGGCCAGAGCATGGCCCCTACACATGGTGGACTCCTTTCATACAGTTACCAGGGCAGTTGCTGATGGTACGGGAGTCCACACATCCTACATTGCCCTCTCATTGCCTTTCAGCACCACTCCCCATTCTGGTATTGACAACATACACATCCACCTGCACATCGTACCCTGTGTCTCAGGATGTTAAGCTATGTGGCTCATGGACAGGACACACAGTGAGGCCAGCATACCATAGTGCCTACTACATGTCAGGTACATACCACGGTCCTCAGTCATAGGGCCCCGCATGTTCAGTATATGATTCCCTGCAGAAAAGGCTAGTACAGGGGACTTTCCCTGCCTAGCTTTCAAACCCCTACATACCAAGCGCCATGATTACTCCACCAGCTGATACTGACTCCAACCATACGGGTCTCGCTGTGAGAGATACATAATATGACTATCATGGCATCAAGCTGCATGACACAAGGTGCATGCACATCACTTTTGCATTACACCATTCACCCACTGACTATCACATGGATTGTAGTCCCCTACATACATATCACATTGTACATGTTTGCAGTACACAGATATGTCGCACCCACTCCTGTGGTTACTGTATTGCCACTGTGGCATGGATATCCTTCTACGTGGCCACACCTATCTGTACTGGGTGTGTAGCTGGTACATAGGCACCCATTGTACCTCTGGACTCAAGACATCTACACACATTCAAGGGTACACCACCCCATTTAGGGTGTACCTTACACAACAGCTACAGCTTTACATGCCACAACATTAACACGCCATGACGTTTACTGAGCTCCGACAGTTCAAATATGCGGCTGCACTACGGACACCACATCTGTACAAATTTGCATACTACATACTCAGGGGTGACCTCTGCTGATCAGACAGGGCCCATGTCCACAACATTATTGATGGATATACTCCTCATACGGGACATAAGCAGAGGCCACTGTGAGCAACATGCTCATGGATATGTGCACACACGCCACAATGAGTGGGATGTGCTTGTGAGTTACATTCCCAAACCGGACACTCACCATGCTTTGGAACATAAGTCCTATGTACATCACGCAGGGACACTCAGTAGCACTGTTCATGTGATACCTCCCTTGGTGGTTGGGAGACACATGTAGGCCTGGGATCACTGCTGTGGCTGTACTGTGCAGAGGTTCAGGTGACACCTGGCTCTGCTGTTCACAGGACACTACCCTAGCCATTAGTGTGAACACTGTAGTTGTACTTACACATGGACTTGCCAGACTGCATAGTACCCCACTATGCACCTGTGAAGCTATTACATGTGCATTGTGCATGGTTACTTGGTAGCCCTTCCATTTAGATTAGCTATTATGCTATTACTATGTCCCATACCTACAGGCCATATGTATCCTGTTATTGTACATACCAATAGACGATACCTGTGGTATGCACGATATGCCTGTTATGCTGTGTAGAATATCTGTCATATCTACCTATAATACTATACATTACACATATTTCACATAGTATCCCATAATGCAAAGCATACTTGCACAGCGGGACCACCTTACATATGCCATTAACGTTATATGCCCATACACATGCGTGCTGTGACAGTATATCAACATATACTATCCCCTGCTATGGCACGTCTTTGTTGGACATACCCTACCACTGACGGCGGGTTGTATGGAATTGTTCTGTTTAACACCCTCATGTAGCATCCCTTGTGGTGTCTGTGCTGTGAACCTTGTGTCCCACTGCTGGATGCACAGTTTCTACAAGCGTTAGTATGCTCAGCAAGACATCACTACATAAATACCTTTCCCCACTTTATGCATTGCGGACACGTTTAATTAATGCAAACCAGGCTATACATACAGTAAAACTAATTAATACAGATCATGCTATACATAACCTTACATATCAGGCGTTCTACATACCTTGTTGTCATTACGGTGTTTCGTTTCTATCGCTCTCACAGTGTTTCAACTGGTATTCAGTATGAGCATACGGTTTGAATGTCTGGCAAGTCATCCTTATATACGTCGATACCTGAAACATGTGGATTTATCCTGCCAATTGGTGTTCCTGAGTGACTAATTACTTGCATATCAGCTGTGCAGCTACTCCATTCGCCAATTACGTGGCAACAGTGGGGTATAATTGGATTCTCCACTTGGGCATTGCCTATTTGGGCTACCTTCGGGGAGACGGTCTGTATTGTATTTTGTTATGTGTAAATGCAACTGCTATGCATGGAGACAAGTATAGTTTGGATTCATGTCCCCCGTGGATTGTGTGTGACAGGTAGAGTATTTGGTTCAACATGTGGGTGTACCTGTCATCCCAACATCTGATAACGGTGTATTAAAAACAAAACCTGTAACATGGCTGTTTGTTCCATTATACAACGCCTGCAATTTTGCATGATGCCTTTAATTGTGTCTCTCACACGGTATGTTGAGGGTTCTGCAGATGTAATTGACTGACTGGATGTTTGTGCTGCTATTACAGTCCGTATTGCTTTAGTTTCTAGTGTGGGGGATGTTGGTGGGTGTACGTAACATATACAGGTTTGTGGGCCTTGCATTTCTACATATTCCATATATATGTGTGTGGGCTCCATCCCTAATTAGAGAGCTAACAGTTAGTAGACTTATGCTACGGGATTGTACGTTGGGCCATTGTTAATTGGTTTCTATATCGTCTGCAGGTGAGCTTGCTACTTGTATACCTCCATAATTGCAGCGATAAATCAAGGGATATGTGTAAGTGACAGCTATCCCTTGTATTTCTGTCCTAGATATTTGCAGTCATTGTGGTTGTGTTGTTAAAAGAGCCTGTTTGCCATGGGTTGCCACCTTTTCATATGGTCATTGTTGGACACTTGTGGGACACAAAGCGGTGTTTACAGGCCAATACGTAGCCACAGTCAGTACACAGGTTAGCACATACTTTTATCCTCACTACATACCTATTGTTGTGTGACTTTGGCTACTTATCATATTGCATGTAACATTTACGTTTCTTACATACAGGCATAACTATTAAATACGACTTTTACATTATATATGGGACATATTTATGTCCTACTATCTCAGACATTTGCCCTTTGTACTGTTTTATGTCAGGACACACCTGCCCAGGGTGGGGCTGTCCCTCCTACTGTGGGACAGGTAGTAACCGTATGACTACAGCTAGCTATACCCACACCTACCATACTGATCTGCCTCTGATTTGGCACTAACAAACACATGTTGCGGATACACACACACACATTACAGTCACACAGAGACACACACGGCACCCTCAACGCACACTTACACAGACTACGGCACTCACAGACACAGTTGAACACAGTACCTACGTGGACCGCGACATCGGCAGCGGTGACTAACTGTCCCTACATATCATCATACTATTACTCGCGGATGTACTGTTCCGGTACTGTGTTCTATCAGTCTTTCAGCCTCGTGGTTACGCATGTCGGTATATTACACATTCCATGGTTGGCGGTATCCTATTTATTTGTACCTCCAAGATGTTATGAATGTCATTGAACTATCTATTATATTTGCAGATATCGCTGAATCCATCTATATCACCATATATCCCTCTATTGCCCTTTCTATCTGTATTATATATATATGCATATGTGTACATATATATATATATATATATATATATATATATATATATATATATATATATATATATATATATATATATATATATATATATATATATATATATATATATATATATCTGGCGGGGAACGTGACAGGCACACAGCACCACCATATGCTGTAAGACTCATGTACTGTTCAGGTGTTGGCATTCTGTGTTCCACTGGCTGTTGTGTTTACAATGTTTGAGGGCTGCCTATGTAGGAGTCACACATTGGGCCACCTATACATTACAATTTACAGGTGGTCATGTTTGTGTGCCATCCATTTTACTGTGTGTGCAGGTGGAGAGGTGTCAGTCCGTAGGGGCCTACACTGTCAGAGTATGTGCTATACGTTCCCTCTTTGCCAAGGCGTAGGCATATTGGGCACGCCTCCGTCTGCCTACTGGGGCTGGCACAGTGTGTTCATGGTCTGAATCCCTCTGTGCCTGTAATGGCCTTGGCAATTGCGGTGGGCTATGAGGGCCTTCACCATTTTGTCCCTGCTGCAGCTGCTTCCACAGGATCATATTGTGTAGCATGGCACATACTATGATGATGTGGGCACACGTGCCTGGAGAGTACTGCAAGGCTCCACCAGATGTATCCAAGCACCGGAACCATGATTTCAGCATCCTGAACACACGCTCTATGATGATTCTGGTTTGTGCGTGTGCCTCATTATGGCGTTCTTGCATGGGTGTGTGTGCATTTCTGATGGGAGTCATCATCCACGGCTCCAGTGCATAGCCAGCATCCCCCACGAGATGGCCATGTGGGATGTCCCCCCCTGACAAATACCTGATACAGCTGTGAGGCATGCCAGATATGGGAGTCATGGTAGCTTCCAGGGCTGCCAGCACACACATCCATGATAATGCCCTGGACATTGCACACGACCTGGCAGTTGATGGAGTGGAATCCCTTGCGGTTTATGTAGCGCCTACCCTGCTCACCGGGTGGTGACTTGATTTGTATGTGCGTGCAGTCTATCGCACCCAGTACCTCCGGGTATTGTGCCACACGGTGGAAGTGGCGCATATTGCTGGCCAACTCCTCCTGAGTTCTGGGGAAGTATATCTACTCATTGGCATGTGGTAACATGGCATCCAGGAACTGGTGTAGTACCCTGGATGCTGATGCCTGTGAGATACCCATTATATCTCCAGTTGGCCTTTGAAAGGTATCTGTGGCCAGTATTCGCAGGCTTACACATACCTTTGTGTCCACTGGGATGGGTTCCCCTCTGTTGTTTCTGGTTCTCAGGCGTGGCCGGCACAGCTCCACTATTTGCTGTAAGATGTCCCTGTCCATCCTGTAACGCTCTACTATCTCCAGGTCATGTAGCCCCTGGTAGGTTACCCTTGGTCTGAACACTCTCCTTCTCCTCCGAGGCCTGCGGTGGTTGTCGGCATCATCCTCCACAACACCATCAGTCTCTAACACATGCTGATGAATCACAGCTATGGCAGCTCCCAACATGTACATTTTAAAAGTTCCCCGTGTGTTTACACCTATGGTGCGGTGTTTGGGAATGCACAGGTGTGTGTTGGGTGCTTTCACACTTTATACTATTGTGCTGTGAACACCGATGATGTCATAGGGTGTGTATGTACGATCGTAGCTACAGGTTATCTTATGTGTTTTACTGCCGGAACTACTATTGTGGTGCCTTTGGTGTTGAATTACATTTGCCTGCCGTGGATTACCTCTTGACCTTCCCTTTACATTTCTGCACGTTGCACCTACCATTTTCTGGCGTGCATCCTGCAGCCTACTTTCATTTGTGCTTTCCTGGACCTGGCGTATCTTGCGTTATGTGTGCTACTGCCGGTCTGCTGTCGGTTTGCTTTGCTCTGCTGTGTCAGGTCTCCTATCTTTGCAATCCAATTCCTCCCCTCCTTTCTTTGCATTCAAATGCCTCCCCTATCCTGTTTTGCAGGTTTCTGCAAGCAGACTTGTCAGCTGCCGTCGACTGGCCTTCGTGGGTTGATTGGTGTTGATTGCTCATTAGTACTCCAATTACCCTACTTCCGCATTTCCTTCTTTTCTTCCCCTGACCTTCCTGTTTCTGCTACTGTTTGTGGCATGTGCGTCCGATTGCTGGGTTTCGGGCACGTTTTCATCCTAGTACACATGCGCTTTTGGGCACCATGTGTGCTCTCAGCTAAATGAGTCCTCCCCACCCCTGTCCTGCAGCTTTGCTTAGCAACGGACAGGCCAGATTTGCAATGCTCCAATGTGCTTACTGCTACGGTGGCACACCCCTCTGCTGATGTCATGTAACTCCTCTGAGCCACTCCTCGGTGTTATACCGCTGCGCCGTATGGTACAGCCTTCATCCGGCGGGACATTTGCGATTCAGTATTATCTGCCTCATTTGCATGGCATTGACTACTAATTCATAGTTACCGCACCGAACACTATCGCAAGCCCTTAGCAACCCTTGAACCTTGGTTGTGGTTTTCCATGCCTACCATTGTGTATTATGCTGTAAACCTGACTTCTATTACGTTGGGATTTTATGACATTTTTATATTATTTCTTTATGTTACAGCTTCCGTACACATGCCCTGCGGTTGTGCTGTGCGTTACTGTGGACATGACATTAAATGTTGTTATTTACGTGTTGTGCATCTTTTCTTATGCCATTGGCTGTGTATTTCGCCATTGGCATATGTTAACGTTGTGATACCTGGGTCTGGCCCTCTTCCATAGCTCCGATGTTCTGTTTGGGAAAATGTAAACCGTGTTTTTTGGTTTACATTTCCATGGGCTTACGCTACGCCTGCACCACTTCATGAATCGCTATATGCCTTCATTTGCATGGTGCGACACTGCACATGGGGTGATTAGCATACCTACACCGGGGGCTGCGCAGTTCTGGCGTACGCCGGTAGTGCACGTGGAATTGGATCGTTCCTGAATCGCTCGACGGCCATATTTGGTGTTATAATGCCTACGCTATGCATGCACCTGGCGCAAGCTTCATGAATCCCGGGGATTATCTTTCTTTATATTCTGTGTACGAAATATTACATTTTTTCTCCCATTGATGTGTTACTAAGTTTGCATAGGTGTTAGCCATTGCTGTACCCATGGCTACACCCGTTACCTGAAGATAAGGTTGTTCATCAAACAAAAACACATTTTTAGTTAGAACCATGTGTAACAGATGACCTATATTTTCTATTTCTCCTGCTTACATTTATGTATCTTCATTGAGAAAACTGTGAATAACCTCTACCCCATATTAATTCGGTATCACAGTAAATAAATTTACATCTAGCGTAGCAAATAGAAAATCTGTGCATACATTAGATACATGCCATTCCTTTAATTTGTACAAAAAATCATTTGTGTCCTTTATATAACTCTTGTAGCATGGCAAATATTTTCTTAAAACTGTTTGAAGATATATTGACACTGGTTCAGTTATCTATCCCCTTCCTGAGACTATCGGTCTCATTGGGGGATGGGGTCATTGATTTATGGAGTTTAGGAATTCCATAAATTATTGGTATTTTGGGGCAAGGAGTAGTAAAAAAATTAAACATTTCAGCCTTAAACAACCAATGGTAGAGGAGGAAAAAGGGGAAGTCCAGCCTAATGCTGGAAAAAAAACTAAGGGTAATGCTGCTCAACGCCAGAAGTCTAAACCTCAAAATGCACGCTCTCGAAGCCCTCCTCAGTATGGAGAACATCGATGTCTGTGCAGTAACTGAAACCTGGTTCAAGGCTCGTGAGAGCACCCCAGCACTACCAGGCTATACCTCATATCATGCTGTTCGGCCCCAAAACTTGGACAGAACCACAAAAGGAGGGGGAGTATCCATATTCATCAAAGATACCCACAACTCCAGGTTAGTGGCAATGCACGAAGCTTCGGAGTCCATCCATGTGCAACTAACCATAGGCAAAACTGCCCTACAGTTTGTAGCATGCTACAGACCACTGTCTCAAACTCAGGAACCCCACTCAGCCTTCCTGAAGACATTGGAGAGTATGAATGTGTCTCCAAATACCATCATATTGGGAGACTTCAACTACCCAAACATAGACTGGGAGCATTACTCAAGCCCCAACACCCTAGCCCAAAGGTTCCTAGAATTCATAAACTCAAATGCGATGGAACAACTAGTCACCACTCCCACAAAAGGAGATAATATACTAGACTTGATCATCACAAACATGGGGACGCAATGCTCCACACCGGAAGTATACCCCTCATTGGTGAGATCAGACCATAAATTAATCTCACTGGGAATCCACATCCTGCCCCCACCCCCAGCACAAAAGACCACAGTGAAGAATTTCTCAAAAGCTGACTTCACACTTCTTAAGACTGAAGTTGTATCCTTCAAGGCCCCTGGGCCAGTGGAAACCACAGCCCACACCGCTGAATCCTTTATAAACGCTTTCTACGGACACCTTCAAGAATGCATGGATCATGCAATCCCAGATAAAACCAAGACCCATTCCACCAAAGGCAGGCATCCTGCCTGGTGGACCCCAGCCATAAACAAGCTTTACAACAGGAGGAGGAAGCTACTACATGACAGAGCAAAATCCCTAAAAGGGAAGGCATCTCTGATCAGTACTAGCAAAAAACTACGATCACTCATAAAATCATACAAGGCCAACTTGGAGAGAAAAATCGCAAAAGACACTAAAGACAATCACAAGGCCTTCTTTAGTTATGTTAGAAACCTGGGTGAAAACTCCCAGATATGCTCAGAATTAGTCCAAAATGACAAGAAATACACTGAACCCACAGACATTGCCAACATACTGGCAGACAGGCTCAGTGCAAATCCCCCCCCCCCAAAAAGGAGAAATATCTATCCCAGCAGAGTGTAGCCTCCCTGACATCTCAGATGCCCAGGTGAGAGCTGCCCTCTCCAAAGCTAAAAACACAGCATCAATGGGACCAGACAGTGTCCCTGGTTGCGTGCTACATGAACTCCAAGAGGAACTAAACCCGCACATAAGGCTGCTGTTTAATCTTAACCTTACTACAGGATACGTACCCAAAGAATGGCATACAGCAACAGTGGTCCCACTCCACAAAGGAGGTGCTTCTACAGACACTGGTAATTACCGCCCCATAAGCTTGACGAGCCTGGTCTGCAAAGCTATGGAGAGGATCATTATGGAACTCATAAACAAAGACATTGGGGACCTACAGACACTGGATCCTACCCAATTCGGCTTTGTCAAGGGCAGATCCTGCCTTTTGAACCTGGTCAACTTTTTTGAAACAGTCACTAAGGCCATTGATGAGGGTAAGGCAGTTCACACAGCCTACCTCAACCTTGCAAAAGCCTTCGACACAATACCCCACTCGGGCATCATAGACAAGCTCACCAGCTTAAATGTAAACCCATATATCATAAGATGGGTTGCAAACTGGCTCAAGGACAGAACCCACAAGGTCAGAATACGTACCCAAAGAATGGCGTACAGCAACAGTGGTCCCACTCCACAAAGGAGGTGCTTCTACAGACACTGGTAATTACCGCCCCATAAGCTTGACGAGCCTGGTCTGCAAAGCTATGGAGAGGATCATTATGGAACTCATAAACAAAGACATTGGGGACCTACAGACACTGGATCCTACCCAATTCGGCTTTGTCAAGGGCAGATCCTGCCTTTTGAACCTGGTCAACTTTTTTGAAACAGTCACTAAGGCCATTGATGAGGGTAAGGCAGTTCACACAGCCTACCTCAACCTTGCAAAAGCCTTCGACACAATACCCCACTCGGGCATCATAGACAAGCTCACCAGCTTAAATGTAAACCCATATATCATAAGATGGGTTGCAAACTGGCTCAAGGACAGAACCCACAAGGTCAGAATTGCTGGCGCCATGTCAGACTCTAAGCCAGTCACAAGCGGTGTCCCACAGGGCTCTGTCCTGGGACCCCTCTTGTTCGGCATTTATTTTTCCGAGGTGCAAGCAAACATAGGAGGATTGTGGCTGACAAAGTTCGCAGATGACTGCAAACTGGGTGCCATAATCGATACTCCAGCGGACACAAGCATCCTTGAGAAAGGCCTCATAGAAATGGATAACTGGTGCCAGAGCCATGGCCTTAAACTGAACGCCAAAAAATGTATAGTCATACCCTTTGGGAAAAACAAAGTACCCACAAATTACCACATAGGTAGTAATCCATTAAGTATGGAAGAAGTAATCAGGGACCTAGGGACCCAAGTTGACAGTAACCTCTCATTCGACACTCACATTGCCAAAGTGGTTAGGAAGACCTTCTATATTGCCCACCTTATCATGAAAGGATTCACATCTAGATCAAGAGAGGTCATTGTGCCCCTATACTCTTCCCTTATCAGGCCCATAATTAAGTACAATGCCCCATTTGGGATGTACCTTACCCGTCACCTGCAGCAGTTAGAAAGACCCCAGAAGTACCTCACCAAGAGGATCAAGGGCCTCAAACATATGTCATATGCTGCCCGGCTGAAGAAACCCCAGCTCTATTCAGTCGCATACCACCTACTCAGAGGTGATCTATGCCTGACGTACAAGGCCATGTCCAATCCGGAATTAATGGACATGCTCCACCTCAGAAAATCCAAATCCACCAGAGCCATGAGAGCAAGAGATTTGAACCTCAACACAGAAATAAATAGGACGTGCTGGAGGGACAGATTCATAACCCAGAGGCTCCCTACACTCTGGAACAGAATCCCAGTCCATGTTAGGCAGAGCCCCTCACTGACTCTCTTCAAGAGAAATCTTGACGATTGGATGGGAGATCGTAGGTTCACCCCGGGGGTCATCTCTGCATCACTACTAGACAGAGGCACAGTAAACTAAACCCTAAATGGGCATAGTATTCTCATTCCAAGGGGTGGCGAAAGCGACACACACTCTGGCTAGGCTTATAAATGCCCTAGGGTAGATAGCCTAGTAGGAACCTATGAACCTATGACCCTAAATGCTCAGAAAGTAGTAGACGGCTCACCAAGTGCTTCCTTAAATATACTAAATGGCATTCAGCATAAAGAAGTGAAAGCTAAAAATACTACTCAAAAACTGGATTTTTTAAAAGCCCCTTTTCATTTAGAAGTGGCAGAAAAGGTAACTATCAACAAGGATATTCGAGAGGTCGTTCGCTACATCGACAACCCAACAACAATATGGGCAATTCTATAAAGCGCAAGAACAGCAGCCCATTTTTTCAGAACAAAACTGCACGATGTTGACTGATAATATAGCAGGTATTGTTAACCTCTCTAACTATAAACTCTCATTTGCACAAAGGACATTGATAGAGAAAGGACTGAAGTTTATACCATGTTCGTTGGATGATATTGTGAATGCCTTAACAGATTTGAAAATGTTTATTAGAAAGTTGAATCTTAAACTTATTTTCAGAGGTAAACAGAATATTGATGCAGTTGATGTTTGTAAGAAAAAAAGTTTATTTATACCAACAAGCTTTCCTTTAGTAATGGCATTTCATGATATGACTGAAAATGAACTAAGACAGTTGTATGTAAAAAAGTTAAAAAGAGGTGTGTGTGTGTGTGTGTGTGTGTGTATATATGTATATATATATATATATATGTGTATATATATATATATATATATATATATATATATATATATATATATATATATATAGCTCCTCGCTAGCACTCTTCAAGAGAAACCTTGATGAGTGGATGGGAAACAGAAAGTTTACCCCGGGGATCACTTCAGTGGCTCTGCTGGACAGAGGCACAGGGAACTAATCTAAGGAGGCAGCGAAAGCCAACACATTCTGACTAGGCTTATAAATACCTTCGGGCAGATAGCCTAGTACCTACCTATGAACCTATTATAACTCAACATATCAAGAAAATGAAGGGCTTAAACAATTAAAAATGAATAATGAGATAGTTATCAAACAAGCTGACAAAGGAGGGGCAACTGTAATAATGGATGGGGAAATATATGAGTGCAATGTATACATTTTTAAGTGATGAAAAAACTTTTAAGAAGATCAGCTTTCTTGATGTTAAGACATGTATCAGCGAATATAACATGTATATTTATGATATGCAATTTAATAATAATTTAACGATAGAAATGTTTATTTTTTTTTACTATCCCTTGCCCCAAAATACCAATAATTTAAGGAATTCCTAAACTCCATAATTCAATGACCCATCCCCCAATGAGACCAATAGTATCAGGAAGGGGAGGGATCACTGAGCCAGTGTCAATATATCTTCAAATAGTTTTCAGTAAATATTTGCCATGCTGCAAGAGTTATATAAAGGACACAATGATTTTTTGCACAAATTAAAGGAATGGCATGTATCTAATGTATGTACAGATTTTCTATTTGCTACGCTAGATGTAAATTTGTTATTTACAGTGATACTGAATGAATATGGGGTAGAGGCTATTCGCAGTTTTCTCAGTGAAGAGACAGAAACGCAAGCAGGAGAAATAGAAAATATATGTCATCTGTTGCATGTGGTTCTAACTAAAAATGTGTTTTTGTTTGATGAATAACGTTATCTTCAGGTAGCGGGTGAAGCCATGGGTACGGCAATGGTTAACACGTATGCAAATTTAGTAATGCATCAATGGGAGAAAAATGTAATATTTGGTACACAGAATATAATGAAAGATAATGTTTTGTACTATGGGAGATTTGTTGATGACTGTTTTTTAATATGGAATGGAACAGAGGAATTATTGAATGAATTTGTAAAATATATGGAGAGTACTACAGCTTTCATCTGATTTAAAATGGTATGTTCAGCTATGAAAATATTGTTTTTAGATTTAATGCGGGAGAAAAAAAGATGATAAGATTCAAGCCAGTGTTTATAAAAAGGAAGTGCAGATGAATCAATAAGTACATAAAAACAGTATGCACCCACCACATATATTTAAAGGAATAGTAAGGGCACAGATGACAAGATTGAACAGGCTGAACCCCAATGATGAAATGTGTAAATTTTACTTAGAAGAAATGGCCAATAAATTTGCAGAGAGGGGATATCCACAGACAGTGATTAGAAAATACATGAACGAGATAACAGATGGAAGAAAAGAAGAAAATACGGTAATTTTTAATATGGAACAACCTGCTTTGATACCTGATATGGCCAAAGTGGAGAAACTTAGATATCTGACAATGTACAATTTAAGAACTGAAGGTGTTAAGAAAATAATTGAAAAGAATTGGAGTATAGTGATAGCTATGCAGAATTACGGCAGATACTTGAAGATAAGCCTAGCTTTGCATATAGAAATTCTCAGAATCTATAAACAAAATTATGTTATAAAGACTTTCAAAGTACAAAGAAACAACAACATACTCTTAAAGCTGGCACATATCCTTGTTTGAATTGCAGTTGTGAAGACATTTCTAAAAAAAGATAGCACTGTGTTCAAACATCCAAATACAGGAGAAACGTATGTATTTAGATGTGCAGCTACTGGCAATACAGTTAATATTGTTTATTTAGTGACATGCACATTATGTTCATCTTTTTATGTGGATAAGAGCAGTAGAAAATTAAAAGAGTGCATAATAGAACATAAATCAAACATACGTAGGCAAGTGGAAATAAATGCACTGAGTAAGCATATAATAGAAAAGGTCCAGAACATACTTTCAAGTTTAGAGTGATGGATATGGTACATAAACAAATCAAGTATGGTGACTTAAACAATGCACTGGAAAGGAAAGAGTATGCTTGGATAATTAGGCTAAGAGCTGTTGCTGAGCCAGGAATAAATAATATGGTTAGTATAAAACCCATCTTGGTTAAAAAAAACATCATTTACACTAAAGAAAAGATAGTTAATATATTTTAATATTCTATATGGTTTTTGAAGTTTATTCATTGTATTTAATATGGTTAATTAATCTTATGTTTTTATAGGCTGACTGTATTCCTCTGACTTTTAAAATGTATATATAATTGACATGAACTCTTTTAGAGATATATTAACACTGATGAAGGATTTGTATCTGAAAGCTTTGTTGCTGTAATAAAGTTCTTCGCATTTCTTTGGAGTTGGATTTGTATGAACTAAGCAACTTCTTTTGCTAACTTCTGGTTTATCACTGTTTTCAACCTTAAGAATATACTGTTTGCCATGAAACACAAGGCTGGGGCAATTTTATGGTCAGACTATTACTTGAATCATTTCAACTGGGGTTCCCTCCAAGTCTGCCCTCTCTGAATTTGAGCTGCTAAATCTCAGGTACCTAAACTGTTCTAATAGTAGTTTATGCCCGGGATGAGTCAGCTCCTCTCAGAGATCAGTGCTGCTGATCTATTTAATTGCGGTGTACAACAGGCCTGTGGCTGGTGCACTGGACTGAGTTGCCCTAGAGTGAGTAACCTTGTGCCTGCTGAAACACAGGAGAGTTAGTTCAACTATCAGGTTCACAAGCTGTGCAGACATAAGCACAGACTGAAATGAAAGTACAGTTGTGTACACTTACCATAAATGTAGATGTTCGAGTGTATTCACTGTTGCAGTCATCACATTTGGGTTATCTGCCTGCAGGTAGCCCTCAGCCGGCCTGAATACCAGAGTCTTGGATTCCTGTGTCAGATGCTCTTCTTCCATGACATCAGGTCATCAGGGGTATAAAACATGCAGCCGATGCCATTACATCATTACATCAGTTTTTCTTGCTCCAGATGTCAGGTGCCCCCACAATAGGAAGCAATTATATGGTATGGTATACCTCCAGCAAAAAGCAAATACACATAATATAGTATATGCAAACAAGAAGAAAGGTAGAGCTAAGAGAAGTCAGGGTCTGGAGGGAGAGTAACCAGGACTGCAGCAGTGAATACACTCGAACATCTATTTTTATGGTAAGTGTACACAACTGTACTATGTTCTTCATGTTTCACTGTTGAAGTCATCACATTTGGGTTGATTCCAAAGCTAAGGAAGGGAGGAGGAAGTTAAATAGCATTAGGGCCAGCTATTAATCCCTGCAAGACTGCAGAGGCAAATCCAGCTCTGGATTTAGAAAAGATAGACAAGTAGTAATGCTTGGTGAAGGTATGTACAGAGCTCCGGGTAGCAGCTTCTAGGATGTCCCTGGTAGGGACCCCTCTCAGAAATGCCACAGAGGTAGATGCAGCCCTGCTAGAATGTGATCTTATCCCCTGTGGGGTAAGTTTTCCATGGTGCTTGTAGCAGAAATGGATGCAATGGGCTATCCATTTGGAAATGGTTTCCTTTGAAATAGCCTTCCCCAATGCCCCTGCAGCAAAGCTAACTAGCAGCTGTTCAGATTTTCTGATAGGCTTAGTTCTGTCCAAATAGAATCTAAGTAGTCTGTGCATGTCCAGAGAGTGCAGTATTCGTTCCCCTTTATTTTGTGGATTAGAGAAAAAAGTAGGCAAATGAATGGACTGATTTAGGGCCACAGAAGACACCACCTTGGGCATAAAGGAAGGATTAGTCCTGAGGGAAACCCTGTCCGCATGGAAGAAAATGAAGGGTTCCACTGCCATAAAGGCCTGTAATTCAGTCACTCTTCTAGCTGAAGTAATGGCTAGAAGGGAGGCTGTTTTCCAAGAAAGGAATTTCAACTCTGCTGTAGCAGCTGGTTCAAAGGGGGAAGAGTGAGCTTTTCCAATACAAAGTTAAGGTCCCAGGCTGGAGTGGGAGCTCTTCTGGGGGGGTCTTAAATTTCTGCCACCCTCTAAGGAATTGCTTTAGCAAGGGGTGAGAGAAGAGGGGTGGCTCAGTATTATAATGTGCTGAAATGGGAGAGGCATGAATTATAATTGACAAGAAGGATAGGCCCTTGTGAAGCATTATTGTTAAGTACTGTAGAATATGAGGTAAGCTGGGCACCGCTGTGCCCATCCCCTGAGCTAGGCTCCAGGAACAGTATCTTTTCCACATTTCAGCATAGGATTCTCTGGTACTAGGCCTCCTTGCCTCCAGAATGACATCCAGTACCTGCTTAATGAGGGATGCTAGGGGAGAGCTCAAGGAATTAGCCAGGCTGCAAGGTTCAGGGTTTGAAGCTGAGGGTGCAGAATCTGGCCCGCCTGTTGGGACAGCAGAGAAGGGGTCTGAGGCAGATGCCATGGTTGTTGCAATGTCATACTATGCAAGAGGGGGTACCAGTGCTAGCATGGCCAGTCTGGTGCAATCAGTATTGACCTTGGCTTGTCCTGTTTGATCTTTAGTAGGACCTTCGAGAGGAGAGGCAGAGGAGGAAAGGCATAAACTGAGAGGCATTCCCAGGTGAAGGACAGGGCATCCACTTTCCAAGCTTGGCTGTGAAGAGCTCATGTGCAGAATTTGTGCAATTGGTAGTTTTGAAGGAAGGCAAACAGGTCTACCTCTGGAGTCCCCCATTTGTTCCTCAAGAGGTTGAATATTTTGGGTTCTAGTTTCCATTCATGTGGGTCCATGAGATTTCTGCTTAGGTAGTCTGCCAGTGAATTTAGTTTGCCTGGCAGGAATTGAGCTTGCAGGTGTACTTGGTAGCTCAAGGCCGTGTTCCACAGAGCCATGGCTAGTTTGCAGAGATGGTATGAGTGGGTTCCCCCCTGCTTGTTTATGTACCACATAACTGTGGTGTTGTCTGTCTTTACCAATAGTTGTCCTGGAAGAATACAGTCTTTGAAGGCTGTCAGAGCATTCTGTACAGCTAACATATCTTTTTGATTGATATGCAGGTGCATCTGTCTTGGGTTGCATCTGCCCTGAATGCACTGCCCTGACATGTGAGCCCCCATCTATAGTCTGATGCATCTGCTGTTAGGGTTTGGGCGGCAGGGGGTAGAATGAAAGGGAGTCCCTTGTTGTGGTAGCAGGCCTCTGCCCACCAAAGGAACTCTGTCTTCATACTATGAATGATAGAAATCATTGTTTCCAGGTCCTGAGAATGTTGACATCATAGGCTTTTTAGATACCATTGGAGTTTCCTCATATGCAGTCTTGCATATGGAATTAGTAAAATGCAAGAGGCCATGCACCCCAGGGCTTGCAGTATTTTCCTTGCAGATATCTGTAGTTTTGTGGCCAATAGTTTGAAGTAGGTTGTCAAATAAACTTGTTTCTCCAGAGTGAGGAATGCCACCTGGGAAGTTGTGTTCAAGCTTGCTCCCAGGAATACAATCTGTTGGCAGGGTACTAGGTGAGATTTCTTTTCGTTGATGGTGTACCCCAGAGAGGTTAGAAGTTTCTTTATGAATGCCAGGTGTTGTAATAGCAAGTACTGGTTTTCTGCCTGAATAAGACAATCGTCCAAGTATGGGTAAATTTGAATATTTCTCTACCTGCAAAATGCAATGGCTGGAGCTAGGCACTTTGTGAATACCCTGGGCGCAGTAGATAAGCCAAAGGGAAGTGCAGAGAACTTATAGTGCATGGAGCCTGCCCTGAAGCGTAGGTATATCCTGCAAGATTCCCTTATTGGGACATGGAGGTAAGCTTCCTTTAAGTCTAGGGTTGCCAGCCAGGCATCCTTGGCTAGCATAGGAAGAAGTTGTTGCAGAGTTAGCATTTTGAATTCTGGAAGTACCAGAAAGGTGTTGAGAATAAAGAGGTCCAGGATGGGACACCAGGAGTTGTCTTTTCTGGGTACCAGAAAAAGTCTTGAATAAAAACCTTGTCCCCTTTATTCTGCTGGGACAGGCTGAATAGCCCTGATATTGAGAAGAGAGAGAACCTGCTGTTGGGCCTCTGCCCATTGGTTTGGGGGTAGGTCTGGCCAACCATTTGGGGTTGGTAGTGTATGGAAGTGGAATCTGTATCCTTGGGAAACTATGTTCAAAATCCATTTGTCCTGGGTAATGAGTTCCCAGTTTTTTGCATGCAGGGCAAGCTTTCCTCCTAAGGTAGCAGGTAGTTGAACAGGGCTTGGAAGGGTTAAGGTTAAGTCATTGTGCCATTTTTCCGTAGGGGAGTGGTTTACTACTCCCTGCTTTGTAAGTGGGAGCCCCCCACTGTTGTTTAGGTCTGTGCGTAGCTTGGGACTGTAGCCTAGGTGGTCTGCTGTTCCTGGGTTTGGACTGAGAAGGCCTAGAAGGGACTGGAAAGAACCAGTTCTTTGAAGGCCAATGCTTACTGAATCTGGGAGGCTGCATTTGTAGGAAATCTTTAACAGTTTGCATAGATTTAGCTTTTTCCTCCATCCTTTTGAGGACTTCTTCTGCTTTGTTGCCAAAAAGGCGGTCTTGGTTTAAGGGAGCATCCAGTAATTTAGTTTTTACATGATCTGGCAAGTTTTGTTCCTTAAGCCAAGCATGCCTTCTAATTACAGACCCAGTGACATCAGCCCTGCAAGATGCTTCTAAAGAGTCAAAACCACATTGCAAAGTATGTTTACCAACTTGTTCTGCAGAATGCATTAAATCCTGTAATTCTTTGTGTTCAGTACAGTCAAGAATCAACATTTTCTGTTTAAGTAGCCCCATAACATGCTGCTGATACTTTAACATATGAAATTGGAAATTTAAAGCTCTAATGGCCAAAGTAGCAGAAGTATACACGTTCTTATCCCATCTGTCTAAGGCTCTAAAATCTCTATCAGAGGGGGTAGGATTTTTGGCATCAGTAGCCTTAATGCCTTTTGGTCCTTGGGAAATGGTCTCTGGGTCTACAGAGGGGTTATTGAAGAGGAACTTGTTCTCACAAGAGTGCTACTCTGTAGCACCTGTCAGGTTTTCTGGGAGCTGGAGGTAAAGTGTCTGGGGTAAGGCTAGATTTCAAGAAAGCATCATCTACAATGTCCAGAACAGTAGGGATAGCTAAAGGCCTATGTTGAGGCAGAAGTAAGAAATCCTTAAGTCTCTTTTTGGACTCAGAGTAATCCTGGCTTTCCCCAGGGGAAATGCTCCCTAAGAGTATGTAAGGTTTCACCAAAAGAAGGATCTTCTGGAAGGGAAGCAGAGGGAATGGAATCCACTGCAGCAGAATCCTCATATGTAGATAAGAGCAAATCCTGGTAATCAGAAAGAGCAGAAAAATCAGATTCCTGATCAGAAGAATCAGAAAGGAAATCAGTTCTAGGTCTCTTAGAGGGGGAAGGCTGACTTCCCCTAATCAAGGTAATGAGGTCTTCAGCCATTCTAAGCATTTGTTTTTGAAGCCTATGGGCCTGAGCATGTGGTTTGGTCATCGGTTTCCTAGTCGTAGTGCAAGTTTTTGGCCTGGATGAAATTGACGGCATCGGTTTAATATGAATGTCTGCAGGCCTGAATACACCCTCAGAAGCAGGTGCCTGTACAGCGGCTCCGGACCCATCCAAGGTAGAGACATCCGCAGGTTCCATAGTTGAAGAAGCATCTTGCGGCATACCGGACTCCGAATGGGTCTCAGTAGAGGCCTGAGAATCAGAAGTAGCGGATATCAGGGGCTGTGAAAGCATCTCACTGAGTACCGGTGGACTGGCCACTAGCTTAATGGAAGCGTCGTTGGCAGTTTTGGACCTATGCGGTCTGTCTGTCTTTATCCTTACATTTTTTCAGAAGATTGGTAGTTGGATGGCTTGACAAAGCCATTTTGGAGTACACAGAATGAGTATGAAAATAATTAGCTGCAAAAATAGCCCGACGATGAATAGTTCGGGCATTGAACAAGGCATAAAACCGACAATGAGGAACGTCGTGGTCTGGGCCTAAACAAGGGATGCAGTAAGAATGAAAATCTCTATGAGGTATTTGCTTTCCACAGGTAAGACAATTGTTAACTTTTACTGACATCAATTAGAGCAAGAAAAAGGATCCCCAATGGGGTACTTAGCTTTTTTGAAGACTTCGGGTCTGAAACTCAAAAACGAAAATTTCAGGAGTCGGCCTACCGGCACTTGTGAACTGCTTCTGCTTCGGGCACCGCATGGCAAGTAAGACTGATGTAATGGTGTCGGCTGCATGTTTTATACCCCTGATGACATGACGTCAAGGAAGAAGCGACAGCATCCGACGCAGAAATCCAAAGACTCTGTTATTCAGGCTGGCTGAGGGCTACCTGCAGGCAGATAACCCAAATGTGATGACTGCAACAGTGAAACACGAAGAACATCATGGAAGAAGTCTTGCCTTTTTGAGGATAGATTAGTTTGGATACCAGTTATGAGGCACACCTATCCAGAAATCACCTGTAAGAAGGAAACAATGCTGTCTATACCTCTCCCACTCAGAATGTGACCATAGTATATTATTACATTTCAGTAACAAAGTGCCTAGATTTTTTTTTTTGCACCTCTTTGGCCTCACTGTCTGCCACTCAACAGCTCCTTCTCCAGATAAATTGTCCCATTCATTCCCCTTCACCAAGTGGCAATTTGCAACTATGTCTGGACATTAAGACATCCATCAGTGAGTTAAATTCTTCTTTTTTTCAGTCCCATCCACCAACTCACAGGTGCAGCATGCAATGAGCATCAGAGCTGAACTTCCCATCAATTCTGCAAGGTACTGAAGTTAGCAAGACATCCCTACCCATCCACAGGAGGCACCGTGCAATTGTTATCCTGGATGACATGTATGTGCCCCTGCACATGTGGACTTTCTCCCACCCAGGAATGGGCATACCTATCCTCCCAGCCTGTGCTGTCAAGCACCTAAGCTGCTAATTGAATTGAACTTGAGTTAGTCTGTAGTCATGACTTTATCCCTCTATGATACCAATACATAGAGGAAAGTGTCCAGATTACAGATAAGTGACATTTCAATGACAGCTTATGAGGAGATCATAAATATCATTTCATTTTTGTATGCTACCTTCTGTGAGGTTGACAAAAGTCAGTTGTGCAAGTCCTACTCAGCTGTAACAGCAGATCTTCATAGAACACACGGGCTTACTGGCACTAAGGTAGTAGTGCCCTGCTATCCTTCCTCTGGCAATCTATCAAAGCTCAGAGTCCATCCCACTGCATGTCTGTGGGCATAATGGACCAATCATATGGCAGTACAGGGACTGCCTTTCAGGCCCACAGACAGGACCTTTTTAGTTTTCTATGGTCCAGCAGGAAGAGAAGGTGAGAGTGCAAGCTTTGTGAAAACCTACTATGCCAAACCAAAAACCACACACAACAACAATAAAAGCCACTGAGCATAACTCCACAGCAACTCCAACACTGAACCATGTAAATTCAAAAACGGGGGATGGTGAGTGGGTGCTGCCAGTAAGGCAGTGTTTTCCTACAACGATCTACTGTTCGAGGTAAGTAGGACTATACTATGTTAAACAAACACACTGCCTTACTGGCATTCAGGTAGATTCCCAAAGCTTACTCAACCTGGGAAGAGGAAAGCTAAGGGTCCAGGAATCCCTGGATAATGTTCATAGTAAAGCCTGATCTGTATTTAGAAAAGGCATCCAGCTTGTAGTGTTTTGTAAAGGAATGGACAGAGAACCAAGATGCCACCTCTAGAATACTTCTAGAGTTCACTCTTTTCCAATATGCCACTGAAGAGGGAAATACCCTAGTGGAATGTACCTTTACCATGCCTAGGTTCCCTTGTCATGATAGGTGTAGCAAAATAAAAACAATACCAGAGGACAACCAATGAGCAATGTTTGATTAGAAACAGGTTGACCCTTCTTTGCCCTGTTTAGGGAATAAAAAGCCTTTCAGCCTTCCTGAAGGGTTTTGTTCTGTCAAGGTAGTACCTGAACTCCTGATGCACATCAAAGGTATCCTCTCTCCCTTATTTTTAGGTCCTGTGAAGAACACATAGATAATAACAGACTGATTGAGACTGAATTCTGATATCAGTTTTGACATGAAAGAAGGGTTAATGTGTCACACAACCCTATCACTGTGGAAAATCAGGTAAGGTTGTTCCACCAGGAGAGCTTGCAGCTCAGGGACTTGCCTTGCAATATCAAAGCAATAAGCAAAACAGACCAGACTGAGCATCTGGTTCAACGAGTGAGAAGGTCAATTTTCCAGAACATAGTTGAGATCTTACAAGTGAGAAATTTGCTTGTGAGGGGGTCTTGCATATAATACTCCTTTCATGAACTATTTTACCAAAAGAAAAAAAGTGGGATCCATTGGCAGACAAGCAGAGATGGCTGTTAAATACAGCTTAATAGACACATACTATAAGCCATCCTGAAGTATTCACACACATAGTCCAAGACCAGAGGAACAGCTACCCTAAAGGGACCCTCTGATCCCATTTAGGTACCACTTAGAAAACCTCATCCATCTGTAAGCTTAAGGTTTTCTGGCTTCTTAACACCTGCTGCACTTCCTCATAAAACAAATACCCAAATGGAGTCAAGACTGAATCATCAAAGGACTTCCAAGATAGCTGCACATTGAGTAACAGCTTAAGTCTAGCTCTCCCACTGTGAAAATGGAAATTCAACAGAGAAGGCCAGTAGGGATTTGTGTTTATGGACAATTATCAGAAACTGACTAGTAAGTGAACTGCCTGGATACCTGGAAACAAGAAATACATATCACCTGGAAAAAAATCAGCTACAAAAAGTGAGGAAGAAACACTGACTGGGAAAAGTTCTGCAGCTGTTCAACAGAAAGTAATGCAACCTCCAGACATGGCTTCCAGTAACCTACAGGAATATATAAGACAAGTGCACACAGACCTGGTTAAATAAATATAACACTGATGGAGTATATCAAAACAAACAGCAAACAGCTAGAAAAAGATGGAAGAAGCTTTAAATGGATATTCAGATGAGGTGATAATGCTGCAAAAATCGGAGCTTGAAACAAAGAAAAGGCTGGCTGAATATGAGACTGCTCAGGAAGAGATGTTTCAAAAAAATAACAGAATTAGAGGACAGAGCACTTAGGGAAAACCTGAGATTGTCAGCTATAACAGAGAAGCTGGAATGAACAGACTGCATTAATTTTATGAAAGAACAAATAAGCAACTAGACTGGTATTCCACAGCAGAATAAGGGCACACTGTGTATATGCTCCAAATACGGCTATGAGAAACTAAGCTAGACCTTTAATAGTAAAGATGCAATCCTACCAGCAGAAGGAGTTCATTGTGACAAAACTGTAACAGAAGGACAAAATACAAAAATGTGGAAGACAGCAGAGTGTTTGTGGATAATGATTACGTATTGTAGACCAGGCAGAAGAGAAGTAAATTCATTTCACTATTCAGGGCATTTTGAGAGACAGGTGTGAGATTCCAACTGCTGTACCCAGCTTTCTTCAAAGTATTCTTCCCTGGAAGGACAAAATAATTTTTTGATGAAGTACATGCTAAGGAGGAAATACAAAAGTTTGCCCAACAAAAAGTGAGCTATGAAACAAAGAGTTTCTGCTGTTTTGTTCTTCTGGTAATAAAGACCAGAGAGAGAGAGAGAGAGAGAGAGACTGTTCCCATGAAACCTTTTCCAATGTGTCAAACTAAACTGTTGAAGAGAAGGAAGGGAGCATGAGAGTTGAATAGAAAAATTGAGAATATGTTGGAAATGAAGCAGTGACAAGAGTGGGGAGATGGATATGAACAGTAAAAAAAGTCACTCAATGTGGGATTACAATGCAATAATTATATTTGTAAAATATGTCAGAACAAGAAATTCTGGAAATATTGGACTTTTTCAGAATTTGTTGGACTTGTGGGGGACTCTAATGTATATGCCCTACTTCATGTCATTAATGTTTGGAAAATACTTTGGGGAATGAAAGTGAGGGGGAAAAGTTATCTGTAAGTAAAGAAAACTTTTTTTTTCTTAATAGTACTATTTTGGGGTGTATGGATTTTTGTATGCTATAAAGTAAAGCTTTCTCAGTTAGTTTTAAGTGTAGTGGGATTTTAAATACATACTCCTGTTTTTTTTCCTCCCTTCTCTCTTTCTTCTTGTTCAGATTTAAGAAATGTAGGAACTGTGATGCAAGAAAAAAAAAAAACCTGGTTAAAAGAGAATCACAAAAGAAAAAATAATGTATCTTTTCTCATTCTTGCATGGAGGAATAACTGGATTAAGAACTTTAGATTGATTTAGTAACATGTTTTAAGAGAAAGCAAGTACATGAAAAAGAATATTGAATATTATGAGGCTTTTTTCTAGAAAATGAATGTATGCTTAGTAGCAATTCTGTATCTGGACCTCATGTCTCCATTGAAACAATCTGATAAAGAGAAATTGACTGGTTCTCATGTCTCCATGGAGACAATCTGATAATGAGAAATTGGCTGTCTGGTTCTCATGTCTCCATTAAGACAATTTGATAATGAGAAACTGGCTACAGTCTGGTGGACAGTAATTGGCTGGGAAAAAAGAAGAAAAGAGAAACTGGCTAGGAGAGAATGTTGTCTGAAAGCATTCAGGGTTTTTTTCCTAGCTCAGAGAGCTATAAAGATAAGACAAAACCAATTAGCACTTAGAAGTTCAGACTGCACCATGTGTCTTAGTATGGATAACCTTTCTTTTAGGCTAACTCAAGTCTATTAGTGTGGCTGTCAGTTTGGGACATTTGTTCCTATTAGAGGGGTAAAACTTCAATATTTAAAGATGTACATAGTTTTGCATGTTAGTATTAAATTAATAGATTTCAGGGGGTATTGGAGGGTTGATTTTTTTTTGTTTGTTTTTGAAGGCTTTCAATAAAAAAATTTGTAAGATGTGACATAGGCTCAAATGGATAGGACAAGAAACAATGATATAAAGGTTCAAGCTGCCAAAAAAGTGTATGCATGTAATACAAAAGCTGGAACTAGACATTTAACAAAAAATGTATTATATGTAAAAGGTGGGAATAATAACTTGATACAATAATACTTTCTATAGTGTCTTTAAATGTCAATGGTCTTACAGATAAACACAAAAAGAAATAATCTAGTGAACTATATTAAAAATGCAGAGTGCAAATAGTTATGTTACAGGAGACACATCTGGAAAGAACTGAAAATGTGAATTTGATAAAGAAAGTTTTTTTCAGGGTGGTTATTCGGTGGGATTCCTGGGACAAATGAAAAGAGAAGTACTTGTATTAATCGCAAGAAGAGCTCCAATAGTGATAGAAGTGGATAGAAAAAGATAATAATGGCAGATTTGTAATATTAAGGAGCTACTGGCAAGGGAGAAGGATTACATTGGCATGTATTTATATTCCACCTAAAACTGCTATAATGGAACTTAAGAAAATTCTGGGAGAAATAATCAGTTTTCAGCAAGGAATCTTACTTATAGGTGGGGACTGGAATTTGATTTGCAGCAGTACAGATGTGTCTTGGGGGCCCAGAAGGGATAGTATAACAAAGGAGGGTAGATTTTTGAGTAATGAAATAAATATGAGACACTGGTGCTTTCCCACCTATCTGTTGAAAAGAGAGGAATTTAATGTATGGGTAGTAGAGATTTTTCAGGAGCTATTCAAGAGGATAGAAATTACTTCTGAAAATATAGTTAGGGAGTGGGATAAAATTAAGGTGGAGTTTAAAAATAGGGTGGAAATAAAAGAAAATGAGCTATGAGTAAGAAGTACCAATAATTATTTAGAGGGACTGACACATGTTAAAGTATTGCAGAATAGGGGGAATATCACAAACCAAGAAGAGGATGAACTGCTGAATGCTAAGCAGAAAATAAGGGATTACCTCAATAATATACATGAGTTTAGAAAGATTGCTGTTAAGTAACTTTTTTTATAATAAAACTAGAGCACAAAACTTTTAGCACAACTCAAGCAACAGAAAGTGGAAAGGGCTGTCGCCAAGCTTTGGGAGCCTGTAACAGGGAAAGTAACAAGAGTTCCTGTAGAGGTATTAGAAATATTTCAGAAATTCTATGAAAGTCTGTATAAAGCAGAGAAATATGGAAATCAAAAAAGATACAAATGGAAATGTTTATGGAAGAATTAAATATGCCAAGGTTAGAGGGAGATGAGACTGAATTACTAACAGGATAGGAGGGGATGAGATAAAAATTGTGTTGTATGACCAATCTACAGGAAAGTTCCCAGGAATAGATGGTATTCCTGTGGAAGTTTGGAAGCTATGAGGGAAAAACTGATAACGATCTGGAAGGTTTTCAGAGAAGGGAACAACATCCCTGGAAGAAAGCAGTGGTAGCTGTAATACCTAAAGAGGGTATTGGTCCATCAAATCCAGCTTCATACAGGACCATTTCAATACTAAACCATGATTATAAAGTGTGCATGTCTCTAACAGCTAAAAGAATGGCAAAAGTAATGTCAAAATTGATAGATATGGATCAATGTGGTATTGTGGAGGGGAGGCAAACATTTGACAACATTACCAGAACACTGATGATCCACAGTAAAGCAGAATGTAAGAAAATACCATTGTTGTTGTTGTTGTTGGTGGGTCTTGATTTAGAGAATGTATTTGACAGAGTAAGCTGGGACTTTATGACCAGGGCAATGGAAGCATTTGCATTTCCTGAAAAAATTATAAGTTTGATTAGGAGGCTATATGAGGGATCGGAGGTGAAAATTAAAGTGGATGAGGTCCTCTCTAATAATTTCTTCTTGAACAGGGAAACCAGGCAGGGGTGTCCTCTTTCCCCTTTGTTATTTGCATTATATTTAGAACCACTTGCAAAGAAAATAAGGGACTCAGAAATTCAAGGATATAATTGGTACGATAGTCTTATTTGCAAATGATATTATTTTATACGTTACAAAACCAGAAAGAGACATTACAGTGTGTTGTGAAATATTTTGAGACAGTTTCAAATCTTTTCGGGATACAAAAGTTATATGGATATGGATAGTAAGACACAAGCAGTTAAAATGTTTTTAGTCCCATCAGTCTTATACACAGGTCAGGCATACTTTAATCAATCAGAGGAGAAGTTATGGATAGCAATTAATAAAGAGCTGAAGGACTTTATCTGGCAAGGGAAGACCAAAAGAGCCAAGTGGGATAAGTTGATTCTTCCAGTAGAACAGGGTGGATTGGAATTACCCCATTTGAAGGGGTATTTTAGAGCTATACAGGTAAGGCTACTATACATAGTACAAGCAGAAAACCATAATTCAAAATGGAAAGGGATGATGATGAAACAGGGGGGAAGCTCAAGAAACAAAAAGAGACTGGGATTTTGGATGCATTCCTTTGAGGAAAATAACAATAGATTCATAAGTAGGTACTAGGCTATTGGCCCAAGGGTCTAAGTAAGCCTAGCCAACAAGGTTCTCTGGCTTACACCACCCAATAAAGTTAATTTCCTGTGCCCATGTCAAGTAGAGCTACAGAAGTGATCCCGGAGTGTATTTCCTATTTCCCATCCACTCATCAAGAGTTTTCTTGAAGAGTGCTAATGAGGACCTTTGCTTGACATAGATGGGTAGCTTGTTCCAGAGTATAGGAAGTCTCTGGGACAGGAATCTATCCTTCCAACATGTCCTGTTTATTGTGGTGACAAGGTTTAGGTCCCTAGAGCATGTAGCTCGGAGAGATTGGGATTTCTTTAGGTGTAGCATGTCCAACAGCACTGGGTTTAACATAGCTTTATATGTTAGGCAGAGATCTCCTCAGATTAAGCGATATGCTACAGAGTAAAGCTGGAGTTTTTTGAGACAGTCAGTGTAGGGCATCTGTTTGAGGCCAGTAATCCTCTTTGTGAGGTACTTCTGTGGCCTTTTCAGCTGCTGCAGATGTCTTGTGAGGTACATTCCAAAAGGGACGTTGTACTTTATAATGGGTCTAATGAGTGCCGAGTAGAAGAGAACAATGACCTCTTTTTTTTCCTGGATGAGAACCCTTTTGTGATGAGGTGTGCCACACAGAAGAATTTCCTGACTACTGTGGCGATGTGATTATCAAAGGAGAGACTACAGTCCACCTGTGTCCCAAGGTCTCTTATCACACATTCAGCATTAAGTAGACTGCCGTTTATGTGGTAGTTCATGGGTACAGAGTTTTTACCAAAGGGGATGACAATGCCCTTTTTGGCATTGAGCTTGAGGCCATGCCTCTGACACCAGGCATCTGTCTCAGTGAGGCCCTTCTGTAGGATGCCCATATCATTTGGGGATTCAACTATGGATCCTAGTTTGCATTCATCTGCAAGCTTCATTAGCCAGAGGCCTTCTGTGTTAGCCTCTACTTCAGAGAAGTAGACACCAAACAGAAGAGGTCCCAGGACTGAACCCACTGGTACTCCACTTGTCACTGGTCTGAAGTCAGATTTGGTGTCTGCAACTTTTACATTGTAGGTTCTGTCAGTGAGCCAGTTGCAACCCATCTTGTGACATAGGTATTTATACCTAGTTTAGTGAGTTTAGCTATAATTCCAGAATGGGGGATGGTGTCGAAAGCCTTGGCGAGGTCAAGATAGGCTGTGTGAACCACCTTACTCTCATCTACAGCTTTGGTAACTGCCTCAAAGAAGTCATCAGGTTCAGAAGGCATGATCTGCCTTTCACAAACCCGAACTGGGTTGGGTCCAGAATTTGGAGGTTACCAATGTCTTTGTTTATCAGTTCCATGATGGTACATTCAATGGCCTTGCAGACCAGACTCGTCATGCTAATAGGGCGATAGTTCCCAGGATCAGTGGTGGCTCCCCCTTTATGGAGTGGGATAACTGTTCCTGTGTACCATTCAGTGGACACAAAGCCTGACGTGAGACTGTGATTGAACATGGTGCTTAGGTGGGGAGCCAGTTCATTCTGAAGTTTATGTAAAACACAGCCTGGGATGTTGTCCAGTCCCATAGATGCTGTGTTTTTGGTTTTAGAGAGTGCAGCTTTTACCTGCATAGATATGATTACAGGGACTCTGCATTGTTCCTGTATAGATATGGGCCTTTTAGGGGGTGAGAGGGGGGTAAAATTAGCACCAAATTTATCTGCCAGGATGTTGGCAATATCATTTGATTCTGTATATTTAGTGCCGTTGTGCTGTAACTCAGAGCAGCTGTGGGTGTTGCCATTGAGATTCTTGACATAGCTATAGAATGCTTTGTGGTTATCCTTAGAATCAGTGGCAATTTTGTTTTTGTAGCTAGCTTTGGAGGATCTTATAAGGGATCTCAGCTTCTTACTGAGGCTGACCAGGGAGCTCCTCCACTCATGGGATTTTACTCTCTTTTGCAACAGTTTCTTCCTCCTGTTGTAGAGTTTGTTTATGGCAGGGGACCTGTAGATTGGCTTCCTTTTTTTGGAGGATAGCACAATCCATGCACTCGTGTAAGTGCACATCTGTTCATAGGTTCATAGGTAGGTACTAGGCTATTGGCCCTAGGGCCTATATAAGCCTAGCCAAAAAGGTACCCTGACTTTCGCCACCCAAGAAAATTATTTTCCTGTTCCCCTGTTGAGCAGAGCCACAGAGGTGATCCCTGGGGTGAATTTCCTATTTCCCATCCAATCATCAAGATTTTTCTTGAAGAGTGCTAATAAGGAGCTTTGTTTGATATAGACAGGCATTTTGTTCCAGAGTATGGGAGGTCTCGGGGACAGGAATCTATCCCTCTAGCATATTCTGCTTATTGTGGTTACAAGGTTTAGGTTCCTAGAGTGTGTAGCTTGGGGGGATTGGGATTTCTTTAAGTGGAGCATGTCCAGCAGCTCTGGGTTTGACATAGCTTTGTATGTTAGGCAGAGATCGCCTCTGAGTAGGCGATATGTGATGGAGTAAAGCTGGAGTTTTTTGAGACTGTTCATGAGGTCATCTGTTTGAGGCTGGTAATCTTCTTTGTGAGGTATTTCTGCAGCCTTTCCAGTTGTTGTAGATGTCTTGTGAGGTACGTACCAAAAGGGGCGTTGTACTCTATAATGGGTCTAATGAGTGATGAGTAGAGGGTAATAATGACCTCTCTTTTCCTGGATGAGAAACCTTTTGTGATGAGGTGTGACACGTAGAAGGATTTCCTGACTACTGTGGCGATGTGATTATCAAAGGAGAGACTACTGTCCACCTATGTCCCAAGGTCTCATCACACTTTCGGTGTTAAGTAGACTACCACCTATGTGGTAGCTCATGGGTACAGAGTTTTTACCAAAGGGGATGACAATGCACTTTTTGGCGTTGAGCTTGAGGCCATGGCTTTGACACCAGGCATCTGTCTCAGTGAGGCCCTTTTGTAGGATGTCCATATCATTAGGAGTTTTGATTATAGACCCTAGTTTGCAGTCATCTGCGAACTTCATTAGCCAAAGATCTTCTGTGTTAGCCTGTACTTCAGAAAAGTAGATACCAAACAGGAGAGGACCCAGGACTGAACCCTGTGGTACTCTACTTGTCACTGGTCTGAAGTCGGATTTGGAGTCTGCTACTTTCACAGTGTGGGTTCTGTCAGTGAGCCAGTTGGCAACCCATCTTGTGACATAAGGATTTATACCTAGTTTAGTAAGTTTATCTATGATTCCAGAGTGGGGGATGGTGTCAGAAGCCTTGGCGAGATCTAGATAGCCTGTGTGAACCACCTTACCCTTGTCTACGGCTTTGGTGACTGCTTCAAAGAAGTCTATCAGGTTTAGGAGACATGAGCTGCCTTTTACAAACCCGAACTGGGTGGGGTCCAGAGTTTGTAGATTACCAATGTCTTTGTTTATAAGTTCCATGATGATATGTTCCATGGCTTTGCAGACCAGGCTCGTTGGGCTAATGGCATGGTAGTTCCCGGGGTCCATGGTGGCTCCTCCTTTGTGGAGTGGGATAACCATCTCTCTGCACCATTCAGTGGGCACAAAGCCTGAGGTGAGGCTATGATTGAACATGGTGCTTAGGTGGAGTGCCGGTTCATTCTGTAGTTCAGCAGAACCAGCAGCAAAGAGTCCAATATTAAGTGTTTTATTAACATCCACTTTTCGTTCAAGAAAACTGAACTTCTTCAGACAAACATCAAAAGGTAACAAATATAAAAAAACTCCTTAAATACACAATTAACAACACATGGTACATTTGAATGGACCAACCAACTGGTTAAAACTCGCTGACATCAATGTGTGGGAAAAAGCTGATCTCAAAGCTTCTTAAAGAGCTACTACATACAAAAGTCAGATCTTTACAGATTGTGTTTTGAAATCAAACAACTAACCAAAATGAAATAAAAAAATATCAGTTAAAATGTGTCTAAACATAAAATGTTTAAAACCAAGAAAAACGAAACATAATAAATGGAACCAATTTAATAACTTAAAATAAAAAGTAAAACATAAAAAATAGTAAGGCATGAATGGAAAATAATAAATAATAAAATTACCTCTGCATACTTCTGAGTTTCAAAATGCAAGCTAAACTTACTCTGTCATTAAGACCTGGAGGTCTGTATGAACAGAGTTTCAGCTGCCAAATCACTTCTAGACGCTCTAATAATAGTTGAAAAGGACCCCTTTGCTGCTGGTTCTGCTGACGTGGATTTTGTTTCACTCATCTTAGTTTGTTTCAACTTCTGTTGCTTCATTCTGTAGTTCATGTAGAATGCAGCCTGGGATGTTGTCAGGTCCCATGGATGCTGTGTTCTTGGCTTTGGAGAGTTTGGTTTTTACCTGTGCAGCCATGGTTACAGGAACTTTGCATTCTTCCGGTATAGAGATGAGCCCTTTAGGGGGTGAGAGAGGGGTAAAGTTAGCACTGAACCTATCAGCCAGGATACTGGCAATATCAGTTGATTCTGTATATTTAGTGCCATTGTGTTGTAACTCAGAGCAGATCTGAATGTTGCCATTGAGATTCTTGACATAGCTATAGAATGCTTTGTGGCTGTCTTTAGAATCAGTGGTGATTTTGTTTTAGTAACTAGCTTTGGAGGATTTTATGAGGGATCTCAACTTCTTACTGAGGCTGACCAGGGAGTTCCTCCACTCATGGGATTTTACTCTTTTTTTGCAACAGTTTCTTTCTTCTGTTGTAGAGTTTGTTTATGGTAGGGGACCACCAGATTGGCTTTCTTTTTTGGAGGATAGCACTTTGGTTCTGTTAGGGATAGCACAATCCATGCACTTGTGTAAGTGCTTATAAAGTGCATTTGTGTAGGATTCAGCAGTCATACCTCTATTGTCTGTCTGCATGGGTGTCGTGAAGTTTGCCACTTCTGTCTTAAGAACTGTGAAGTTGGCTTTGGAGAAATTTTTTACGGTGGTTTCCCTAATGGGGGGGGTGGGGACAGGATGTGGATGTCTAGGGTGATTAGCTTGTGGTTGGCTCTGACCAATGAAGATTTGACTTCAGGTGTAGAACACCAGTCACCCATGTTGATAATGACCAGGTATAGGATCTCGCTGCCCCTGGCAGGGGTGTGGATAAGTTGATCCAAGGCGTTGGAATTTATGAATTCCAGAAAAGGTTGACCAAAAGTGTTGGTACATGAATAGTTTTCCCAGTTAATGGTGGGGTAGTTGAAATTGCCCATTATGAGGGTGGTGGGTTGTACCTTAATATTTTCCAGTGTATCAAGAAAAGAGAAGTAGGAATCCTGGGGCATGGTGGAGGATCTGTAGCAAGCTACAATTTGGATTGCAATTTTGCCCAAAGTTAGTTGCACTTGGATAACCCCAGATGCATTATACTGCGCAACTAGCCTGGAGGTGTAGATATCCTTAATGAATATGGACACACCTCCACCTTTGGTGTTCTGGTCCGGGTTAGATGGCTGAAAAGTGTTGTATGAGTTATAGCCTGGTAATGCAGGGGTGCTCTCTAGAGCCTTGAACCAGGTCTCAGTCACTGCACAGATATTGATGTTCTCCATTTTAAGGAGTACCTCGAGTGAGTGCATTTTGAGATTTAGACTTCAAGCATTGAGTAGCATTACCCTCAGTTTTTGCTTGCCTTTTCCTGTTACAGTAGTGAATTTGTCATTTGAACCTTGCCTAAAAAAGCATTATAGGGGCGGCAAGACCCTTAGCTAGTATCCGGAATCCCAGGGGTGCCAGGTGCAGGCCATCTCTGGCAAAGCATTGTGGTCTGTCAACCATGTCATCCCAGGCAGACAGATACTGGATCCCCTTAGTATGACATCAGAAGCTTAGCCAATTGTTGAAGTCAATCATTTTGTCCTTATACTGCGGTATCATTCTGGGTGATGACAGGATGCTACTCAGGGATAGGGTCATAGCTGCCTTGGCTACAAAATCGGAGAGCTCTTCCATGTCTCTTTTCATGTAGTCCAGGGAGGTACGTCTCAGGTCATTCACACCAACATGGACAATGACAGAGTCATATTTGTACTTTTTGTGGAGTGACCCGATTGCATAGGTTATGTGGTGGATCTTGGCACCCAACAGGCAGCTAACAGTAACCTTCTCCTTGTTTAGCCTGATGAGTGGGACATCGGTGTGCCTGACTATAGAGTCACCTAGGGTACATTGTTTTGCCTTATGGGCTGTGGTTTATTGGCACACTGAGTCTGTGGGCTATGTGTCATTTCGGCTGTGTTGGGGGTGGAGGTTGCTTGCGTTTCTGCTTTGGCGGTCTCTGTTGCTTAAGCAGATTATTATTGAGAGCCTCTGTGAATGTTTTTGTGTTTCTGTGTATAGAATTTGGTGGTGTAGGTTTAGTGGGACTGTGTGATGAATGTGGTGTTGTGCAAGTGTTTACCTTCTCCTCTTAACTGTCAAGTTCAGTCTTGGTTGGAGAGAGCTTTACCTCCAGTTTGGCTAGATAAGTGCATCTCTCACAGGTTGTGGTGTTGGGTGGTAGGAGGAGAGGGTTGTCTGTGTACATGAGGCAATTGCTACACTGCCCCAAGATGCCCAGTTTCATCAGATAGACAGGAGAGACCACTGGGAGCTGAACCTTGGACATGCCTGAATAAAAAAATACTTTTCTCTAGACAAATGAGGAAAATGAGTATAAGAGCTGTTTTTCTCTAAGCAAGTGAAGAAAGTAAGTACAAAAACTGTTTTCCTCTAGGTAAAGAGGAAGGTTGAGTGGTGTAGTAATTTGTAGCGTATTTAGTCCTAACAACAAGTTCTGAACAAGTGCTGAGCACGAATAAGCAAATTCAAGTGCTAAAACTAAGAACCTGCACCTGGATCTTGGGAATTCTTAATCACAATACAAAAACAATAATTATAAAGAATATTATATTCATAAAGTAACAGAATGTATCCTAAGAACTAAGACAACATAGAACTGGAGAAAGGAGATTCTGCTGATAGGGATGACCACAATTAGGGATATAGACAATAGGCAAGGGGGGACTGGAATTTATTGGAGAAAACTGGGAAAGGAACCAAGCTACTGGGAGCAAATAACTACAGAGGGAAAGATGCTAGAATGGGAATATGCCAATAATTTATTTGGACTGCAGGTTAGAGATTGCCTTCCCTATTAGGGATTGATATCAGAGTATAGGCAAAGAGAAAGCAATGGGGGTCCTAAATGAAAGACCAGCACTGGTAGAGTTTTAGTAGAATCTATAACAGAAGCTGCCATTAAAAAAGGAATAATTAATAGAGCGTATAAAATATTGCATGATAACTGTAAGAATCAGAGGAGGTTAGAAAGAATTGGGAAGAGAGATTGGATAAGCAATTCACAAAGAAACAATGGGAGGACATATTTATGTCTCCCAAATATGCAACAAAATCTAGAAGATTTAGGACTTTTGCTTGGAAATGTTTACATAGATATTTTTATACTCCAGTATACAGCAAATGTTGGCCGTGTAACGGTGAAGGAAGAGGTACTTGGGAACATATTTTCTGGAAGTGCGGTCATTTAGTTGTCTTTAAGATTTCCATGTGGGATGCAGTGTCGGAGATGCTGGGTAGGTGGATCAGTGTGACAAGGAAGGTGATTTTTCTGTGCTGTGAAACAGAATCAGAATTGCCTAGATATGATAAGGTCTTGTGTCTAATTATTGTGGCTGCCAAAAAGACAGTTACTAGAAAATGGAAATAAAAACCTAAACCAACTATACTAGAAGTAGTGAGTATAGTAACAGATAAAACAACTAGAAATGAGATCTTTAGAAAAGGGTAGGAACAAACTACATAGAAAAAATGAGAATTGTGGTAGCAATACATATAGGGAAGGAATAAGGTTTAAAAGAAGTCAGGACTTAAATGAGCTATGTAATGTTTGACTGAAAATGATTGGGTAGATTATAAACGATGTATAATGTCTGCAACTGGGAGTGGGTCAGTATTGCTTGTGATGTAAAATGCTTGCAACTAGGATTGTGTCAGTGTGTTTTGTTTTTATTTATATAAATGTATGATAGCCTGTGTCATAAGTAATGGTTTAATAAATATGTTTCTTGTTAAAAAAAAAAGGCAGGAATTGAATAATTTATGTAATGTTGCTTAGGTTATATGATATATAGCAATATATGTGAGGTATAATGTTTGTAAATGTGAACTTGTTAATACAGTTTGATTACTTTTATATAAATGAAAATTTGTCCATGTCACAAGTCATAATTCAATAAAAGTGTTTAAGAATAAAAAAATATTTAAACACTTGAAGAAAAAAAAAAGACTGAATCATCCAGGCTGTCATCTGTAATTGCTCCAAATTAGGATGCACAAGTCACTCCTAAGACTGTGTGAGCAAATCCAGAGTGTGAGGAAGTCCGTGGTAATGGTCCTTGGCCAATAGCATTGTAATGGAAAACCAAAATTGCCTTGGCCAAAAGGGGATTACCATATTTATCTTTGGCATTTCAGAAGTACACTGCGAATCAGTGTAAAGTGTGGAAATGCATACAGGAAAATTCCCATTCAGGGGAATGAGAATGCTTCTGTTTTTCAAGCATGGCTATAAGGATACCTGTCTGTTCAGAAAGGAGGCAGACAGATATATTTGATATGTTCCCCACATCTGGACTAGATCCTGGAACACCATTGCCTTGAGCTGCCACTTGTGCAGGTCTGCCCAGGATTTACTTAGTCTGTCTGCCACATTTGACTTTAACTGGATACATGATGCCTGAAGAGTCAGAAAATGCTGTAAAGCCAACTCTCAGATCATCACTGCCAACTGGCACAGAGAGTGTGACCTTTTACCCCTTGTTTGTTAAGGTACCGCATCAATGTGGTGGTGTCCATAACTACAAGAGAAGGATCCAGAGTCCATAGGTGGTGAAAGACTTTCTAGGTATGTATCATCAGCAACATTTCCTTGATACTAATGTGATTCTGTGTGTCCTGAGACCCCTGGCTAGCCTGCATTTGCACTCCCATTGACACAACTCCCAAAGTGAAGTCAGACAAATCTGGTCAGACTGTGCCGAAATAAATAAGAAGGGAAGCCCTGGACTGATATTCAACTGTGCTCTTCACAACTGTAACTCTCATCTGAAGGGCAGCACTGTCAGCTGGAATTCCAGGGAATGTAGGTACTCAGTACAACAATTTCAGACATACCACTGAATTTTCCTCATTTGGAGACGGGCCAGTGGCATCCTGAAACTCATAGCTGTCATCAGTCAAAGAATTTTTAGGAATTCTGTTGCTAAGGCAATGTTCCTCCTGGAAAAATCCTGAAACAATGTCAGGAAACAATGTAAGCCAGGACCTTGTCTTTGAGAAGAAAGCCTATTCTTTTGTTGGTATCAGTTAAGCATTCCAGGAAGACAGGTCTTTGCAAGGGTGTCAGACATGACTTCCAAAGGTTCAACTTGAACCCTAGCTGGGACAGTAAGGTCAAGACCTTCTCTAGTATTTCCAATCACTTGGATACACACAGTACATAGGAAAGATGTGAATGTCAAGAGTCCAACAGTGGCTCACTATCAGACAAAGGCATTTGGTAAACACTTGAGGTGCAATAGATAGCCCAAAGGGCAATACAGAAAACTGATAGTGTGAAACAGACACAACAAATCTCGGATATCTCCTGAAGTGATGAGGATATGATGATACACATTTTTCAAGTCCAGAGTCACCATGAAGCAGTAGTCCAGAAAAACAGGAAGTGCTGTCTGCTGGTTGAGCATCTTGAACTTCAGGACCTTGAGAAAAGTATTCAGAAAGGATAGGACCAACTCCAGTCCCCATGGCAGCTCTTTTTTGGTAGGTAGAAAAAGTCTGGAGTAGAAACCTTTCATTCTGTCAGAAAGAAAGACCAGTTCTATGACCCCTGAGTCCAGCATTTGTTGGGGTATAGGAGAGAATAACAAAGTCTGGTCCAGTGAGTGAGTGAGGGGAAACTCCCCAAAACAGAGGTGGATATTCTTTCCATTGCCCCATGTAACCTCCAAAGATGTTGAGCACCAATATGTCATAAACCACTGATGGCCAGGCCTCATTACTGACAGCTAATTTTTGAGATGAGGCAGCCTGACTGGTACTTGAAAAAGATGGATGCCGCACCATGGCATAGTCATAGGTTGAAAGTGGGTTATCTTGTTAAGTTTGGTGGAGTTCTCTTCCTGCCTTTTCCTTTTTGTAAAGCTGGGACTTCTGTTTGTTGGACCACAGAAAATTAACTTGCTTATCAGAGGGAAACTTGGGAATGTGGAACATCCCTTGCATCAGTTCACCTGTGTCATACCAGTGCTTACGGATTGGATTAGCTGCTGTACCAAACGCACAATCAGAATCAAGTGGAGCACTCATAATCTCATGTTTTAACTCAACTCATCAGTGAAGATTTGGCTGTGCAAACAAGCATACCTCCTTTATCACAAGTGATGTCACTGCATTTCTAGAAACAGAATCAGCCCCTCCAAGGCACTCTTTAAAGCATGTTTAGACATGAGAAACATTGGCCACAATATCTTTGACACAGACTTTTAGTTCTGCAGGTAACAATGCAGCAAACTTTTCTAAACTATACATACACCTCAACACAAACTTTCCTATAAAACACCAAACATTTTAGAAGCTACCGTGCTGGACTGTGCCAGCTTCTTTTCCTGAGATTTTAGCTACTTGTCTAGCTTATATGAAGGGACTGGATTTGAAGAAAACAGTCTTTTTATTGGAAGAGGTCACTGCAGTCATAGAAGCAGGGTCCACAGACAAGGAGGCTTGGAGGCCAGGCATGTAAGAGCATATCCTGAATTTCTTAAACACTTTTCTTATGGAGAGACTTATTAAGCAGGAGAATTGCAAGCTTTGTTAAAAACATCCTCCAATGCTGGAATCAATAGAGGGAAGGTTGCCACGTCTGGGACTTCATCCTCAAAAAATCATATATCCTGCAGATCTCAGATGGGGCAGCTGATGATTCCAACCAACTGAATACATCCCTATGTCTAGCAAGCATTTGGAAAAAAAGACCATAAAAAGTTATGTACTCACCATAATGTTCCTCCTGTGTTGTCCATTTTCATTCTTCCTTAACTGATGGATCTTGAATCTGACTTGAACGTTTCTACCAGATCTTCGGATCCAAACTCTCAAGATCTTCCCTTTACTTATAATGCCTCACCAACCAAACATACCTCAGATCGAGTTTGCTGCCCTTAGAGATAAAGGAACAATACCTTAAAGGAAATAATATAGGATAAAACCACAGCAGAAGAGAGACAAGTGCTTCAAAGAGCAAGGCTCCAACCAAACAAAATGCAAGAGAAGCCCCAGCAGCCGCAACGAGTGGTACAAACACCAAAAGATAAAGAACGAAAACAGCACCAAAATATATCACTAAACGCTTAACTTTCTCACCACGTTTTTCATTCTAAATGGAACTTCGTCAGATGAAAAATAAATTAATTAAGACTCTTCCCCTTAAATACAAATTTAAAAATAATTGAACCAGTCACATTAGTGAATTATTACATCTCATAAATATTCATAAACTGCAAATACATTTCCAAATAGGGCTGCCAAACCATATAAAAACCACAATAACTTATCATTTGTACATAAATGTGAAATTTTAATTACATATAAATGACCTGATGAAAAAAAGTTTTAAAACTGCAATCCTAAAAACTTATAACTTAAAATTGTTTCAATTTTAAGAAGACAGAAAGGTATATACAGAAAGAATACATATAAAACACATATAAAATACATGACAATACCACCATCTAGTGACTAAAGTAAAAACTTGTTTGGATCTATAAAATTTATAAGGTTTAACTTGTTGCTCACACACCATTTTAGTTGTTGTTGTGTCTTTCGGCTTTTCCCGGTTAGGGGTTGCCACAGCGGAACTCTGGTCCGCTAATGATTGGTAGTTGATTTTTACATACCGAGTTACCAGCCCTGATGCACAACCTTCAATGAAAGTACACCCATTCACGCATGTCTCAACGTAGAAGACGCTCTAGCTGAGAATCGAACCGGACAGCGTCTTACTGTGAGGCGACAAAGCTACCGCAGCACCACCACAGCGGGTCACACACCATTTTAGTAAATCTAAAAAATAAATATAGCAAACCAAGCATATACATAAAATTGCAACACATCAAAGTCTAGCTGATCTTAATTTCAAAATAGGGACTATAGACACATTTTCATTCAGTCCAGGTGGTCTGCAGGCTTCCAAAACCAACTGCCAGTATAATTCTCTGATTTCAATTTTATTTTCCCAGACCCCCTCATATATCAGGGGGAATACATTCAAGGACAAAAAAACACAAAGAAGGTTTCTTTGCAAATGTTAGTGTGCTTAAAAAGAGCATTACTAACATCTTGCTTACGGATATCATACATGTGTTCATATATCCTTCTCTTAAGAGCCCTCTCTGTTTTCCCCACATTAAAAGGAGGGGCATTTTCTACAAACTGCCAAATAAATAACTCCTTTAGTATCACAATTTACAAAAGATTTACTTGTCAAAAGTTTGTCCCTGCCTTATAAAAACAGGCTTTCATCATTAAACACATGGCAACATTGTGTACATTTTCCACATTTATATGTGCCATATTTTCTCCCATATTTCTTCCTATCTACAACATTCCTTTCCATTATTTCCTTGATATTTTTGTCCTTCCTATAGGAAAAGATAACTGGCTGTTAAAAAATGATTAAGTCCAAAAAAAAAATTAGAAATCAGGTTCCAATTCTTTTTAACTACTTCTTTGATCAAACCAGAGTCACTGTTAAAATGTAAAATAAAACCACCACTGAAGTGGTTTTCACCTTTCTTTGTACCCTCAGCTATTTGTGTCATAGTCCATTCGTAGTCCTTACTCCTTGAATAGGACTAAATCTAACAGATCTCCCATTCTTAACTTCCCTTATAACCTCTTCCAACATATGTTCAGGATATTTCCTATGTAGAAACATTTGCTTTAACTTAACATATCCATTGTCAAAATCTTCAGTTTTAGTAGTCATCCTGGATATTCTAATAAACTGTCCCTTCACTAAATTTCTTTTTTGTTTGTAGGGATGAGCACTTGTGTAATACAAATAAGAGTTGGAAATGTTTCTTTCCTATGCACTCTAGAACCAAATTTCTCATTATCATAATCTTTGTAGATATTAACATCTAAATAATTCACTGCTTCCCTAGTGATGTTATATGTATATTTGAGAAAGTCAGTAGTTCCATTGATACAGTGTATAAATTCTGCAAGTTTGTCCTCACTCTCTACCCAGAAAAACATAAATCATCTAGGTGTCTTTTATAAAGACACCAACAATCTTTATATACTGAATTCAAAAGGAATTTTTTTCTCCCAAGTATTCAAAACAATGTTCGCATAGCTGGGGGCACAACAAGGCCCCATAGCTATGCCTTTAACTTGCTTGAAAAATTCCCCCTCAAAGCTAACAAAATTATTGTTAAGGACCAACTCAAGCAATTCCATAATGACTCTAATTTCCTTACAATTAAACTTATTAACCTCCAATAAAGCTTCCAAGAACCAATCCATTCCTATATTGTGAGGAATAACAGAAAATAAATCAACAATATCTATTAATACGAATATAATATTCTGTTCAAAACTATTGGGATTTAATAATATAATATAGGATAGAATAAGAAAAAGAGCTAAAGCTCAAACAAGGAACAGCAGTTCCCAAAGAAAACTCTTAAGGGGGTATGTGGGAGGGAAGTTGTGAGGAAGAATGAAAATGGAGAGAACGATACGGTGAGTAGATACATTAACTTTTTAACCTGATGTTGTCATTTTCATTCATCCCTCAACTGATAGGACACAGTCCCCAGCTAGTTGAACCTTGGGTGGCCCTTATGGAAGGATATTCTGGAGCACTGAGGAGCCAAACACAGCTCTTTTCCTGGAAATTAAATCCAACTTGTAATGAGCAATAAAAGTATGAGCATTACATCAAGTGACAGTTGTACAAATGCCATCTATGGAAGCTCTTGACCAACAAGCTAAGAAGACCACCATAGACCTCATGGAATGAGCTCTAGGAGTCTTAAGCAAGGATAATTGGACAGCACAGTGGTGCAGCGGTAGCATTGTTGCCTCATAGCAAGAGGTTCTCCGGTTTGATTCTCAGCTGGGGTGCCTTCTGTGTGAAGTATGCATGTCCTCCCTGTGTTTGTGTGGGTTTCCTCCGGGTACTCCGGTTTCCTCCCACGTTACAAAGACGCATCTGGACTGCTTCTCCTTGGGCCTCCGCTGAAAATTGGCTTTGTTCCAAGTTGGACTTTCCCAGTTAACAAATGTTAAATAATTAACTAATCCTCTTTTACTATAGATAAAGGAGATACAATCGGTTAACCATTTTGCCAGTGTAACTTTGGAAACCGGCTTGCCCAATATGTTAGGAGAGAAACAGACAAACAACTGGTTAGTTTTCTTGAAATCCTTGGTTCTATGGAGATAAAAGCAAATTAGTCTACGGACATCCAGTAGATGGAGATGTTGTTGTTATTTGAAAAGTTTGGAAAGAAAACTGGGAGGTTGATGAGCTGGTTAATGTTGGATTCAGAATCTTCCTTAGATAAAAAATATGGGTTGGTTAGCAAGGACACCCTGTCTTTGTGGAAAACCAGGTAAGGAGATTGGGATGATAGAGCCTGGGGTTCAGATGCATCTAGCTGAAGTGATAGCGATTAGAAAAATGGTTTTCCAAGACAAAAATTTTAGATCTGACCTGGCTGAAGGTTCAAAGGGAGTTTGGGTCAAGTCCTGAAGCACAACAGTTAAATCCCAAGCAGAAGTCAAGGTCTAAGTAAAAAGTCCCCTTTGAGAAAAGCTTTACATCATTTAGAAGAAGCTAAGGTCAAATTACTTTTGCCTAGATGGAAATTTGAAATGGCAATCAACTGGACCTTAGTAGTAAAAAAGCTAGCCCCTTCATTAAAAATTGAAGCTAAACAATCAAGTGTAGCCAGTACAGGGGCAGAAAGAGGGTACAGATCCCTGTTAAGGGCCCAAAATACAAATCTCTTCCATTTACTTTTGTAAATATTTCTAGTAGAAGTTTTTTGAGAAGATAACATATGATGGAACAGGGAGGACAGCCTGGGTTGTCTAGTAATTAATGGAATTGGAGAAACCATGTGGTCAGTTTGAGGCCTGTCATCTGTGGATGAGTCACACCTTCTGGAGAGACAGATCTGACGTGGTATCCAGTATCCAGGACAGATGTAGAAGGTGAAACCAGAGGAAGGGGAACCAAATCTAACAAGGCCAAAAGGGGGCAATGAGGATAACTGTGTTCTTCAATCAGAGAGGTTTCTGTAGAAATTTGAGAATGAAAGGTAACAGTGGGCAAGCATAAAGAAGACTGGAGAGCCATTTATGGACTAGAGCATCTCCTAGTGACTTCCCTGTTGGAGGGATCAGGGCAAAGAAACTGCTCCACTTGTTGTTGAGGGGAGAAGCAAATAGGCTGAAGCCTAGCTGGCCCATTCACATAACATTCTCTCCACTAATTAGACATTGAGAGACCATTTTTGAGGCATCAGAATTGACCTGCTTAGTTTGTCTGCAGTCACAGTGGCTTTCCCCAGGATGTGCATTGCTATTAGAAAGCGGCCTGAAGAAATCGCCCATTGTGACACTTTCATCGCTTCTCGACAAAGCAGATAAGGTCCCCCTGTTTGCTGATGTATGAGACCACGGACGTATTCTCCATCTGAATAGCAACTGTCCTGGAAGGGAGAATGTCCTGGAAGATCTGCAATGCTAAGAGGATTGCTCTCATTTTCAGGACATTGATATGCATTTTGGCCTGTTTGGGGGACGACGTACTTTGGACTGTCCTTCCTATGTAGTGCCCCCAACCCCAGCTAGAAGGCATCCATGGTCACCATGACTCTGGACAGAGGAAGAACAGATGGAAAGCCTTCGGAGAGTTAGCTTGAACAAATCCACCAAAGAAGATATGTTTTGCATGCTTGCATGATCTTGACTGGGGAGGTTAAAGGATTTTGAAGAATGGACCACTGGACTTATACTGCCCATTGAAGAATTTGCATGTAAAACCTGGCTAGAGGGACAAGGGTGATAGCAGCTGCCATGGGTACCAATACCTGTAAAATTAGTTATGCCATGGATTCCAAGGCTTGTAAAATTAGCTGTACTGGAAGAGAGTAATGTTGTATTACTTTTCTGACCTGGGATTGGAGTGTCTGGATTGGGCTGGAAGAGGAGGGGCTATCTGACTGAGTGTGTCCATATGAGCACCTATTAACTTCAGACTCTACATAGATGTGAGTTGTGGTTTGATTTAATTGACTGAATACCTAGAGGGAGGCACAGCTTGAGCAAGTAGTCCCTTTTCCTGCAGGAGTAGATGCCTGATTGGGGCAGTTAGGAGCCAGTCATCTATGTATGGAAATACTCAGAAACCCAGCAGTATTAGTTGAGCTGCTTCTACTGCCATGCATATCTGGTGAACACCCTGGGGGCTGTGGTAAGACCAAAGGGCAGTGCTCTGAACTGGTAATGACAGGATCACAGCTGGAAGTGCAGATATCTTCTGGAGCATCTGTTCATTTTGATGTGATAGTACACATCTTGAAGATCTATCAAGCACATCAAATCATCCTTTCACAGTAGAGATAGAATGGACTCAGCTGTGACCATCTGAAACATTGAATATTGCACAA